>NC_092109.1:7016542-7616542 GCF_045679555.1 Salvelinus alpinus
AGGGTTTTCCTTTATTTTTACTATTTTCTACATTGTAATAGTGAGGACATCCAAACTATTAAAAAACACACTTGGAATCATGTACAAACCAAAAAAGTGTTAAACAAATCAAAATATATTTCATATTTGAGATTCTTCAAAGTAGCCACCTTTTGTCTTGATGACAGCTTTGCACACTCTTCACATTCTCTCAACCAGCTTCATGACGTAGTCACACGGAATGCATTTAAATGAACAGTTGTTCCTTGTTAAGAGTACATTTGTGAAATATCTTTCCTTAATGCGTTTGAGCCAATCAGTTGTGTTGTGACAAGGTAGGGGGGTATACAGAAGAAAGCCCTATTTGGTAAAAGTCCATATTATGGCAAGAACAGCTCAAATAATCAAAGAGAAATGACAGTCCATCATTACTATAAGACACGAAGGTCAGTCAATCCGGAAAATTTCAAGAACTTTGAAACTTTCTTCAAGTGCAGTCTCAAAAACCATCAAGCGCTATGATGAAACTGGCTCTCATGAGGACTGCAACAGGAAAGGAAGACCCAGCGTTGCCTCTGCTACAGAGGGTAAATTCATTAGAGTTACCAGCTTCAGAAATTGCAGCCCAAATAAATGGTTTGCGGAGTTCAAGTAACAGATCAACATCAACTGTTCAGAGAAGACTGTGTGAATCAGGACTTCATGGTCAATTTGCTGCAAAGAAACCACTACTAAAGGACATCAATAATGAGAAGAGACTTGCTTGCGCCAAGAAACACGACCAATGGACATTAGACCGACGGAAATCTGTCCTTTGGCCTGATGAGCCCAAATTTGAGATTTTTGGTTCAACCGCCGTGTCTTTGTGAGACGCAAAGTAGGTAAATGGATGATCTCCGCCTGTGTGGTTCCGACTGTGAAGCATTGAGGAGGAGGTGTTATGGTGCTTTGCTGGTGACACTGTCAGTGATTTGTTTAGAATTCAAAGCACACTTAACCAGCATGGCTAACACAGCATTCTGTAGCGATATGCCATCCCATCTGGTTTGCGCTTAGTGGGACTATCAGTTGTTTTCAGTAGGACAATGACCCAAAACACACCTCCAGGCTGTGTAAGGGCTATTTGACCAAGGAGAGTGATGGAGTGCTGCATCAGAAGATCTGGCCTCCACAATTACCCGACCTCAACCCAATCGAGATGTTTTGGGATGAGTTGGACCACAGAGTGAAGGAAAAGCAGCCAACAAGTGCTCAGCATATGTGGGAACTCATCAAGGCAAAGGGTGGCTATTTTGAAGAATCTAAAATCTAAAATATATTTTGATTTGTTTAACACTTATTTCGTTACTACATGATTCCATATGTGTTATTTCATAGTTTTGATGATTACACTATTATTCTACAATGATGAAAATAGTAAAAATCCCTTGAATGTGTAGCTCACAAAATAGTAAAAAACCCTTGAATGTGTAGCTGTGTCCAAACTTTTGACTGTTACAGTATATTTATTTATTATAATTTTTATTATTATATACACTGCTCAAAAAAATAAAGGGAACACTTAAACAACACAATGTAACTCCAAGTCAATCACACTTCTGTGAAATCAAACTGTCCACTTAGGAAGCAACACTGATTGACAATAAATTTCACATGCTGTTGTGCAAATGGAATAGACAACAGGTGGAAATTATAGGCAATTAGCAAGACACCCCCAATAAAGGAGTGGTTCTGCAGGTGGTGACCACAGACCACTTCTCAGTTCCTATGCTTCCTGGCTGATGTTTTGGTCACTTTTGAATGCTAGTCTAGTGGTAGCATGAGACGGAGTCTACAACCCACACAAGTGGCTCAGGTAGTGCAGCTCATCCAGGATGGCACATCAATGCGAGCTGTGGCAAGAAGGTTTGCTGTGTCTGTCAGCGTAGTGTCCAGAGCATGGAGGCGCTACCAGGAGACAGGCCAGTACATCAGGAGACGTGGAGGAGGCCGTAGGAGGGCAACAACCCAGCAGCAGGACCGCTACCTCCGCCTTTGTGCAAGGAGGAGCACTGCCAGAGCCCTGCAAACGACCTCCAGCAGGCCACAAATGTGCATGTGTCTGCTCAAACGGTCAGAAACAGACTCCATGAGGGTGGTATGAGGGCTCAACGTCCACAGGTGTGGGTTGTGCTTACAGCCCAACACCGTGCAGGACGTTTGGCATTTGCCAGAGAACACCAAGATTGGCAAATTCGCCACTGGCGCCCTGTGCTCTTCACAGATGAAAGCAGGTTCACACTGAGCACATGTGACAGACGTGACAGAGTCTGGAGACGCCGTGGAGAACGTTCTGCTGCCTGCAACATCCTCCAGCATGACCGGTTTGGCGGTGGGTCAGTCATGGTGTGGGGTGGCATTTCTTTGGGGGGCCGCACAGCCCTCCATGTGCTCGCCAGAGGTAGCCTGACTGCCATTAGGTACCGAGATGAGATCCTCAGACCCCTTGTGAGACCATATGCTGGTGCGGTTGGCCCTGGGTTCCTCCTAATGCAAGACAATGCTAGACCTCATGTGGCTGGAGTGTGTCAGCAGTTCCTGCAAGAGGAAGGCATTGATGCTATGGACTGGCCCGCCCGTTCCCCAGACCTGAATCCAATTGAGCACATCTGGGACATCATGTCTCGCTCCATCCACCAACGCCACGTTGCACCACAGACTGTCCAGGAGTTGGCGGATGCTTTAGTCCACGCTGCACCTTGGTCCGTTTATTCTACAGACGATCGTAACACTCACTTTGTTTAACACATGGCCTCACATGTGAATGCTTAAAGAGATGGGTGGGACTAAGGCTTAAGACGGTGTGAATGATGCTGAATGGGTCTAGACAAAGAAGAGCTCTCCAGTAGGAGACTGAAAGCAGAATTACGTTTCAATTTTTCCTCAACTGCAGTGTATGTGTCGAGTAGAGTAGGCCAGAAGGCTAAACTGAAAAACCTAACCTCTATAAAACACTTCTGTGTAAGGGTGTTTGTTTACATAGTGAATCCGGGAAAAAAAGAACAGTACTGCCATCAAAAGTATATATTATGGGGACAGCTGCCCCATCAATGCTGCCACATCAACAGCTCAATCCACCTTGGTCACACGAGAATTCCGGTCCTTCATGGTCTGGATCCAGTTCAGGGCTCTGTGGTCCATGTGCAGGTCAACTTCCCTCCCAAGAAGGTACACTGCAAAAAGTCGGCTCTCAAAAACAAGGAAAAAAAGCAATAAAATGGGGGAAATATTACTTAAAATAAGCAAAATTATCTGCCAATTTTTTTTACACAAGTAAAAATATCTCGTCTCAAAGAATGCACAGATATCTTAAACCTAGTGCGGCCAGACTAAAAACAAGCAATTTATGTGGATACAAAGAAAATATTTAAGAATACTTTTCTCAATATGTAGGAAAATGTGCTTAAATTTAGCATCCAATGCTATTGCAATCGTCTTGAAATAAGACTATATACCCTGAAATTTACAGAAAAGTAGCATATTGTGCTTAAAATACGTTATCCTGACTAAGATAAATGTACTTGTACTACTAGAAATGAGATTGGCTTGCTTAAAGAAAGAATTAATCAAATTTATTTTCACTTCTTTATTGAGGACTCACTGCAGGGTTTTCCTTTATTTTTACTATTTTCTACATTGTAATAGTGAGGACATCCAAACTATTAAAAAACACACTTGGAATCATGTACAAACCAAAAAAGTGTTAAACAAATCAAAATATATTTCATATTTGAGATTCTTCAAAGTAGCCACCTTTTGTCTTGATGACAGCTTTGCACACTCTTCACATTCTCTCAACCAGCTTCATGTCGTAGTCACACGGAATGCATTTAAATGAACAGTTGTTCCTTGTTAAGAGTACATTTGTGAAATATCTTTCCTTAATGCGTTTGAGCCAATCAGTTGTGTTGTGACAAGGTAGGGGGGTATACAGAAGAAAGCCCTATTTGGTAAAAGTCCATATTATGGCAAGAACAGCTCAAATAATCAAAGAGAAATGACAGTCCATCATTACTATAAGACACGAAGGTCAGTCAATCCGGAAAATTTCAAGAACTTTGAAACTTTCTTCAAGTGCAGTCTCAAAAACCATCAAGCGCTATGATGAAACTGGCTCTCATGAGGACTGCAACAGGAAAGGAAGACCCAGCGTTGCCTCTGCTACAGAGGGTAAATTCATTAGAGTTACCAGCTTCAGAAATTGCAGCCCAAATAAATGGTTTGCGGAGTTCAAGTAACAGATCAACATCAACTGTTCAGAGAAGACTGTGTGAATCAGGACTTCATGGTCAATTTGCTGCAAAGAAACCACTACTAAAGGACATCAATAATGAGAAGAGACTTGCTTGCGCCAAGAAACACGACCAATGGACATTAGACCGACGGAAATCTGTCCTTTGGCCTGATGAGCCCAAATTTGAGATTTTTGGTTCAACCGCCGTGTCTTTGTGAGACGCAAAGTAGGTAAATGGATGATCTCCGCCTGTGTGGTTCCGACTGTGAAGCATTGAGGAGGAGGTGTTATGGTGCTTTGCTGGTGACACTGTCAGTGATTTGTTTAGAATTCAAAGCACACTTAACCAGCATGGCTAACACAGCATTCTGTAGCGATATGCCATCCCATCTGGTTTGCGCTTAGTGGGACTATCAGTTGTTTTCAGTAGGACAATGACCCAAAACACACCTCCAGGCTGTGTAAGGGCTATTTGACCAAGGAGAGTGATGGAGTGCTGCATCAGAAGATCTGGCCTCCACAATTACCCGACCTCAACCCAATCGAGATGTTTTGGGATGAGTTGGACCACAGAGTGAAGGAAAAGCAGCCAACAAGTGCTCAGCATATGTGGGAACTCATCAAGGCAAAGGGTGGCTATTTTGAAGAATCTAAAATCTAAAATATATTTTGATTTGTTTAACACTTATTTCGTTACTACATGATTCCATATGTGTTATTTCATAGTTTTGATGATTACACTATTATTCTACAATGATGAAAATAGTAAAAATAAAGAAAAACCCTTGAATGTGTAGCTGTGTCCAAACTTTTGACTGTTACAGTATATTTATTTATTATAATTTTTATTATTATATACACTGCTCAAAAAAATAAAGGGAACACTTAAACAACACAATGTAACTCCAAGTCAATCACACTTCTGTGAAATCAAACTGTCCACTTAGGAAGCAACACTGATTGACAATAAATTTCACATGCTGTTGTGCAAATGGAATAGACAACAGGTGGAAATTATAGGCAATTAGCAAGACACCCCCAATAAAGGAGTGGTTCTGCAGGTGGTGACCACAGACCACTTCTCAGTTCCTATGCTTCCTGGCTGATGTTTTGGTCACTTTTGAATGCTAGTCTAGTGGTAGCATGAGACGGAGTCTACAACCCACACAAGTGGCTCAGGTAGTGCAGCTCATCCAGGATGGCACATCAATGCGAGCTGTGGCAAGAAGGTTTGCTGTGTCTGTCAGCGTAGTGTCCAGAGCATGGAGGCGCTACCAGGAGACAGGCCAGTACATCAGGAGACGTGGAGGAGGCCGTAGGAGGGCAACAACCCAGCAGCAGGACCGCTACCTCCGCCTTTGTGCAAGGAGGAGCACTGCCAGAGCCCTGCAAACGACCTCCAGCAGGCCACAAATGTGCATGTGTCTGCTCAAACGGTCAGAAACAGACTCCATGAGGGTGGTATGAGGGCTCAACGTCCACAGGTGTGGGTTGTGCTTACAGCCCAACACCGTGCAGGACGTTTGGCATTTGCCAGAGAACACCAAGATTGGCAAATTCGCCACTGGCGCCCTGTGCTCTTCACAGATGAAAGCAGGTTCACACTGAGCACATGTGACAGACGTGACAGAGTCTGGAGACGCCGTGGAGAACGTTCTGCTGCCTGCAACATCCTCCAGCATGACCGGTTTGGCGGTGGGTCAGTCATGGTGTGGGGTGGCATTTCTTTGGGGGGCCGCACAGCCCTCCATGTGCTCGCCAGAGGTAGCCTGACTGCCATTAGGTACCGAGATGAGATCCTCAGACCCCTTGTGAGACCATATGCTGGTGCGGTTGGCCCTGGGTTCCTCCTAATGCAAGACAATGCTAGACCTCATGTGGCTGGAGTGTGTCAGCAGTTCCTGCAAGAGGAAGGCATTGATGCTATGGACTGGCCCGCCCGTTCCCCAGACCTGAATCCAATTGAGCACATCTGGGACATCATGTCTCGCTCCATCCACCAACGCCACGTTGCACCACAGACTGTCCAGGAGTTGGCGGATGCTTTAGTCCACGCTGCACCTTGGTCCGTTTATTCTACAGACGATCGTAACACTCACTTTGTTTAACACATGGCCTCACATGTGAATGCTTAAAGAGATGGGTGGGACTAAGGCTTAAGACGGTGTGAATGATGCTGAATGGGTCTAGACAAAGAAGAGCTCTCCAGTAGGAGACTGAAAGCAGAATTACGTTTCAATTTTTCCTCAACTGCAGTGTATGTGTCGAGTAGAGTAGGCCAGAAGGCTAAACTGAAAAACCTAACCTCTATAAAACACTTCTGTGTAAGGGTGTTTGTTTACATAGTGAATCCGGGAAAAAAAGAACAGTACTGCCATCAAAAGTATATATTATGGGGACAGCTGCCCCATCAATGCTGCCACATCAACAGCTCAATCCACCTTGGTCACACGAGAATTCCGGTCCTTCATGGTCTGGATCCAGTTCAGGGCTCTGTGGTCCATGTGCAGGTCAACTTCCCTCCCAAGAAGGTACACTGCAAAAAGTCGGCTCTCAAAAACAAGGAAAAAAAGCAATAAAATGGGGGAAATATTACTTAAAATAAGCAAAATTATCTGCCAATTTTTTTTACACAAGTAAAAATATCTCGTCTCAAAGAATGCACAGATATCTTAAACCTAGTGCGGCCAGACTAAAAACAAGCAATTTATGTGGATACAAAGAAAATATTTAAGAATACTTTTCTCAATATGTAGGAAAATGTGCTTAAATTTAGCATCCAATGCTATTGCAATCGTCTTGAAATAAGACTATATACCCTGAAATTTACAGAAAAGTAGCATATTGTGCTTAAAATACGTTATCCTGACTAAGATAAATGTACTTGTACTACTAGAAATGAGATTGGCTTGCTTAAAGAAAGAATTAATCAAATTTATTTTCACTTCTTTATTGAGGACTCACTGCAGGGTTTTCCTTTATTTTTACTATTTTCTACATTGTAATAGTGAGGACATCCAAACTATTAAAAAACACACTTGGAATCATGTACAAACCAAAAAAGTGTTAAACAAATCAAAATATATTTCATATTTGAGATTCTTCAAAGTAGCCACCTTTTGTCTTGATGACAGCTTTGCACACTCTTCACATTCTCTCAACCAGCTTCATGTCGTAGTCACACGGAATGCATTTAAATGAACAGTTGTTCCTTGTTAAGAGTACATTTGTGAAATATCTTTCCTTAATGCGTTTGAGCCAATCAGTTGTGTTGTGACAAGGTAGGGGGGTATACAGAAGAAAGCCCTATTTGGTAAAAGTCCATATTATGGCAAGAACAGCTCAAATAATCAAAGAGAAATGACAGTCCATCATTACTATAAGACACGAAGGTCAGTCAATCCGGAAAATTTCAAGAACTTTGAAACTTTCTTCAAGTGCAGTCTCAAAAACCATCAAGCGCTATGATGAAACTGGCTCTCATGAGGACTGCAACAGGAAAGGAAGACCCAGCGTTGCCTCTGCTACAGAGGGTAAATTCATTAGAGTTACCAGCTTCAGAAATTGCAGCCCAAATAAATGGTTTGCGGAGTTCAAGTAACAGATCAACATCAACTGTTCAGAGAAGACTGTGTGAATCAGGACTTCATGGTCAATTTGCTGCAAAGAAACCACTACTAAAGGACATCAATAATGAGAAGAGACTTGCTTGCGCCAAGAAACACGACCAATGGACATTAGACCGACGGAAATCTGTCCTTTGGCCTGATGAGCCCAAATTTGAGATTTTTGGTTCAACCGCCGTGTCTTTGTGAGACGCAAAGTAGGTAAATGGATGATCTCCGCCTGTGTGGTTCCGACTGTGAAGCATTGAGGAGGAGGTGTTATGGTGCTTTGCTGGTGACACTGTCAGTGATTTGTTTAGAATTCAAAGCACACTTAACCAGCATGGCTAACACAGCATTCTGTAGCGATATGCCATCCCATCTGGTTTGCGCTTAGTGGGACTATCAGTTGTTTTCAGTAGGACAATGACCCAAAACACACCTCCAGGCTGTGTAAGGGCTATTTGACCAAGGAGAGTGATGGAGTGCTGCATCAGAAGATCTGGCCTCCACAATTACCCGACCTCAACCCAATCGAGATGTTTTGGGATGAGTTGGACCACAGAGTGAAGGAAAAGCAGCCAACAAGTGCTCAGCATATGTGGGAACTCATCAAGGCAAAGGGTGGCTATTTTGAAGAATCTAAAATCTAAAATATATTTTGATTTGTTTAACACTTATTTCGTTACTACATGATTCCATATGTGTTATTTCATAGTTTTGATGATTACACTATTATTCTACAATGATGAAAATAGTAAAAATAAAGAAAAACCCTTGAATGTGTAGCTGTGTCCAAACTTTTGACTGTTACAGTATATTTATTTATTATAATTTTTATTATTATATACACTGCTCAAAAAAATAAAGGGAACACTTAAACAACACAATGTAACTCCAAGTCAATCACACTTCTGTGAAATCAAACTGTCCACTTAGGAAGCAACACTGATTGACAATAAATTTCACATGCTGTTGTGCAAATGGAATAGACAACAGGTGGAAATTATAGGCAATTAGCAAGACACCCCCAATAAAGGAGTGGTTCTGCAGGTGGTGACCACAGACCACTTCTCAGTTCCTATGCTTCCTGGCTGATGTTTTGGTCACTTTTGAATGCTGGCGGTGCTTTCACTCTAGTGGTAGCATGAGACGGAGTCTACAACCCACACAAGTGGCTCAGGTAGTGCAGCTCATCCAGGATGGCACATCAATGCGAGCTGTGGCAAGAAGGTTTGCTGTGTCTGTCAGCGTAGTGTCCAGAGCATGGAGGCGCTACCAGGAGACAGGCCAGTACATCAGGAGACGTGGAGGAGGCCGTAGGAGGGCAACAACCCAGCAGCAGGACCGCTACCTCCGCCTTTGTGCAAGGAGGAGCACTGCCAGAGCCCTGCAAAACGACCTCCAGCAGGCCACAAATGTGCATGTGTCTGCTCAAACGGTCAGAAACAGACTCCATGAGGGTGGTATGAGGGCTCGACGTCCACAGGTGTGGGTTGTGCTTACAGCCCAACACCGTGCAGGACGTTTGGCATTTGCCAGAGAACACCAAGATTGGCAAATTCGCCACTGGCGCCCTGTGCTCTTCACAGATGAAAGCAGGTTCACACTGAGCACATGTGACAGACGTGACAGAGTATGGCGACGCCGTGGAGAACGTTCTGCTGCCTGCAACATCCTCCAGCATGACCGGTTTGGCGGTGGGTCAGTCATGGTGTGGGGTGGCATTTCTTTGGGGGGCCGCACAGCCCTCCATGTGCTCGCCAGAGGTAGCCTGACTGCCATTAGGTACCGAGATGAGATCCTCAGACCCCTTGTGAGACCATATGCTGGTGCGGTTGGCCCTGGGTTCCTCCTAATGCAAGACAATGCTAGACCTCATGTGGCTGGAGTGTGTCAGCAGTTCCTGCAAGAGGAAGGCATTGATGCTATGGACTGGCCCGCCCGTTCCCCAGACCTGAATCCAATTGAGCACATCTGGGACATCATGTCTCGCTCCATCCACCAACGCCACGTTGCACCACAGACTGTCCAGGAGTTGGCGGATGCTTTAGTCCACGCTGCACCTTGGTCCGTTTATTCTACAGACGATCGTAACACTCACTTTGTTTAACACATGGCCTCACATGTGAATGCTTAAAGAGATGGGTGGGACTAAGGCTTAAGACGGTGTGAATGATGCTGAATGGGTCTAGACAAAGAAGAGCTCTCCAGTAGGAGACTGAAAGCAGAATTACGTTTCAATTTTTCCTCAACTGCAGTGTATGTGTCGAGTAGAGTAGGCCAGAAGGCTAAACTGAAAAACCTAACCTCTATAAAACACTTCTGTGTAAGGGTGTTTGTTTACATAGTGAATCCGGGAAAAAAAGAACAGTACTGCCATCAAAAGTATATATTATGGGGACAGCTGCCCCATCAATGCTGCCACATCAACAGCTCAATCCACCTTGGTCACACGAGAATTCCGGTCCTTCATGGTCTGGATCCAGTTCAGGGCTCTGTGGTCCATGTGCAGGTCAACTTCCCTCCCAAGAAGGTACACTGCAAAAAGTCGGCTCTCAAAAACAAGGAAAAAAAGCAATAAAATGGGGGAAATATTACTTAAAATAAGCAAAATTATCTGCCAATTTTTTTTACACAAGTAAAAATATCTCGTCTCAAAGAATGCACAGATATCTTAAACCTAGTGCGGCCAGACTAAAAACAAGCAATTTATGTGGATACAAAGAAAATATTTAAGAATACTTTTCTCAATATGTAGGAAAATGTGCTTAAATTTAGCATCCAATGCTATTGCAATCGTCTTGAAATAAGACTATATACCCTGAAATTTACAGAAAAGTAGCATATTGTGCTTAAAATACGTTATCCTGACTAAGATAAATGTACTTGTACTACTAGAAATGAGATTGGCTTGCTTAAAGAAAGAATTAATCAAATTTATTTTCACTTCTTTATTGAGGACTCACTGCAGGGTTTTCCTTTATTTTTACTATTTTCTACATTGTAATAGTGAGGACATCCAAACTATTAAAAAACACACTTGGAATCATGTACAAACCAAAAAAGTGTTAAACAAATCAAAATATATTTCATATTTGAGATTCTTCAAAGTAGCCACCTTTTGTCTTGATGACAGCTTTGCACACTCTTCACATTCTCTCAACCAGCTTCATGACGTAGTCACACGGAATGCATTTAAATGAACAGTTGTTCCTTGTTAAGAGTACATTTGTGAAATATCTTTCCTTAATGCGTTTGAGCCAATCAGTTGTGTTGTGACAAGGTAGGGGGGTATACAGAAGAAAGCCCTATTTGGTAAAAGTCCATATTATGGCAAGAACAGCTCAAATAATCAAAGAGAAATGACAGTCCATCATTACTATAAGACATGAAGGTCAGTCAATCCGGAAAATTTCAAGAACTTTGAAACTTTCTTCAAGTGCAGTCTCAAAAACCATCAAGCGCTATGATGAAACTGGCTCTCATGAGGACTGCCACAGGAAAGGAAGACCCAGCGTTGCCTCTGCTACAGAGGGTAAATTCATTAGAGTTACCAGCTTCAGAAATTGCAGCCCAAATAAATGGTTTGCGGAGTTCAAGTAACAGATCAACATCAACTGTTCAGAGAAGACTGTGTGAATCAGGACTTCATGGTCAATTTGCTGCAAAGAAACCACTACTAAAGGACATCAATAATGAGAAGAGACTTGCTTGCGCCAAGAAACACGACCAATGGACATTAGACCGACGGAAATCTGTCCTTTGGCCTGATGAGCCCAAATTTGAGATTTTTGGTTCAACCGCCGTGTCTTTGTGAGACGCAAAGTAGGTAAATGGATGATCTCCGCCTGTGTGGTTCCGACTGTGAAGCATTGAGGAGGAGGTGTTATGGTGCTTTGCTGGTGACACTGTCAGTGATTTGTTTAGAATTCAAAGCACACTTAACCAGCATGGCTAACACAGCATTCTGTAGCGATATGCCATCCCATCTGGTTTGCGCTTAGTGGGACTATCAGTTGTTTTCAGTAGGACAATGACCCAAAACACACCTCCAGGCTGTGTAAGGGCTATTTGACCAAGGAGAGTGATGGAGTGCTGCATCAGAAGATCTGGCCTCCACAATTACCCGACCTCAACCCAATCGAGATGTTTTGGGATGAGTTGGACCACAGAGTGAAGGAAAAGCAGCCAACAAGTGCTCAGCATATGTGGGAACTCATCAAGGCAAAGGGTGGCTATTTTGAAGAATCTAAAATCTAAAATATATTTTGATTTGTTTAACACTTATTTCGTTACTACATGATTCCATATGTGTTATTTCATAGTTTTGATGATTACACTATTATTCTACAATGATGAAAATAGTAAAAATAAAGAAAAACCCTTGAATGTGTAGCTGTGTCCAAACTTTTGACTGTTACAGTATATTTATTTATTATAATTTTTATTATTATATACACTGCTCAAAAAAATAAAGGGAACACTTAAACAACACAATGTAACTCCAAGTCAATCACACTTCTGTGAAATCAAACTGTCCACTTAGGAAGCAACACTGATTGACAATAAATTTCACATGCTGTTGTGCAAATGGAATAGACAACAGGTGGAAATTATAGGCAATTAGCAAGACACCCCCAATAAAGGAGTGGTTCTGCAGGTGGTGACCACAGACCACTTCTCAGTTCCTATGCTTCCTGGCTGATGTTTTGGTCACTTTTGAATGCTGGCGGTGCTTTCACTCTAGTGGTAGCATGAGACGGAGTCTACAACCCACACAAGTGGCTCAGGTAGTGCAGCTCATCCAGGATGGCACATCAATGCGAGCTGTGGCAAGAAGGTTTGCTGTGTCTGTCAGCGTAGTGTCCAGAGCATGGAGGCGCTACCAGGAGACAGGCCAGTACATCAGGAGACGTGGAGGAGGCCGTAGGAGGGCAACAACCCAGCAGCAGGACCGCTACCTCCGCCTTTGTGCAAGGAGGAGCACTGCCAGAGCCCTGCAAACGACCTCCAGCAGGCCACAAATGTGCATGTGTCTGCTCAAACGGTCAGAAACAGACTCCATGAGGGTGGTATGAGGGCTCAACGTCCACAGGTGTGGGTTGTGCTTACAGCCCAACACCGTGCAGGACGTTTGGCATTTGCCAGAGAACACCAAGATTGGCAAATTCGCCACTGGCGCCCTGTGCTCTTCACAGATGAAAGCAGGTTCACACTGAGCACATGTGACAGACGTGACAGAGTCTGGAGACGCCGTGGAGAACGTTCTGCTGCCTGCAACATCCTCCAGCATGACCGGTTTGGCGGTGGGTCAGTCATGGTGTGGGGTGGCATTTCTTTGGGGGGCCGCACAGCCCTCCATGTGCTCGCCAGAGGTAGCCTGACTGCCATTAGGTACCGAGATGAGATCCTCAGACCCCTTGTGAGACCATATGCTGGTGCGTTTGGCCCTGGGTTCCTCCTAATGCAAGACAATGCTAGACCTCATGTGGCTGGAGTGTGTCAGCAGTTCCTGCAAGAGGAAGGCATTGATGCTATGGACTGGCCCGCCCGTTCCCCAGACCTGAATCCAATTGAGCACATCTGGGACATCATGTCTCGCTCCATCCACCAACGCCACGTTGCACCACAGACTGTCCAGGAGTTGGCGGATGCTTTAGTCCACGCTGCACCTTGGTCCGTTTATTCTACAGACGATCGTAACACTCACTTTGTTTAACACATGGCCTCACATGTGAATGCTTAAAGAGATGGGTGGGACTAAGGCTTAAGACGGTGTGAATGATGCTGAATGGGTCTAGACAAAGAAGAGCTCTCCAGTAGGAGACTGAAAGCAGAATTACGTTTCAATTTTTCCTCAACTGCAGTGTATGTGTCGAGTAGAGTAGGCCAGAAGGCTAAACTGAAAAACCTAACCTCTATAAAACACTTCTGTGTAAGGGTGTTTGTTTACATAGTGAATCCGGGAAAAAAAGAACAGTACTGCCATCAAAAGTATATATTATGGGGACAGCTGCCCCATCAATGCTGCCACATCAACAGCTCAATCCACCTTGGTCACACGAGAATTCCGGTCCTTCATGGTCTGGATCCAGTTCAGGGCTCTGTGGTCCATGTGCAGGTCAACTTCCCTCCCAAGAAGGTACACTGCAAAAAGTCGGCTCTCAAAAACAAGGAAAAAAAGCAATAAAATGGGGGAAATATTACTTAAAATAAGCAAAATTATCTGCCAATTTTTTTTACACAAGTAAAAATATCTCGTCTCAAAGAATGCACAGATATCTTAAACCTAGTGCGGCCAGACTAAAAACAAGCAATTTATGTGGATACAAAGAAAATATTTAAGAATACTTTTCTCAATATGTAGGAAAATGTGCTTAAATTTAGCATCCAATGCTATTGCAATCGTCTTGAAATAAGACTATATACCCTGAAATTTACAGAAAAGTAGCATATTGTGCTTAAAATACGTTATCCTGACTAAGATAAATGTACTTGTACTACTAGAAATGAGATTGGCTTGCTTAAAGAAAGAATTAATCAAATTTATTTTCACTTCTTTATTGAGGACTCACTGCAGGGTTTTCCTTTATTTTTACTATTTTCTACATTGTAATAGTGAGGACATCCAAACTATTAAAAAACACACTTGGAATCATGTACAAACCAAAAAAGTGTTAAACAAATCAAAATATATTTCATATTTGAGATTCTTCAAAGTAGCCACCTTTTGTCTTGATGACAGCTTTGCACACTCTTCACATTCTCTCAACCAGCTTCATGTCGTAGTCACACGGAATGCATTTAAATGAACAGTTGTTCCTTGTTAAGAGTACATTTGTGAAATATCTTTCCTTAATGCGTTTGAGCCAATCAGTTGTGTTGTGACAAGGTAGGGGGGTATACAGAAGAAAGCCCTATTTGGTAAAAGTCCATATTATGGCAAGAACAGCTCAAATAATCAAAGAGAAATGACAGTCCATCATTACTATAAGACATGAAGGTCAGTCAATCCGGAAAATTTCAAGAACTTTGAAACTTTCTTCAAGTGCAGTCTCAAAAACCATCAAGCGCTATGATGAAACTGGCTCTCATGAGGACTGCCACAGGAAAGGAAGACCCAGCGTTGCCTCTGCTACAGAGGGTAAATTCATTAGAGTTACCAGCTTCAGAAATTGCAGCCCAAATAAATGGTTTGCGGAGTTCAAGTAACAGATCAACATCAACTGTTCAGAGAAGACTGTGTGAATCAGGACTTCATGGTCAATTTGCTGCAAAGAAACCACTACTAAAGGACATCAATAATGAGAAGAGACTTGCTTGCGCCAAGAAACACGACCAATGGACATTAGACCGACGGAAATCTGTCCTTTGGCCTGATGAGCCCAAATTTGAGATTTTTGGTTCAACCGCCGTGTCTTTGTGAGACGCAAAGTAGGTAAATGGATGATCTCCGCCTGTGTGGTTCCGACTGTGAAGCATTGAGGAGGAGGTGTTATGGTGCTTTGCTGGTGACACTGTCAGTGATTTGTTTAGAATTCAAAGCACACTTAACCAGCATGGCTAACACAGCATTCTGTAGCGATATGCCATCCCATCTGGTTTGCGCTTAGTGGGACTATCAGTTGTTTTCAGTAGGACAATGACCCAAAACACACCTCCAGGCTGTGTAAGGGCTATTTGACCAAGGAGAGTGATGGAGTGCTGCATCAGAAGATCTGGCCTCCACAATTACCCGACCTCAACCCAATCGAGATGTTTTGGGATGAGTTGGACCACAGAGTGAAGGAAAAGCAGCCAACAAGTGCTCAGCATATGTGGGAACTCATCAAGGCAAAGGGTGGCTATTTTGAAGAATCTAAAATCAAAAATATATTTTGATTTGTTTAACACTTATTTCGTTACTACATGATTCCATATGTGTTATTTCATAGTTTTGATGATTACACTATTATTCTACAATGATGAAAATAGTAAAAATAAAGAAAAACCCTTGAATGTGTAGCTGTGTCCAAACTTTTGACTGTTACAGTATATTTATTTATTATAATTTTTATTATTATATACACTGCTCAAAAAAATAAAGGGAACACTTAAACAACACAATGTAACTCCAAGTCAATCACACTTCTGTGAAATCAAACTGTCCACTTAGGAAGCAACACTGATTGACAATAAATTTCACATGCTGTTGTGCAAATGGAATAGACAACAGGTGGAAATTATAGGCAATTAGCAAGACACCCCCAATAAAGGAGTGGTTCTGCAGGTGGTGACCACAGACCACTTCTCAGTTCCTATGCTTCCTGGCTGATGTTTTGGTCACTTTTGAATGCTGGCGGTGCTTTCACTCTAGTGGTAGCATGAGACGGAGTCTACAACCCACACAAGTGGCTCAGGTAGTGCAGCTCATCCAGGATGGCACATCAATGCGAGCTGTGGCAAGAAGGTTTGCTGTGTCTGTCAGCGTAGTGTCCAGAGCATGGAGGCGCTACCAGGAGACAGGCCAGTACATCAGGAGACGTGGAGGAGGCCGTAGGAGGGCAACAACCCAGCAGCAGGACCGCTACCTCCGCCTTTGTGCAAGGAGGAGCACTGCCAGAGCCCTGCAAAACGACCTCCAGCAGGCCACAAATGTGCATGTGTCTGCTCAAACGGTCAGAAACAGACTCCATGAGGGTGGTATGAGGGCTCGACGTCCACAGGTGTGGGTTGTGCTTACAGCCCAACACCGTGCAGGACGTTTGGCATTTGCCAGAGAACACCAAGATTGGCAAATTCGCCACTGGCGCCCTGTGCTCTTCACAGATGAAAGCAGGTTCACACTGAGCACATGTGACAGACGTGACAGAGTATGGCGACGCCGTGGAGAACGTTCTGCTGCCTGCAACATCCTCCAGCATGACCGGTTTGGCGGTGGGTCAGTCATGGTGTGGGGTGGCATTTCTTTGGGGGGCCGCACAGCCCTCCATGTGCTCGCCAGAGGTAGCCTGACTGCCATTAGGTACCGAGATGAGATCCTCAGACCCCTTGTGAGACCATATGCTGGTGCGGTTGGCCCTGGGTTCCTCCTAATGCAAGACAATGCTAGACCTCATGTGGCTGGAGTGTGTCAGCAGTTCCTGCAAGAGGAAGGCATTGATGCTATGGACTGGCCCGCCCGTTCCCCAGACCTGAATCCAATTGAGCACATCTGGGACATCATGTCTCGCTCCATCCACCAACGCCACGTTGCACCACAGACTGTCCAGGAGTTGGCGGATGCTTTAGTCCACGCTGCACCTTGGTCCGTTTATTCTACAGACGATCGTAACACTCACTTTGTTTAACACATGGCCTCACATGTGAATGCTTAAAGAGATGGGTGGGACTAAGGCTTAAGACGGTGTGAATGATGCTGAATGGGTCTAGACAAAGAAGAGCTCTCCAGTAGGAGACTGAAAGCAGAATTACGTTTCAATTTTTCCTCAACTGCAGTGTATGTGTCGAGTAGAGTAGGCCAGAAGGCTAAACTGAAAAACCTAACCTCTATAAAACACTTCTGTGTAAGGGTGTTTGTTTACATAGTGAATCCGGGAAAAAAAGAACAGTACTGCCATCAAAAGTATATATTATGGGGACAGCTGCCCCATCAATGCTGCCACATCAACAGCTCAATCCACCTTGGTCACACGAGAATTCCGGTCCTTCATGGTCTGGATCCAGTTCAGGGCTCTGTGGTCCATGTGCAGGTCAACTTCCCTCCCAAGAAGGTACACTGCAAAAAGTTGGCTCTCAAAAACAAGGAAAAAAAGCAATAAAATGGGGGAAATATTACTTAAAATAAGCAAAATTATCTGCCAAGATTTTTTAAAACAAGTAAAAATATCTCGTCTCAAAGAATGCACAGATATCTTAAACCTAGTGCGGCCAGACTAAAAACAAGCAATTTATGTGGATACAAAGAAAATATTTAAGAATACTTTTCTCAATATGTAGGAAAATGTGCTTAAATTTAGCATCCAATGCTATTGCAATCGTCTTGAAATAAGACTATATACCCTGAAATTTACAGAAAAGTAGCATATTGTGCTTAAAATACGTTATCCTGACTAAGATA
The DNA here is from genome assembly GCF_045679555.1 of Salvelinus alpinus. Classification (NCBI taxonomy): domain Eukaryota; kingdom Metazoa; phylum Chordata; class Actinopteri; order Salmoniformes; family Salmonidae; genus Salvelinus; species Salvelinus alpinus. Next base: position 7,034,502 of record NC_092109.1, read on the forward strand.
AATGTACTTGTACTACTAGAAATGAGATTGGCTTGCTTAAAGAAATAATTAATTTAATTTATTTTCACTTCTTTATTGAGGACTCAGTATATCCAGAGGCTGCATATGGGCAGAACAAAGGATGCAAAAACAAAGGCCATTGGTGGTTAAGGTGAAAGTGAAAATGTAAGACCTATGGCAAGATAACAAACGTAACAGTGCATTAAACCTTCTTATAATAAACAACAAACGCCCTGCCTATTTATTAAAGGTTATCGGATCGGTTCTCGGATCGGCCGATACACACAGTTCTGTTATCGGGACCGTAAATGAAAAAATTGTATCGTGCAACCCTAGTAAGGAACTTTTTCCACTCGGCCATATCCTTTTTCTATGAAGAAGTCATGTCCCGGTCGTGGATGGCGTCCGAGAGGACTTATATCTGCAGCACAGAGAGGAGTGTTGCAATACACTTGGGATATGTGAGGTGAAAGGCATAATAACACGCCATGAGATACGTCACGCTGGCATAGATGTTCTCTTTTGGGAAGGTCACCACAGGCATGGCTCCAATGGCCAGTATGCAATTGGTTTCTCAGACAATCACGACAGGGCTGAAGAGTGGTCTCGCCTGAAGAAAGGTGTTGGGGTCTTCTGCAGACTGACACACACACAAAGAGAAAAACAAATATGACTACAAAAACAATTCACACTCTTTGTATGTTTTGGTCAAGTAATATGACAATTCTAATACATGCACACATTTCTTACCTCAAGGATGTGAAGCATAGCCTCACTTGCATGTCCTAACTTCTTCGGGTGGAGACACAGGTGATGGGAACATGTCTGGTAAAGCCTACATCATGGCGATTGAGTGCTTCACTGTTAAAAACGAAAATAGTCTCATTTGATTTACTGCAGACAGTTATTTAAACAAACATGAATACATTCATGGGATTCTCCATTGTCAACAGAGCCAGTAATTACCTTTATCCAGCAGCGGTGGCCTCATGACCTTTTAGAACACTCCATAAAACTGTGCCTTGTTGTAAAATGTCCCCCAGCGGGTCTCCAGTTCAGGTATGAAGCGGGAGTTCCCTCGATCGAGGATCCGCCGGAGTTCATCCATAACCTGACACACACACACCCGTCCCTGCTATGGCTTCTCACGCTGCTCAGTTCCAACACCATATCTCATTTGAGATTCGGTCTGGTGTTAACCAGGCTAAGGAAGCATAGGCCTACTTAAAATGAATACATTTGCTTACATGATCCAGTTCTCTGAAGCAGGGATACACTTGAAGTCTTGGTAGGCCTGTCCTGCTCCTTAATAGCATCAGAGTCGACGAAGGCCCGTCTTGCTTGGAATTCAAGGTCCAGGTGCTGGGAAACATCCTTCTGGCTGGGTCTGGCCTTGGTTTTGTACATCTCCTGTAGAGTTTTATAATGTCTCGCCTGGTTCGGTAGGCTCTCATGTTTTCTGGCATCAGAAATTACTAACAAGCCCAACCAATTAACTTTTAAAAATGTAGACTGAATAAAATCCAGAAATGAGCGATAGAAGCAGACATGTTGCCCTGGTTGACCTGGATGAAGCAGATCCCTCCTATTTTGAGTGTCAGATGTTTGCACTTCGGCTGCCAGGTATCCAACAGTGCTGCGTTTGGAAACGTGTGTTGAATACCTGAGTAGTGACTTACCCACTCAGCTCCACTGGTCCTTGGAGGAGGCACAGGATAGACCGGTCCGTGGAGGCGCACTGGAGGTCTCGAACTAAGGGCCTGAACAACCCGTCCTGGCTGGATGTTGATTTTCGCCCGGCACTTGCGGGGCGCAGGCACAGGACGCACTGGGCTGTGCAGACCCACGGGAGACACAGTGCGTAGGGCTGGTGCCATATAACACGGACCGAGGAGACGCACTGGAGACCAGATGCGCTGAGCAGGCTTCATCGCACCTGGCTCGATACCCACTCTAGCCTGGCCGATATGAGGAGCGGCAATGTAGCGAACCGAGGCTATGCGTGACAGTGTGCACGCAGCACCTGTTATTTATTTTTGGCGCTCTCTTTTGCCTGACCTTCGGCTAGCGAGATGCCTGAGAGCTGTGACTGCGCCACAGGGCTAAAATATTGTGTGTTGTCTCTTCGTGGCAGTGTCCTAATTAAAAGTACACAACACAGAACGAACCACGCTACATATAGTTAAAAGTCCCAGTGCTGTTATACTCTACTCCAATCAAATTTCTTGGTCGTATTATAAATACTTGTGAACATAATTTTCAGCTCTTTCCCCCCTTTTCATCGAAAGCAGTGGGAACGTTTTACTTGCGTTTGCTTTTAGTAACGTTCAAGATGCTTTGGCAGTGCGTTATCTGCTGCGTTTTTAATACTTTTAATAATTGAAACTGTTATTGAGCCATATATATACAGTGGGGCAAAAATGTATTTAGTCAGCCACCAATTGTGCAAGTTCTCCGACTTAAAAAGATGAGAGAGGCCTGTAATTGTCATCATAAGTACACTTCAACTATGACAGACAAAATTAGATTTTTTTTCTCCAGAAAATCACATTGTAGGATTTTTTATGAATTTATTTGCAAATTATGGTGGAAAATAAGTATTTGGTCAATAACAAAAGTTTATCTCAATACTTTGTTATATAACCCTTTGTTATATACCCCCATATTGACAAGAAGTTTTAACAAGGCTAATCTGAAAACAAGACTCCCTAAATTCTATCAGCATATCGATTGTGCTACAAGGGCTGGTAAAACCCTGGATCATTGTTATTCTATCTTCCGCGACGCATATAAGGCCCTCCCCTGCCCTCCTTTCGGAAAAGCTGACCACGACTGCATTTTGTTGCTCCCAGCCTATAGACAGAGACTAAAACAGGAAGCTCCCGCGCTCAGGTCTGTTCAACGCTGGTCCGACCAATCTGATTCCACGCTTCAAGATTGCTTCGATCACATGGACTGGGATATGTTCCGCATTGCATCAAACAACAACATTGACGAATACGCTGATTCGGTGAGCGAGTTTATTAGCAAGTGCATCGGCGATGTCGTACCCACAGCAACTATTAAAACATTCCCAAACCAGAAACCGTGGATTGATGGCAGCATTCGCGCAAAACTGAAAGCGCGAACCACTGCTTTTAAATCAGGGCAAGGTGACTGGAATAATGACCGAATACAAACTGTGTAGCTATTCCCACCGCAAGGCAATCAAACAAGCTAAGCGTCTGTCACAATCGCCTGGAGTGGTGGGTGCAGAGTCAATTGCAGAGAGCAGAGGATACTGGGGAAAACCGTCTTTATTGGGATTCCCACACGAACGCCCAAAAGCATAGGCGATAAACAGACAGAAAAATAGTCAGAGCCAACACAGGGCACAAACGGACAGAAACACAAACACGCACACCCCGACTAACAGAAAATAATCCCGCACGAACATAGGCGGGCCTAACAGGCTTAAATAGACATAAATCAAGAAACAAAATAAGGGACAGGTGCAACCAATAAGACCAAACGAACAGAAAAGGAAAAAGGGATCGGTGGCGGCTAGTAGATCGGCAACGACGACAGGCAGGGGAGCCGCCTTTGGTGGGAGTCGTGACAGCGTCAGTATAGAGACAAAGTAGAGTCGCAATTCAACGGCTCAGACACAAGAGGTATGTGGCAGGGTCTACAGTCAATCACGGATTACAAAAAGAAAACCAGACCCGTCATGGACCAGGATGTCTTGCTCCCAGACAGACTAAATAACTTCTTTGCTCGCTTTGAGGACAATACAGTGCCACTGACACGGCCCGCTACCAAAACCTGCGGACTCTCCTTCACTGCAGCTGACGTGAGTAAAACATTTAAATGTGTTAACCTTCAAGGCTGCAGGCCCAGACGGCATCCCCAGCCGCGTCCTCAGAGCATGCACAGACCAGCTGGCTGGTGTGTTTACGGACATATTCAATCAAAACTTATCCCAGTCTGCTGTTCCGACATGCCGGTCCACAGACGACGCAATCGCAACCACAATGCACACTGCCCTAACCCATCTGGACAAGAGGAATACCTATGGGAGAATGCTGTTCATCGACTACAGCTCAGCATTTAACACCATAGTACCCTCCAAACTCGTCATCAAGCTCGAGACCCTGGGTCTCGACCCCGCCCTGTGCAAATGGGTACTGGACTTCCTGACGGGCCGCCCCCAGGTGGTGAGGGTAGGTAACAACATCTCCATCCCGCTTATCCTCAACACTGGGGCCCCACAAGGGTGCGCTCTCAGCCCTCTCCTATACTCCCTGTTCACCCACGACTGCGTGGCCATGCACGACTCCAACTCAATCATCAAGTTTGCAGACGACACTACAGTGGTAGGCTTGATTACCAACAACGACGAGACAGCCTACAGGGAGGAGGTGAGGGCCCTCGGAGTGTGGTGTCAGGAAAATAACCTTACACTCAACGTCAAAAAAACAAAGGAGATGATCGTGGACTTCAGGAAACAGCAGAGGGAGCACCCCCCTATCCACATCGATGGGACAGTAGTGGAGAGGGTAGTAAGTTTTAAGTTCCTCGGCGTACACATCAGGGACAAACTGAATTGGTCCACCCACACAGACAGCGTGGTGAAGAAGGCGCAGCAGCGTCTCTTCAACCTCAGGAGGCTGAAGAAATTCGGCTTGTCACCAAAAGCACTCACAAACTTCTACAGATGCACAATCGAGAGCATCCTGTCGGGCTGTATCACCACCTGGTACGACAACTGCTCCGCCCACAACCGTAAGGCTCTACAGAGGGTATGGAAATGCACAGCCCCCAACGACAAGAGGGTGGTGAGGTCTGCACAACGCATCACCGGTGGCAAACTACCTGCCCTCCAGGACACCTACACCACCCGATGTCACAGGAAGGCCAAAAAGATCATCAAGGACAACAACCACCCGAGCCACTGCCTGTTCACCCCGCTATCATCCAGAAGGAGAGGTAAGTAAAGGTGCATCAAAGCAGGGACTGAGAGACTGAAAAACAGCTTCTATCTCAAGGCCATCAGACTGTTAAACAGCCACAACTAACATTGAGTGGCTGCTGCCAACATACTGACTCAACGCCAGCTACTTTAATAATGGAAAGATTGATTTATCACTAGCCACTTTAAACAATGCCACTTAATATAATGTTTACATACCCTACATTACTCATCTCATATGTATATACTGTACTCTATACCATCTACTGCATCTTGCCATCTTTATGTAATACATGTATCACTAGCCACTTTAAACAATGACACTTTTATATGTTTACATACCCTACAATACTCATCTCATATGTATATACTGTACTCGATACCATCTACTGCATCTTGCCTATGCCGTTCTGTACCATCACTCATTCATATATTTTTATGTACATATTCTTCATCCCTTTACACTTGTGTGTATAAGGTAGCTGTTGTGAATTTGTGAGGTTAGATTACTCGTTGGTTATTACTGCATTGTCGGAACTAGAAGCACAAGCATTTCGCTACACTCGCATTAACATCTGCTAACCATGTGTATGTGACAAATAAAATTTGATTTGATTTGACAACAGCCATGCAGCACCTGAATTCACCATCACCATTGCCAACTGCATGCAATGTAGGAAACATGAGAAACACCGTTGGAAAGAAGTCTCAAAAGAAGAGGAACACAATCTCAGTGGTATGGCACTAAGGAAGAGCTGGTCGGAAGGCAGAGGAGATTACTTCATTTTACGTAACAGCACTGGAGAGGGATGTCAAGCATGCAGTGTATTGGGTGGATAACTGCACTTCTTAAAACAAAAATGGGTGCTTCCTATCATCACTGGTGAGTGCTGTCAATGCTGACTCCACTTTGATGGAGGACATCACCCTCAATGTGTCATGTTTTGAGGGAGCGTGCAATTGGCATGCTGACCGCTGGAATATCTACCAGAGCTGTTGCCAGAAAACGTCATGTTCATTTCTCCACAATAAGCCACCTCCAACATTGTTTTAGAGAATTTGAAATTGCATCCAACTGGCCGCACAACTGCAGACCACGTGTATGGCGTTGTGTGGGCGAGCACGTTGCTGATTTCAACGTGCCCCATGGTTGCAGTGGGGTTAAGGTGCGGGCAGGCATAAGCTATGGACAATGAAGACAGTTGTATTTTATCGACGGCGAATTGAATGCAAAGAAATACTGTGACGAAATACCGTGACAGCCAATTTTCATGCCATTCAACTGCTGCCATCACCTCATGTTTTAGCAAGATAATGCACGACCCATGTCACAAGGATCTGTGCACAATTCCTGGAAACTGAAAATGTCCCAGTTCTTCCATGGCCTGCATACTCACCAGACATTGATCATGTTTGGAATGCTCTTGATCGATGTGTACGATAGCGCGTTCCAGTTCCCGCCAATATCCACCAACTTCACACAGCCATTGAAGAGGAGTGGGACAACATTCCACAGCCTGATCAACTATATGCGAATGAGATGCACATATGGAATCATGAAGTAACCAAAACAGTGTTAAACAAATCAAAATATATTTTAGATTTTTAGATTCTTCAAAGTAGCTACCCTTTGCCTTGATGACAGCTTTGCAGACTCTTTGCATTCTCTTAACCAGCTTCAACTGGAATGCTTTTCCAACAGTCTTGAAGGAGTTCCCACATATACTGTGGTAGCCATGCTGGTTAAGTGTGCCTTGAATTCTAAATAAATCACTGACAGTGTCACCAGCAAAGCACCCCCATGTTCCATCACACCTCCACCTCCATGCTTTACGGTGGGAACCACACACGCAGAGATAATCCGTTCACCTACTCTGCGTCTCACAAAGACATGACGGTTGGAACCAAACATCTGAAATTTGGACTCATCAGACCAAAGGACAGATTTCCACCGGTCTAATGTCCATTCGGTCTAATGTCCATTGCTCGTGTTTCTTGGCCAAAGCAATTCTCTTATTATTATTTGTGTCCTTTAGTAGTGATTTCTTTGCAGCAATTCAACCATGAAGGCTTGATTCACAAAGTCTCCTCTGAACAGTTAATGTTGATATGTGTCTGTTACTTGAACTCTGTGAAGCATTTATTTGGGCTGCAACTTCTGAGGCTGGTAACTCTAGTTAACTTATCCTCTGCAGCAGAGGTAACTCTGGGTATTCCTTTCCTGTGGCGGTCCTCATGAGAGCCAGTTTCATCATAGCGCTTGATCATTTTTGTGACTGCTCTTGAAGAAACTTTCAAAGTTCTTGAATATTTCCGGATTGACTGACCTTCATGTCTTAAAGTAATGGTGGACTGTCGTTTCTCTTTGCTTATTTGAGCTGTTCTTGCCATAATATGGACTTGGTCTTTTACCAAATAGGGCTATCTTCTGTATACCACCTCTACCTTGTAACAACACAACTGATTGGCTCAAATGCATTAAGATGGAAAGATATTCCACAAATTTACTTTAAACAAGAAATGCATTCCAGGTGACTACCTCATGAAGCTGATTGAGAGAATGCCAAGAGTGTGCAAAGCTGTCATCAAGGCAAAGGGTGGCTACTTTGAAAAATCTCAAATATAAAATATATTTTGATTGAACACTTATTTGGTTAGTACATGATTCCATATGTGTTATTTCATCGTGTTGATGTCTTCACTATTATTCTACAATCTAGAAAATAGTAAAAATAAAGAAAAACCCTTGAATGAGTAGGTGTGTCCAAACTTTTGACTGGTATGTAGATTGTTGAATTACTTTTGATCTAGTTCAGTATTTAATAATGATCTCTTACATAGCTTGATGTCTGGGCGCATTTTTTAAAATTACTTTTTGTTTTTCTACATAGAGACGGCTAGAAGGGCAGTGGGCCATATTGGATTGTGTAGAAATGTAGGAAACGAGATTCAGATGCCCACCGCCAGGTTGTCCCCCTCACTTCTAAAACCAAAGTTGCGCCCCTGCAGGTAACTATTTGAGACTCTGCGTTTTATTTCAGTTTAACATTAACATACATTCCAACCTGTTATTTTGACCTATTGCACCTGTAATTGAAATGGTTGTTCCAGTTTAGATGTTTAAGGTAGTCTCATATTTTAATCTTCCCATCCCTGCCAGTCATTCTGAATGCAGGTTGCGGGTAAAAAAAAAAGAAGAAAGTATGGATATCTCCACGCTGGCTAGATTCCAATTGGAATTACACATCACTTTGCAAGCCAGCAAAATGTGACTTGCAGGCCTGATGTGGCCTGTAACACTATGAGTTTCAGGTCACTCTATTAGGGTAAAATTAGGCTCTCAAAAGAAGGCCTTATGAAATATGTATTGCATTTTTCAAATAATTGTATATATTTTTAAACATATATTTTATACATATTCACTTAGGATCTCACTTAATGAATGAATGCAACAACCATATCTCTGTCACTAGCAAAAACAGTCATGGGTAGTAGTGGTAACTGTAAAATTCCCTCACAAGGTCCTTGGGAAATAAGGCTTAAAAACCTACAGCAGGGCTATTCAATTCCGGTCCTGGATGGCCGGAATTGAATATGGTTCTTCAGAGACCCTAAAATGGTTCTCCTATGGCATTGATCTCAAGAACCTTAATTTGGTTCCAACTTGCACGTTTACTTTCAAGAGTGCATGGTTCTAAATGCCAATGAAGGCCAACGGAATCTCTGAATCCCATTGAATCAAAAGGATTTGTCAGTCTGAGGTTCACCTGCCCAGATAACTGATGCAAGAGGAAATACCGTAAACACCCATTTGAAACACTGTCTAAAGAGTGATTATCTTTGTCTGTTGGTTAAAAAAACAATTAACCGGTCTTGTCCAGCAGGTTGAACCTGTTCTTTCACATGGGTGAGGTTATACCAAACACGCAAATCAACTCGTACTTAGATGTGGCTGTTCTCTGCCTGCGAGTGAAACTATGTCAGTTGCCCGTGACAGATTTCTCAGACCAATATCATGCATGAAATGTACGGTCGTTAAATGGCAACTTGTGGGGAAAAATGAAACGGCGTCCATTTTGTCTGTAACAGGATTGAATGAAAGTAGCTCTGCAGCGAGCGCAGAATGCAGTTCCTTTAATTACCTTCTGATTGGTGTTATTAAGACTCTTGGCTGTGACGGCAGTGGGGCGATGTATGCTCATAATCAGACAGTAATAGAGCAATTCATCAGTCTGCAGTCTGCAGCCATCGCAGACTGTGAACACCCAGAGACTTCATGGTGCTGGTAATATAGCTGTTACCAGCCACCACACACAGACCGGGGTTCAAACAGTATCCGTTTTCTTTTCAAATATTTGGAGTGTTTGGATTGAGCATGTCTGGAGGGCTAAGTAGATGGGGTTGGCACTTTTGTGACTATTCTATTGGTTCCATTGCATCAGGCAAGCTCAATCATGCACAGTAATGTATTTCCAAAGTAGTTGGAGGGAAAAAAATACTATTTCAAGAGGGAGGGGGTGTCATTGGGGCTAAATAATTATGACGTTTGTGGATTATGGGAGAGGAGAATACTGAAGTGTTTTTATGAGCCAAGCTAGAAATGTGTGACAGTTTAGACAAGGGTGTGAATGGATGGGGAGAAAACAAAAATAAAGATATAGAAAGAGAGAGGGGGAGAAAGAGGGAGACAGGCAAAGCTGAGAGGCTTTGAAGTCGAGTTTTGAGAGGGGAGGTTCTTTCTTTTTCAATTTTTTTAGTTTTTCTTGCATTCTTTCTTTCAAGTTACCAAGAAAGCTTAGAGTGGCTGCCATAGGCAGAGAGCAGTGTCTCCCTCCTGGGGAATAGGACGAGGGGAGGACGAGGCGTATTGAAATGCAAGATGGAAATGTCCAAAAACCTGGAAGAATAAACAATTAAAACAATTATGCATGACATGGGGCTTGACGCAGTGAGGGGTTAAAATGGATCTGAAGGGTAAACCTCAGTCTCATGCGAACTTCTTACATTAGTAAAAGGGGTTCCGGGTTTTAGTATTTTTAGCAACTCTTTTAGAAACATTGACTGAACTGAATCCTGTCCTTTCCATGTCCTGTCTTTGGATCTCTATGTTCAGGACAAACCAAGAGGAAACAGGAGATGTTGAGATTATGAGTCAAAGTAAGGTCCAAATTAGAACAGGGAGAAAGACAAGTTCTTGCATTGAGGCCAAAGTTATCACTTCTCTACTCTTCCCCACCTCAAGCCACTATTCTATGTCACTCTACAGCTGTCTAATCTAGTCAAACTGTACTGCATTGTTCCATCTTGTGACCGAAGTTGAGATAACTACAGAGAAAAGCACCAAGGGACTGACTATATGCAACATCTTCTGCCTGCCACTGATCGTGTGTCCCTTTTCTTTTTGTAATGATTGGACAGCCGTCTGTCTGTCTGTCTGTCTGTCTGTCTGTCTGTCTGTCTGTCTGTCTGTCTGTCTGTCTGTCTGTCTGTCTGTCTGTCTGTCTGTCTGTCTGTCTGTCTGTCTGTCTGTCTGTCTGTCTGTCTGTCTGTCTGTCTGTCTGTCTGTCTTTTTGTAATGATTGGACAGCCGTCCGTCCGTCTTTTTGTAATGATTGGACAGCCGTCTGTCTGTCTGTCTGTCTGTCTGTCTGTCTGTCTGTCTGTCTGTCTGTCTGTCTGTCTGTCTGTCTGTCTTTTTGTAATGATTGGACAGCCGTCTGTCTGTCTGTCTTTTTGTAATGATTGGACAGCCGTCTGTCTGTCCGTCCGTCCGTCTTTTTGTAATGATTGGACAGCCGTCTGTCTGTCCGTCCGTCCGTCTTTTTGTAATGATTGGACAGCCGTCTGTCTGTCCGTCTGTCCGTCTGTCCGTCTGTCCGTCCGTCCGTCCGTCCGTCCGTCCGTCCGTCCGGAATGCATTTCCTCCTGGAGTCAGAACGGACGGACGTCCGTTCTGACTCCAGGAGGATATGCATTCGATCACAGACTCCTGCTGGTGACATTTAAGACATGCTGGCCCACCCGGGGTCTCTCTACCGTACCTCCCCAGACCTTAATCTATTTGATCCAACAACTTGAATGTTTTCTATATAATTTATGAGGTTTATCCAACGGTCTCTGAAAAATAGGTTTGTGACATCTTTCTTAGCCATAGTCAGTAAGATGTTGATTTGTAAGACATTGATTGAGAATGTTTCGAGGGCAGAATTACTATGTCATATTTACAAGATTTCCAATAATACATTTGGCATGATTTACAGTTCTCTGTATAATCAATTATTCCCATATTACCCACAGAAATAGACATCATACAGTAATGGTTGCCCCTCCACCTTTATTTTGGTCAGGCGTTTTGCTTTTTGCATTCTGTGTCTCCGGTTTGAGAGTAAGATCACATGAATTAGTGATGTGGGGTGCAGACTGGTAAGGCTGCGAAGAGAGCGAGGGAAGACGAGGAATTGAGCGAGAGGAGGAGAGAGAGAGCGGAGAGGGTGGGTCTGGGGAGGCTGTGCTTAAAAGGGTGTGGTAAAAAGATCTAGACATCAAAGAAGGGGGAGAGGGTAGCGAGAGAGAAAGTAAATATATTTAAGGGAGATGGAGAAGAAAAACCCTCTGCAGTAGTCTTCCAGTAGCTGTCTCAAGTTGAATACATGTAGCTGCATTTGGCCCTATTGTCTGTTGAGAGCATGTAGCCGTATAGCTGCATCGGGGGCCTTAGCATCCACAGATAATACAGTAGCTGTCTCAAGTTGAGACTGTAGCTGCATTGGGCCCTAGCATCATCCAAATATAATTCTGACTGTGGTTAACCCGACAGGGACTTCCAGTCAGAGCGGGTGATGCGGCATGGAGAAGAACAGTAAACGCTCCACCGCCGTACCGCTAGCTAAGACAGTCAGGGGCCCACTGTTCAGACCGCCACTCTCCCCCTATGACACCTCCCGGCTGTGTGACCTCTCAACCTAGAAGAACCCATACAGCACACACATGCATACACACACACACACCAAAACCGACAAAGGCACACAAACACACAACCCACCCCTCCCGCCGGTGCCTTTCAAACTTATGGGAGAGGATGAGCTAACAAGTTTCACCCCAGTTCACAATACAGATATGCATTTTTCATGAGAGAACTTGAACTCCAAGGATCAGTGCTTCCACTTACAGAGATGACTAACTAGACAACTCTTTGATGATGATGCCACTTTGATGATGATCTAGGTTGTACAATAAACACGCAATTAGTGCATTCAAGTTGTTTCCAGACTAAGTTAATAGAAAATCAATGCCTTGTATGCAATTAATTATTTAACTGCGTATATCATTAAAGTGTTTCATACCCATCTAATGAATAATAGGACTATAATAACTATCATTATGAAGAATCCCAAACGGAAATATATCGTGATTTCACATGTGGAAAACCACATCATTTCACATGTGACATTTCCACGTTTTGCATGTGAAATCAAGGGGTTTTGGAACACGTCACACGTGATAATATCTCACATGAAGCTTCAAATGTTGATTTTCACATGTTATCACATAACCTTTCACATGTGGATTCAAATTTTCACAAGATTTTGCAGGTGATGCCGTGTTAACAAAAATGAGTCGTAATGATACACACACAGTACTTTTAACATTGTGTCCTCAACTTACATATTTGACACACGTGACTACATTGTGTATGTTTATTTATATAGTATTTTCTTTGAACATGTCCTTAACTGGGATTTGAACTCAGCCACTGCATTTCACCAAGGGAGTACCTCAAGGCTAAAGCTAAAGCTAACAACTGGAACGAGCAGCAAAAAACACAAAAAAACTGGACAGTGTTATTGCCTTCTCTACATTCAAAGACTCAATCACGGACACACTTACTGACACTTGTGGCTGCTTCGCTTGATGTATTGTTGTCTCTACCTTTTTGTCCTTTGTGCCGTTGTCTGCGGCTAACAATGTTTGTTCCTGCATAGCTGGTGTTTTGGCAGTGTCGGAGGTGTAACTGCGTTAGAGCAATGAGGATTTCTATCAGCCTTATTGAGGTGTACATTACATATCACATTCCAGTGTCCCAACTTGTAAACAAGGCTGCATGGTATGTCTCATAATGCAGCTCCGTGCAGCCAATGGCAATTTCCACTTCAGGTATAATGCCGGGAGACGCTTGTGGATTTGACAGCTCTAACGCAGTTCCACTTCCAACATCAGCGTGAGTGAGAATAAATCAAGTCAAATTGTATTAGTCACATGCGCCGAACACAACAGTTGTAGACCTTACAGTGAAATCCTTACTTACGAGCCCCTAACCAACGATGCAGTATTTTTTTTTTTATATGAATAAGAAAAATAAATAAAAGTTACAAGTAATTAAAGAGCAGCAGTAAAATAACAATAGCGAGACTATATACAGGGGGGTAGCGGTACAGAGTCAATGTGCGGGGGCACCGGTTAGTCGAGGTAATTGAGGTAATATGTACATGTAGAAAGAGTTATTAAAGTGACTATGCCTAGATGATAACAACAAAGAGTAGCAGCAGTGTAAAGGGGGGGGGGGGGGGGGGGGGCAATGCAATACCAGGCAGTGATGCAACCAGTCAGGATGCTCTAGATGATGGAGCTGTAGAACCTTTTGAGGATCTGAGAACCCATGCCAAATCATTTCAGTCTCCTGAGTGGGAATAGGTTGTTGTGTCCTCTTCACAACTGTCTTGGTGTGCTTGGACCATGTTAGTTTGTTGGTGATGTGGACACCAAGGAACTTGAAGCTCTCAACCTGATCCACTACAGCCCCGTCGATGAGAATACAGGAGGGGACTGGGCACGCACCACTGAGGGGTCCATGTGTTGAGGATCAGTGTGGCGGATATGTTGTTAGGATCCAGTTGCAAAGGGAGGTGTTTAGTCCCAGGGTCCTTAGCTTATTGATGAGCTTTGTGGGCACTATGGTGTTGAACACTGAGCTGTAGTCAATGAATAGCATTCTCACATAGGTATTCCTTTTGTCCAGGTGGGAACGGGCAGTGTGGAGTGCAAAACATATGTGGATCTGTTAGGGCGGTATGCAAATTGGAGTGAGTCTAGGGTTTCTGGGATAATGGTGTTGATGTGAGCCATGACCAGCCTTTCAAAGCACTTCATGGCTGCAAAGGTGACTGCTACGGGTCTGTAGTCATTTAGGCAGGTTACCTTAGTGTTCTTGGGCACAGGGACTATGGTGGTCTGCTTAAAACATGTTGGTATAACAGACTCGGACAGGGAGAGGTTGAAAATGTCAGTGAAGACACTTGCCAGTTGGTCAGCGGTACACGTCCTGGTAATCTGTCTGGCCCTGCGGCCTTGTGAATGTTTACCTGTTTAAAAGTCTTACTCACATCGACTGCGGAGAGCGTGATCACACATTCTTACGGAACAGCTTATGCATGTTTCAGTGTTATTTACCTCGAAGCGAGCATAGAAGTAGTTTAGTTCGTCTGGTAGGCATGTGTCACTGGGCAGCTCTCGGCTGTGCTTCCCTTTGTAGTCTGTAATGGTTTGCAAGCCCTGCTACATACGACGAGCATCAGAACCAGTGTAGTGCGATTCGAACTTAGTCCTGTTTTGACGCTTTGTCTGTTTGATGGTTCGTCAGAGGGCATGGCGGGATTTTTCATCCATGGCTTCTGGTTGGGGTATGTACGTACGGTCACTGTGGGGACGACATCGTCGATGCACTTATTGATGAAGCTAATGACTGATGTGGTGTTCTCCTCAATGCCATCGGAGGAATCCTGGAACGTTTCCCTGCATTAAAGTCCCCGGCCACTGGGAGCACAGCCTCTTGATGAACAGCTCGTTGAGTGCGGTTTTAGTGCCAGCCTCGTTCTGTAGTGGTATGTAGACAGCTACGAAAAATACAGATGAAATCTCTCTAGATAGATAGTGTGGTCTACAGCTTATCATGAGATACTCTACCTCAGGCGAGCAAAACCTCGAGACCTTAGATATCGTGCACCAGCTGTTATATACAAAAATACATAGTCCACCGCCCCTTGTCTTACCAGACGCCGCTGTTCTAACCTGCTGATACAGCGCATAACCAGCCAAATGTATGTTGATAATGTTGTCGTTCAGCCACGACTCAGTGAAGCATAAGATATTACAGTTTTGGATGTCTCGTTGGTAGTTTAATCTTCCACGTAGGTCATTAATTTTATTTTCCAAAGATTTCACGTTTGCTAGCAGAATGGAAGGCAGTGGGGGTTTATTGGATCGCCTACGAATTCTCAGAAGGCAGCCGGCCCTCCGGCCCCTTTTTCTCCACCTTCTCTTCACGCAAATGACGGGGATCTGGGCCTGTTCCCGGGAAAGCAGTATATCATTCACATCGGGCTCGTCTGACTCGTTAAAGGAAAAAAAGTATTCTGCCAGTTCGTGGTGAGTAATCACAGTTCTGATGTCCAGAGGTTGTTTTCGTTCATAAGCGACGGTCGCAGCAACATTATGTACAAAATAAGTTTAAAAAAAAAGTTACAAACAACGCAAAGAAACAAACAAAAATACAATTGGTTAGGAACACGTAAAACGTCAGTCTTCTTCTCTGGCGCTATCTTTTAAAATGCTCTCGGGAATTGAACTTGAAACCTTTTGGTCTTGAGTGCATTAATGTTTCATCAGTGCAGCCAGATATTTATTTATATTTAGTTATTTATTGCCAAGAACATACACTGAGTATACCAAACATTAGGAACACCCTCAGAACAGCTTCAAGTCATCGGTACATGGACTCGACAAGGTGTCAAAAGCGTGCCACAGGGATGCTGGCCAATGTTGACTCCAATGCTTCCCACAGTTGTGTCAAGTTGACTGGATGTCCTGTAGGCAGTGGAGCATTCTTGATAGACGCAGGAAAGTGTTGAGCATGAAAAACCCAGCAGCATTGCAGTTCTTGACACAAAACAGTGCGCCTTGAACATACTACCATATACCGTTCAAAAGCACTTCAATCTTTTGTCTTGCCAGTTCATCCTCTGAATGGCACACATAAGCAATCCATTTCTCAATTGTCTCAAGGCTTAAAAATGCTTATTTAACCTGTCTCCTGATCTTAATAATCTACATTGACTGAAGTGAATTTAACAAGTAACATCAAAAAGGGATCACAGCTTTCACCTGGATTCACCTGGTTAATCTACGTCATAGAAACAGCAGCTGTTCTTGTTTTGTAATGTGTCTAATGTCTTGTATACTCAGTGTTCATCCACACACTCTCAAAAATAAGAGTAAGGCTATGGTAAAGTGTTGTTCCCTGGTGTACAAAAAGGTCAAAGGTACATATAAGGTAACTTCAGAAGTACACATGGCACTGGTCGGTATCTTTAGGGCAGGGGTTCCCAAACTTTTCCACTTGGGGCCCCACATTAAGGTATACAATGACTAACATGACAAGACGAACTGATGATGCAATACCCAATTACTATTACAACTTTCAAGAGTAACTTTAAAGCCGGACTGAGTTCTTAAAAAAAAGGCACACTTCCACCAGATACTGCAGGGTCCCTCGGACCCGACGAGTCTCCAACAGCCGCCAGACAGTGTAGGCCATCCACAAGTTGAGGGTGCATAGGAGCAGGTGTGGGGGGAGAGAAGGGACTGGTCCTTACCAGCTTGAGATGGGAGACATGGAAGAACGGACAGACCTTCATGGACCTGGGAAGCTGGAGATGATAGGTGACCGGGTTGATGCAACTCAGGATCTTGAATGGTCCTTTGTAGCGAGGAGCGAGCATCTACGAGTCCACCTTTAAGGGAAGATCACGGGTGCACAGCCACACCCGTTTACCCGGTCGGAGGAGCTGAAGCGGTCTTCGGTGCCTGTTTGCCTGATGTTGATGTCTGGTAGAGGAGCGGACAGTCCAGTGGACGAGTCGGCAGTGTGTTATGAGCATACTCCGCCCAGACGAGGGTCTGCTCCAATTGCTGGCCTGAATGGAGACGAAGCAGCGGAGGAACTTCTCTAGCTCCTGGTTGGCCCGCTCAGTTTGCCCATTTGACTCTGGGTGGAACCCCAAGGAGAGACTCACAGATGCCCCCAAAAGGTAGCAGACGGCCTTCCAATACCGTGTGACAAACTGGGGCCCCCGATCTGAGACAATGTCCTGGGGGAGTCCGTGTAGTCAAAAGACATGGGTAATCATGAGATCAGCGGTCTCATTCGCTAAAGGCATTTTGGGTAAGGGGATGAAATGGGCTGTTGAAATGGGCTGCCTTGGAGAACCGATCAACGAGCACCAGGATAGTGGTAAACCCTTGAGATAGAGGTAGCCCAGTGATAAAGTCTACAGATAGATGAGACCAGGGATGGGCAGAGGTTGGAGCAACCAAGCTGGTCAAATCAAATCAAATTTTATTTGTCACATACACATGGTTAGCAGATGTTAATGCGAGTGTAGCGAAATGCTTGTGCTTCTAGTTCCGACAATGCAGTAATAACCAACAAGTAATCTAACCTAACAATTCCACAACTACTACCTTACACACACAAGTGTAAAGGGATAAAGAATATGTACATAAAGATATATGAATGAGTGATGGTACAGAACGGCATAGGCAAGATGCAGTAGATGGTATAGAGTACAGTATATACATATGAGATGAGTAATGTAGGGTATGTAAACATAAAGTGGCATAGTTTAAAGTGGCTAGTGATACATGTATTACATAAAGATGGCAAGATGCAGTAGATGATAGAGTACAGTATATACATATACATATGAGATGAGTAATGTAGGGTATGTAAACATTATATTAAGTGGCATTGTTTAAAGTGGCTAGTGGTACATTTTTACATAATTTCCATCAATTCCCATTATTAAAGTGGCTGGAGTTGAGTCAGTATGTTGGCAGCAGCCTCTCTACGTTAGTGATGGCTGTTTAACAGTCTGATGGCATTAAGATAGAAGCTGTTTTTCAGTCTCTCGGTCCCAGCTTTGATGCACCTGTACTGACCTCACCTTCTGGATGATAGCGGGGTGAACAGGCAGTGGCTCGGGTGGTTGTTGTCCTTGATCTTTTTGACCTTCCTGTGACATCGGGTGCTGTAGGTGTCTTGGAGAGCAGGTAGTTTGCCCCCTGCGATGCGTTGTGCAGACCGCACTACCCTCTGGAGAGCCTTGCGGTTGAGGGCAGTTTAATTGCCGTACCAGGCGGTGATACAGCCTGACAGGACGCTGTCGATTGTGCATCCGTAAAAGTTTGTCAGTGTTTGAAGTGACAAGCCAAATTTCTTCAGCCTCCTAAGGTTGAAGAGGCGCTGTTGTGCCTTCTTCACCACGCTGTCTGTGTGGGTGGACCATTTCAGTTTGTCCGTGATGTGTACGCCGAGGAACTTAACTTACCACCTTCTCCACTACTGTCCCGTCGATGTGGATGGGGGGGGGGGGGGGGGGGGGTGCTCCCTCTGCTGTTTCCTGAAGTACACAATAATCTCCTTTGTTTTGTTGACGTTGAGTGAGAGGTTATTTTCCTGACACCACACTCCGAGGGCCCTCACCTCCTCCCTGTAGGCTGTCTCGTCGTTGTTGGTAATCAGGCCTACCACTGTGGTGTCATCTGCAAACTTGATGATTGAGTTGGAAGCATGCATGGCCACGCAGTCATGGGTGAACAGGGAGTACAGGAGAGGGCTGAGAATGCACCCTTGTGGGGCCCCAGTGTTGAGGATCAGTGGGGTGGAGATGTTGTTTCCTACCTTCCACACCTGGGGGCGGCCCGTCAATGTCCGGGGACTCAGTTGCACAGGGCGGGGTCGAGACCCAGGGTCTAGAGCTTAATGACAAGTTTGGACGGTACTATTGTTTTAAGTGCTGAGCTGTAGTCGATGAACAGCATTCTTACATAGGTATTCCTCTTGTCCAAATGGGATAGGGCAGTGTGCAGTGTGATGGCGATTGCATCGACCACAATTTTCTTAGGTTGTCTGCTTGACATTTTTAGATTTGATAGTGAAGCTGAGAGGTCAAATATACTGTTTAGGTGTTCTACTGCGAAGTTTACATCTTCACTATTGAAGGGTAAACCTTTTGTCCAGGAAATTGTCTAGAAGGGATTGAATTTGTCTTTTGATAGATTTCCACACAATTTTATTTCCATCTAGAGTATTTCTTAATATTATTCAGTTCCTTTGGCTTTGATGCCTCATGATTGAGCATAGCGCAGTTCAAGTTGATTGTGAATTTGCTGTAATCTGATAGAGGTGTCAGTGAACTGACTGTGAACGCTCTAAGAGACTATGGGTTGAAGTTAGTGATAACGTAGTCTACAGTACTACTGCCAAGAGATGAGCTATAGGTGTACCTACCATAGGAGTCCCCTCGCAGCCCCTCGACTATGTACATATGTTTTTTATTTATTTAACCTTTATTTAACTAGGCAAGTCAGTTGAGAATTTGTTCTTATTTACATTGACGGCCTACCCCGGCCAAACCCGGACGATGCTGGGCCAATTGTGCACCGCCCTATGGGACTCCCAATCACGTCCGGATGTGATTCAGCCTGGATTGGAACCAGGAACTTAGTGACGCCCCTTGCACTGAGATGCAGTGTCTTAGACTGCTGCACCACTCGGGAGCCCAGCGTCCGACAGAGATACAGGAGTTGTGACCAGTTCTGTCGGTTATGTTGTTGTAGTTGTGTCTAGGGGGGCATATGGGGGAGGGAATGCTGTCACCTCCAGGTAGGTGTTTGTCCCCCTATGTGCTGTGTGTGTCGGGTTCTTGTCCAATTCTGGCATTTAGGTCGCCACAGACTAGTACATGTCCCTGAGCCTGGAAATTGTTTATCTTCCTCTCTAGGATGAAGAAGTTGTCATCGTTAAAGTATGGAGATTCTAGTGAGGGGGATATAGGTAGCACACATGAGGACAATTTTACTCTGTTGAGAGAATTTCCTTATTAATTTCTAGCCAGATGGAAAATGTTCCTGTTTTAACAAATTTAATAGAGTGTTAGGTCTGCTCTATACCAAATTAGCATACCCCCTGAGTCTCTTCCCTGTTTCACTCCTGGTAGTTTGGTGGATGGGATTACCAGCTCTCTGTAACCTAGAGGGCAATCAGTGGGTCCGTCTCCTTTATACCATGTTTCTTGTAGGATGACAATGTCTGTATTTCCAATTTCTTTGATGAAGTCTGGGTTCCTGCTCTTTAGGCCGAAGGCAGAAAACCTCAGACGTTGTATATTCCAGGAAGAGATAGTAAAAGCTTTGTGTTCTATAGTGTCTCGTGTTGTTTTTGTGTGGTTTAGGCCTGGACCATCACAGTAGGTGTGAGCAGAGCATATTGAGCATCTGATACATACCTCTTAGATCACAGGATGGGGCTTGGACGGGTGTAATAGTGGGAGTTGGGCCTGTTGCTCTGCTCATGGCCTGGGCATATGTCCTGCTGTCATGAGGCCCTTGCGTGGGTGGGGGGGGAGGGTGGGGGGGGGGGGGGCATGGGGTAGCCAGAAGGGGCATAGGTCTGATATGTTGGGGCCTATATAGGGTGTGGCCAGGGTTTGCTTGGGGTGGTCTTAGCTGGTTGGGGTGTGGCTGTTGATGCTGTGGTCTGGGCGTAGGTCCTCTTGGCGTGGGTTCTCTCGGTGCAGGTCCTTCTGGAGGGGGTCTTCCAGGTCTGGGAGGGTGTCTCGCTGGTCTGGGCGGCGTGTCAATTGCTCTGTTGCTCGTGTGGGAGGTGGTCCTTCAGGGCCTGGCAAAAGTTGGGATTGCTGCCTTGTGGTGGTGGTTCTGGTCATAAAGGCTGTTCAAGTCCAGGGTGGAGTGGTGAGCCAGGTATACATTAGGTATTGAGGCACAGTCAGTCTCGCGAAATGCTTGCATTCACCTGCTGTATGGTGGCAGGGTGAAAGTATTTTCATGGTAACAGGGTGGAGATAACCACTTCTGCGTTGGGGAAAGTGGAAGAAGCTTTTTCAATCACTCCTTTGAGTGCTGTGGCCACCCTTTCCAGCTAGGCCGTTAGGTCATTTGTGCCCGTGTGAATTATAATGTGGCTGGGGGACCCTAGTCTGTCCTCTGACAACAGCTCCAGGGCATGCCTGGCTTTGTGTCCTCATTGGATGTGTGTGTGTGTGTGTGTGTGGGGGGGGGGGGGGGGGGGGGGCTGTTAGGAGGGGGGTCTGTTGGGTTGGAGGGTCCTGTGTTGTCTGTCCTATTGTGGTGTTGAGGTTGTTGTCCGGTTCTGAGGTGGGCTGTTCTGCTGGCTTGTCTGGGGGAGGGTCCTGCTCTCTCCCTCTCACCTCTCCCTCTCACCACTCCCTTTCCCCTCTCCCTCCCTCTCTCCAGGCTAAATTCGTTGGTAATTACATTGGATAGCCCTGGGCTGTGTCTCTTTGATAGAAGAGAGCCCCTTGATCTCCCTCTGTAATAGACTGACACAATCCAAATGAAAAGGGCTTACAGACATATTGGCTATTTAGCAATAAAACCGACGAGTACGCAACTATGGGGCAAACTATATATTTTTCTCCAATGTTTATTGAAAACATAAATAAATGTGCACAATGAGCACTTATTTTCTCTCAAATACAGTACATGGTTGTTGGTTAGTTAGCTGGTGAATTTAAGCCATATCAGAGTAGATGGGACATCAGAACAAAACAACACGTTATCAAGAACGTGATGAGGAACGGAAGTGGCTTGCGGGTCTGCAAACCCACAACCATACACACACTAGCTGTTATTGATATGCGTGGGCCGTTAGTTGCACATCCATGATTTAGAGGTAAATATGGACAGAGAATTAGGTACACACTAAAAAATGTGGGTTCCTCTCAGGTTCTTTGGGAAGTGTGATTGGTTCTATGTGGAACCATAATAACTCAATTTTATCCCTTTGAGCTTTTCAATGGTTCTTTACAGTTCCCAAAATGGTTATTTGCTCTTATGTGATAATTAAAATGTAAGGAAGTGGTTCATTAGAATATTTTGGGTGTGGTTTACGTTTATTATTTTTTTATTATTTTTTTATTTTTGTGCAACCGTTTGTGAGAGTGTCATTCCAGTTTATCTAATGTGTTGTGTTATGACAACATGTATTTATGACTATGGCCAGTGATGGTATCATGTGAAAGGCTCAAGTATGGGCTTGTGTCAATTGAGAACAGTTGAATAAATTAGTAAGCAAACCCCTAGCAGTACCAGAGGTAGCGCACTTGATTCAACAAGGAATTTTAACAACATAATTTGGCTGACCAGGAAAAAAACAAGAAAAAAACATGATTCTTCAAAAGGATCCACAATGAACCTTCCAGATTGGTTCTATAAAGAACCTTTGTCATTCTCCATAAAGGTTCTATAAATAACCATAAAAAAGGGTTCTATAGTAGCCCCAAAAAGGGTTGTAACCACAGCAGAACCCTTTTTTGGTGCTATGTAGGTTCTTCATAGAACCTTAAGAAATGGTTAATTATAGCACCATACAGGTTCCATTTACAACCTTATGAGCATGGTTCTTTATTTAACCTTCAAAAAGGCTTCCACAGTGCCTTCAGAAAGTATTCATACCCCTTGACTTCCAAATTTAGTTGGGTTAAAGCCTGAATTCAAAATGTACTAAATTGATTGTTTTTTTCTCAACTATCTACACACAATACCCCCTAAATGAAAATATGTTTTTTGAAATTTCAGCACATTTATTGAAAATGAAATACAGAAATATCTAATTTGCATAAGTATTCACACCCCTGAGTCAATACTTTGTTGAAGTACCTTTGGCGGTGATTATACCTTTGATTCGTCTTGTTTATCAGCTTTGGACATCTGGATTTGGGGATTTTCTCCTATTCTTCCTTGCAGATTTCCTCAAACTCTGTTAAATTAGATGGGGAGCGGCGGTAAACAGCAATCATCAAGTCTTTCCACAAATTTTGAATGGGATTCAAGTCTGGGCTTTGACTGGGCCACTCAAGGACGTTCACATTCTTGTTCTGAAGCCATTCCAGCTTTGCCTTGGCTGTATTGTTGGGGTCATTGTCCTTTTGTAACATACATCTTTGCCCCAGTCTAAGGTTGTTTGCACTCTGAAGCAGGTTCTCATCAAAGATTTGCCTCTATTTGTCTCTATGTATTGTTCTCTCTATCCTTACCAGTTGCCCAGTACCTGCTGTTGAAAAGCATCCCCATAGCATGATGCTGCCACCACGTTTCACAGTAGGGATAGTGTTAAACGGGTGATGAGCTGTGCCAGGTTTCTCAGGCCAAAGAGTTACATTTTCGTCTCATAAAACCATATAATATTTTGCCTTATGATTTCAGAGTCCTTCACGTGCCCTTTTACAAACTCCAGGCATGCTGTCATGTGCCTTTTTCTCAGGAGTGGCTTCAGTCTGACGATTCTCGCATAAAGCCCAGATTGGTGAAGTGCTGTAAAGACTGCTGTTCTTCTGGCAGGTACTCCCATCTCAGCCATGGAACTCTGTAGTTCTGTCAGAGTGGTCATTGGGTTCTTGGTCACCTTCCTGACCAAGTTCCTTCTTACCCGGTTGCTGAGTTTGGTCGAACGGCCAGCTCTAGGCAGAGTCTGGGTAGGTCCACATTTTTTCAATTTCCGAATGATGGAAACCACTGTCCTCTTGGAAACGTTCAACACTCAAGAAATTGTTTTATATCCTTCATCAAATATATGACTCATCACAATTGTATTTCGGAGATATACAGTTGAAGTCGGAAGTTTACATACACTTAGGTTGGAGTCATTAAAACTAGTTTTTCAACCACTCCACAAATTTTTTGGAGTGGTTGAAAAACAAGTTTTAATGACTCCAAACTAAATGTATGTAAACTTCCGACTTCAACTGTTTCACTCATTCCCTCTGTTCTGGTACACATCTACTATTCACAGGGATCCTTTCAAAATCCCTCATCCTTGATCCACCCTCCTCTACTTGTTTTTCACTGCCTCTGCATACGACACTTCTATACAACTCTGACTCTGGCCACCTCAACCTACCTCTGATCCCCAGCAACATAGAAACCCCTACAGTTGATACTGAACTTTTGCCACCGAAACGACACGTTCCTCTGTCCCATGCCCTCCGTCACACATGTTGCAACATGCCCATAAGACGTGCCCCACTGCAGTGGATTTGGCACAAAATCTCTAACAGCATAACTCGTACATCCTAACATTACTTGTCAGGTAAAGACTAAATCAAAGCTCAAAAGAACAGACTTTGTCACCTCTGTTCCACTACGCTTTCCTCTGGGTCTGCGTCGCACCAAAAGGCGGGCGTCACAAATGTCAGGAATCGTCAACTTCAATTTCTCTACCTCCACACTTAATGCTACCCCAGAAACCACTCCCTTCAATGGTGCACTGTACCTAAGTGTAAAGCAAGATACAGGTATTTTGTCGCACAGAGTGTCTGCTCCCTCTGATCTGAAGACACACAAACAAACATCACAAGTCCACTTTGGGTTACCTTCACCGACTCAACACCACCCACCATATTTTCCACCCAACCTGAAACCACCCATGGATCAGCCAAAAGACCTGGATCCGACCTCTTCAAAAATCTCACTCCCACTGGCGAAAACTTACCTCTATCAAAACCATATCCATCAATCAATGCAAGGCTTGGGCTCCGAGTTCCTCACCACATCTATAATAAATGATACATTGAATTTTTTTTTTTACAGCTTATTAGCGTACACCTAATATGTTCCCACTGTTGATGATGTTCATTATTCATTATATATTAAGGTTGAACCAAAAGATTACATGTAACAAAAATGAAATACGAAATTATTATGTGAAATTGAATGAAACAATAATTTATGTTGATGCTAATATGATGTACAATATTCCATTATGTTTCTATATGATAACAATAGCGTAATATATTTAATATGCCATATACTATTTTTTTTTACAGTTTAACTAATTAATATTAATTAACTTAATCATTATGACCTTCCCCTCACTACTGCCATTGGTTACACTAATTGCACTGTGTGTCAACATAACCTGGTTCAACTATTCATGACATTACCCTGAGGAAGTGATGCCGAAACATTGGTAAATACCCATTACATTTCTGGGAGATTATACATGGTGTGTGCGACTTTCTTTATTTTGATAGTTCCCAACACAATTGCAACATTCCTCACTTTTAAAACACATATGATCTTTTCCACAACTTGAACGTCTCAGCTTCTCCCTTCTGCAATCACTTGAAACATGTCCAAAAGCTTTACAATGATCACACTGCATTGGTCTTGGGACAAATACTCTGACTCTGTAGTTTATATATCCCAACGGAACTTGAGTAGGGAGAGACTCCATATCAAAAGAACAAATACTCTTCACTTTTACTTCATTCATCACACGATTCTTCCCGACGAGCATCAATCACTCCAGGAATATTTTTAATCTCTGCAACATTGACTTCCCACGAAATGCCAGACATTGCTCTCTTGAGGGGTGCCCTGTTCCGAAGAGACACACAGGACACATCAAACTTCTCAAATTCGGGTAAGACGCAACACACTCCTTCTAATCCTCAGACGAACAAAAAAAGTCTGCCTCTCGTGATTCTCACAACCTACACTTTACCCTGCACTCTCTCGCTACCAGTTTGGATATATCAAGTGGATTCTTTCAAATTAGGAATCCAATCAGCTGATAAGATAAGAAGGGACATCGCTCATCACTGTACGCTACTTTGCTCCGTTTCTATTGTTTTGGACAATATTCCCCCCCCGCCATTATATTCACGCTCCACATCAGCGTCCACTTCGGCCATATTTTACATCTCTGACATGCACTGTCAACTTTGGGACCTTATAGACAGGTATGTTACTTTATAACAATTTCCAAATCATTGAAATGGCCACAGGTGGTCTCCAATCAAGTTGTCGTGACAATCTCAAGGAGGATCAAAGGAAATTGCATGCACCTGAGCTCAATTTGGAGTGTCATGGCGGAGGGGTATGAAAACTTATGTGAATGAGATATTTCTGTATTTCATTTTCAATAAGTGGTACTTTTAGTAGTCAGGTTTGTACTAGTTTGAAAAGCTCTGGGTAAAACTTGACATTGATGAATTACAAATTAAATGAAAGTTTCATTTCGTGTGCTTTTTGCTTCTTGCTCGCACACGCTTTTTCAGTTCTGCCCACACATTTTCTATAGGATTGAGGTCAGGGCTTTGTGATGGCCACTCCTATACCTTGACTTTGTTGTCCTTAAGCCATTTTGCCACAACTTTGGAAATATGCTTGGGGTCATTGTCCATTTGGAAGACCCATTTGCGACCAAGCTTTAACTTCCTGACTGATATCTTGAGATGTTGCTTCAATATATCCACATAATTGTCCTTCCTCATGAAGCCATCTATTTTCTGAAGTGCACCAGTCCTGTCAGGAGAAGTGGGCCAAAATTCACCCAACTTATTGTGGGAAGCTTGTGGAAGGCTACCCGAAACGTTTGACCCAAGTTAAACAATTTAAAAGCAATGCTACCAAATACTAATTGAGTGTATGTAAACTTCTCACCCCCTGGGAATGTGATGAAAGAATATAAAGCTGAAATAAATCACTCTCTACCATTATTCTTAAAATAAAGTGGTGATCTTAACTGATCTAAGACAGGGAATTTATACTAGGCTTAAATGTCAGGAATTGTGAACAACTGATTTTAAATGTAGGTGTAGGTAAACTTCCAACTTCAACTGTATACTTCCGGCGCCGAAAAGAGATGGCCGCCTCGCTTCGCGTTCCTTGGAAAATATGCAGTATTTTGTTTTTTTATGTGTTATTTCTTACATCGGTACCCCAGGTAATCTTAGGTTTCATTACATACAGTCGGGAGGAACTACTGAATATACGATTAACGTCAACTCATCATCGTTCCTACCAGGAATATGACTTTCCCGAAACGGATCCAGTGTTTTGCCTTCCACCCAATACAATGGATCTGATCCCAGCCGGCGACCCTGTGCGACGCCGTAAAAGGGGCAAACGAGGCGGTCTCGTGGTCAGGCTTCGGAGACGGGCACATCGCGCTCCACTCCCTAGCATACTACTCGCCAATGTCCAGTCTCTTGACAATAAGGTTGATGAAATCCGAGCACGGGTAGCATTCCAGAGAGACATCAGGGATTGCAACGTGCTCTGCTTCACGGAAACATGGCTAACTCAAGAGACGCTAACGGAGTCGGTGCAGCCAGCTGGTTTCTTCATGCATCGCGCCGACAGAAACAAACATCTTTCTGGTAAGAAGAGGGGCGGGGGGGTATGCCTTATGATTAACGAGACGTGGTGTGATCATCATAACAACACACAGGAACTCAAGTCATTCTGTTCACCTGATCTAGAACTCCTCACAATCAAATGTCGACCGCATTATCTACCAAGGGAATTCTCTTCAATCATAATCACAGCCGTATATATTCCCCCCCAAGCAGACACATCGATGGCCCTGAACGAACTTTATCTGACTCTTTGTAAACTGGAAACCACACACCCTGAGGCTGCATTCATCGTAGCTGGGGATTTTAACAAGGCTAATCTAAAAACAAAACTCCCTAAATTCTATCAGCATATCGATTGTGCTACCAGGGCTGGAAAAACCCTAGATCATTGTTATACTAATTTCCGCGACGCATATAAGGCCCTCCCCCGCCCCCCTTTCGGAAAAGCTGACCACGACTCCATTTTGTTGATTCCAGCCTACAAACAGAAACTAAAACAACAAGCTCCCGCGCTCAGGTCTGTTCAACGCTGGTCCGACCAATCTGAATCCACGCTTCAAGACTGCTTCGATCACGCGGATTGGAATATGTTCCGCATTGCGTCCAACAACAATATTGACGAATATGCTGATTCGGTGAGCGAGTTCATTAGGAAGTGCATTGACGATGTCGTACCCACAGCAACGATTAAAACATTCCCAAACCAGAAACCGTGGATTGACGGCAGCATTCGCGTGAAACTGAAAGCGCGAACCACTGCTTTTAACCAGGGCAAGGTGACCGGAAGCATGACCGAATACAAACAGTGTAGCTATTCTCTCCGCAAGGCAATCAAACAGGCTAAGTCCCAGTACAGAGACAAAATCGAGTCGCAATTCAACAGCTCAGACACAAGAGGTATGTGGCAGGGTCTACAGTCAATCACGGATTACAAAAAGAAAACCAGCCCCGTCGCGGACCAGGATGTCTTGCTCCCAGACAGGCTAAACAACTTTTTTGCCCGCTTTGAGGACAATACAGTGCCACTGACACGGCCCCCTACCAAAACCTGCGGGCTCTCCTTCACTGCAGCCGAGGTGAGTAAAACATTTAAACGTGTTAACCCTCGCAAGGCTGCAGGCCCAGACGGCATTCCCAGCCGCGTCCTCAGAGCATGCGCAGACCAGCTGGCTGGTGTGTTTACGGACATATTCAATCAATCCTTATCCCAGTCTGCTGTTCCCACATGCTTCAAGAGGGCCACCATTGTTCCTGTTCCCAAGAAAGCTAAGGTAACTGAGCTAAACGACTACCGCCCCGTAGCACTCACTTCCGTCATCATGAAGTGCTTTGAGAGACTAGTCAAGGACCATATCACCTCCACCCTACCGGACACCCTAGACCCACTCCAATTTGCTTACCGACCCAATAGGTCCACAGACGACGCAATCGCAACCACACTGCACACTGCCCTAACCCATCTGGACAAGAGGAATACCCATGTGAGAATGCTGTTCATCGATTACAGCTCAGCATTTAACACCATAGTACCCTCCAAACTCGTCATCAAGCTCGAGACCCTGGGTCTCGACCCCGCCCTGTGCAACTGGGTCCTGGACTTCCTGACGGGCCGCCCCCAGGTGGTGAGGGTAGGTAACAACATCTCCACCCCGCTGATCCTCAACACTGGGGCCCCACAAGGGTGCGTTCTGAGCCCTCTCCTGTACTCCCTGTTCACCCACGACTGCGTGGCCATGCACGCCTCCAACCCAATCATCAAGTTTGCGGATGACACTACAGTGGTAGGCTTGATTACCAACAACGACGAGACGGCCTACAGGGAGGAGGTGAGGGCCCTCGGAGTGTGGTGTCAGGAAAATAACCTCACACTCAACGTCAACAAAACAAAGGAGATGATTGTGGACTTCAGGAAACAGCAGAGGGAGCACCCCCCTATCCACATCGACGGGTCAGTAGTGGAGAAGGTGGAAAGTTTTAAGTTCCTCGGTGTACACATCACGGACAAACTGAATTGGTCCACCCACACAGACAGCGTTGTGAAGAAGGCGCAGCAGCGCCTCTTCAACCTCAGGAGGCTGAAGAAATTCGGCTTGTCACCAAAAGCACTCACAAACTTCTACAGATGCACAATCGAGAGCATCCTGTCGGGCTGTATCACCGCCTGGTACGGCAACTGCTCCGCCCACAACCGTAAGGCTCTCCAGAGGGTAGTGAGGTCTGCAGAACGCACCACCGGGGGCAAACTACCTGCCCTCCAGGACACCTACACCACCCGATGTCACAGGAAGGCCATAAAGATCATCAAGGACAACAACCACCCAAGCCACTGCCTGTTCACCCCGCTATCATCCAGAAGGCGAGGTCAGTACAGGTGCATCAAAGCAGGGACCGAGAGACTGAAAAACAGCTTCTATCTCAAGGCCATCAGACTGTTAAACAGCCACCACTAACATTTAGCGGCCGCTGCCAACATACTGACTCAACTCCAGCCACTTTAAAAATGGGAATTGATGGAAATTATGTAAAAATGTACCACTAGCCACTTTAAACAATGCCACTTAATATAATGTTTACATACCCTACATTACCCATCTCATATGTATATACTGTACTCTATATCATCTACTGCATCTTGCCATCTTTATGTAATACATGTACCACTAGCCACTTTAAACTATGCCACTTTATGTTTACATACCCTACAGTACTCATCTCATATGTATATACCGTACTCTATACCATCTACTGCATCTTGCCATGCCGTTCTGTACCACCACTCATTCATATATCTTTATGTACATATTCTTTATCCCTTTGCACTTGTGTGTATAAGGTAGTAGTTGTGGAATTGTTAGGTTAGATTACTTGTTGGTTATTACTGCATTGTCGGAACTAGAAGCACAAGCATTTCGCTACACTCGCATTAACATCTGCTAACCATGTGTATGTGACTAATAAAATTTGATTTGATTTGATTTGGTATACAAAATAAAAAAGTGAATTTGTCATTATGGGGTATTGTGTGTAATTTTCTGATAAAAAAAACAAACTATTTTAGAATAAGACTAACAAAACAAAATGTGGAAAAAGTCTAGGGGTCTGAATACTTTCCAAATGCACTTTATGTCATTGTGATATAAATCTTCTCAGGGATAGCCCCCTTTTTTTAAATTTTCGCCTGAATGACATACCCACATCTAACTGCCTGTAACTCAGGCCCTGAAGCAAGGATATCGATTCTTGGTACCATTTGAAAGGAAACACTTTGAAGTTTGTGGAAATGTGAATTGAATGTAGGAGAATATAACACAACAGATCTGGTAGAAGAAAATACAAAGAATAAAACCAACCAGTGTTTTTTTACCACCATCTTTGAAATGCAAGAGAAAGGTCACTGTTATAGCCATCACTCTGGTTGTAATTCCCATAGTGTCCACAAGATGGCAGCAGTGTATGTGCAAAGTTTCAGATGGATAATTTGAAGTATGACTGAACCTCAAGACTTGTGTGAAGTCCCCAGGTACATTTGGGCAAATCGTGAAGGAGACATTCACATTCATATTCCATTTTTCTGCAAGAATATCGTCAAATCTGTATACTTGGACTTTGATTTAGCTTTCCAAGTATTAGTAGCCATATTATAAGTTCAACATTTGCAAAACAATTCCTTTTCATAACTTCATAACTCTGAATATCCTCATAATTTTTGTCCAAAATGAAAAGGCATGCTGTCGTACAAGGTTAGAAGCTACATTTTATGACATATACATGGTTTCCGGACACTCCCGTAAAGCCCAGCTCATTGGCTATCTAGCTAGCTTTGTTTGACCCCGATTGGTGCTTCTTTGACAAAGATACAGTTCAAGTGATGGCCGCTCGCGTCATCGGCGTGCCATGAAGGCGTCACTCTCTGACCAAATATGGTGTCCTATAGGATATACTACACCCCTAATGATATAGTGACGTCTTGTTACCTTCTAGGATCTCTGAGGAATAGATACGAACGTGACTTGACTCGTTGATACAACGTTTAGGGTGAGATTTTCACAGATTCCTTTCTTTGCAAATTGAACGAGTGGAGATGCAAAATCGATCGTGCATGCTATTTGGACCTTTTTAGGATATGAAAAGGATTTTATCTAACAAAACGACACCTCATGTTATCTCTGGGACCCTTTGGATGATAAATCAGAGCAAGATTTCTGAATGTAAGTACACGTTTCACCTTCAGAGGTGAATTTATCAAACCTATCGCGGTGAAAAAGCTGTTTTGTTGTTAGGAGCTCTCCTCAAACAATAGCATGCCATTTCTTTCGCAGTAATAGCTACTGTAAATTGGACAGTGCAGTTATATTAACAAGAATTTAAGCTTTCAGCCGATATAAGACACTTATATGTACCGACATTTGTTGTTTCTCTAAAATTTGCGATCTTGACATAATGCACTGCATGATTTACAACTGTCCCGTTGATGGGACGCCGATCCTTATTAAACCACAGCATTTTGGGGGGAAGCTATTGATCCTCTGTGGCTAAATTATGTTCTCTGTTGTTTGATTTTATTCATGTCTGTTTAAACAGGAGTTATATATTTTTGGACAAAATTATTTTTGTTACATCATTTGTGCAAAATGATTTCAATTTATCTGAGGGTGTTGCTGCACCTCCAGCACCCCTACTTCCACTTCCTCCGGCTATGCCAGTGCAATTGCGATGGCCGATGCGCAATTTCACAAGCTCCGTATTTCAAAGCAATATCAGCTATCTTTATTGTAAAACAGTGTGCTTTGACCTCAACAATGATTGAGAAATAAAAAGTAAACCTACAGAAAGCTGAGACCCCCCTCTCTTAAGTATGGACAACAAGTTGCTTTCAAAGACATTTTATCTTTACCACAAGTTCTCTGGCACATACTGGGTTCGATCACCATCTTTCTCTGGATTTAAGATCAGTTACTTACCCCACCGGCCCTTCCCATAACCGCTATCTATGTACAAATAATAGAGCCGGTCTGGAATCAGTGTGGCAGAATAGGATGATTAAACAGAAGGATCACCGCGCTTTTACATTATGGTTTTTCTGGGGGGCGGGAGAAATAATGAGGCAACTTGATTTAATGCTGATCGTTTTTATTAGGATGTCTACAGTGCGACCAGTGAAACCACTAGTAAATCATGCTGCAAGAGGTACCGGCCACAGTGAAACAGGCAAGCACAGCGGCAGGGCAGAAATTTTATCACAGGAATCACAAGGATAATGCACTTTACTGTTTAACAAATTCAAGGTTTTAAATGCCCCAAAAAGTTGATGTTTTGATTGAGGTGTCCAGGTTGAATGTCCAGCTCGCACAACCAATGTAATGGGTCACAAACTGCAACTAAATGGTCACTGTCTGGATTCTTACACTCACACACACCATGTTCACCTTCCACTGTGAGGTGTCCCCATTTTTTCACACACACAGACAGACAATGTTGAGTCTCTCTCTGTTCCTGCAGAGGCTGATTATGACCTAGATAATGTGTGGTTGGTAGAATGGGAAGTCAGATATTTAGCTAGCAAGAGGAGCCGCAGGTGTGGTGTAGTTGTAAAAGAGATTTTGCCTTGTTAAATATGCTTGTAAGATCTTCCCAATCACACAGATCCAATACAGAAGTAGAAGAAATAGTCTAGGGTCACATTACATAAGCATTACATGGAAGTGGTATAATCCTAGCAAAAAGATGCTATGATGCTGTACAGTGTGTGTGTGTGTGTGTGTGTGTGTGTGTGTGTGTGTGTGTGTGTGTGTGTGTGTGTGTGTGTGTGTGTGTGTGTGTGTGTGTGTGTGTGTGTGTGTATACAGAAAGAGAGAGTGCAGGAATAACAAGGGTGAGACAACTCTTCAGGGAGAGAGAGAGAGACTGCAAGATGAAGAAGTGAAGTGGGTAGAGTGGTATGAATTAGGGAGTTGGGAAAGTGATAGCTTGGAATGTACACCAGGGAGGGAAGGAAGGAAGGGCACATGAACGATATAGTGGAGGGAGGATGGCTGGGGGTAAGGTAGAATGAGGAGAGGGGGAGAGGAAAGACTGAGGTGAAATGGAGAGTGAGAGGGGAGAGAAAGGTGTGAAGTAGAAAAAGGCGGGGAGAGAGGAGTGAAGTAGAGGGGGAGAGAAAGGTTTGAACACACATTTTGTTGTGTTACAGCCAATAATCAAAACGGATTAAAATGGTTTTTTTCTCACCCATCTACATAAAATAATCCGTAATGAAGAAAATAAAATATGTTTTTAGAAATGTTAGCAAATTTACTGAAAATGAAATACAGAAATATCTCATTTAAAGTATTCAAACCCCTGAATCAATACATGTTAGAATCACCATTGGCAGAGATTACTGCGGTGAGTCTTTCTGGGTAAGTTTCTTAAGAGCTTTGCACACCCAATATTTGCACATTATTCTTCAAGCTCTGTCAAGTTTGTTGTTGATCCATGCTAGACAGCCATTTTCAAGCCGATTTAAGTCAAAACTGTAACTAGGCCACTCAGGAACTACTAACTACCGGTACTGGCAACCCATTATTACGTATACCTGGCAACCATCATTACACACACCTACGCCCTATTATTAGACACAGCTGGACTTCATCACTACCTTGATTACTTCCACTTTATTTATCCCTCTGTTGTCATCAGTCCTTCGATGTTATTGGTTGTTTTTTCTGACGGTTAGTACACATCTCATGGTTGTTCTTTTGTACCTGTTCCTGAACTCACCTTTTGCACCTGCTTTCTGACTCTCGGCGTATACATAACACGAATTGAACAAGGTCATCTACTCCATCAACACCATGACCAGCTGACAAAACTGGGAACGGCCATGGAGGTCCTCCGCGTTCTCCACCGCCTTCGACACCAACAACGTGGTTCTCCATACCCCTATCAGTAGGCCACCTATCACGGGTCGTCAGTGAGCCAGGCCCCCAGCCTACCCAGCCGTCCGCCCAGGTCAGCAATGCCCGACTGCTTCCTACTCCAATGCTCCCTCTTTTGCCTATGAAATGGGAGCCCCCACCACCAAGAGGTCCAAGGTTGCCACAGTCATTTCCCTGTTGACCGGACGGGCGTTGGAGTGGGCTACGGCCATCTGGGAGAGAGAAGAGGAAAAGCTGGGTTCCTTTGAGAGGCTCATGGTCTGTTCAGGGCGGTCTTCGACCATCCTCCAGAGGGCACAGAGGGAGGTGATCAACTTTTCCAACCCCGGCAGGGTGCCCAGACCGCTGTGGAGTACACCCTCAACTTTCGGACTGTGGCAGATTCCAGTGGATGGAATGAGCTGGCTCTCCGCATTCTATTCCGCAGTGGACTGCACGAGGAAGTCCAGACGGAGTTGGCATGTCAGGATGACAACATATCCTTGGATGCACTCATCTCGATGGCCATCCGTCTGGATAACCTTCTTTGGGAGCAACGGTGTCCAACTTGCCACTCGCCTCCCTCCTTCGGCTGTCCTGAGGCAGAGGCTGCACCCATGGAGGTAGGGGCCACACACCTCTTTGTGGTGTTGCTGGAGACCGCTAGTGCCCAGAAGGGGCACTAGCTTCAGCGGTCTTCATCACTACCCTGATTACTTCGCCTTTTACTTAGCCCTCAGTTGTCATCAGTGTTATTGGTTCTCTCACGTTCAGTACGCGTCCCATGTTTGTTCTTTTGCATCTGTTTGTTATTAAACTCACCTTCTGCACCTGCTTTATGACTTTATGACGTATATGTTACATTGGCGATAACAAGCATACCCATAACATGATGCAGCCACCACCATGCTTGAAAATATGAAGCGTGGTAGTTAGTGATGTGTTGTTGGATTTGCCCTAAACTTAAAGCTTTGTATTGAGTTTTAATTTAGTGCTTTGTTGCAAACAGGATGCATGTTTTGCAATGATTTTTCTTTCTGTACAAGCTTCCTCCTTTTCACCTTATCATTTAGGTTAGTATTGTAATAACTACAATGTTGTTGATCAATCCTATCACAGCCATTAAACTCGTTAACTGTTTTAAAGTCACCATTGGCCTCATGGTGAAATCCCTGAGCGGTTTCCTTCCTCTCCAGCAACTGAGTTAGGAAGGACACCTTTATCTTTGTACTGACCGGGTGTATTGATACACCATACAAAGTGTAATTAACTTCACCATGCTCAAAGGAATTATATTATATATATTTTTTTTTACCATCCACCAATAGGTTCCCATGTTTGCAGCATTGGAAAACCTCCCTGGTCTTTGTGGTTGAAATTCACTGCTCGACTAAGGGACCATACAGATAATTGTATGCGTGGGGTACAGAGATGAGGTAGTCATTCAAACATCATGTTAATTACTATTATTGCACACAGAGTGAGTGCCTGCAACTTATGATGTTAAGCAAATGTTTACTCCTGAACTTATTTAGGCTTGCCATAACAAATGTGGCTGAATACTTATTGACTCAACACAGTTTTTTAATTTGTAAACATTTCTGAAAACATAATTATACTTTTACATTATGGGGAATTGTGTGTAGTCCAGTAACACAATCTCAATTTAATCAATTTTAAATTTAGGTTGTAACAGAACAATGTAGAGTAAGTCAAGGGGTGTGAATATTTTCTGAAGGCACCATTTTTGACCAGGGCAAATAGGGTGCTATTTATTTGGGATGGAGCCCCAGTCCCTCCATATACAGAACTAGAGAAAAACACAGATGGAAAGAAAGAGGCAAAATGACAAAATTACTACCTATCTTACCACCAAGGCTCAGCTCAGTACGCTGGGCTGTTAGGGAAGCAAACTGTTGAAGATGTAAGGCTTTATGCTTGGACTCGTGTTATGCTCTAGCTAGCTACCCCTCTGAGCTGTTTACTTGTTCATTCATAAAGCATACTGCTTTCAGAGACCTGGGTTTTTGCCTCTGATATGCAGCACAGTATGTTGAGTAATGGCCATTTTCTTTGACTTTATAAATATCTTATGTACTGTACTACTGGTTTCAGTTATTTTATGATCCATCTACTGCTAGTCTATACAGATGTCGGATTTGAATTTAACCCATTGGGTCGCAGTAGGAAAATAATCCTGCAACAGGTTTTGAATGTCTAAAGAAATTATTAGAATCGCTGGCAGGGGGAAGCTGGAAGCTTTACTTGTATTTAATGCAATACTGTACCTACACTGTACATTAAACTACAGGTCCACTGGATGCCAGTACAGTGCATTCGGAAAGTATTCAAACACCTTGACTTTTTCCGCATTTCGTTAACAGCCTTATTCTAAAATGTATTAAATATGTCTTTTTTTTCTCATCAAGTTGATGACAAAGTGCGTACTATTGTTTCTTCAGATGAACGTGGTACCTTCAGGCATTTGGAAATTGCTTCCAAGGACGAACCAGACTTGTGGAGGTCTAGTAATTTTTTTTCTGAGTTCTTGGCTGATTTCTTTTGATTTTCCCATGATGTCAAGCAAAGAGGCACTGAGGTTGAAGGTAGGCCTTGAAATACATCCACAGGTACACCTCCAATTGATTCAAATGATGTCAATTAGCCTATTAGAAGCTTCTAAAGCCATGACATAATTTTCTGGAATTTTCCAAGCTGTTTAAAGGCACAGTCAACTTAGTGTATGTAAACTTCTGACCCACTGGAATTGTGATACAGTGAATAAATGAAATAATCTGTCTGTAAACAATTGTTGGAAAAATTACTTGTGTCATGCACAAAGTAGATGTCCTAACCGACTTGCCAAAACTATAGTTTGTTAAAAAGAAATTTGTGGAGTGGTTGAAAAACTAGTTTTAATGACTCCAACCTAAGTGGATGCAAACTTCCGACTTCAACTGTGCATATATATATACATAAACCTTCATACATATACACATATGTGTATATATACATACATACATACACA
Source organism: Salvelinus alpinus (assembly GCF_045679555.1). NCBI lineage: Eukaryota > Metazoa > Chordata > Actinopteri > Salmoniformes > Salmonidae > Salvelinus > Salvelinus alpinus. The sequence continues at coordinate 7,071,615 of NC_092109.1, forward strand.
TACAATTTTTGTTGTTGTTGAATATACCTTTTATTATTCCGCGCAAACCATACCTCCCCTCTCTAATTGGAGTAAACGCATAAACAATAACACTTAGGCTTCTACTTCCAGCTTATACACATTTTACAGACAATCTATTTTACAATCGTTATATTTAGTTTGTTTTTAGGTCTGGCATTCCTCTATTTCCGATGTCCATCCAGTTTGATTTCTATTTGCCATATATTTCTCAACTGTGCTGTGATGCTTCACAAAAGTACTTAACCTTTCTATTCTCATAGTTTCTACAGATTGTAAATTAAAGATAAACATGTTTGCTAAAATAATTATATTATTAATCGATTGACTATTACTTTTGAAATCACCCAGTATTGCTATCTGCAGTGTTATCTCTAGGTAAATGTTGCAATTCTTCAGCCATTTCTGGATCTGTGACCAAAAACAAGCTACATATGGACAGTACCAAAATCAATGATCTAATGACTGCCTCCTCGCAGCAAAATCTGCAGAGCTGGGAATATTGTATCCCCCATATATAACATACTATTGGTTGCAATAATTTTGAATAATAATTTAAATTAAAAAAAATTGAAGTTTTGAATCCGGCGTTGTTTTGCGTGTCAATTCATAAACCATGTGCCATGGAATCTGTACATCGTAACTCTCTTCCCATCTATTTTGCAATTTATATGGCACAGCTGTACATTTTTTGGTCCTTAAATTAAACTGGTATATTTTTTTTATTTGTCCCAATTTTCTTTAATGCAGGGCCAACAGACAAGTTCCTTACTTTCTTATCCTTCCACTTGCCTCTTCCATTTTTGTGGTAATGCTGCAATTAGTTGGTTGTAATTTTGGGTAGAGCAGACATTTACATATGTCTGTGTTAGCTGGATCTTTGACATAACTCCACCAGTCCTATTTATGATATAATTTACAGATGAAAGCTTTTTTTTAAAACGTTTTTTATCAATTGATATGTTTGCGTTTAACCACAATATTTGCTGTATTATTTGTTCTGTCTTTTCAGGTGGATTAAACTGAAATTGCAAACATCTTTCTATGGCTTGTTTAATAAAAAATAACGATATTTTGGAAATATTTCGTTTTTAAATAACCAAAATTTAGCGGTTGTAATCTGAATAAAGGGGAAAAGGCTATTCTTGAACATGGGTTGAGACATTCTTACTAATTTACTGGAGTATGATGCCATTAGTGAGAGTTCTAATATGTTAATAGGTTTTTAGAAATTTTTGCAAATGTATAAAAAAAATTATAAAAAAAACATATTTACATAAGAATTCAGACCCTTTGCTATGAGAATTGAAATTGAGCTTAGGTGCATCGTGTTTTATTTGATCATCCTTGAGCTTTTTCTGCAACTTGATTGGAGTCCACCTGTGGCAAATTCAATTGATTGGACATGATTTGGAAAGGCACACACCTGTCTATATAAGGTCCCACAGTTGACAGTGCATGTCAGAGCAAAAACTAAGCCATGAGGTCAAATGAAATGTCCGTTGAGCGCTGAGACACGGATCTGGAGAACGGTACCAAAACATTTCTGCAGCATTGAAGGTCCCCAAGAACACAGTGGCCTCCATCATTCTTTATTTATGTATTATTATTTTTCTATACATTTTTTTATGTGGTGGATCAGCTTTAATATTGCGGATAGATTGTTGCTTCCATCAATGTAATTGTCTGCATCATTTTTGGGTGTATATATATACAGTTAATCGGAAGTTTACATACACCTTAGCCAAATACATTTAAACTCATTTATCACAATCTCAATTCCTGACATTTAATCCAAGTAACAATTCCCTGTCTTAGGTCAGTAAGATCACCACTTTATTTTAAGAATGTGAAATGTCAGAATTATAGAAGTGATTTTTTTTCTTCTGCTTCTATTTCTTTCATCACATTAACAGTGGGTCAGAAGTTTACATACACTCAATTAGTATTGGTAGCATTACCTTAAACAATTTAAACTTGGGTCACGTTTTGGGTAGCCTTCCACAAGCTTCCCACAATAAGTTGGGTGAATATTTGGCCCATTCCTCTTGACAGAGCTGGTGTGACTGAGTCAGGTTGTAGGCCTCCTTGCTCGCACATGCTTTTTCAGTTCTGCCCACACATGTTTTATAGGATTGAGGTCAGGGCTTTGATGGCCACTCCAATACCTTGACTTTGTTGTCCTTAAGCCATTTTGCCACAACTTTGGAAATATGCTTCAGGTCATTGTCCATTTGGAAGACCCATTTGCGACCAAGCTTTTACTTCCTGACTGATGTCTTGAAGTGTTGCTTCAATATATCCACAAAAACTTCCTCCTGATGATGCCATTTATTTTGTTAAGTGCACCAGTCCCTCCTGCAGCAAAGCACCCCCACAACATGATGCTGCCACCCCCGTGTTTCACGGTTGGGATGGTGTTCTTCGGCTTGCAAGCATCCCCCTTTTTCCTCCAAACATAACAATGGTCTTTACGGCCAAACAGTTATATTTTTGTTTCATCAGACTAGAGGACATTTCTCCAAAAAGTACAATATTTTTCCCCATGTGCAGTTGCAAACCGTAGTCTGGCTTTTAAATAGTGGTTTTGGAGCAGTGGCTTCTTCCTTGCTGAGCTGCCTTTCAGGTTATGTCGATATAGGACTCGTTTTTACTGTGGATATAGATACTTTTGTACCTGTTTCCTCCAGCATCTTCACAAGGTCCTTTGCTGTTGTTCTGGGATTGATTTGCACTTTTCGCACCAAAGTACGTTCAGCTCTAGGAAACGGAACGCGTCTCCTTCCTGAGCGGTATGGTGGTTGCGTGGTCCCATGGTGTTTATACATGAATCTTTCTTCTTAAGGATACAGAAAGATAACTATCGCTGCAGAGACTGTAAGCTTTGGATTTGTTTACTCAGCTGCCACTTAGCATGCGCATTGTTGAGGTCAAAACAGTGAGTGGCAGGATTCCTGATAGCTTGCTCTAATTACAAAGTAGGCTTCAAATCAAGTTAAACCTCTCACAAGTTGCAGCTGTGAGTGTCTGATATTAGTTTTCTCCATAATAGTGAAGTATGAAATGTTTTTTGATCCTGTCTGAACCCTTCTGAAGCTGAAAGCTTTCACCACTCAAGGATGCATTCTCAAATATCTGCCCTCCGAATGTACACTGCTCAAAAAAATAAAGGGAACACTTAAACAACACAATGTAACTCCAAGTCAATCACACTTCTGTGAAATCAAACTGTCCACTTAGGAAGCAACACTGATTGACAATAAATTTCACATGCTGTTGTGCAAATGGAATAGACAACAGGTGGAAATTATAGGCAATTAGCAAGACACCCCCAATAAAGGAGTGGTTCTGCAGGTGGTGACCACAGACCACATCTCAGCTCCTATGCTTCCTGGCTGATGGTTTGGTCACTTTTGAATGCTGGCGGTGCTTTCACTCTAGTGGTAGCATGAGACGGAGTCTACAACCCACACAAGTGGCTCAGGTAGTGCAGCTCATCCAGGATGGCACATCAATGCGAGCTGTGGCAAGAAGTTTTGCTGTGTCTGTCAGCGTAGTGTCCAGAGCATGGAGACGCTACCAGGAGACAGGCCAGTACATTAGGAGACGTGGAGGAGGCCGTAGGGGGGCAACAACCCAGCAGCAGGACCACTACCTCCGCCTTTGTGCAAGGAGGAGCAGGAGGAGCACTGCCAGAGCCCTGCAAAATGACCTCCAGCAGGCCACAAATGTGCATGTGTCTGCTCAAACGGTCAGAAACAGACTCCATGAGGGTGGTATGAGGGCCCGACATCCACAGGTGGGGGTTGTGCTTACAGCCCAACACCGTGCAGGACGTTTGGCATTTGCCAGAGAACACCAAGATTGGCAAATTCGCCACTGGCACCCTGTGCTCTTCACAGATGAAAGCAGGTTCACACTGAGCACATGTGACAGAAGCCGTGGAGAACGTTCTGCTGCCTGCAACATCCTCCAGCATGACCGGTTTGGCGGTGGGTCAGTCATGGTGTGGGGTGGCATTTCTTTGGGGGGCCGCACAGCCCTCCATGTGCTCGCCAGAGGTAGCCTGACTGCCATTAGGTACCGAGATGAGATCCTCAGACCCTTTGTGAGACCATATACTGGTGCGGTTGGCCCTGGGTTCCTCCTAATGCAAGACAATGCTAGACCTCATGTGGCTGGAGTGTGTCAGCAGTTCCTGCAAGAGGAAGGCATTGATGCTATGGACTGGCCCGCCCGTTCCCCAGACCTGAATCCAATTGAGCACATCTGGGACATCATGTCTCGCTCCATCCACCAACGCCACGTTGCACCACAGACTGTCCAGGAGTTGGCGGATGCTTTAGTCCAGGTCTGGGAGGAGATCCCTCAGGAGACCATCCGCCACCTCATCAGGAGCATGCCCAGGCGTTGTAGGGAGGTCATACAGGCACGTGGAGGCCACACACACTACTGAGCCTCATTTTGACTTGTTTTAAGGACATTACATCAAAGTTGGATCAGCCTGTAGTGTGGTTTTCCACTTTAATTTTGAGTGTGACTCCAAATCCAGACCTCCATGGGTTGATAAATTTGATTTCCATTGATAATTTGTGTGATTTTGTTGTCAGCACATTCAACTATGTAAAGAAAAAAGTATTTAATAAGAATATTTCATTCATTCAGATCTAGGATGTGTTATTTTAGTGTTCCCTTTTTTGAGCAGTGTATATTCTCTAACAGCACAGGGCGAGACCCAGATGCAGAAACAGGAGGCAGATAGTTTGAGTCTCTGATATTTATTAAACATCAAGGGGCAGGCAAGAGGCAGGTCGAGGACAGGCAAAAGTTCTTAAACCAGGTCAGAGTCCAAACGGTACAGGGCGACAGGCAGGCTCGAGGTCAGGGCAGGCTGAATGATCAGGCAGGCTTAGTGTCAGGGCAGGCAAGAGGTCAGAACCGGGAGTACTAGAAAAAACTGAGACTTGGAAAAAACAGGAGCTCGGAAAAACATGCTGGTAAGCTTGACAAGACAAACTGGCAACAGACAAACAGAGAACACAGGAGTAAATACACTTGGAATAATGGGGAAGAAGGGTGACACCTGGAGGGGGGTGGAGACAATCAAAGACAGGTGACTGAGGTGCCGGCGGTGAAAGTTTTAAATGAGGGCCGGGTCCAGGATGTCTTTAGCAGTGACCCAGCACCTCTCCTCTGGGCCATAACCCTCCCAGTCAACCAGGTACTGGAAACCCTTGCCCCATGGTCGAACACTCAGGAGGCATCTCACCGTGTATGCCAGACAGCCATCAATGACAGGGGGAGGAGGGGTGGGCCTGGAAACAGAAGACAGCTTCACATTTTTGGATCCTGGTTCGTAGGAGACGATGAAGTTTAACCTTTCTAGGACACACGTTCCGCTAGCGGAACCCCCCACAACATTCCGCTGAAAAGGCAGCGCGGGAAATTCAAAAATATATTTTTTAAATATGTAGCTTTCACACATTAACAAGTCCAATACAGCAAATGAAAGATAAACATCTTGTTAATCTACCCATCGTGTCCGATTTAAAAAATGCTTTACAGCGAAAACACAACATATGATTATGTTAGATCACCACCAAGTTCAAAAAACACACAGCCATTTTCCCAGCCAAAGATAGGAGTCACAAAAACAGAAATAGAGATAAAATTAATCACTAACCTTTGATCTTCATCAGATGACACTCATAGGATATCATGTTACACAATACATGTATTTTTTGTTCGATAATGTGCATATTTATATCCAAAAATCTTAGTTTACATTGGCACCATGTTCAGAAATGCCTCCAAAATATCCAGAAAAATTGCAGAGCCACATCTAATAACAGAAATACTCATCATACACTTTGATGAAAGATACATGTTTTACATAGAATTAAAGATACACTTGTTCTTAATGTAACCGCTGTGTCAGATTTCAATTTTTTTTTTACGGAAAAAGCACACAATGCAATAATCTGAGACGGCGCTCAGATAAAAACAACATTTCTCCGCCATGTTGGAGTCAACAGAAATACGAAATTACATCATAAATATTCCCTTACCTTTGATAATCTTCATCAGAATGCACTCCCAGGAATCCTAGTTCGACAATAAATTGTTGTTTAGTTCGAAATAAAAGTGTCTGATATGGTCATTTCTTACCAAGATAGTGGGAAATATCCCTGTACTGTTATTTGAAATGTGTAACTAAATCAAGTCAATAAGGGGATTGAGTTTTTTGTGCCAGAAGGGAATAGGCCGGAATCTAAGCCACACCTATATTTGCTTGCTGAAGGGAGTGGCCCTAACTGCTAAACCACCCCAGGCCACAAATGAACTCAATTTTGACAGTTAATTTGTAACCTTAAGTTTTATTTGACCTTTATTTAACTAGGCAAGTCAGTTAAGAACAAATTCTTATTTTTAATGACAGCCTACGAACAGTGGGTTAACTGCCTTGTTCAGGGGCAAAACACCAGAATTTTACCTTGTCAGCTCAGTGATTCGATCTTGCAAACTTTCGGTTACAAGTCCAACGCTCTAACCACTAGGATACCTGCCGGGTTTCTAGGTTAGCTAGAAACACTCTTTGTCAATAACAGCCTATATACTGTAGATCCAAAAAATCATGGGTTGCATTTTTTGCTGGATATTTTTTGGTTTTAAAGTCAGTCGCTCTCTTTCATGCGCCATTGTGCTCCATTCCGTAGGCTACCTTCCCATTCTCAATTTCATCTTGTCTTTACATATGATATTATGTGCACAATTAGTTTTGATCGGCTGCATTTCGGATACACTTGATACTTGTTTGTGGTAGTGGAGACCAATATCTACGATTCTTTCAAATACATTTTTGTACCTTTTTAAATGTTGCAGTAATAGAACCTATATATGCGTACAATAGCAGTAGGACATTTATTCATATTCCGTCTGGTGCTTTAGCATTTGAGTGAGCGAGAGAGGAAGGATGATTTTGATAGCTGGCACTGGTCCGAATGACTCGACTGCTATCACATGGCTCATTTGAATTTCCTGATGCACAGGAAACTATTTTGCGACAAAAAGAGTGATCAAATTATGAACTGACATATACGTAATTTAGTAGACACTCTCATCCAGAGCAATTTACAGTAGTGAGGGGACACATTTTGTAATTTCTTGCCATACTGTTCCCCTGTGGGAATTGAACCCTCAACCCTGGTGTGCAAGCACTACCTTTACTAACTGAGCCACACGGGACCCATGTAGCAAGTTTTGTATTTATGGAGGTTGAGTCTTTGAGTTCTTCCGACGAGCATGAGAGTAGTAAGACCACGCAGGAGGAGAGGAAAAACATCTGATGGAATGTTCAATGAATGAGAATCTGTGAATGGATACCCCTCTCTCTCTCTCTCTCTCTCTCTCTCTATCTATCTCTCTCTCTCTCTCTCTATATCTAAAAATATATGTATTTATATATAAATAAATGGTGGGACCAACAGCAATTATAATAGTAGTAGTGGACATGGGATTACCATTAACAACAATATTACAGTTTTTCTCAATTGCTAAAATACAATTTCTGAAACCTTGCTCCATTTCCTGAAAACATTAAACACAAAACCTCATCTTCAAGCACTATCTACATAACCTCTGACTCCTCTCACAAAATGAAACATTCGCCTCAAAACAGTTTTACCTGTGTTCAAAATCAAACACTGCTCTCAAATCATAAACAAAGTGATCAAAATGATATACACTCTCAAGCAGTCAGTAAACAATACACCGAAAAATAGAAAACACATTGTTCAAAACATACAATTCTCAGGGAGAAGTACACAGAAGTACATCTAAAAAAATATTCATATTTTTCCGTCATTGTCTTTTGATGAACGAAAACATGTTCTATCATAGTAGCTCAAAATTGATCAGAAATTACTACTCTGCTTTGCTCTTTGCAATTTTGTTTTTTGTTCTTCCTCCTCCTTGCAAAAATACAGTAGTATACTGTACCTGTTCTCTTCTCTGAATGTCCTTACTATGGTGGACACAGAAAATCGGCTCAAATTGGGTTGCACTCTAAGTCCTGCTTCCCTCGTTGTCAGTCCATGGACAAGAACATGGTCTATAACTGTTGCTCGAATTTCATCAGATATTTCCACTCTTTGTCTTCCTCTTCCTCTTTCTTGCCCTCCTCCTCCTCTTCCTCCTCGTCGCCCACCTCGCATACGCACTCGTCCTCGTCCTCTCACATTGTTTATTCTATCCAATCTCAGACTTTCTCCTTCCCACCTTCAACAACCTGTTTGCTCTCTGAACTGGCTTATATTGGTTGTGTCGCATCATTTGAAACAGGTTAAATACATTTTGAGTGGTTGTGTTCAATCAATGACATGTGTTCTCTATTTGTAGTTGATTGTTGTCACTTGTGTTAACCAGTATGGATGACATGTGCATTAGAGTGCAGAATGTGTTTTTGAGAATGAGAATGTGTTTAGAGTTTTGCTGAAAAGTCTAAGTGAGATGTGCAAATTGTGTTTTACCATGTGAAATGGTTTAAGGTATTGACAACAGACTGCATAATTAGCTAAACGAGTCCAGTTAACTGAGAACTTTGTTCAGCCAATGGGTTTTAGTGTTTTAGCAATTGAGAAAAACTGTAATCAGAACAACAATACATCAAAGCAATGGTAGTAGACCAGTGTCAACATGACTGAGAAGACACATGACATGGTATGAAAGACAAAACGGGAAATATTATCAACATTACTTTGCACTTTTCACTGGCTGTCCCTCAGGTTGTGACAGGAGGAGACATATTTGGCTGCCAAAACTGCACATTTTGGCTTTTCACCCAATAAATATTAGATTTTTTCTACATCTTTTATAGTTTCAAATTCTTTGTATTGAATTATAATTTTGGGAAAGAAATATTCTCTTAGGTCTGAGTATTTGTCACAGTGTAATAGGAAATGCAGCTCTGTCTCTACCTCTCCCCTGGTGCAGAGTGAGCACAGCCTGTCCTCTCTGGGCAGCCAGGATTATCTGTGACGACCGGTCTCTATAGCCAGACTGTGCTCACTGAGTCTGTACCTAGTCAATGTTTTCCTCAGTTTTCTATCAGTCACAGTGGTCAGATAGTCTTCCACCATGTACTGTCTGTTTAGAGCCAAATAGCATTGAAATTTACTTAGATTTTTTGTGGTGTCTTTCCAATAGGTGTGATATTTTTCTTTTTTTTTGTGATGATTTGGTTGGGCCAGATTTTCTGAGGGCTGCCCTGAGGCTCTATGGGGTTGGTTTGGGTTGGTGAACTGAACCTTAGAACCAGCTGGCTGAGGGGACTCTTCTCTTGTTTCATCTCTTGACATTGTAGAGCTGTGTGATGGAATGTTTTGGGGTCACTTGTTTTTAGATGGTTGTAAAATTTGATGGCTCTTTTTTCTATTCGAATGAGGAGGGGGTATTGGCCCAATTCTGCCCTACATGTGTTATTTTGAGTTTTTCTTTGTACTTGCAATACAGTCTTGCAAAACTCTGCATGCAGTATTTCGATTGGATGTTTGTTCCATTTGGTAAATTCATTATTAGAGAGTGGACCCCATACTTCACTGCCACATAGAGCAATTGGTTCTATAACTGATTGAAACATTTTGAGCCAGATTCTAATTGGAATTTCGATTTTGAAGTTCCTTTTAATGGCATAGAATGCTCTTCTTGCTTTGATTCTCAGCTCATTCACAGCCATGTGAAAGCTACCTGTGTTGCTGATATTTAGTCCTAGATATGTGTAGTTTTTGGTGTGTTCTAATAGAACTGTGTCCAAATAGAATTTATATTTGTCATCCTTATTTCCGGACCTTTTTTGGAAAATCATTATATATATATTTTTAGGTTAACGGTCAGAGCCCAGGTCTGACAGAACCTGTGAAGATGATCTAGGTGCTGCTGTAACCCCTCTTTAGTGGGAGACAGCAGCACCAGGTCATCTGCGTGGTTTGATGGTTTGATAATAATTTTTGCAATCATTATCAAACCATTTTTCATGATCTGTTATTTTTGGTTTGCTCTTATGCTTCTTTAAATTAGCCAAGGATGCTAATTTGTCAAATATAAAGTTTATGTTCCAAACGACCAAGTTTACACCTTCATTGCTGAAGGAGAATGTTAAGGCTAAAATGTTGTCCAGGAGAGATTGTATTTTTTGGCTACTAATTGCTTTTTGGTAGATGTCTGTACTGTTTGCACTCCATCTATAGGCCTGTTTAGTACCATGTAATTTATTGGGCCGTGATGCTTCATGGTTGGGTTCTGCTCTTCTCAGATACACTGTGATTTTACTGTGGTGTGAGAGGTGTTAGTGGGCTGACTGTGAAGGCTCTGAGAGACTCTGGGTTTAGGTCGGTGAGGAAGTAGTCTACAGTGCTGCTGCCAAGGGATGAGCTGTAGGTGTACCTACCAAAAGAGTCCCCTCTCAGCCTGCCATTGACTATGTACAGACCCAGTGTTCGACAGAGCTTCAGGAGCTGTACTCCATTTTTGTTTTTTAACTTTGTCATAGTTGTTTCTGTGGGGGTATGTGGGGAGGGAAAGGTTGTTGCTTCCTGGTAGGTGTTTATCCTCATGACTGTTAATAGTGTCTTGTTCTTCTGCTGTTCTAGCATTCAGGTCTCCACAGACCAGTACGTTGCCTTGGGCCTGAAAGTGACTAATCTCCCCCTCTAGAATGGAGAAACTCTCTTCGTTGAAGTAGGGTGATTCTGAGGGGGGAATGTATGTGGCACAGAGGAAGACGTTTTTATCTGTCAAGATAGCCTCTTTGTTGATTTTTAACCAGATAAAGAATTCTCCTGTTTTGATCAATTCGATTGAATTAATTAGTTCAGATTTATACCATATTAGCATTCCCCCTGAGTCTCTACCCTGTTTGATTCCTTTTAATTTAGTGGATGGTATGATTATCTCCCTATAACCTAGTGGACAGCCAGTGGAAACATCACCTCTGCACCATGTTTCCTGTAGTACTACAATATCAACATCATCAATTTCTTTCAGGAAGTCTGGGTTTCTGCTCTTTAGCCCAAAAGCAGAGGACTTCAACCCTTGTGAATTCCACCATGCAACGTAAAAATATATATATATATTTTTCTTTACCTTCAAAATGAGACAAACACTCACAATCCATTAAAATAGGATTTTTCAATTAAAGTAACTCTTATTTTGAAAATGTGATTTGTTTATCATTTAAGATAGAATTTGCGTCATGCCACCTGGGTGGATGTAGTGTGAGGATGGTGGAGTTCTTGTGCTCATCTTACCATGACCCTCGGCCTATCACATGTGAGCATAGTAGACTCAGCATTTGTTTAAAGTCACTCATTTGGTTGCTTCTCTCACAGCCTGTGCGTAGCTCTGCCTGCTGGGCTGTGACTCCTCCAAGTGTGGGTCTGCGGTGGGGGGCAGGGGGGTGGGAGGCCTCGTCTGGGTGGCTCTGAAGCTGGGCTGGGGTGGGCATTGAGGTTGGTGGTGCTGTGGTCGTGGCTGGGGGTTCCAGGGTGCTGGTCCGGGGTGTTGTTTCGGTGATCTCGGCGGGGTGGAGATTGGGCTGCGGTTTAAAGCGACGTCCTTGAGAGTCTTGGCAAGGATGGGGACTGTCTCCCTGTACAGGTGAACATGGTCATAGAGACAGTCCAGATCGAGGGTGGGATGGTGGGCCAGGTGTACATTGGGTCACAGGGCAAAGTCCCGGGATAGGCTGGCGTTTATTCTTTGGATTGTGGCAGGGTGGAAGTCCTTCCTCTGTAGAAGGGTTGACACCATGATTCTTGAGTTGGGGAAGATTGCGGAGGCCTTCTCAATCACTCCCCGTAGTGAAGTCGCCACCCTCTCCTGCTGAGCACGCAGGTCGTTGCTTCCGGTATGTATGATTATGTGGCTTGGCGACCCGAGATGGGCCTTATCAAGCAGCTCCATGGCACTCTGCGTTGTTGGCCACCACACCTTTCTCGTTTTGTGTCTAGGGAAAAGTTTCTTCTCCTGAACAAACTTCCCATTTGAGTCCATCAACAGGACGATGTCAGCCAGTGTTTCTTCTGGACTGGGTGGCGGGGGCTAGTGGGTGTTGGAGCTGGGGTGTGGCTGGTCTGTGTCGGTGCCACTGTCAGTGGGAGGCTGTTCTGTGGGTTGGGGAGGAGGGGTGCAGCAGGCAGGGCTGGGGAAGTCTGGCTGGTTGAGCTGGGCTACTCTGCTGTGTGAGGGCAGGTCATAGGGTGGTGATCTAGCTGCTCCTGCAGCCTGTCCTCTGTTCTCTTTTTCTCCTGCAGCCCCTCTCTTAGTGTGGTCAGCTCCTTATTGCTGCTCTGCCTGTCTTTTTGGAGCTCTCTCACCTCCTTTGTTAGATCCTCTTTCAGCTGTGTTGCAAGGCTGCTGTCCTGCCCTGTCCTCACCTTGGTTAGGAGCTCCTCTAAAGTGTGGTTGTCTGGTTGCTGTTTGCTCACGCTCTCCCTGAGCAGGACCACCTCCCCTCCAGTTTGGTGAACTCATCCCTCATGGCAGCCATGGTGGTGAGGAGGGCCTGAGCCTGCTCTGCACTGAGGGGGTCGCTCTCCTCCTGGGGTGTGTCCTCCACTATGGTGGGAAGAGAGGTGCTGGATGTGCCTTTTTGGGTGGGGAGAGTAGGGGTGAGGGTGGTGCTGGTGGAGTTTGTCTTGTGGGAGGGCATGTCACTGGTTGAGTCCTTCTCTCTCTCCACTCTCTCCTTAATGGTCTGAAAGTCTGTTTCAAACAGCCTAATGTTACCTTGCAACATGACAGTCCCAGTCTTGTAGAGGTTGATTGTTATCATGGTGCTGTCAGGGTCATCTGTCTCTTTGATTTTCAGCTTCCAACCATTACAGATTCCCTCTTTCTTTATGGATGGGTAGTGAGAGAACACTGCTGAGCGCCATGCATTTGGCTGGTCAGTGAGGAAGATGAGATTACTCACGTCACCGTTTTGTAGAGGTCTGCAAAAAGGGTTTCTTGCCTCCCCTTTAGTAGTTTCTGTTTAAAAGCTTTCCTCGTTGTGTCATTTTTGGCGTCTTTAGGGTAGAGAATGGATTCTGCGCTGAGGGGGAGTGGGGACATGGTGCCTGTGGGCTCTGCTACTACTGCTGCTGCTGCGCTGTTCTGCTGCCCCGTTGCCATGGCACCCGATTTGTTCGTCTGCTGCTGTTGCTAGCTAGCGCTAATTTAGTTCAGAAACCAGCAAAAAGAGTGACAAATCCTCACTCAAAAAACAGAAGATATGTTTAAAGTTAGTCCGTGCTCCTTTTTGGTTTACTCACTTAGTTTGGTCGTTTGATGTAGTTGTATTAACTGCCCTTGCTAGGTTTGTTCTAGCTCGTTTCTTCTGGCTAGCTTGTTAGTCTGCTGGCTAGGTCTTTGTTGTGTATGTAACGGCAGTCGTAATCCTCTTCCTCGGACGAGGAGAGGCGAGAAGGATCGGACCAATACGCAGAGTGGTTAGTTTCCATAGTGATTTAATAATTAACAAAAACAATATGCGATACAAAATAACTACCGTGACAGTCCTGTGTGGCGAAACACTGACACAAGAACAAACACCCACAAACACACACGTGAACCCCGGCTGCCTTAGTATGATTCTCAATCAGGGACAATGATTGACAGCTGCCTCTGATTGAGAATCATACCAGGCCGAACACAAAACCCCAACATTGAAAATCACACCTAGACAGCCCACCCCAACTCACGCCCTGACCAACTAAATAAATACAAGAAAAAGGAAAAACAGGTCAGGAACGTGACAGTGTAGCTAGCTAGCTAGACTCAAAACTTCTTAACTTGAGGCGCAAAGTTACTTTTTTTTCTATTCTGAATGAAAAGAGTTGTTGTTTATCACTTCTTGTCTGGAATTATTTTTCGATTAGAGTGTTTATCTCATTCTAAAAACAAAAAAATATATCAGGAGCTCATGTTGAGCATGACTCTCTCTCTCTCCTAGTGTCTATCATTGGTCCAAACCTTAACAGTGACTCACAGAGCAAGATCAGATCCAGCCAAGGACACAATATTTACAATCAACTTTAGGGAAGTCCCCCGTGCCAACCAAACCATATCACGAGCTCCTGTTCTGTTTGTGTTGCTTTACCACAATAGTTAGTTATACACTGAGTGTACAAAACATTAGGAACACCGTCATAATATTGAGTTGTCCTCAGAACAGTCGCAATTTGTTGGGGGCATAAACTACAAGGTTTTGAAAGCGTTCCACAGGGATACTGGCCCATGTTGACTCCAATGCTTGAACCATTCTTGATACATATGGGAAACTGTTGAGTGTGAAAAACCCAGCAGTGTTGCAGTTCTTGACAGACTCAATCCGGTGCGCCTGGCACCAACTACCATACCCCATTCAAAGCCACTTAAATCTTTTGTCTTGCCCATTCACCCTTTGAATGACATACATACACAATCAATGTCTTATTGTCTCAAGGCTTAAAAATCCTTATTTAACCGGTCTCCTCCCCTTCGTCTAAACTGATTGAAGTGGATTTGACAGGTGACATCAAAAAGGATCATAGCTTTCACATGGATTCACCTGGTCAGTATATACAGTGCATTCGGAAAGTACTTAGACCCCTTGACTTTTTCCAAATTTTGCTACGTTACAGCCTTATTATAAAATGTATTAAATTGTTCCCCCCCTTATCAATCTACACACACTACCCCATAATGACAAAGGAAAAACAGGTTTAGACATTTTTGCAAATGTATTAAATAAAAAACGGAAATATCACATTTACATAACTATTCAAATCAAATCAAACTTAATTTGTCACATGTGCCAAATACAACATGTGTAGACCTTAATGTGAAATTCTTACTTGCAAGCCCTTAACCAACAGTGCAGTTCAAGAAAGAGTTACGCAAATATCGACCAAATAAAGTAAAAATTATAAAAAAAGAGTACACAATAAAATTGTCACGCCCTGATCTGCTTCACCTGTCCTTGTGGGTGTCGCTTATTTTCCCCAGTATTTCCTGTCTCTCTGTGCCAGTTCGTCTTGTATGTTTCCAAGTCTACCAGCATTTTTCCCGTTCTTCTGCTTTTTGCATTCTCCTTTTTCTAGTCCTCCCGGTTTTGACCCTTGCCTGTGTGGTGGCATCTTTCTGCTCAACCAAATGAGGAGAGTTACAAACTACACACCAGTCAGAGTTATACTTAAACTACATCTTTAATAAGCTTTAAGCTTTAGCCTTTGACTTTCAACAATTCACTATCTATAATGAACCATTGAGAGTGACTACAGAAAAATACAAAGATCTTTTATAGCCAAGATACACCCCTCTCAACTTACATGACGAACCACAGATCTTAGGAACAGTTCACAAAGGTTAAGATTTGTATGAAAGATATCTATAAAACATAGCAGACAGTTACTGCTGTGTCAAAAGTTCTCATTGTAAAGACCAGTGTCTGGCCCCCTCCTACTCCAAACTGGAACCCAACTCACCCTGGTACGGTATAGCACAAAAACATTACCTTTACTATCTGGAATGCTCTTTAGGCTTCATTACCCAAAGACATCGTACATCTCCTCTGTCAGTGCTATCTCATAGAGGCCCATCCTCAGTGGAACACACACAATACTCTATTCTGTCGAATGTATCAACTATAATAATGTAATACAAGCATTATAACATCATCTTGCAATTTTCCACGACACCTGTTTCTGGACTTTGTACCCGCCTGCCTGACCATTCTGCTTACCTTGACCACAAGCCTGTCTGCCACTCCGTACCTCCTGGACTCTGATCTGGTTTTGACCTTTTTACCTGTCCAAGACCATTCTCTTGCCTACCCCTTTGGATTAATAAACTTTGTAAGAATCCAACCACCTGTGTCTGCATTTGGGTCTTGCCTTGTGCCTTGATAAAAACAACAATAACGAGGCTATATACAGGGGGTACCAGTACCAAGTCAGTGTGCGGGGGCACAGGTTAGTCAAGGTAATTTGTAAATGTAGGTTGGGGTGAAGCGAGTAGCAGCAGTGTAAAAAAACAAATGGAAGGGTTGTTAATGTAAATAATCCGGTGTCCATTTGATTAATTGTTCAGCAGTCTCATGGCTTGGAGATAGAAGCTGTTAAGGAGGCTTTTGGTCCTAGACTTGGTGCTATGGTACTGCTTGCCATGTGGTAGCAGAGAAAACATTCTATGACTTGGGTGACATAGCTTTGACAAATTTTGGGGCTTTCCTCTGACACCGCCTAGCATATACAGTTGAAGTCGGAAGCTTACATACACCTTAGACAAATACATTTAAACTCATTTATCACAATTCCTGACATTTAATCCTAGTAACAATTCCCTGTCTTAGGTCAGTAAGATCACCACTTTATTTTAAGAATGTGAAATGTCAGAATAATAGTAGAGAGAATGATTTATTTCAGCTTTTATTTCTTTCATCACATTACCGATGGGTCAGAAGTTTACATACACTCAATTAGTATTTGGTAGCATTTCCTTTAAATTGGTTAACTTGGGTCAAACGTTTCGGGAAGCTTTACGCAAGCTTCCCACAATAAGTTGGGTGAATTTTGTCCCATTCCTCCTGACAGAGCTGGTGTAACTCAGTCAGTTTTGTAGGCCTCCTTGCTCGCACATGCTTTTTCAGTTCTGCCCACAACTTTTCTATACGATTGAGGTCAGGGCTTTGTGATGGCCACTCCAATACCTTGACTTTGTTGTCCTTAAGCCATTTGCCACAACTTTGGAAGAATGCTTGGGATCATTGTTCATTTGGAAGACTCATTTGCGACCAAGCTTTAACTTCCTGACTGATGTCTTGAGATGTTGCTTCAATATATCCACATAATTTCCCTCCCTCATGATGCCATCTATTTTGTGAAGTGCACCAGTCCCTTAACATGATGCATCCCCACAACATGATGCTGCCACCCCCGTGCTTCACGGTTGGGATGGTGTTCTTCGGCTTGCAAGCATCCCCCTTTTTCCTCCAAACATAACGATGGTCATGATGGCCAAACAGTTCTATTTTTGTTTCATCAGATCAGAGGACATTTCTCCAAAAAGTACGATATTTGTCCCCATGTGCAGTTGCAAACCGTAGTCTGTTTTTTTATGTCGGTTTTGGAGCAGTGGCTTCTTCCTTGCTGAGCGTCCTTTCAGTTTGTCGATATAGGACTAATTTTACTGTGGATATAGGTACTTTTGCACGTGTTTCCTCCAGCATCTTCACAAGGTCCTTTGCTGTTGTTCTGGGATTCATTTTCACTTTCGCACCAAAGTACGTCCATCTCTGGGAGACAGAACGCCTCTCCTTCCTGAGCGGCATGGTGGTTGCGTGGTCCCATGGTGTTTATACTTGCGTACTATTGTTTGTACAGATGAACGTGGTACCTTCAGACGTTTGGAAATTGCTCCCAAGGATGAACCAGACTTGTGGAGGTCTACAATTGTTTTCTGAGGTCTGATTTCTTTTGATTTTCCCATGATGTCAATCATAGAGGCACTGAGTTTGAAGGTAGGCCTTGGAATACATCCACAGGTAGACCTCCAATTGACTCAAATTATGTCAATTAGCCTTTCAAAAGCTTCTAAAGCCATGACATAATTTTCTGGAATTTTCCAAGCTATTTAAAGGCACAGTCAACTTAGTGTATGTAAACTTCTGACCCACTGTAATTGTGATACAGTGAATTATAAGTGAAATAATCTGTCTGTTAACAATTGTTTGTTAAAATCATGCACAAAGTATTTGTCCTAACAGACTTGTCAGAACTATAGTTTCTTAACAAGAAATTTGTGGAGTGGTTGAAAAACGAGTTTTAATAACTCCAACCTAAGTATATGTAAACTTCCGACTTCAACTCTACTGTAGGTCCTGGATGCCAGGAAGCTTGGCCCCATTGATGTACTGGGCTGTACGCAGTACTCTCTGTTGCGCCTTTCAGTCAGATGCCGAGCAGTTACCATACCAGGCGGTGATGCATCCTGTCAGGATGCTCTCGATGGTGCAGCTATTTAGACCATTTACTCAGTACTTTGTTGAAGCACCTTTGGCAGTGATTACATTATCGATTCTTCTTGGTTATGGCGCTACAAGCTTGACACACCTGTATTTGGGGAGTTTCTCCCATTCTTCTCTGCAGATCCTCTCAAGCTCTGTCAGGTTGGATGGTGATTATCACTGCACAGCTATTTTCAGTTCTCTCCAGAGATGTTCGATCGGGTTCAAGTCCGGGCTCTGGCTGGGCCATTCAAGGACATTTAGAGACATGTCCCGAAGCTACTCCTGCGTTGTCTTGGCTGTGTGCATAGGGTCGTGGTCCTGTTGGAAGGTGAATCTTTGCCCCAGTCTGAGGTCCCGAGTGCTCTGGAGCAGGTTTTCATCAAGGATCTCTCTGTACTTTGCTCCGTTCATCTTTCCCACAACCCTGACTAGTCTCCCAGTCCCTGCCGCTGAAAAATATCCCCACAGCCTGATGCTGCCACCACCATGCTTCACTGTAGGGATGGTGTCAGGTTTTCATCAGACCAGAGTATCGTGTTTCTTATGGTCTGAGAGTCCTTTAGGTGCCTTTTGGCAAACTCCAAGCAGGCTGTCATGTGACTTTTACGAATGGCTTCCTTCTGGCCACTACCACAAAAGCCTGATTGGTGGAATGCTGCAGAGATGGTTGTCCTTCTGGAAGGTTCTCCAATCTCCACAGAGGAACTCTTGAGCTCTGGCAGAGTGACCATCGGGTTCTTGGTCACCTCCCTGACCAAGGCCCTTCTCCCCACGATTGCTTAGTTTGTTCGGGCGGCCAGCTATAGGAAGTCTTTGTGGTTCCAAACTTCTTCCATTTAAGACTGATGGAAGCCACTGTGTTCTTGGGGACCTTCAATGCTGCAGACATTTTTGGTTCCCTTCCCCAGATGGGTGCCTCAACACAATCCTATCTCGGAGCTCTACGGACAATTCCTTCGACCTGATGGCTTGGTTTTTGCTCTGAACTGTTGGACCTTATATAGACAGATGTGTGCCTTTCCAAATAATGTCCAATTAATTGAATTTACCACAGGTGGACTCCAATCAAGTTGTAGAAACATCTCAAGGATGATCAATGGAAACAGGATGCACCCTGAGCTCAATTCTGAGTCTCATAGCAAATGGTCTGAACTTATGTAAATAAGGTATGTTTTTTATTTTGAATACATTTGCAAAGATTTCTAAAAACGTGTTTTCGCTTTGTCATTATGGGGCATTGTGTGTAGATTGATGAGGAAACCAATTAATTTCATACATTTTAGAATAAGGCTGTAACGTAACAAAATGTTTAAAATGGGAAGCGGTCTGAATACTTTTCGAATGTACTGTATGTCATGGAATCCTAATGTTTTGTACACTCAGTGTATAAATCTACATTAGAACAAGCTGCTAATTTGCTCTGTTGAGACTGTTGCTGTTGTTCGTCACAATTGATTTGCATGTGTTTGAGAGGGATCTTGATGTATGTGCACAGGTCTTGCAGTGCACTGTAAATGTGTTCACGTGAGACGATTTTCCAGTACGTCCTGCGACATGCAACGCGACATGCAACACACAAATGCACACACACAGGGATGAGAGTTTTTCTGGCTTTGAAATGTATTAGCAGAGAGAGCGAGAGGTGGGGAGAGGGCGAGTGAGAGAGAGAGAGAGTTGTGTGTGTGTGAGAGAGAGTGAGTTATGTCTTTAAGGAGTGCTGGAGCATGATTATGATGAATTATGCACAGCTGAAATTAGCCCAATTCCCATTGTTCTCCTGTAAGATCTGCAGCACAGGGCTGGCTGAATGCATATGCAGAGGGAGGGAGGGAAAGTGCAAGAAGGGAGAGGAAAGGGGTGGGAGAGATGAAGGAAAGTAGAGGGAGGGAGAGAGAGAGAGAAAAAACAATTGTGGAGGGTAGGAGGGAGAGGAGGGAAAGTAGAAGCAGGGAGTGGTGGGGAAAGAGGGATCGGAGGGTGGGTAAAAGGAAGATGATAACACAAATCATGCTCTCCAGTTCTCTGATGAATGTTTTCAGACCATCAGAAACTGAAATGCAGTGTTTGCTGCTTCTGCTGGAATCTAGTATTCACTGCGTGTTTTATTGTTTTATAATGCATGAATCTATGTTTAGTAACCGTTGCAATCATCTGTGCAATTGAACTGTGCAGTGTCTAAATAAATGTGAATTCAAAACAGGAAAGCTTATATAGCTCCCGATGAAGATGCTGACTATCAAATGTTCGGATGCAAGTAAGTTGTAATCTTGTATCAACGTACATTTTATTGTATTACAGGTGTATATATTCAGCGGCACATTACCTAAACATCTCTTCATCATTCTGTCAACAATTTTGGGCACATCAACATTCTCATCTATCCATCTCTCTGTCATATTTATACTAGATGTTTTCGGTTCAATTCCAGGACTACCAAGCGTTTCATTTCTACTTTAGAAGAATCAATACATTGGTTGTAATCAGGCTGGGATTGACTGTGTGATCAGTAAGAGATTGGATGCACTCCCTAGTCTGTGTTCTCTATCTGTATGAAGCCGTATTGTACTCCCAAGTCCGTAAGGAATTGAATTGATAGACATACAGTCAACAACGGGATATGCTTTTGAAACCATGATCACTTGTAGCCTGAAAATGACTTGGTAAATGTCCTTAGAAAACACATTGAAAGAGTCCACCAAGACAAGAAACAGAAAGAAAAGTGAGTTTAAGCTTTGTGATGTAGTTGATCTTCAAACTCATTTTGGTACCAGCCTCAGAGCCTAAAACGTTTCTGGCCTATAAATTTGCTTTAGGCTCAAATATTCTATTTAACTACACTATTTGATAGTTACAAGCATTTGGGTCTGCATTAGCAGGGATTCAGAGTGGTATGAATGGCTGGTGTTGTATTTTATAATGGGAACATCTCTTTGGGCAACTCTGGGTAGAGCTACAAATACTGTACATTTACAGAATCCTAAGCAGCATGAACATAGGAAATGCGTTATGCTGAGATGCCGCAGTTCCGCTCTAATGTGTGTCTCTGTCTCTCTGTCACACAAACGTCTACGACTAGCACACCGCAGTGGTGGTGGGTACCTCCTCATAACACAAACATGCACAGACACATCCATACGCACGCACGTTCAGTATGCATGCACACACACGCAAAGAAAAAGCAAACCCATTGGGTCCAAACAAACCTAACATAGCCTACCCGCATGACCTATGGACCTGTGTGTGTGTGTGCGAGAGAGAGAGAAATACAGAGATGCAGAGAGAGAGGGTGAGCGAGAGGTATAGTACCCGCATCAGTCTCTTGGCTCCCTCCTTCCGTTCCCTCCCCTCAGTGTAGTTGTTAAATATGCATGGCTATGCTTTTTCACTGCAGGCGACTGCCTCTGCTACTGCTAGTCCTTCACACGTTATCTCTCCTCCGACAGAACCAGCCCAAAACACAGATTAAGCATCTTTTGACACAACGCTAGTCTTTGATTATGAGGGTGGCTCAGATCAGGCCCGGCTTGATCTTTGATTGACGGTTTAGCAGTTCATCTTTGGAGACCGTGTTCACACATAGTAGGGAAATATTTGATCTCTCTTCCTTCCTGTCTTATCGTAGTTCTCTCCATCTTTTCCTTCTTTGTGCCTGTATGTTGTGTATAACTCCTCCTCTCTCTGTTACTCTTACTTACTCCTTCTTTTTTGGGGGGGGGATCTACAGAGTGGGAGTGTACCATATCACACTGCCTCATGTCTGTCATTCTTTTGTCACCTGTCATGTATTTTCATATTTCTTTCCTCATCTTCAACACCCCCTTCAACTTACACACACACACACACACACACACACACACACACACACACACACACACACACACACACACACACACACACACACACACACACACACACACACACACACACACACACACACACACACACACACACACACACACACACACACACACACTGCCAACACTGGAGAATATGACTGTTTTCCATGTGTTCCTAGCCAGAAGCATATTAACATTCTAACTCTCTCTCATGTTTATTTCATAGTACCTTGTAAAATCTCTGGATAAATTAAGTATACATTTCATTATTCGCTCCTTCCTTTCAGGAACAGGCCTATAAGCTAATTTGTCTCTGATCCTGTGTTTATCCTAAATCACTGCATCAGATGTGATCATCTAAAAGTGTTCCAAATGGCACCCTATTCCCTACATAGTGAACTAGTTTTGACCATAGGGCTCTAGTCAAAAGTAGTGCATAATATTGGGAATAGGGTTCCATTTGGGATGCACCCTATGTCTGTTAGCCCTGCATGGCTTCCTGTCCAGGACACTCTGTCATGTAGCCAAAGTAATTCCTCTCACCTCAAATCTAAGACGTTCCATTGTTTAATATCACAGAGGCTTTCACTTTGACGCTGATCCCAGGGTTTAATTTCCTAATAGTGGAGAGAATATGCAGAGAAACCAAACAGAGACTAAAACTGCTTCCCAATTGCCGCCCTATTCCCTACAGGCCCTGGTGAAAAGTAGTGCACTATATAAGGAATAGGGTGACATTTGGGATGCACACTAAGCTTGCAGGGGGTTTGTGTGAATGACATTATGGTAACTGTCTCATGGTTATTTCATGGCCCTTTAGCTGTCAACGTTCCGTAGCAGGAGACACAGTTGGCCTGTGTCCCAAATGACAGCCTATTCCCTATGTAGTGCATGACTTTTGACCAGGGCCCATAAGGAATAGGGTGTCATTTGAGACTCAAGAGTTTCTCCTCTTTATCTCATTACAACTAGTGGGTTGTAAAATAGTCTAACTGTTAGTTGACATATTAAATCTATCCAGTCCAATCCTCCGCCTCTATGGTGAACTTTCTGTGTGCTGTTGACCTGTTACTCATGGACATACGTCTCTATTCTAGTTTATTCTATACTTCTCATAGAACATGCAGTCAGCTTTTTTTCTCTCTTGGCTCTCTGTCATCCATTGTAAAACCCCATCATTATCCTGAAATGAGATGAGCTGTTTTTCTCTATACTTCTCATAGATAATGCAGTCAATTCCTCAGCGTCACTTTTGGTTCCACTTCTACAATTCTAAACCCATCATGATCTTCTCAAGACAATCTTGAAATGTAACTAGCTGGCAGCAATTTGTACTTTAGAAACTCTCCTCTCAAGATAATCCTGAAATGAGTCTACAATCAGGTCTTCACACGACTTCTCTATTTCTGTCTGACTCATGCGTCGTGTGTGTGCTGTTTTGTGTCGTGTTGGTGTGCGTTGCCAGCATGGTGGTAGTGGTTGTGTGTTTGTGTTCCTGGCCGCGCTCCCCCAGACAGACAACTCCCACTGAGGGACCTGGAGGGTAGGTTAACATCCCATAAGGGGTTGATCTGCCCCCGTCTCCAGCACACACACACACACACACACACACACACACACACACACACACACACACACACACACACACACACACACACACACACACACACACACACACACACACACACACACACACACACACACACACACACACACACACACACATCTCTCTCTGCCCACCCATATGGGCGCTCAAGACCATTTGTCTCAGCTGCTGCCAGTACCATTAGTTCCTTTTCCTCTACCATCCCCTCTTCCTCTCCTCCGCCATCCCCTCTTCCTCTCTACTGGTCAAAGCCTGCCTTGCTCCCCTCTGGACCCAGTGTGCTTCCCAAATGACACCCCCCTGACCAGAGCCTTATGGGTACTTCCACTGGGCACACCACGTCATTTCAATGTGGATAATATTTGGTTGAGACATTAATCAATGAGATTGTAACCAATATTCATGCTATCAAAAAGACAGCCAAAAGTTTGTCAAATGTCCAATGTGTTATCATAATGCTTTCAACCATCTAAATGCATAACCAAATTCCAATGGAAAAACAATGGCTGATTTTACGTTTAGTTGTCAACAAAATGTCTATCAGTGGGCTTTCAACCCTTTAAAAACACAGCAAAGTTCAAATGGGAATACAATGTCAGATATTTTGTTTATTTATACAACAGATTACTGTGTTATCACTATGCTTCATCTAATACCAGAACCAAATGACCTGGATTACATAAAAAATACATGGTGCAAGTGATCAATGCCGTTGTAGATGCCCAGAATAACACAGCAATTGTGAAGATCTCCACAGACTTGCGACGACCTATGCCTGCTATCTTGAACGTGCACACTTTACATGATTACATAAGAAGACATTCATAGTTACAGTAACTTCAAAATCGGCCATTGATGTCTTACTCATTTTAAGATTGAACGTTACATTCGTTTGTAAGATAACTTTAACTTTAGGCTATTTACTGTATGACAATAGTAATATTGTCAACGCAACCAAACAAATGTAACATTTATATTGGGAATGCAACCAAATATCAACATCTAAAGGACATGTATCTCTACTACTTGGATAGTTCCATCTGAGCCACTGGCTTAAACCCATTCTTCAACTTTTATTTTCGGTTGAGTTGGACACGTGAATCCAACATATCATTTCTTAACTTGTCGACAAGTTAATAGGCTAAATTTATTTTATTTAAAAAGTGATATTGATTTGTGTTTGGTTTTCATCGCAACCAAATATCAACATTTGAAGGAGATGTATCTTCTGTTGGATATTTCCATCTGGCTTCAATTTGTTTCAAAATGTATATGTTGCATTCACGTCTCGATCTCAACCAAAAATGAAAGTTAAAGAATAGGACTAAATCAAATCATATCAAACATTAAATGCACTTTAAAGTTTGATTTCATTTAGTGCTATTCTTTAACTTTCATTTTTGGTTGAGATTGGAGACGTGAATCCAACATATCAATAGACAAACTGAAATTAAAGCCAGACTAAGTCAGTGGCACAGATGAAACTATCCAAGCAGAAGACACATGTCCTTCAAATGTTCATATTTGGTTGCGTTGACAACCAAACACAATCCAATATCACTAAATATCATTACATTTTAAATCAACCAGAGCTTGAAACCCTAGACCTATAAGTATAGTCTATTTTTAGTTGAATCCAGGACTGAATTGAAACAACATACACTACCGTTCAAATGTTTGGGGTCACTTAGAAATGTCATTTAAAAAAAAAGAAAAAAGCAATATTTCTTGTCCATTAAAATAACATCTTATTGATCAGAAATACAGTATAGACATTGTTAATGTTGTAAATCACTATTGTAGCTGGAAACTGCAGATTTTTTATGGAATAGCTACATAGGTGTACAGAGGCCCATTATCAGCAAGCATCACTCCTGTGTTCCAATGGCACGTTGTGTTAGCTAATCCAAGTTTATAATTTTAAAAGGCCAATGGACGCTTCATTAAATTGTACCCGCAAAACACCAGTCTCAACGTCAACAGTGAAGAGGCGACTCTGGGATGCTGGCCTTCTAGCAAGAGATCCTCTGTCCAGTGTCTGTGTTGTTTTGCCCATCTTAATCTTTTCTTTTTATTGGCCAGTCTGAGATATGGCCTTTTCTTTGCAACTCTGCCTAGAAGGCCCACATCCCGGAGTCGCCTCTTCACTGTTGATGTTGAGAATGGTGTTTTGCGGGTACTATTTAATGAAGCTGCCAGTTGAGGACTTGTGAGGTGTCTGTTTCTCAAACTAGACACTCTAATGTACTTGTTCTCTTGCTCAGTTTTGCACCGGGTCCTCCCACTCCTCTTTCTATTCTGGTTAGAGCCAGTTTGTGCTGTTCTGTGAAGGGAGTAGTACACAACGTTGTACTAGATCTTCAGTTTCTTGGCAATTTCTCGCATGGTATAGCCTTAATTTCTCAGAACAAGAATAGACTGACAAGGTTCAGAAGAAAGTTCTTTGTTTCTGGCCATTTTGAGCCTGTAATCGAACCCACAAATTCTGATGCTCCAGATACTCAACCAGTCTAAAGAAGGCCAGTTTTATTGCTCTTTAATCAGCACAACAGTTTTCAGCTGTGCTAACATAATTGCAAAAGGGTTTTCTAATGATCAATTAGCCTTTTAAAATGATAAACTTGGATTAGCTAACACAACGTGCCATTGGAACACAGGAGTGAAGGTTGCTGATAATGGGCCTCTGTACGCCTATGTAGATATTCCATTAAACTCTGCCATTTCCAGCTACAATAGTAATTTACAACATTAACAATATCTACACTGTATTTCTGGTCAATTTGATGTTATTTTAATGGACAAAGAATGTGCTTTTCTTTCAAAAACAAGGACATTTCTAAGTGACCCAAAAATGTTGAACAGTAGTGTATGTAGATGATAGCAACACATCTCTCTCAAAAAACATTCTCACGATTGCACATTGGTAAAAGCCAGGAACAAATATCAATGCCAAGCTGGGCATGGTTAAAACCCTGGATGGGAGACCAATGTGTAGCTGTAGATAAAACAGTTCTCCAGTAGGAGAGCCTATTTATATTTCTGATCATGGATATACCATGAAAGATGTGACGTTGTTTTAAAGGTACAAATTCAAAATATTTTACATAAGTATTCAGACCATTTGGAATGAGACTCGAAATTGAGCTCAGGTGCATCCTGTTTCCATTGATGATCATTGAGATGTTTCTACAACCTAAATGCAGTCCTCCTGTGGTAAATTCAATTGATTGGAGAGGATTTGGAAAGGCACACACATGTCCATATAAGATCCCACAGTTGATAGTGCATCACAGAACAAAAACCAAGCCATGAGGTCGAAGGAATTGTCCGTAGAGATCCGAGACAGGATGATGTCGAGGCACAGATCTGGGAAAAGGGTACCAAAAAATGTCTGCAGCATTGAAGGTCCCCAAGAACACAGTGGCCTCCATCATTCTTAAATGGAAGAAGTTTGAAATCACCAAGACTCTTACTAGAGCTGGCCACCCGGCCAAACTGAGAAATCGGGGGACAAGTCTCTGAATGTTCTTGAGTGGCCCAGCCAGAGCTTCCAATCCAACCTGACAGAGCTTGAGAGGATCTGCAGAAAATAATGGGAGAAACTCTTCAAATACAGGTGTGCCAAGCTTGTAACGTCATACTCAGGAACTCGGCTGTAATTGCTGCCAAAGATGCTTCAACAAAGTACTGAGTAAAAAGTCTGAATAATTATTTAAAAGTAATATTTGAGTTTTTGCATTGTCATTATGGGGTTTTGTGTATCGATGGATGAGTAACATTTTTATTTTAGAATAAACATTTTAGAATAAGGCTGTAATGTAGCAAAATTTGGAAAAAGTGAAGGGGCCTGAATACTTTCCCGAATGCACTGTAGATAGGGGACATCAGAGAAACTGTGTGACAGTACGGTAGAGTATTAGCAGGACTGTTTGTGTGAAGATAAACAATCCCTGTGGTTCAGATGAATAGGGATCAACCCACTGGGCACAAATTGGTTGAGTCAATGTTCTTTCAATGTAAATTGTTAACGTATTGTGACGTGGAAGTCGAAAAAAGTCATGAATGTAAATTGAAATTTCAACCACATGATTATGTTATCATGGTAACCAAAATTCAACATAGACAAACCTTTTAGAAATAAGGTGTTTCTGATTTTTATTTGTAATACATTTGCAGAAATGTCTAAAAACGAGGAGGATTTAAAAACAAATTAGAATAAGGCTGTAATGTAACAAAATGTAGAAAAAGTCAAAGGGTCTGAATAACTTCCGAATGCACTGTACATACATTTGTCTCTCAGCCAGACTGCATGTGCAGAGTATGGTAAAGCTGCGTGTGTGACTAAATATTTAAACAGCTTGTGTGCCCTAACATTTCAAGCAGTTGTACGTGAAAAAATGTTGAAGAGAAAGTTAGTGCATGTAGTGTTTTACCTGAACAACACAGGTTATGTTAACTGCAACCTCTTCTACCTCGAACAAGGTTTTGTGGCTTCTGCTTGGATTTGTAATGTTGCGGATGTATTTTCCTGGTTCAAAAAGCTTACCTGGGTTTGTTCCATGAGAAGCCAGGTCTGTTAGGAAATGAGAGAGACTCATAGTCACAACCGTAATGCATGCTGAGGCCCCTGGGAACTCAGTCTGTTAAGTCTCATTTACTGCAGGTGAAACGCTAACTACACTGAGACGCTATAACCTTTAGGGTGTGATGCCACCATCGCGGAAAAGTCATTTCAGTAAAACAAACAGCGATATTGGTTGAACGTGCTAGAAAAAGAGTGTGAGATGCATCAGTGTTATTTTGAAGTGTGTGCTTTCTTTCTTGTTTAAATTATAGACAGAGAGCTCCTCGAGGACCCAAGCAAAAACTGAGGAGGTGGAGGATGGTGGGAGAGAAAGAAAGCGAGAAAGTTTTGTTTCGCATGACCCTATTTGCACTATTTGTTTCACGTTCACTTTGTTTTTGTTTTGTGATATCTTCTGTTTTTGGCGTCCTACCTTGTGATTGGTGTCTCCAGATGGCCATAATATGAGCAAGGCTTAGTCATGGTGAACACTGTCTGCCAACTCCCACCGCAAATTACACACATACATGCGCACGAACACGCGCATGCACACATATGCACTCACAACACACGCACACACACTCAGACACACATACGCACACACACTCAGACACACATACGCACACACAACTTACATAGATGCACAAATCTTCAAGCTGGACATTCACTTAATACTGTAAAATATTGTAACAATGCAGGCAGAAGAAAGATATTTAATATACTTATAATAGAGATATTATGATCAAAGACTTTTGGTTAGAAGGATGAAGTCTAAAATATTTTAACAATGTTTCTGTTTCTCATCTCACAATTAGCTTGGATACATTTCAAAGCCACATCTTTCTCCTTACTATCTTTGGTCTTTCAGTTATTATGAAGTATTAAAACATCTGACTTCCTACAAGACCCCCTACTGACACCTTTTGATATTTGTATCCAAGTCTACATTCACAGTCACTTTTATCAGATCTGTGTTTGTGTATGCACGTGTGAGAGTAAGAGTAAGCACATGCTTAGTTTAGGTCCCTGTGGTCTGAATTTATTTTAAAGCAGCCAGACAGCATAAAAGCTAGAAATGTTTGAGATATCAAAGAACAATGACAGGTTGGCAAATCTTAGTTCCTTAACTCATTGCGACACTGATTCAATTTACTGATGTTCTGACAAGGCACTCTGCTTTGATACCTGTCATCGTGCTGTGTGTCAGACAGATGGGTTGGGGAAGAGAGAGAGAGACCTGATGCAGACTGCTGCTATCTGGGTAGTCCGGGTTTAACATTTTTTTTTAATGTCTTGCAGTTCTTTGCATGTACTGGTATCACATTTATGAAATAATACAATTTTTTTAGCGGCAAATATCGATGAAGCAAATTCTAAGAATGCAATTAAACTTGACAGCGGCCAAAAACACTTTCATGTTTCGACAGAGCGTGGATGTATCATCTTTATATTTCTGTGATTTCATTTTTTAGCAGATATAACTTTTTATGAAAGGGTCATTAAATATTAAGCAGTGGGCATGAGGGGGGGGGGGGTATATTCACAGCAACGTGAGCTGAAGGAGATGAGGTCTGACTTTCTTCGTCTTATCTGCTTGCTCCTCTTTCTCTCTCCAGCAGCAAGGAACTCTGGATGCATTTTCATAAGCGGTGAGCTTTATAAATCAATATTAGGAAGGTGTTCTTAATGTTTTGTACGATCAGTGTAACTCGCTGGACTGAGGCAGGCTATCTGAAGTTGAGGCAGCCACACTTTTGATACTAAACACTTCACGTTAGATTTGTTTTTGATAGTGAGGTAGGATAGTTGGGCCTGTGCCCTAAATGGCACCCTTTTCCCTATAATGCACTACTTCTGACCTGAGCTGACAGGGAATAGGGTGCCATTTGGGACGTAGGCGTGGTGTTACGGTATCTAGGTGATGAATATCAATATGAAGGGGGTTGAACACATATCTGCAACAAAACAATAACAAATAGCATTTAGTCTTACACATAAGGAAAGACATAAACATGTTATACTATTAATAAAACAAGAACTTTATTGAAATAATAATCTTAGGGAAAAACATTGTCTCATTCAAACCTAAAAATTAAGACACATTTAAATCACTATCTTGGTTTGACGCTCCCACTTTTTTAAGTCCTTAAATGCATCAGGAAACAGTTTCTGGTTTGCCCTACAAGTTCCATGTGCATTGAACCCCTGCTCTCTCAGACTACTTACGAGCGCGGGTGATGTATATAATTTGTTGAACCCAAAGTTGTATCCCTGGTTTGCATAAGACACAACTAACGCCTCAACAACTTTCCTGGCTAGGTCAACCACACGACCATCCCAACTGCTTCCCTTTCATATACTGCTTGAATCCTGATTGCCCTTTTGATTTGACCATGCGCTCATCTATGGCTACATTTGGGTTTGGCTGATGCAGCTTCTTACAAGTCTGTTTCAGGTGGCCAAGTAAGTACCAGAGTTTTCTAAGCCTATCTGCATTATCTTGAGTGGCAGGATCCACTACCTGTAAAGCAAACAGCATAGCTCTGAAGCGATTACGTTTGTAACGATCGTCTAAGGGAGGAGACCAAAACGCAGCGTGGTAAGTGTTCATGTTAATTTCATAAATAAACTGAACACTGAAATAACAAAAACAACAAAGAGAGTGAACGAAACAGTCCTGTCTGGTGTAGACACAAAACAGAAAACAACTACCCACAAAACACAGGTGGGAAAAAGGCTACCTAAGTATGGTTCTCAATCAGAGACAACGATAGACAGCTGCCTCTGATTGAGAACCACACCCGGCCAAACACATAGAAAAGACAACATAGAACAAAACATAGAATGCCCACCCCAACTCACGCCCTGACCAACCAAAATAGAGACATAAAAAGGATCTCTAAGGTCAGGGCGTGACAACGTTACATGAAAGCTCTAGCCCAAGGACCCTGAAGAGACTTTGTACCCCAGAATCGATGAAGGTCAGGCAGTTCAGTCAATCTCATGTAAATGAGCAGTCAAAGAAACTAGTAGAACTCTGTAGGTGCAACATCAAGCCTTGCTCCAAGGGAATCACCATATGACGGGCACTCCAAAACAAGACCCCAACCCTGCCTATTTGTGAACTCACAAACCTTTGCCACCAATGCCTGTGTGAAAAACAATAAGAAGTCTATCTCCCTTAGTTAATCCTGAGCGGTCGACCGAACTGCCTGACGTACACTGACAAGATTTAAACCAACTGGACGTTCATGCCTTAATAGCTTGAAAAACACAATGCAATAACACATAATTTATAGTTACCTTCCAGTTGAAGAGCTTGGCTGAGAGGCCTCAGGTGGGGGCTCCTCAACTTTCTCTGTCTCCTTGATCTCATTCTCTTCATCCTCGTCTTCCAAGAGTAGCTCAGTATCAAAGGCATCTTCCTCTAAGAAGGCCATGCCTTCATGGTCCTCCTCATCCTGCAGGCCTACCGCAGGAATGACTCGCTGCTCATAAGTAGTAAAGTCACAAACCAGCTAGACAAGGAACATTTAGTTACCAAGCTGACCACCACAGTCATTATTTCTAAGCTATTATTATAAGGTTTGGGTTATAACGTTACATTCATTCTTGCAATCAAGAGCAAGTAGGCTTAATATTTTATAGGAATCAAATCACAAATAAAGACGCCTAATGAGATATAGCCATGTAGTCATCAGGGGAAGACTACATGGCTGTAGGCATTTGACTAGCTAGTAAAATATAGTCATCCAATTTTTCTTCACAGCACCCCTCTCTTTTTTGGCTGGCTACCTAGGGCCAAAATATAATCACTAGCCAGTTCGTTTTATCGCTCTAATACCAAATAACAAATGCATTTTATTTTGTACAGTTATCGAAAGTAAACATTAACTTAAGACAAGACGAGCTTAATCAAGGAAAAAGTCAAGGGGTCTGAATACTTTCCGAATGCACTGTAACTGCCTTAACGTTGCTGGACCTAGGGCTGTTGCGGTGACCATATTATCGTCACTCCAGCTGTCACGAGTCATGAAGGCAGTCAAATTCCATGTGACCATGTAGTCACGGTAATTGTGACCCGATTCAGGAAACTATTCGCATGTCAACTTAAAAGGAGAGCCGTTTGAACGTAACAAATATTTTTATATTCAAAATGCATTTTTTTGGCAGAAAAGCTTTCTAGAACATGTGAACTTTCACGTGCCTAATAACAAACTCGTATGCCATCTGTAAATATGAATAAAATAGTTAAATTACGAGCCTTGTTGGTTAAGCCACAGAAAAAGTTAGCAACCTTTCCACTAGCCATGATTGGCTGAGATAATGAGTGGGCTGAGATAGGAGTTCGGATTGGTCTGCCATAGAAGCTCGTCAGTCTGTGTTGGTAATCCTGTCGAACACGGCTCTGTTTGAAATGTATTGTGTGGTGGAGCTGCATAAGTGTGGCTCTCCACTTTCTGGAGGATCAAGTTTTGAAATCAGTGGAATTAGAGTATGGTAGCTAAAGCGATAGAGGAAACACCTGTTTCTGGATTTCATCTTCAAACTAAGGGCAACCGTGGCATGGCATTCCTGACAGGGAGACACATCCATGCACGATGATGTATACAGGTAAGATAGTATAGCGTTACATTTTCAGATATTACACATTTTCTAATTTTGACAGAAAGTGGTTTCATTTCAAGCTAACGTTAGCTGGCTGGCTCACTAGCTGATGTTATTATTCATTTCCCAGAGCCATTTGCTGTTCTAGTTAGAGCCTAATGTTAGATAGCTAACATTGAACATGGTTGGTTAGCTCCCAGCACTGTGGCATTGTTTATCATTTAACTAGCTAACGTTGGCTTGCTGGCTCGTTAGTTAACGTTACGTGACGGGTGTACAACACCTGTTGAATATGGCCGGTGTCAGTAAACGTCTGCAAAAAAACGTAATGTAATTGTTCTGTTTTCATGTTATCCAGAGGTAAACAAATCATTGGCCAGAGCGTCAAGTGTGCGCTTCGAGAGCGAAACGAAATGGGTGGGGCTAAAGCTCAGGGTGAGGGTGTGAATGATGCTGAATGGGTGTAGACAAAGAAGAGCTCTTCACTAGATAGCAAAACATTCAAAGGTAATTTTCTCAAAAGTGAGTTTACAAGTTGATCAACTTTCAAAACAGAATTAGTTTCCCATTGTTCCTCAAATGCAGTGTATGATATACCGTTTTGTAGCCTCTGAGTCTCTACTTTTATATAATTTAAAAAACACAATTTTAAATGTTGCTACATAAGAACGAATCCTGGTGGTGAGTCACAATTAGGCTTCTCCAAGCTCTGATGCTTCTGATGGTCATTAGTAACTGCATGGAATTCAGCACTCTATTGTCCCTCTAATCACTCTGACATCAATGCAAATGTATTCGAAAATCTAATCAGACACAATCAGAGTCCAAGAGCTCATGTTGCGCAACATTTCAATAGGATATTTATTTGCTTGAGAAAACAGAGTGATAACCTCTACTAAAAAGAGCAGGATCAACTTTCTATAGAATAGGCCTACTATATTTATTTCTCAACTTTCCTAATATTAAGCACATTGCTTATATTTACAACAGGAGTATAGACTACCTGGCTGGCATGAAAATAAACCACTGGGAAAAGCTTCCTCCATTCACTATTTATGTTTTTTTCCCCAGCTGCCTCTGTTTGCATATAGTTGCATGATAATGTTACATTCTAAATTGAAACAAATTTCTCACATATATTATTTAGTACATGGAAAGATAGGATAAAATCAAGAATAGTCTGACGGGTGACAATATTAGCCTATCAATTGTGAATGATATATTATCACTTTTGAATAATGCCCAGCTTAATAAGAAACAATATTTCTTGGGGGGAGACATTTTCGAATCATAGACACACACCTCATGTAGCCTAGCCCATAGGCCTATATGTTTTAATAAGGTTTGTATGACAACCAAAGTGGCCAAAAACTTCTTAAAATTAGGCACATCAATCCGCTTTACAAGGAGAGTAGAGCCTAACTGGCATACATAAGCAGTGTATGAGTTTCAAGTTTGGGGAAGAAAATGTTCACCATAAAAATGCACCTTTATAATAAAAGCATTAAATGCATATTTGCATTTGCGGTCACTTTTGATAATGGTGTTTTCCGTTAATGGAACATTTGAGCTTGTGGCCTACTACCACGTGTGCATTGCTGCGCTTATAATGTGAAGAAATAGCCTAATAGTTCATCAACATTTTAAGGTAAACGTTCTGATCTGTTGCGTCAGCCGTATTGCGTAAAACGTTTTGGGGATGCTAGTGGTTGATTTAATTTGGGATCTATCCCATCCCACAACTGTCCCAGACTATGTTTGGAATATTTATTTCTCACAAAGAATAGAATAGGTTGACTTTTGTACTATTGGGGATAGTAGATTGACATAGGCTAGTGCTTTTGCTGTCCGTTAGGCCTACTCATCTTGTTGGCTGAGACGAAAAGTAAATGTGGACAGTTCTTCCAATATCTTCAATATGCACCTTGGAATTGGATAAGGACGCCTGCAGTTGCATCCCTGATGTGTCTGTCTTCACTTGTAGCCTGTGAGAAAGACCCGATCATGTGATGGAGCACACAGTACTCAGGGAGAAGGGCACAACTGCCACTTGGATTTTTTTTAGGGTGCGTTATGGCCACACAAAGGGGATGCTGCAGTGAAACTCTAGGCATTATCGAGTGACTGATGTAGTGTGTACTTGTTTCAAATCATCATTAGAGTCGCATCATGCAGCCTTACAATGTATAAAAAACCCAAACATATAGCCCAATGTTTGTAGAACAACTAAAGTTACATTAATAACTCTAAATTAAGCATATAGGAATACCTATTTCTTTGTTAACACAGAATAGCCGCATGTGTGCACTCCCTCAAATCGTTTGGAGAAAATATCCTTGCTATTTTATTCAGCTTTGTTTAATTGCATTCTTCATATTATAAAATAATGCCACATAATTCTTAGCAAATCTTGTCTGCTAAATGAACTAGTGTAGCCCACAGCTATTTGGCATAGTCAGATCAGTACCTAACATAACGACAATTCAGAGTATGCTATTCTGTTCTTCTGAAATAGACTACATTTTCTTCATATCATGTTTCTTTAGACCTGTCTATGATACATCAAGGATTCATTGTGAAGGTGCAGGCTATATTACTTAGATTTATTAGAATTTTAAAATGTAGATGCTCCCAAAGGTCTGCATCAGTGGCTTATAGACGTGAAAGCCAGGAGATGCTTGTATGTGTGGAAGCCAGGAGATGCTAAATGTTAATTAACGGTCAATTACCGTGACAATCACCAACTGACGAAATTTTGTGACTGTCACAGCCCTAGCTGGATGCCAGGAGGAGTATGGGAATCCTTAATAAACACAAATAACAGGCAATATCTGCTCTGCTCAGTTCAGAATCACTAGAAGCAGCAGACAAGGCGACAGATTTCTCCTAAGTTATTTTTATTTTCCATGGACCCCTGGCAATTCGTCAATCGAAGGAAATAACACCAATTTCCCTAAAACCTACTGATCACTTCCTCCCATAATAAGCAGAAAATATTTTACTATATCTAGACAATGTATCTCAGTTGCTCCCAAACGCATTGAAGATCATAGATAAATAGAGCTTCATCTCAAGTTATAAAATGTATCTAACCAAATCAGCTCTACTGCCTCTCAAGACCCTGATGGAGGACTCCATCTCTACTTATGCAATCCCAATCGTTTCCCATTTTAAATATTTGGGAGTAGATACTGTACATTTGAAAAACAATGTAACTGGGAA
Source organism: Salvelinus alpinus (assembly GCF_045679555.1). Lineage (NCBI taxonomy): Eukaryota > Metazoa > Chordata > Actinopteri > Salmoniformes > Salmonidae > Salvelinus > Salvelinus alpinus. Next base: position 7,107,494 of record NC_092109.1, read on the forward strand.
TCAAAATGGCATGCCCATACTCCAATACTCCAATACACAATAATGCCTTGTGATCTGGAGGGCGGCCATTTGCATCCCACCAATGGTCCAAATGTGGAATCCTTTCCCTTGCCGATATCATGGATAGTAATGGTTTGAGAACATTCCAAGATTTGAAAGACACAAACACATTACCAGGTAACTTATTTTTTCCTATATTTAAATTATTATAATTTTTTTTTTACCTTTATTTAACTAGGCAAGTCAGTTAAGAACAAATTCTTATTTACAATGACAGCCTACAAGGGAACAGTGGGTTAACTGGCTTGTTCAGGGGCAGAACGACATATTTTTACCTTGTCAGCTCAGGGATTTGATCCAGCAACCTTTCAGTCACTGGCCCAATGCTCTAACCGCTAGGCTACCTGCCACCCCAATGAAACATTTTATGATGAAATTGGCCCCAACTCCCAACTGTTCAATGTGTCCCCTAAATCAGTTAGGCACATTCCTTCATATGATGTGGGACTGCCCTGGGGTTATATGCTTCTGGGACAAAAATCCTTTCGAAGTGCATGAATGTAAATATTCTAGGCTTTGCATTTGCTATGTTACTTAATGCTGATAGCTCCTTGAATCTCACAATTAATCAGAGACGTTTACTTCTGGAAGGGACCACTACCGCAAAAAAAGATGTTGGCTCTTCGATGGCAATTACCTCACTCTCTCTCAATTCACCAGTGGAACCAGTTACTAATAGGTATAAGGTATAATGTTGGAATTATCGACAGTGAGAATGAATTGGTTCTAGTCAAGGAACAATCGAGGCTTGGATAAATACACTTGACTCTGTAAAGAATAATCTCAGTTAAAGCCCAACACATACAAATAAACAACCTATATACAGTGCATTCTGAAAGTATTCAGACCCTTTGACCTTTTCCACATTTTGTAATTTTACAGCTTTATTCTAAATGGATTAAATAAAACATTTTCCTCATCTATCTACACACAATACCCCATAATGACAAAGCAAAAACTGTTTTTTAGAAATGCCTTATTTACATAAGTATTCAGACCCTTCATTGGAGTCCACCTGTGGTAAATTAACTTGATTGGACATGATTTAAAAAGACACACACTTGTCTATATAAAGGTCTCAGACCATGAGAAACAAGATTCTCTGGTCTGATGAAACCAAGATTGAACTCTTTGACCTGAATGCCAAGCGTCACGTATGGAGGAAACCTGGCACCATCCCTACGGTGAAGCATGGTGGTGGCAGCATCATGCAGTGGGGATGTTTTTCAATGGCAAGGACTGGGAGACTAGTCAGGAGCGAGGGAAAGATGAACGGAGCAAAGTACAGAGAGACCCTTGATGAAAACCTGCTCCAGAGTGCTCAGGACTTGGACGAAGTTTCAGCTTCCAAGAAGACAATGACCCTAAGCACACAGCCAAGACAACGCCGGAGTGGCTTGGGGACAAGTCTCAGCTACGCTCCCCATCCAACCTGACAGAGCTTAAGAGGATCTGCAAAGAAGAATGGGAGAAACTTGCCAAATACAGGTGTGACGAGCTTGTAGTGTCATACTCAAGAAGACTTGAGGCTGTAATCGCTGCCAAAGTTGTTTCAACAATGTACTGAGTAAAGTGTCTGAGTACTTATGTAAATGTGATAGGTCCTTTTTTAATTTGAATGAATTCCCCAAAATTTGGAAAAACATGTTTTTGCTTTGTCATTATGGGATATTGTGTGTAGATTAATGATGGAAAATAACAATTTCATGTTTTTTAGGATAAGGCTATAACGTAACAAAATGTGGAAAAAGTCAAGGGGTCTGAATACTTTCCGAATGCACTGTAGCTAGCTAGATACGTTATTGTGATCATCATCTCTGTCTGTGTCTCCCTCTGTCTCTCACACACACAGGACACACACTCACACATTTACTGTCAATCATTTTCAAACATTATACAGATATAATGGAAATAGCATAAAAATGAAGGGTTTTCTAAATCCCGGTGGATTGTAGGATATTGGAATAAAAGACATACAGTATATACTGTATATATTTATTAAAATGTTAATATCATACAGTAGAAACCTAAGCCTATAGCCCTATGCATGCAATGCCCTGATACATTTAGTGCTCAAATCTCTGACAACTGAACTGTGAGGTGGTCAATTATTTGTTTTAGGAAAGTAGCCTTAATAACAATAAAAAATAAAGTTGTGCATATGTTACACAAAGAAAAGGGTTTTTGTAGGCTGTTTTTAAGGACATGTAAATGTGGCTCATTTGGCCAATATCCCAATATTATGGTGCTGGCTGCACCAGGTGTAACGGCTGTCGTCTTCCTCCTCGTCTGAGGAGGAGAAGTTTGAAGGATCGGAGGACCAATGCGCAGCGTGGTAATTGTTCATCTTATTTAATGAAAGTGAACAACTCAAAATACAAAAACAACAAAGTGAAAACCGAAACAGTTCTATCTGGTGCAGACACACAGACTGAAAATTACCACCCACAAAACCCAACAGAAAACAGGCTACCTAAATATGGTTCCCAATCAGGGACAACGAATGACAGCTGCCTCTGATTGAGAACCATATCAGGCCATACACAGAAAACCAACACAGAAATAGAAAACATAGATTACCCACCCAACTCACGCCCTGACCACACTAAAACAAAGAAAATACAAAAGAACTATGGTCAGAACGTGACACCAGGTCAGATCTGAATGCATATGAATGTCCGGTAAACTTCTCAAATGTCCTGTAAATTAAAATCTTCCCTATCATGTTGTCCGGTGCCAAATTTTCAGAAAGGAAACTCTGAAATGGCATATTTTGTCACGCCCTGATCTGTTTCACGTGTCCTTGTGATTGTTTCCACCCTCTCCAGGTGTCGCCTATTTTCCCCAGTGTATTTATCCCTGTGTTTCCTGTCTCTCTGTGCCAGTTCGTCTTCTCTGTTTCAAGTCAACCAGCGTGTTTTTCCCGTGCTCCTGCTTTTGCTATTCTCTCTTTTGCTAGTCCTCCCGGCTTTGACCCTTGCCTGTTTTCTGGACTCTGTACCTGCCTGCCTGACCAGTCTGCCTGCTCTGACCTTGAGCCTGCTAGCCACTCTGTACCTCCTGGACTCTGATCTGGTTTTGACCTTTTGCCTGTCCACGACTATTCTCTTGCCTACCCCTTTTGGAACTAATAAATATCAAACACTCAAACCATCTGCCTCCCGTGTCTGCATCTGGGTTTGGCCCTGAACCCTTATATATTGTTTTTTTGTTGCATGATTTGATGAAAAACTAGCTAGTGAGCTAGTCCAGTGTCACTTTGATTATGCTTGCACATCATGGTTATCCCTGTGGCGCTAGGCTAGGCTATGCTAGTCAGCGTTTCTGATGAGAATGATCCCGGATCCGGGATGGGTGGTCCGTAGAGGATTAACCAGCAGCCCCAAAAATCTAAAGGACAAGCTACCAGCTTGTCTCTATCTCTGTAATATGTCTGTATCTATGTAATTGTATATGTATTTTAACTGACAAACAAAATCAATCAATCCAAACTGTGCAGTGGCCAATTCCTGAATGGAAAGAAACATCTGTTACAAACACAAAAAAGTTGAATTACATTCAGAGATTGTCAAGCCAAGCTTTCAATACTGGTGAAGCTTACAAGGTATGTATTTTAGGTTTGTTGAGATTGACTATGTCTATTTATTGTGGCGACTGCCTTGCCTCCTTCCATCTGCCATAAAACAAAGAGATGTGTCACGCTAGATTCTGCTCTGGATGAATAACATCTTATCCTTGTTGTCCAAAAGCCCCCCCCCCCTCAGGAAAACTGTAAACCTGTCACCTGTGTTACCATGTAACCTTGTAGAGTGAGTTAGAGGAGAAAATGAACTGATTTTCTACAAATATATATGACGACAGAGTCACAGAGCGAGGGATGGGGTTATCCGTGTAAAATCATAGCAGAGCTATCAACGTAGGGAGAAGAAATTGATGGAATAATTACTGTATGAATCACTGAGCATGAGGACAATTGTATGGCATGATTGTAAAAATGGATTGAATGGAAATGATAGATTAGTTCCAGTGCCATGACATTCAATGACTTTACTTGATGTTCGTGGTTTTCTTGTTTTCTTATGTTGTTGTTGTTATACAGCAGTAACCGTCCGTAATGAGATTGTATATCATATCACACATTAGAATAATCGTTCTTTCCGACTGAGGCAAAGCAACCCTAGAGTCCCAGCAGTGGAGTCTCCCCCCCCCCCCTGTATGGGGACACGTTTGTCAACTAAGAGTAACACACTCTGTTTCACTCACCTTGACTTAACACTAAACATAAACACACTTTCTCAGTCACACTCATCGATGGAGGTGTCATAATAACATCATTCTCCACCTGCCGATTGTGTCTTTGTCAGGTGAGAAGTTTTTGTGTGAATTCCCTTTGCTCTGCTACTGTCAGCACGCACTTACATAGACAAAGAAACAGTCATTCAACCAAACATTTTGCACACACACCCAAGCTTAAGGGAGCATTTTTCTACTTTTCAGTGGTCAAAACACCATTTTAATTGTACTCAAATTCTTCCATAGACAAAGAGATACTCACTCCGGCAAATATTTGGCGCACACACAAAAACTCAAGCTTTAGCTTTCGGATGTATTTTTCAACTTTTAAAGTTGTAATACCACGATTTTCACTGCATTAAAATGATTTGAAGTCTTCGAGTGGTGTATAAAAAGAAAAAGTATCCTACTTGTAAATGAGAACCATAGAAAGTCTATTTGCTATAATTTTTAAATCAGTCACAACATTTGCTGTAACATTCCAGCGGTAACTTGTGTGGTTCTACTATACCAACTCTCAACAGTAAGTTGAGACCCCAACTGAGTTCCTCTAAAAAATTCTAACTAATATTGTTTTTTTTAGGGGAAGGCGGGGGATTTATCCGCAGGCCTACAAAAGGGGTGCGGGTCTCCACGTTTCCATCCCTGCTTTAAAGCTGCTGAGGATGTCTATCTCCTCAGTTGTAATTAGTTCTAATATTTGATTGTACATCTCAAAGATGCCATCATTTGTAGCCGTCACTAGGCCACTGTTTGCTCTCTATGCAGCACTGCTCGCTCTCTCTCTGTGTGTGTGTGCGTGCATGTGTGTGTGTCTCTCTGTGTATATGTCTCTGAGTGTGTTTATCTGTGTCTGTGTGCATGTGGTGCCCTTGAAAAAGAAAAGGAGAGCCGCACACTCTAAGAGCTCAGATGCAATAATTTAATAACCTAATAACCAAGGTTTCGACAGACAAGCTGTCTTCATCAGGGTATAATGAAAAACACTGAGGTTCACTAGTTTATATAGTGTCAAAGGACACACACAGGTGTCTGTAATCATGGCCGGGTGTGGCTTGATATCATTGGTTAATAGGTAGAAATAGAACATCCCAAAAACATGAAAGGATAGATTACGATCATAGATACAATTTGGCTACATAGGCCAACAAACATTAACAATGAATAGCAAAATCACAATACTCACAAGAATGGCTTCGGATCAAAGTCTATTTTGAGACCGAAGAGACCAAGGGTCTTTTAAACTAAAGATCCACGCAGCCTCACGTTTTAACATAGACTTCTTACGGCTCCAGATTGTGCATGTGGTGCCTTACCTCATCCTTGGCAGTCATACAGCATAAACACTTGGCTGTTTGCTCATTACCCCACTACTTTACTGTGAGAGAAGAGGACTGGAGCCAGCAGCACTGCTACCCATAAAATTATGTAAATAGTCAGTATTGATTTAGCATCAGTGGATGACTATATTATTCCCTTGATCAACAACAAAAAATGGAATGTCGCTGCTACATTCATGAACAATATTGGATGAACAAGCACTGAAATATGCATAATTATACCCCAAATGATATGAAATGTGCTATATGTGTAAATATAGTAACAAGTAATTAATCACTATGGCACAGTGTCTAATATAATCAAATATACCTGACTACTTACTGTACAGTGCAGTTTAATTCTGTAGATAATCTAATAAGAAGAAGCCTTAAGGTCACCTTACGGAAATACCACATGAATTTCGTGTGAACATGTGATTTAAAGGGATACTTCATTATTTTTTGCAATGAAGCCCTTTACTTCCCCAGAGTCAGATGAACTCGTGTATACCATTTGTATGTCTCTGTGTGCAGATTGAAGGAAGTTGCTAACTAGCTTTAGCCCAACTGCTAACTAGCCTTAGAGCAATGACTGGAGTCTATGGTAACTGCTAGCATGGTAACTGCTACCTCTAACTTCATACTGGATGCAGAGACATAAAAATGATCGATAAAGGGTGTCATTGCCAACATCCCAAAGTATCCCTTTAATGTGAAGTTAATGTGACAACATGTGAAGCAACATGTGAAAACATAAAACTACACATGTGAGAACATGATATCATGTGAAATGTATGTGAAATAAATGAGACAACATAATGATGCAAAATGTCAACATATGATAACATTAAATAACAGATGTGTAAACCAAGGTGTGAAATGTAATTTATAATTACTTTTGAAAGGCAAAATAGACATTAATTCAATTTAAACAGTCACGGTACATCTCAGGTTTTGTCTGTTTCCTGGTTTGTTCCAGGGACGTCCCAACGGACGTTTTTAGGACCTGCTTAGAATGTTGAACATTGGTCCCCTGGAGGTTTTTGTCTAGTTGCGGTGAAAATATAGTAAATTATAACTAGTTACTGTATTTTTTACAGCTAAATTCAGGTATTAATACTAAAGGACAGTATGCTGCTTACTTGGGACTCAACCTCCCTTGGGACTTGAATTCACAACCTTTTGGTTACTAGCTACCTGAATTCCTGATGCAACACCAGGTCAGTTTATATAATGGAGGTTGGCAAGAATAAATGTCTGCACTTTGCCAAAAGTTGCAGTAAAAATAAAGTAAATATATACAACAACTTCAAGGTGTTATTTCTATAAAATGACAGGCTGTGTAAAACAATATTGTATACTTTTGTACTGTGACAGGACTTGGCACAGAAACCTGTTTGTGGAAAACTTGTTTCATATATTTCATATAAATATGGCATCAAAATGTTGAAAATCTGATTTCCCACTAGCTAATCATTGTCTGCAGCCGGCTCTGTGTAATGAATGTGTAGTGTAATGAAACCGGTAGGGGGAGGGAGCTCGCCTGTGGTGGTCAGCAATCCAAAAAATGCTAACTCATAATCTCTTGGTCGCTAACAACCTGAAATGTCCTGTTACAGTGCAGCTACAACACTAGATCTGTGAGTGTGAAAGAGATATGGCCACAAACTTATTGGCAAGAATGCATTTCTGCACTTTGCTAAAAGTTGCCCAAAATCAAGTAAATAATTGTCAGATTATCACCACAAACATAACCCTAGCAGTGTTGAAGGACTTAGATTATAAATGAACTTTTTGAGGATTTGAACTAGCAACCTTTTGGTGAGGAGTGCAGCGATGTTTCTGCAGTGCCACCAGGTTCATACTTATTCATACTATATTCTCCAAAAATGAGGGCATTGTTACGGTATAGTGTTCTACCTGGAGTAGAAAATGGCCTAATGTACAGTACCAGTCAAAGGTTTGGACACACCTACTCATTCCAGGGTTTTTCTTTACTATTTTCTACATTGTAGGATAATAGTGAAGACATCAAAACTATGAAATAGCACATATGGAATCATGTAGTTTCCAAAAAAGTGTTAAACTAATCAAAATATACTTTATATTTGAGATTATTCAAAGTAGCCACCCTTTGACTTGATGACAGCTTTGCACACTCTTGGCACTCTCTCAACCAGCTTCATGAGGTAGTCACCTGGAATGCATTTCAATTAACAGGTGTGCCTGGTTAAAAGTTAATTCGTGGACTTTCTTTCCTTTTTAATGTGTTTGAGCCAATCAGTTGTGTTGTGACAAGGTAGGGGTGGTATACAGAAGATAGCCCTATTTGGTAAAAGACCAAGTCCATATTATGGCAAGAACAGCTCAAATGAGCAAAGAGAATGGCCACTCTACCATAAAGGCCTGATTGGTGGAGTGCTGCAGATATGGTTGTCCTTCTGGAAGGTTCTCCCATCTCCACAGAGGAACTCTGGTTCTTGGTCACCTCCCTGACAAATCAGGTTCTTGGTCACCTCCCTGACAAAGGCCCTTCTCCCCTGATTGCTCCGTTTGGCCAGGTGGAAAGCTCTAGGAAGAGTCTTGGTGGTTCAAATTTATACATTTAAGAATGTGTCAGAAATGTTTTGTCACCTTTCCCCAGATCTGTGCCTTGACACAATCCGGAGCTCTACAGACAATTCCTTCAACCTCATGGCTTGGTTATTGCTCTGACATGCACTGTGAACTGTGGGACCTTATATAGACAGGTGTGGGCCTTTCCAAATCATGTCCAATAAATGTAATCTACCACAGGTGGACTCCAATCAAGTTGTAGAAACATCAAGGAAGATCAATGGAAACAGGATGCACCCAAGCTCAATTTCGAGTCTCAGAGCAAATGGTCTGAATACTTTTTTTATATACATAATGACAAACCTGTTTTTGCTTTATTGTGTGTAGAGTATTGTGTGTAGATTTATGAAGAAAACATTTAATTTAATCTATTTTAGAATAAGGCTGTAACAAAACAAAATGTGAAAACAGTCAAGGGTCTGAATACTTTCCGAATGCCCTGTAGGTATTGGAATTGGGTCAGACTAATGATCATGTTCACTGTAGCGCAATGAGAGTATGGGAGTGGAAGGTATATGGTGAATAATTAGAAATCGGCTGGTTTTTGAAAGATGGAGAAGGTTTGTGCGTGGGTGTAAAAAGATGACCGAGTCTGTGTGTGTAATAGCATGATAATAGGTATTCCAGTAGTCGATTAATTAATGATCTGTTAACCCTTTGACACGTACCAACAAACGGGTGTGATCATTCTACAGTGGTCCCTGCAGCGTACGCTTAAACTGGTGTGATTAGAACGCTTATTTAGGACATCCAGTTTCGATTGACGCAGCGTTAGAGCTGGCCACACTTTCTTTTCACTGAAACATTTTGCACAAACACAGTCCTTACAAAGTTATCCCTGTCCCGTTAGGCTAGGCTATGCTAGTCAGCTTTTTTGATGAGGATGCTCCCGGATCCGGGATGGGTATCACTGAAAGGTTATGTACTGAATGTGACCAGTTTATTTTTGGATGCAGACATTCACAGAAGTAGAGACAGCATAACACAATCATCCAAACCGGAAAATGTAGGCTATATTAGTCCTCGCACTAACTGCAATTACAATCTATGCTATAATAAGCGGAATGCATGATTTGTAACCAGTACTTGAAAACGTGACAAACTGTAAATAGATTATGCTCCATACTAACACTACCAGTCAAAAGTTTGGACACACCTACTCATTCCAGGGTTTTTCTTTATTTTTACTATTTCCTACAGTGCTTTAATCCTCCAGAAAGTGGAGAGCAACACTTATGCAGCTCCAAAAAACAAAACAAACATAAAAAACTAATGCAGCTCCACGATACATTTTTCTAAAAGCTGTGTTAAACAGGATTCCCAACACAGACTGACCAGCTCAAATAGACAAAAGCCTTCAATATGGTAGACCAATCCAAACTCCTCTCTCAGCATGTCCAGCCCACTCATTATCTCAGCTAATCATGGCTAATAGGAAGATTGCTGTCCTTTTCTGTGGCTTAACCAATAAGGCCCAATTTTATCCATATTTACAGATGGCATACAAGTTTGTTATTAAGGCACATGAAAGTTCACATGTCCAGAAGGTATTTCAGCCCCAAAAAAACATTTTGAAAAAAATATACTTTAGGCTCTCCTGTGAAGTCGTGACTTGCGACATAAGCCTAGTTTCCTGAAACGGGTCACATACAGTTGAAGTCGGAAGTTTACATACACCTTAGCCAAATACATTTAAACTCAGTTTTTCACAATTCCTGACATTTAATCCAAGTAAAAATCCCCTGTCTTAGGTCAATTAGGATCAGCACTTGATATAAGAATGTGAAATGTCAGAATAATAGTAGAGAGAATGATTTATTTCAGCTTTTATTTATTTCATCACATTCCCAGTGGGTCGGAAGTTTACATACACTCAATTAGTATTTGGTAGCATTGCCTTTAAATTGTTTAACTTGGGTCAAACGTTTCGGGTAGCCTTCCACATGCTTCCCCCAATAGGTTGGTTGAATTTTGGCCCATTCCTCCTGACAGAGCTGGTGTAACTGAGTCAGGTTTGTAGGCCTCCTTGCTCACACACACACTTTTTCAGTACTGCCCAAACATTTTCAATGTCCTTAAGCCATTTTGCCAAGTATGCTTGGGGTCATTGTCCATTTGGAAGACCCATTTGCGACCAAGCTTTAACTTCCTGACTGATGTCTTGAGATGTTGCTTCAATCAATCCACATAATATTCCATCCTCATGATGCCATCTATTTTGTGAAGTGCACCAGTTCCTCCTGCAGGAAAACACCCCCACAACATGATGCTGCCACCCCCATGCTTCACGGTTGGGATGGTGTTCTTCGGCTTGCAAGCATCCCCCTTTTTCCTCCAAACATAACAATGGTCATTATGGCCTAACAGTTGGAGAAGATTTTTGTTTCATCAGACCAGAGGACATTTCTCAAAAAAGTACGATCTTTGTCCCCATGTGCAGTTGCAAACCGTAGTCTGGCTTTTTTATGTCGGTTTTGGAGCAGTGGCTTCTTCCTTGCTGAGCGGCCTTTCAGTTTATGTCGATATAGGACTCGTTTTACTGTAGACCTGTTTCCTACAGCATCTTCACAAGGTCCTTTGCTGTTGCACTTTTAGCACCAAAGTACTTCCTCTCTAGGAGACAGAACGTGTCTTCTTCCTGAGCGGTATGACGGGCTGCGTGGTACCATGGTGTTTATACTTGCGTACTATTGTTTGTACAGATGTACGTGGTACCTTCAGGCATTTGGAAATTGCTCCCAAAGATGAACCAGACTTGTGGAGGTCTACAATTTTTGGGGTCTTGGCTGATTTCTTTAGATTTTCCCATGATGTCAATCATAGAGGCACTGCGTTTGAAGGTAGGCCTTGAAATACATCCACAGGTACACCTCCAATTGACTCGAATTATGTCAATTAGTCTATCAGAAGCTTCTAAAGCCATGACATCAATTTCTGGAATTTTCCAAACTGTTTAATTAATTGTACAGTCAACTTACTTGTAACGGCTGTCGTCGGTGGAAGAAGGTGAGGACCAAGGTGCAGCGTGGTAAGTGTTCATGATATTTAATAATAATCAAAACTGAACACTGAATAACAAAAACAACAAAGAAACAACCGAAACAGTTCTGTCTGGTGCAGACACACAAAGACTGAAAATAACCACCCACAAAACACAATAGAAAACAGGCTACCTAAATATGGTTCTCAATCAGGGACAATGATTGACAGCTGCCTCTGATTGAGAACCATATCAGGCCAAACACAGAAATAGAAAATCATAGAAAAACTAACATAAGACAACCCACCCAACTCACGCCCTGACCACACTAAAACCAAAGAAATAACAAAAGAACTAGGGTCAGAACGTGACATTAGTGTATGTAAACTTCTGACCCACTGGACTTGTGATACAGTGAAATATAAGTGAAATAATCTGTGTGTAAAGAATTGTTGGAAAAATGACTTGTGTCATGCACAAAGTAGATGTCCTAACCGACTTGCTAAAACTATAGTTTGATTACAAGAAATTTGTGGAGTGGTTGAGAAATTTGTTTTAATAACTCTAACCTAAGTGTTTGTAAACTTCCAACTTCAACTGTATGTGGGAACTCCTTCAAGACTGTTGGAAAAGCATTCCTCATGAAGATGGGTGAGAGAATTCCAAGATTGTGCAAAGCTGTCATCAAGACAAAGGGTGGCTAGTTTGATGAATCTAAAATCTATTTCGATTTGATTAACACTTTTTGGGTTACTACATGATTCCATATGTGTTATTTCATAGTTGTGATGTCTTCTCCACTGTTCTACAATTTAGAAAATAGTAAAAAATAAAGAAAATCCCTTGAATGAGTAGGTGTGTCCAAACTTTTGACTGGTAAGCTTCAGTAGAAATGACAAAACAATATACAGAAAATAAGGCACACTGTTATTATTTATAAGGAAAACAACAATGAAGGCAATGCGAGTGCCAGCCAGAAAATGTGCCAGGGGGGAAAACGTTTGTGCAAGACTGCACAAATGTCTGCATACTTGATCAGTGCTCGGGCTCTCCTCGATGAGAGAAGTTTGAAAGGCTCAGTAAAGCCTCAAACATAAATTGTCCACAACAGTGAAATGGGCTACTACTATGAGAATTAATGAGGAGGCGGAAAACACAATTTGAAATGAACAATTTGAAATGAACAAATTGAAACATAGCCTATAGATAATTAGCAGGCAGCGTGCTTTGGTTTGAGGGCAGCGTGCTTCTTCAGGATCGGTGTCCGGTCCACGGGACGGTTGAGCTAACATAGGCTAATGCGATTAGCATGAGGTTGTAAGTAACAAGAACATTTCCCAGGACATAGCATATCTGATACTGGCAGAAAGCTTAAATTATTTTTCATCTAATTGCACTGTCCAATTTACAGTAGCTATTACAGTGAAAGAATACCACGCTATTGTTTGAGGAGAGTGCATATTAGGCACATTTGGGCAGTCTTGATACAACATTTTGAACATAAATCCAATGGTTCATTGGATCAGTCTAAAACTTTACACATACACTGCTGCCATCTGGTGGCCAAAATCTAAATTGCACCTTGGCTGGAATAATACATTATGGCCTTTCTCTTGCATTTCAAAGGTGAGGGTACAAAACAAATACAAAATATGTTTTTTTCTTTGTATTATCTTTCACCAGATCTATTGTGTTATATTCTCCTACATTCCTTTTGCATTTCCACAAACTTAAAAGTGTTTCCTATCAACTGGTACCAAGAATATGCATATCCTTGCTTCAGGGCCTGAGCTATAGGCAGTTAGATTTGGGTATGTCATTTTAGGCGAAAATGTAAAAAAAGGGGCGTCCTGTGGCGTAACAATCACATTTTGGAACAGTGTCTATATTCTAACATTAAAAAAAACTCACACTGGGGGCGACCGTTAGAGATATTTGGAACTCACACGTGAAAAGGTTAACTTGAAGAAAGTTTCAGCACTTGTTTTCCATAGACTTCAGTGGCTACTGCCACTCCCTACCTTGTTAGTCTGGATTTTGAACCACCAAATCATAATGGCAGCGGTGGGAATAACGACACATCAACACATTAAATTAATGATGTGATACACCATCTCACATATTGTCATGGGATGCATTTGAATACCAGGCAGGTGTGTGGACTTCCTCCCACCCTCTGATTGCCTTGTTATATTGATCATTAGTGCTGCTATGAGAGAGAAGTGTGTGTGTGTGTGTGTGTGTGTGTGTGTGTGTGTGTGTGTGTGTGTGTGTGTGTGTGTGTGTGTGTGGCCGTGTTTAACTATTCTTGTGGGGATAAGTCCCCACAGTTTTAGGGTTAGGGTTTTAGGTTCGGTTTTTGGGTTAAGGTTAGGGTTAGTGTAAGGGTAGGAGTATGGGTTAGGTTTAGGGTCTGGGGTTAGGGAAAACAGGATTTTGAATGGGACTGAATTGTGTGTCCCCACAAGGTTAACTGTACAAGACTGTGTGTGTGTGTGTGTGTGTGTGTGTGTGTGTGTGTGTGTGTGTGTGTGTGTGTGTGTGTGTGTGTGTGTGTGTGTGTGTGTGTGTGTGTGTGAGTGAGAGAAACCTGGTGTAAACAAGGTCTATAGTATAATGTGGTCCCTGTAGAGTGGAACTGATCAGCATTAACATTGCGGTGGTTTGTGGCTGCTTTAAACCACACTCACAGGGTGGTCTATCATAAAACCTTATTTTTCTCTTTTTCTTACCTTATCTCTCTTCTCTCTTATTCTCTCCTGTGATACCCAACTTTTCTTCCTCCTTTGTGTTTTTTTTCTTGCCCTCCTTTCTCATTACCTTTTAATCACACAGCCCTTCATTTAGCTATACCCCCTGTTGTCCCTTTCTCTTTTCTCTTCTGTTCTTCTCTGTTCTATCTTGGGCGTGGGATTCTGTGGTGGAGTTACAAGATTCACAATAAGATTCACACACTGGATCTGGGTCAATGTTTTGTCTACAGATACATTTTAACTTTCAGGATGGTTCTATTCTGGATACCCAGGCCCACTCCCCCTTGCCTGATGACACACCATAGCTTATTTTTCATTTTACAACAGGTTTACTGTATATATTAACTTGTCGCTCTCCCCCCCCCCCCCCCCCCCCCCCCTCTCTTTCCCTCTCCCCTTCTCCCTACTCACTCTCTTCATTTTGTTATTTCTCTGTTATTACCCTAATGGAGACATGGTTGTTAGCTGTGATCCTAGAGGACCTGATGAATGTGCTGATATGGGGGGAGACAGGCGATTTGGATGTATAGATAATTAAAGATCCTTTGTTTCATCTGAGCTAGGAGAAGAAGGCCCTCAATCCTCCTTTATCCATTACTCAGCATTTCTCTCTCTTTCTGTATTTTATATATCTCTTCATCTCTCTATTTCAATCTGCCACCTTTCTCCTTCTCTCTGTTCATCTCTCTCTCTGTATCGCTCTGTTTCTCTATCTCTGTATTTCTTTCTTTGCCCTCTCTCACTATGTATCTCTCGCTCTACAATATTTCTCCTTTCTCTCTCTCTCTCCTTCTCCTTCTCTCTCTCTCTTTCTCGTTCTCCCTTTCTCAGAGCAACGGCCAGATAAACCAGATGTGCATGAATCTGCTGCACTTTGAGAGAGTGGGAGGATTATGATGAGTTATGTAGACCAAGTCCACCCAGCACACCCAGAGGTACAGATCACAGAGAGTAGGGCCAGTTTGAGGATGTCAGTTTTCATGCATGAAGCCTAACATTGTTATGACTGTTGTGGAACCATCTCCATCTTGTTGTGATGGTAGAGGACAGAGATATGTTGGTTCTCTGCACATTCACTGAGCGCATGTTACTGAGTACCCCAGTCATTTCTATCTCAGAGAAACTTTGTAGATACCAGACAAGGTCAGTAACCTAGCATGAACCGGCTGCACTGTGAGAGAGTGAGAGTTATTTAAACAGAGCGTTGGGACCGTAATCGAAAGGTCGCCTGATCAAATCCCTGAGTCAACTAGGTGAAAAATCTGTTGATGTGCCCTTGAGCAACACACCTAATCCTAATTGTGCCTCTAAGTTGCTCTTGATAAGAACATCTGCAATACTCATAATAAACATTGCTAAAAGATACAACTGTTATGCGTGGAATTTTAGATCCACTTCTCCTTAATGCAACCACTGTGTCAGATTTCGGAAAAAGCAAACCATGCAATAATCTGAGTACGGCGCTCAGAGAACAACACAACCCAAGAAGATATCCGCCATGTTGGAGTCAACATAAGTCAGAAATAGCATTATAAATATTCACTTACCTTTGATGATCTTCGTCAGAATGCACTCCCAAGAATCCCAGTTCCACAATAAATGTTTGATTTGTTCCATAAAGTCCATAATTTATGGCCAAATTCCTCCTTGTTGTTCGCACGTTCAGTACACAATCTAAACTCACAACGCGCGGGCAGGTCCAGGCAAAAGTTCAGACAAAAAGTCATATTACAGTCTGTAGAAACATGTCAAATGAAGTATAGAATCAATCTTTAGGATGTTTTTAACATAAATCTTCAATAATGTTCCAACCAGAGAATTCATTTGTCTGTAGAAAAGCTATGGAACAGAGCTCGCTCTTACATGAACGAGTGTCACGAGCTCAAAGCATTCTGCCAGACCTCTGACTCATTCCTCTCTCACTTCACAGCAGAAGCATTAGACAAGGTTCTAAAGACTGTTGACATCTAGTGGAAGCTTTAGGAAGTGCAACATGACCCATATCCCACTGTATCTTCAATAGGGAATGAGTTGAAAAACGACCAACCTCAGATTTCACAGATAGTCACAGACATCATTCAAACAGTTTTAGAAACTTCAGAGTGTTTTCTATCCAAATCTACTAATCATATGCATATATTAGCAACTGGGACTGAGTAGCAGGCAGTTCACTCTGGGCACGCTTTTCATCCAAACATGAAAATGCTGCACCCTATCCATAACGCCACTGCAACAGTTGTGCTTAAAAATGTTGACTGGCAAAGGGGATGTTTTAGCATGCTTGCCAACTGTTGATGGCAAAAGTTTAATATATCAAGTAATGTATGTTGAACAACCGCTTCAAACAACCGTGTTCAGCAAGCAGTTGATAGGACTGGCAGTGGACAAAGTGCACAGTGTTGTTCACCGTTACGTATACATTTCAGATTAACTCCTGGCTAACCATGCAGCTAGCTAGCTGTATCATTCATCCAACTTTACTAACATTGCGCCAGCTGTACCAGGCAGCTTTAGATGCGAGGGAAAACAAATATATTTGCTAGATATCCATCTGATTGATGAAGTTGAGAAAATGCCATGAATTCCTACCTTCAGTCTGAGTTGGGTTCACCTAACATGCTGACCAGACCGTGCGTGAGCGTCGCAAAATAAATGTTGAAATCCATGTTATTCCATTTTTGCGCCAACAAGTATCTGCGATGCCAAGGGCTAAAATAGAACTCCTTTCTATTTGTGACGCAGATCGCGCTGAAAGTCCTGCCTCTCCCATCTCTTAATTTGTTTATAGAAGCAGGTACCCACATGCCATCTCCTCATTGGTTATACCCATGTGGTTGATTGAAAGACAAACTGTTTTGCCGGTAGTCGTGGTAATACTATGAAAGTTTAGATGCCAATCACCATATCACAAAAGTGAGTACACCCCTCACATTTTTGTAAATATTTGAGTATATATTTTCATGTGACAACACTGAAGAAGTGACACTTTGCTACAATGTAAAGTAGTGAGTGTACAGCTTGTATAACAGTGTAAATTTGCTGTCCCCTCAAAATAACTCAACACACAGCCATTAATGTCTAAACCACTGGCAACAAAAGTGAGTACACCCCTAAGTGAAAATGTCCAAATTGGGCCCAAATCTGGAGTACTTCTCCTGTCTTATCCGGTGTCCTGTGGGAATTTAAGTATGCTCTCTCTAATTCTCTCTTTCTTTCTTTTTCTTTCTTTCTCTCTCTCGGAGGACCTGAGCCCTAGGACCATGCCTCAGGACTACCTGGCATGATGACTCCTTGCTGTCCTCAGTCCACCTGGCCGTGCTGCTGCTCCAGTTTCAACTGTTCTGCCTGCGGCTATGGAACCCTGACCTGTTCACCGGACGTGCTACCTGTCCCAGACCTGCTGTTTTCAACTCTCTAGAGACAGCAGGAGTGGTAGAGAAACTCTCAATGATCGGCTATGAAAAGCCAACTGACATTTACTCCTGAGGTTCTGACTTGTTGCATCCTCGACAACTACTGTGATTATTATTATTTGACCATGCTGGTCATTTATGAACATTTGGCTTACTGAGTCACTGACGTGGAAGATCACGTCAGCGACGCACCCCTCCTAGGGACGGCATGGAAGAGCAACAGTAAGCCAGTGACTCAGCCCCTGTAATAGGGTTAGAGGCAGAGAATCCCAGTGGAGAGAGGGGAACCGGCCAGGCAGAGACAGCAAGGGTGGTTCGTTGTTCCAGAGCCTTTCCGTTCACCTTCACACTCCTGGGCCAGACTACACTCAATCATATGACCCACTGAAGAGATGAGTCTTCAGTAAAGACTTAAAGTTTGAGACCGAGTCTGCATCTCTCACATGGGTAGGCAGACAATTCCATAAAAATGGAGCTCTATAGGAGAAAGCCCTGCCTCCAGCTGTTTGCTTAGAAATTCTAGGGACAATTAGGAGGCCTGCGTCTTGTGACCGTAGCGTACGTGTAGGTATGTACGGCAGGACCAAATCGGAAAGATAAGTAGGAGCAAGCCCATGTAATGCTTTGTAGGTTAGCAGTAAAACCTTGAAATGAGCCCTTGCCTTAACAGGAAGCCAGGGTAGGGAGGCTAGCACTGGAGTAATATTATCACATTTTTTGGTTCTAGTCAGGATTCTAGCAGCCGTATTTAGCACTAACTGAAGTTTATTTAGTGCTTTTTCCGGGTAGCCGGAAAGTAGACCATTGCAGTAGTCTAACCTAGACGTAACAAAAGCATGGATAAATTTTTCTGCATAATTTCTGGACAGAAAGTTTCTGATTTTTGCAATGTTACGTAGATGGAAAAAAGCTCTCCTTGAAACAGTCTTGATATGTCCGTCAAAAGAGAGATCAGGGTCCAGAGTGACGCCGAGGTCCTTGACTAGAACAAGCATCTCTGTTTTGTCCGAGTTTAAAAGTAGAAAGTTTGCAGCCATCCACTTCCTTATGTCTGAAACACAGGCTTCTAGCGAGGTCAATTTTGGGGCTTCACCATGTTTCATTGAAATGTACAGCTGTGTGTCATCCGCATAGCAGTGAAAGTTAACATTATGTTTTCGAATGACATCCCCAAGAGGTAAAATATATAGTGAAAACAATAGTGGTCCTAAAACGGAAGCTTGAGGAACACCGAAATTTACAGTTGATTTGTCAGAGGACAAACCGATGAGACAAACTGATAACTTTCCGACAGATAAGATCTAAACCAGGCCAGAACTTGTCCGTGTAGACCAATTTGGGTTTCCAATCTCTCCAAAAGAATGTGGTGATCGATGGTATCAAAAGCAGCACTAAGGTCTAGGAGCACGAGGACAGATGCAGAGCCTCGGTCTGACGCCATTAAAAGGTCATTTACCACCTTCACAAGTGCAGTCTCAGTGCCATGATGGGGTCTAAAACTAGACTGAAGCATTTCGTATACATTGTTTGGGAAGGCAGTGAGTTGCTGCGCAACAGCTTTTTAAATTTGTTTTGAGAGGAATGGAAGATTCGATATAGGCCGATAGTTTTTATATTTTCTGGGTCAAGGTTTGGCTTTTTCAAGAGAGGCTTTATTACTGCCACTTTGTGAGTTTGGTACACATCCGGTGGATAGAGAGCCATTTATTATGTTCAACATAGGAGGGCCAAGCACAGGAAGCAGCTCTTTCAGTAGTTTAGTTGGAATAGGATCCAGTATGCAGCTTGAAGGTTTAGAGGCCATGATTATTTTTGCAATTAACAAAGCAGAGCTCATGTCGTTCATGCAACTTTTTTCAAATCATCATTAGAGTCACATCATGCATGTCACGGCCGTCGTTGAAGGAAGACCAAGGTGCAGCGTGGTAAGTGTACATTTTCCTTTTTATTTAAAATGTCGCCAACAAAACAACAAACGAAGACACAACCGTGAAGCTTACAAGGGCATTAGTGCCACAAACAAAGTTAACTACCCACACTGAAAGGAGGGAAAAAGGGCTACCTAAGTATGGTTCCCAATCAGAGACAACGATAGACAGCTGTCCCTGATTGAGAACCATACCCGGCCAAAACATAGAAATAAAGAAAAATAGAAAACATAACATAGAATGCCCACCCCAAATCACACCCTTACCAAACCAAATAGAGACATAAAAAGGCTCTCTAAGGTCAGGGTGTGACAATGCAGCCTTAGAATGTATTAAAAATCAAAACATATAGCCCAACACAGTAGTGTAGCTTAATCATGATGGGCCCAGGTGCCCCAAAAAATGTTGGGCCCCGATCACCACCCATATTTCCCTTGAAATTGTAATTATTTTATTGGTAAGGCTGTGTGTTAATATTACTAAGCATCGTAACAGCAGAGCAGAACCTAATCTAAGGGCACATTTGAAGCTGTTAGCAGAGAAGTCGCAATATAGCCAATACATTCAGCACCATGGATGTCGGTCAGAAATTAACCTGTATAAGTCGATCAGTACCATGGAAAGCACAAAGCGGTCAAAAAACACCCTATTTTATCTGCAAATAATAGTCAATAGCCTATATTTTAAAACATAAATATATAGATCAATCTCTTGACAGAAACACCGATACACAGCTAATGACCCAGTACGTGCTCGCTGAAGTTATGCACAGCGGCAAAACTGACATACCGGAATTTCAAATGATCTGCCTCCTGCAGAGGCCTATAGCAAAAACACCAGAACATGGTTTCCAAAGAGATCGAGCATAGTCATATATTGACAAGCAATGTAAATGAATCTCAATAAAGCTTGATTTCTATAGGCTGTCTGGGTAGCCTGCCCTGTAAAAATGTAATCTTACTCACTCATTTGATTGGCATTCGACGGGCCTTGCGCTCTGCGAAGTCGTTGACTATGGCATTCAAATCCATGGTCCTGGCCCTGGAGTTTTCAATGGACAGAACGGCCAACCCACTCAGTCTCTCCTGTCCCATGCTGCTCCTCGGGTATGATTTAATTATTTTCAGTTTGGAAAAGGAGCGCTCGTCACCGGCTACCGTTTCAGGCAGAGTCATAAAAAGGAGCATCACAGTAACTACTTCCCCAAATGTAACAGTGACTGAATTGTAATCCACAATGAGCATCATAGCCAGGTCTCTCACTGTAGTGTGCTTTGCTATTTCCTTCTTAAAACAGGCCCTGAAAGAGAGTAATTGGCCAGGGAAGCTTGCTGATATACCATTGCTGTAACTTTCAGCCAGCCGGCTGGCGGTCTCGTAGAGCGCATCATCATCTGCGTTGGCCAGGGTAGTAGGATGGATGGAGTCTAACAGACTCGATGTTGCCTGCAGACTTAAATCTGTTTGACAGCTGGTGGATAACGATGTCAAGGTTTGCATTAAAGATGTTGACTCTAAAACTACTCTCCCCATCAGAGAGTCGCTCGTCCTCACATAGCTCATCGAAATACTGCCTCGACTTCCTTCTCCGAGAGTCTTCAAATGCATTCTGAGCTCCCCATTTGTCGGCAAGGGTCTTTGCAGTGACTTTGGCCTTCTCATTATCCTGTTGGAATTTGGACAGGACCTCTATCATGTCCTTGAGCAGGCTGACTGCCCTGTGCAGGTCTTTGGCCTGTAGCATTTTGGAGACGACGTTCACATTTTCTAAAAACATTATCTGCGAAAAAAAAAAAAAAAAAAAGTACATTGTTCCATTTTCTTTTTCAGTGCTGCTGCATCATCAATCTCGTCCTTCTTGTCCCTTAAAAGCACAATCTTGGTGAGGGCCTTCATTACGCCCACATATCTGTATCTCAGGGAAACAAGGGACTCTAGATGATCAGCGGGTGGGACACAGTCGTTTTAGAGTTACATTTTATTTTTCTGATGCAAAATCAAATATACAACTCAATATTGACCATCTCTTCATGCTATTCCTGAAGAAGGTGTATAACAGTTCAACAGTATCATAAAACTGTTTAAACTCTGGCACATTTTTGACGGAGTCGGTGAGAGCCAGGTTAAGATTGCCGCTACGCCATGCACATGAACAGCAAGCGGCTCTTTTTCGGATATTCCGGCCTACACACCCGAATAGACCCCGCTCACGTTAGCAGCTCCATCATATCCCTGCCCACGACATTTTGAAATATCCAGCCCATTATCCTCTATTCTGCCCAGGATTTTATGTTGAAGCTCAGCTGCTGATGTGTCAGTAGTCTCCAGAAATCCCAAAAAGGACTCTGTGATGGTCAGATCTGTGGCGACATTATTTGAATCCCTTATCACTCTCACATAGCAATAAACTTGGCTTAACTGGTCTATTTTGGATACATTCGGTGTGGTGTCCATAGTAATAGAAAGAAATGGGGCTTCCTGCATCTCTCCCTGAATGTCACACTTCACTCGCTCGGCTAAGATATAAATCAGCTCATTTTGGATTTGAGGACTGAGATAGTTAGATAGAACGCAGGGCGTTCTAAAAGTTATTTCAGAACTGGGTCATAAAATGACAGCAGTTCAATTATACTGAGAAAATTCCCACTGTTGGCCTGCCCAAGATTTTCACGGTGCCCTCTGAATGCCAAATTACATGATGTAAGTGTGAGAATTACATTAACTATGCACTCCAACTCCTGTCGCCAGAAATGTTCTGCGTTACGCACGCCTCTTTCCATTTCTGCGTCAATAGTGCCATTGAGCTTCCATTGCTCATATACCAAACAGGCACCCATGTGAATCTGGGATGTCTCATTACATGCTATTTTGGATGTTAGATGGCGCCAATCTCTCACCTCATTCACCCATACACCATAGAAGAAAGGGGCACTCCGATCTCCGAACAGCCAGCAAGGCTCACAATACACGCAATCTAGCTTGGCCGAATAACATAGTGATGTATGTGGTAACCTGTATCCTCCTCTGTCAAAGTTGCTTTTTCTGGCACGATGGAACAGCTTGGCCTTGGCTCACTTGATCCACTAAAAGCTGCTGCTGGCGATGATAAACCTACATCCTCTTCTGGTCCCGCTACATTGCTTGTGCTAGCAATGTCTGCACTTGAACTGCATTTGAAAAAGGAATCTAATTTAAATAATTGTGCTTTCTCATTTTTGGCCTTCCTCTTTTGGGCTCCACTTTTGTGTTGATACATTGCTGATTTTAAATCCGTAATTTTCTATTCTCGACTTTCTCTCTTTATTTTTTTCGACCTTTGTCTTCTTGATAGCTAGCTCAACTGTTGCTTCTTAAGGCTAGGCATCCCGCTAGGGGGACAACTTCCGGTGAAACTGGAGGGTGCGCAATTCAAATAAATGATCATAAAAATTATGGATATTAAACATTTATGTACATACAAGTGTCTTATATCGGTTAAAAGCTTAAATTCTTGTTAATCTAACTGCACTGTCCGATTTATTGTAGTTATTACAGCGAAAGCATGCCATGCGATTGTTTGAGGATGGCGCCCCACATCAAAATATTTTTCCACCGGCACAGGTTTCATAAATTCCCAAATAGCAATTAAATGTTCACTTACTTTTTGAAAATCTTCCTCTGATCTGTCATCCAAAGGGTCCCAGCTACAACATGTAGTGTCTTTTTGTTAAGTAAAATCCTTCTTCATATCCAAAAAAGTCTGTTTAGTTGGCACCATCGATTTGAGTAATCCGCTTGTTCATGCAGAGAATGGAATCCAAAAATCTAACGCTAAACTTTGTTTCCACAAGTCAAAATGCTTTTTCTATTTAACCTGTCTAGGATGAGAGTGCCGCTAGCGGCACTCCCCCCCCACCCCCACTGAAAAACCAGTGCCGCGAAATTCAAAAACAATATTTTTTTTAAATATTTAACTTTCACACATTAAAGTCCAATACAGCTAATGAAAGACACAGATCTTGTGAATCCAGTCAACATGTCCGATTTTTAAAATGTTTTACAGGGAAGACACAATATGTAAAGATGTACATCTATTACCTAAAAACACATTAGCATAATCCACCATCTTTTATTTGTCCACCAACACCAGTAGCTATCACCAATTCGGCTAAACTAAGATATTTATAGCCCCTAACCAATAAAAAAACTCATCAGATGACAGTCTGATAACATATTTATGGTATGGGATAGGTTTTGTTAGAAAAAAGTGCATATTTCAGGTAGATGGCATAGGTTACAATTGCACCCACCGTCACAAATGGAATAGAAAAACTACTTAGAGCAACGTGTTTACCTACTTACTAATCATCAAACATTTCGTAAAAATACACAGCATACACGAATCGAAAGACACAGATCCTGTGAATACAGACAATATTTCAGATTTTCTAAGTGTCTTACAGCGAAAACACAATAAATCGTTATATTAGCATAGCACATAGCACATAGCAGCCCAGCATTGATTCTAGCCAAAGTGAGCGATAAAAGTAAACATCGCCAAAATATATTAATTTTTTCACTAACCTTCTCAGAATTCTTCAGATGACACTCCTGTAACATCATATTACACAATCCATATAGAGTTTGATCGAAAATGTTTATATTTAGCCACCAAAATCATGGTTAGACAATGTGAAATGTAGCTCAGCTGGTCAGAAAAAGTCTGTGCGCCACTTAGACAGTGATCTACTCTTATACATAAATACTCATAAACGTGACTAAAAAATATAGGGTGGACAGGGATTGATAGACAATTTAATTCTTAATACAATCGCGGAATTACATTTTTTAAATTATCCTTACTTTTCAATACAGCTTGCGCCAAGCGAAGCTACGTCAAAAAACATGGCGTCCTAAGCCACTAACATTTTTCGACAGAAACACGATTTATCATAATAAAAATGTCCTACTTTGAGCTGTTCTTCCATCAGTATCTTGGGCAAAGGATCCTTTCTTGGGTCCAATCGTCTTTTGGTGGAAAGCTGTCCTCTTGCCATGTGGAAATGCCAACTGCGTTCGGGATGAACTGGAAGCGTGCCCAGCAATTCACAGCGTTTCAGAAATAAATGTCCCAAAATCGCACTAAACGGATATAAATTGCTATAAAACGCTTTAAATTAACTACCTTATGATGTTTTTAACTCCCATAACGAGTAGAAACATGACCAGAGTAATATTACTCCCTCCACTAATGCTTGGAACAGGTGCGGGTCGGTGTCCTCTAGGCGCATGACGCAGCTCCAAAAGAGTGACTAGCCTCAGGGTTTTTTAATTTATAGTGCCTGTGAACGCGCAATCGACCCCATTCAAATCGTCATCACGTAAAGACATCCAGGGGAAGACGTAAGCAGTGTCCGTATAGTCATAGCAATAACAGTGCCCTTTTAACTGACTCCAGAACAGTGGCCAAAATTTCTGAAATAAGACTCCATGTCAGGGAAATTGCTGTAGAATGGGCTCTGTTCCACTTAGAGACAAAATTTCAACTCCTATAGAAACTATAGACTGTTTTCTATCCAATAATAATAATAATATGCATATTGTACGATCAAGAACTTTGTGGGAAGCCGTTTCAAAAAATTACACGATTAGCATAAATAGCCACAACAGCGCCCCCATCCTCAACAGGTTTTAATCCTCAGATAGCCTAAAATGTAATTAAACTATAATATTTCATACGGAAAGAAGTATGTTCAATAGGAAAACAATATTTGCAGGTGCGTGTCCTCTTCATCGCGCGCATACACTGATTTCCAAGACTGTGTCCCTGTATCAAAACTCATTATTCTTCCTCATTTGGGAAGAAACAAGTCTGAAACCTTGATCAAAGACTACTGACATCCAGTGGAAGCCATAGGAATTGCATACTGGGAGCTAGATATAATTTCTTACCTATAAGTTCCATTGGAAGAGCATGGGCTCTCTCAACAACAACAAAAATTTGGTCGTTTTTTCTTTGGATTTTCTCATACCATATCTATTGGGTTAGTCTCCTACATTATTTTAACATGTATACAGACTGCAGAGTCTTTTCTTTCCAATGGTACGAATTACACTGCTCAAAAAAATAAAGGGAACACTTAAACAACACAATGTAACTCCAAGTCAATCACACTTCTGTGAAATCAAACTGTCCACTTAGGAAGCAACACTGATTGACAATAAATTTCACATGCTGTTGTGCAAATGGAATATACAAAAGGTGGAAATTATAGGCAATTAGCAAGACACCCCCAATAAAGGAGTGATTCTGCAGGTGGTGACCACAGACCACTTCTCAGTTCCTATGCTTCCTGGCTGATGTTTTGGTCACTTTTGAATGCTGGCGGTGCTCTCACTCTAGTGGTAGCATGAGACGGAGTCTACAACCCACACAAGTGGCTCATGTAGTGCAGCTCATCCAGGATGGCACATCAATGCGAGTTGTGGCAAGAAGGTTTGCTGTGTCTGTCAGCGTAGTGTCCAGAGCATGGAGGCGCTACCAGGAGACAGGCCAGTACATCAGGAGACGTGGAGGAGGCCGTAGGAGGGCAACAACCCAGCAGCAGGACCGCTACCTCCGCCTTTGAGCAGGAGGAGCACTGCCAGAGCCCTGCAAAATGACCTCCAGCAGGCCACAAATGTGCATTGACTTGGAGTTGACTTGAGTTGACTTGGAGTTACATTGTGTTGTTTAAGTGTTCCCTTTATTTTTTTGAGCAGTGTATATGCATATCCTGGCTTCAGGGCTAAAGGCGGAAATGGAGAAAAATAGACCCTATCCTGAAGGAACAACAACACTTTGGAGAGTATTTGCACAATGAATCCCAGAATGCATTCCATTATCATTAATTATTAATTATTATTATTTCATGGTATTAAAACTATTGAATAATATGATTTATTTAGCAAATTAATTTGATTTATAGTCACCAACACACAAAAATATCATGCTAACTTATGTAGTGTCCAAAAAACATTTTGTTGGTGAAACCATTAGAGGGATCATTTATCATATAGCGTATGTTAAAGAAAGATCTCCTTTTCTAATTATAGATGTGATGGACTTGCGTCAACAATTAATACTTGGGGTGGTATTCAAATTGCATGGTGGGCCTGTGGCTCTGCAGATCTGGGCCCTTCATCGGGCCCATGTATGTCGCTGGCCCTGGTGCGACAGCTCTGGCTGAAGCTACGCAATTGGCCCAACATTTCATAAATAATTATAAAATAAGCATATAGGGCAACCTGTTTCTTTGTTATCCACACAACAGAGAATAGCGGCCCTCGAATCGTTTGGAGAAAAGGTCCTTGCTATTTTTTCAGCTATGTTCAGTTGTATTCTTCATACTATAAAATAATATAAAATAATGCACGGAATTCTAAGCAAATTTTGTCTGCTAAATGAACTAGTGTAGCCCACAGCCATATGGCATAGCTAGATCAGGGCCTAACATAAGGACAACTCAGGGAATGCTATTCTGTTCTTGTGAAATAGACCTGTCTAAAATTAATAAGGGATTTATTGTGATGGTGTAGTCTATATTACATGGACTTAGACTTTCTTTTTAAATGTAGATGTTCCAAAGGTCTGCATCAGTGGTTTGTAGGCTATGCGTGGAAGCCAGGAGATGCTAAATGTGTTTATGTTAATTAACAGTCAATTACCGTGAGACTGGCACAGCCCAAATGTTGAACAAAGATGTAATCTTCAATGGCCTGGGTGCTGTGTTAAGCCAACAGCAAGATGGAGTAGAGAGGGTATTGGCGTACAGCAGTTGGGGATCAGAATGGAACAACAAGCACTACAGTGCATTCAAATTGGAGCCTCATGCCCTTAAATGGACTGTGACTGATAAGTTCAGGGAGTACCTCTTGCACTCAAAGTTTGTGGCGTACACAGATCACAATCCTCTCAAGTATCTAGACAGTGTTAACCTGAGTGCCATCAAATAGAGATGGGCTGCCAAGCTGGCTGAGGTTGATTTTGAGATCCATTACAAACCAGGAAGAATCACTCAGAATGCAGACACACTGTCAAGGTTACAGAACCCAGTGGAGCCTGAGGCTATGGATGCTGGAGGAGATTTCATCACAATTCAACCAAGGGAGGTTCGAGCTTGTCTGTGGCCACAAAGAGAAGATACAACAACAACCAGATTGGAATGTGACCAAGTTCAAGCATGAGAGGTGAAGGAGATGGGCTACTCCTTGAAATGCCTTCATGAGCTTGTAGATCCCAACATTGCACCATTGTTCAAAGCTGTGGAATGTGGTGTAAAGACAAAATGGTCAGAGGTTAGGAGTTTCACCCCTAAATGGACCTGACTGCACAGAGAGTGGTTTAGGTTACCCACAAAACAGGGGGTATAGAACATAAGTATTATTCAACCAAAAGAGGGACCAGTACGCTTGAGAGTCTATGGAGAAAATACTAGTGGGTTAGATGAATCTGGATGTTCAGAAGTGGATCCAGCAGTGTTGCAGGTGCACGCTTGCACTTGATGTTTTACCTAAGAACAAGACACACCTCACCTGTTCCAAAGTCTGCACCCTGCGTTAAGTCCTGTCCATGGTTTACTCATTACTGGAGCCCTGCGAGGGCCATGAAAATGTACTGGTTCTAAGTGATATGTTCACCAGACTCACCGTGGCAGTTCCCACATGCAACCACACTGCAAGAGCAACAGCTCAGGCACTGGTGAAGCATTGGTTTGGTTATTATGGATTTCCAGCCCACCTACATTCAGATCAGGAGAGGAGCTTTGAGGCTAGTGTCATTAATGAGCTCTGCTCTCTGTATGGAATCTCCCAAAGCAGAACAACTCCCTACCATCCCCAGGGGAACAGAATCTGCGAGTGATTCAATAGGACCATTCACGAGATGCTCAGGGCTTTGCCTGACAACAATAAAAGAAGATGGAAAGACATCTGCTTGAGGTGGTAATGGCCTACAACATCCACGTTCCACAGCTCGACTGTCTACCCACCATTTTACCAGATGTTCGCCGGAGACCCAAAGGTTGCCGCTTGTCTTCCAGACTGAGAATGAGCCTGGCGGCGATGGTGCATTAACGATGGATGAGTGGATGCTCTCACAGCATGACAGACTGAAGCTGGCATGTGTTTCCTTGATGCGGCTTCCTTGTTTGCCTCATCAATGGCTAACTCACATGCCAGCTTCAGTTATAAGGCTAGAAAAATGTATCGACAAATATTACGAAAACAAGCAACACTCAAACATGACGGAGAGTAAACGTGGAGAATCAATCTCCCAAATTAAATGTGACTCCTCGATGGACACAAACGATTAGTGCTTTCACCACTGGGACTGGTAAGTGTTGAAAGCGATCTGTTAAATTACTATACATATTAAACTTTCATGAAATCACACATGCAATACACCAAATTAAAGCTACACTTGTTTTTAATCCAGCCAACGTGTCAGATTTCAAAAAGGCTTTACGGCGAAAGCAAACCATGCAATTATCTGAGGATAGCACCCCACCAAACAAACACAGAAACTCAGAAATAAAGATATAATTCATGCCTTACCTTTGACGAACTTCTTCTGTTGGCACTCCAATATGTCCCATAAACATCACAAATGGTCCTTTTGTTCGATTAATTCCGTCGTTATATATCCAAAATGTCCATTTATTTGGCGCGTTTGATCCAGAAAACACCGGTTCCAACTCGCGCAACATGACTACAAAATATCTCATAAATTACATGTAATCTTTGTCCAAACATTTCAAACAACTTTCCTAATACAACTTTAGGTATTTTTTAACTAAATAATCGATAACATTTAAGACGGGATAAATTGTGTTCAATACCGGACGAAAACAAAGTGGAGCGTGCTTCTAACAAACAGTACACTTCACTCGACCCTCATTCTGAACTGCCTTACTTCTTCATTACACAAAGGAAAAACATATACCAATTTCGAAAGACTGTTGACATGGAACCGATAGGAACTGCAAGCAAGTGCCTTAGAAATCCAGATCCCCATAGAAATCCCGTTGAAAAGAGTGTGACCTCAAAACATTTTTTTCCTGGATGGTATGTCCTCTGGGTTTCACCTGCCAAATACGTTCTGTTATACTCACAGACATCATTCAAACAGTTTTAGAAACTTCAGAGTGTTTTCTATCCACACCTACTAATAATATGCATATCCTAGCTTCTGGGTCTGAGTAGCAGGCAGTTTACTTTGGGCGTGCTTTTCATCCGGACGTGAAAATACTGCCCCCTAGCCTTAAGAAGTTTTAAACAGCTTGGAAAATTTCAGAACATGATGTCATGGCTTTAGAAGCTTCTGATAGGCTGACATCATTTGAGACAAATGGAGGTGTACCTGTGAATGTATTTCAAGCCTTACCTTCAAACTCAGTGCCTCTTTGCTTGACATCATGGGAAAAACAAAAGAAATCAGCCAAGACCTCAGAAAATAAATGTTAAACCTCCACAAGTCTGGTTCATCCTTGGGAGCAATTTCCAAACGCCTGAAGGTACCACGTTCATCTGTACAAACACCATGGGACCACGCAGCCGTCATACCGCTCAGGAAGGAGATCCGTTCTGTCTCCTAGAGATGAACGTACTTTGGTGCGAAAAGAGCAAATCAATCTCAGAACAACAGCAAAGGACTTTGTGAAGATGCTGGAGGAAACAGGTACAAAAGCATCTATATCCACAGTAGAACGAGTCCAAAATCGACATAACCTGAAAGTCCGCTCAGCAAGGAAGAAGCCACTGCCCCAAAACCGCCACAAAAGAGCCAGACTACAGTTTGCAACTGCACATGGGGACAAAGATCGTACTTTTTTGAGAAATGTCCTCTGGTCTGATGAAACAAAAATATAACTGTTTGGCCATAATGACCATTGTTATGTTTGGAGGAAAAAGGGGGAAGCTTGCAAGCCGAAGAACACCATCCCAACCGTGAAGCACGGGAGTGGCAGCATCATGTTGTGGGGGTGCTTTGCTGCAGGAGGGACTGGTGCACTTCACAAATAGATGGCATCATGAGGAAGGACAATTATGTGGATTGATTGAAGCAACATCTCAAGACATCAGTCAGGAAGTTAAAGCTTGGTCTCAAATTGGCCTCCAAATGGACAATAACCCCAAGCATACTTCCAAAGTTGTGGCAAAATGGCTTAAGGACAACAAAGTCAAGGTATTGGAGTGGCCATCACAAAGCCCTGACCTCAATCCATTGAAAATGTGTGGGGAGAACTGAAAAAGTGTGTGTGAGCAAGGAGGCCTACAA
The DNA here is from genome assembly GCF_045679555.1 of Salvelinus alpinus. Lineage (NCBI taxonomy): Eukaryota > Metazoa > Chordata > Actinopteri > Salmoniformes > Salmonidae > Salvelinus > Salvelinus alpinus. The sequence continues at coordinate 7,138,151 of NC_092109.1, forward strand.
ACCTGACTCAGTTACACCAGCTCTGTCAGGAGGAATGGGCCAAAATTCACCCAACTTATTGTGGGAAGCTTGTGAAAGGCTACCCGAAACGTTTGACCCAAGTTAAACAATTTAAAGGCAATGCACCCAAATATTAATTGAGTGTATGTAAACTTCTGACCCACTGGAAATCTGATGAAATAAATAAAAGCTGAAATAAATGATCCTTTCTACTACATTTCACATTCTTAAATAAAGCGGTGATCCTAACTGACCTAAAACAGGGAATTTTTACTCTGATTAAATGTCAGGAATTGTGAAAAACTGAGTTTAAATGTTTTTGGCTAAGGTGTATGTAAACTTCCGACTTCAACTCTAGGTACGTGGTTGCAAAGGGCATCAGTGTCTTAGCGTGATTTGCCAAGGCAGAAAACTCTGAGTGCAGCCCAATCCATTAATCTGGCAGTGGCTTCTGATTAAATTCAATTTTCACACAACCACTTGTTGCAATTTTGATGAGGCTCTCTTGTTCAGATATCGGTAATTGAACTGGAGGCAGGACATGAACGGGATAACGAATCAAGTTGTTTGTGTCATCCGTTTTGGGAAAGTACCTGCGTAATTGCACACCCAACTCACTCAGGTGCTTCGCTATGTCACATTTGACATTGTCCGTATGCTTGAGTTCATTTGCACACAAAAAAATCATACAATGATTGAAAGACATGTGTGTTGTCCTTGTTAATGCAGACAGAGAAGAGCTCCAACTTCTTAATCATAGCCTCAATTTTGTCCAGCATATTGAATATAGTTGCGGAGAGTCCCTGTAATCCTAGATTCAGTTCATTCAGGCGAGAAAAAACATCACCCAGATAGGCCAGTCGTGAGAGAAACTCGAAATCATGCAAGCAGTCAGAAAAGTTAAAATTAGGACCAGTAAAGAAAACTTTAAGCTCTCCTGTCAATTAAAAAAAAACGTGTCAATTCTTTGCCCCTTGATAACCAGCACACTTCTGTTGTAAAAGAGTTACATGGTCGCTGCCCATATCATTGCGTAGTGCAGAAAGTACACAAGAGTTCAGGGGCCTTGCTTTAACAATGTTAACCATTTTCACTGTAGTGTCCAAAACGTCTTTCAAGCTGTCAGGCATTCCCTTGGCAGCAAGAGCCTCTCGGTGGATGCTGCAGTGTACCCAAGTGGCATCGGGAGCAACTGCTTGCACGCGCGTTACCACTCCTCTATGTCTCGATGTCATGGGCTTTGTGCCATCAGTACAGATACCAACATGAGCAGCAGCTACGTTTGGCTCCATACGGACTGTTAGTGGAATTCCCGCGAGAGAGTAACGGTTAATGTGATTGGATGTTCATTATTTGACTAGGCTACCTGTATTTGACATTGTGTTGTTATTTCGCTGAACACTAGATGGTTTAATTTTATTTTAGGCAGTGAAACAAGGCTACTCAGGTGAGAAAATAACCTCACCCAAATGTATAGCTCCGTTGGAAAATATAAATGGACTGTTTGAAAATGTGAAGAAAATAAAAAATTGATTTGGTGTACCCCCGACGGCATTGTGCATACCCCATTGGATCATAGCTCAATAACCCCAAAAATAAACCAATGTGTGTTTTGTCCACTATTTACACAGCGCTGGGGGGTTTTTAACCCAGCATTTTTTTGTGTGCTAATGCAATTTGTCAATATTTCTAAATGCATAAATGATTTAGTTGATAAATTAATTAGTGAGCATACCGATGATGAGCTACACAGACTGACTGAATAGTATGAGTAAAACAAATTAATTAAAAGTTTAATTAATTGAATAGTACAAAGTCGTATTCTGATGATTGCCACAATACTTCGGAAGCTGAATGAGTTTAGGATGTATTAAGAGTAACCGATGAGAAAAACAACAGTCTGGAATTTGATTATGGTTATCCTATTATGTTAATACTGCCAGACTCAGGCCAAGTCCACACAAGCAAGCAATCGCGCAAGCACTCACGCACACACACATACTGTATTTTTCTCTCTCGTACACACTTAATACACACTTAATGAAGTTAAGTCATCATTAGTAATGTCTCTACAAAATGTTTTCATTGATTTGTTATTGTGTTATGACATGAATTACCCGTGATGTCTCTGATCTGATGCTTGGAACATTGCCAGACTTTTAGCAAGTAGGTACTGGGATGTTGTCAAGGTCTTCAATGGCTTCGTCTTACTGTCTGTAGCACAAAGGCAGCCTAAGTTATGACTTTTCGACCCTTGAGCGGGAAGGAGAAACCTCCTATCCTCAACACACACACACAGCAAACATCTCATTTATATTGACCAGGAAAATAATGAAGAGAACGAAAGAATGAGAGAAACAATAAGAAAATGAATTAGCTTTTGATAGTGAGGTTTGGTTGATATATTCCTATTCCATTTATGAAAGATTTATAACATGTTAACACACCATTTCTTTGTCAATATGCTATCATTCAATCCAGCCTCTGCCATAGAAATAAGAGGACAGTGTGGTTTCTCCCTGGAACTGGGATATTCTCCCGAGTCACTGATGCATTCTATAAGTTATAAAGACATAAATAATGACATAATGGTCCTTATTGCACCTGACCTTACAGCACAACTCCCAAAAACCCCTATTTCCTCAGAGAAACCGGCTCCCCCTCCTAGACCCCTCAGCATACCACCCCCCCAGCCCATTACTACAAAGCCGTAGTCATGTAGTCAACATTGGGGTTGACCAAATTTGCCTGGGGGTCACCCCCCCAAGAAAATAATTCAACATTTTAAAACTAATTTTCTGTCATTCTAAAATATATACATATATATATATATATATATTTTTTTTTACAAATGTCTAATAGTGTATTGTATTACATTGCTCTGTTTTTTATTTTTTACCTTTGCTTGTTTCATTGTATGTAATGGCAGAAATTAGGGATTAATAAAATACAACCATAATCATATAAACATAAATCTATGCATTGTTATATGAAGACAAGTCCAGATATTGTGGCCAAGGTTTAGCAAATTGTTGTTTTTATTTACATATTTACAAGTAACTTGGGTGGACAGGAGGGGCATTTCCTCTCCTCTGCTCTGCTCTGTTCTTCTCCTCTCCAGCCCTCTCTCCTCCTCTCCTCTGGTGCTATATTCTCTTTTCCTTTCCAGTCATCTCTTTTTCTTTCATCTACTCTCCTCTCCTATCCTCTCATCTCCTCTCCAGGCAATGACATGTGTTTTGACTTGCCATTCTGCAAGCAAAAGATCCAAAGGCATTATCGTTGACACCGATAAAACACTGGTATATTCCTTCAAGGTCCAGTCTGTCCAGTTTCTCCTGGTGCACGTGACACATGGCCACATTATTCAGCCTTGTTGGACTCATCGATGATCTTAGCCATGTCTTAAGCCTCCTCAGGGCACTAAAACCCCTCCCAGCTTCTACAGAGGAAGCAGGGACAACCTGCAGAAACCTTCACTAAAGCTTCCACCTGACTGAAGAGACCTCTCACCTCTGGCACTATTTCGTGAATAATGCTAGCAACATCTGAGCTCGTTTGATATGTGTAGTTAGCCCCAAACAAGGTCAGCTGCACCTGCAGTAGTCTTGAATTCAATTCAGGATAGTCGTCTACCACCTTGTCCATGTCTCCGCGTAGCAGCACATTTTCAAGCTGCTGAAGCTTGTGGAATCCAGCTTGATCAAACCTCTCTATGAATTGAATATTCACTGTGTCCAAGGCATTGTAGAATTGGGCTCTGTTTGAAGACTGGGCATCCGAATAGGTATGGGCTGCAGCCTGACCGGTGTAACGCTTTGTAGGTTTGCGGATATGAGGCATCTGAATAGGTTGTAGGTCCAACTTTGTTGCCATAGCAGTGCTCCTCCGTTCGCTTGCCCTGCATGCTTGTTTTGACATGGTCCACAGCCTCCAACATGCCTGAAATGGTCTGTTTCCTAAGCTGCAGGGTGTTCAGGCACTTCAAATCTCCCATCAGGTCTTCAGCCACTACAAGGCCAAGCACAGTGTTCCCTTTTAGAAATGTTCCATGAAGACCATTAGCTTTAGTTGAAGTGTCAGATGAGCTGCATGATGCCATTTCTTCAAGGGCTTTCAGCACTGACTCATACTGGCTGAGAACTGAGCGGACGGCAGGGGTGCGAACAGTCCACCTGGCGGGACAGAGCTTTGATTTTGCGATGTCCTGGAAAGTCACCTTGAACTTGCCAGATTTATTAAAGAAGCCTCCCAATTCATGCACCAGACCCATTGAATCTCTTACCAGTGGAGAGGCTTTTCCCTCTCCATCTCTCTCCCCCTTCCTCCCTCTACACCTACCGCTCTCGCAGAACCAGACCAGAACCAGGGACCATTCGTCACCACACCAGAAGAGGCATGGAGGAAGGACCAAAGATCTAGACCTACACTCGGAGTGAGCAGGCCAAAGGGGAGTACCATCACTGGTCGCTGTGTCCTGGGCTTCCAAGTGTGCCTGCTCATGCCTCAAGTTGTCCTTCCTCCTCTCTGCAGATCCAACACCAGTTCTAGCACCAGAACACCGGAAGAGGCTGCAGAGGAGGGACCAAACACCAGACCTTCACCCTGAGCGAGCAGACCACATGGGAGTGCCACCACTGACCCCCGGGAAAAGGGCTCCGTTGTGTGCCTGCTGCTCCTCAGCTTGTACTTCCTCCCCTCTGCAGATCCAGTCCCAGCCCCAATAGAGATCCCAATTTCCAGCACCAGTCCCAGTCCCAGCACCAGACAAGGATGGACCAGATCAGACCTTCACCCGGATGCGAGCAGGCCACAGCGGAGTACTACCATTGACTACCATTGGGTCTGGGGCTCCTTGGTATGTCAGCTTGCTCCCCCGGTTGCCCTTCCTCCCCTCTACAGACCCAGATCACGACCCAGCACCTGCAGTATCCACAGTTCCCGGTTCCCGCTTACCGGTCCACAGTCCCAGCGCCAGTCCAATTACCAGCACAACAACCAGTCCTAGCCCCAACACCAGTACTAACTCAGGTTTTCCCAGTCCCAGCCACAACACCAACCCTGGACACAGCACCAACCAACCATAACTGCCACCTCCCTCCAGCAACTGCCAGCCCAGACCCTACCCCTTCCCCCAACACAAATATTTGTTTTGTTCTTAGTTTTCTTTTGATCTAATCATTTAATTAGCCAAAGTTGGATTGATTACTTACTGTTTGAAATGTATTTTATTTAGAAATGTACCTTAATTAATAATGTGAATTTCCTTTTAATAAACTGATTGAACATTTTAAACTGTAATGAATTTAGGAAAAAACGAATATCAGACCTTGTGTTAATTGAGAATGGTTGCCTAAAACAGTCTCTCCTTAGGGACCCCCAGCTGTTCCAGAGGTAGCTCACTTGATTCAACTTGCCAATTAGCACAATATAATATGGCTGACCAGAATTTCAAAACCTGTATGATTCTTCAAAAGGATCTACAAAATAACCTTTCAGATTGAGAAAGGTTCTTTATAGAACCATTCTCCATTAAGGTTCTATAAATAACCATGAAAAAGAGTAATACCGTGCATTTGGAAAGTATTCAGATCCCTTGACTTTTTCCACATTTTGTTACATTACAGCCTTATTCTAAAATTGATTTAAAATATTTGTTTCCTCATCAATCTACACACAATACCCTATAATGGCAAAGCAAACCAGGTTTTTAAAAATGTTTGCTAATTTATTACAAATGAAACACTGAAATATCACATGTACAGACCCTTTGCTATGAGACTCGAAATTGAGCTTAGGTGCATCCTGTTTGGAGCTATATTGTCACGACTTCCGCCGAAGTCGGCCCTTCTCCTTGTTCGGGTGGTGTTCGGCGGTCGACGTCACCGGCTTTCTAGTCACCACCGATCCATTTTTCAGTTTCGTTTTGTTTTGTCTGTATTACACACACCTGGTTTCAATTCCCCTATCATGTTCCCTATTTAACCCTCTGGCATTCATTTCTGTTCTGTCCGTGATTGTTTGTTTCGTTAGTGGTTGTTGTTAGTACGTGTGTGTTTGTTATATTCCCATTGAGGAATTTTTGCTTATTTTTGAGTAAACGTTGTGGTTTCGCTCAACACCTGTGTCCTGCGCTTAACTCCGCTACCTCTCTGCACACAACCCTGACATATATAGATCCTTTTTAAATGGTTCTTTATAGAACCATAGGAATGGTTCTTTATAGCACCCTACAGATTCCATTTAGAACCTTGTGAGCATGGTTCTTTATTAAAAGGTCCTGAACAGTCATTCTGATTGCCATGTAAAATAGCTTTTTTGAGGGCAATTGCTAAAAATTGGAGAAACATTTCTCTCATGGCTAACAATAAGTACTTTTGAAAAGACAGGCTGAGTGGGTGGGGAGGTTATATTCATGAGCTCACCTTGACTGACAGGTTTTTAAAACGCCTATGTCAAGAAACTTGGATGCAGTAAGCAGGGTTGCAGTAAAATCATTTCAAGCAATTAATTATATTTGTTGACAACTACAGTGTTCGTAGGCTAGTGGTTAAGAGTGTTGGGCCAGTAACCGAATGGTCGCCGATTTGAACCCCGAGCCGACTACGTGAAAAATCTGTTTGTGCCCTTGCGCAACGCACTTAACCTCAATTGCTCCAGTAAGTCAGTCTGGATAAGACTGTCTGCTAAATACCTAAAACGTCTGATACCTCTGAGTCCAAATAAAACCACACACCTCTGCAAACATGCCTTCTCCGATGTTAGTTACAAGGCGATACTTATTTAAGTTAGGTAAGAGAATATTATGTAACCGTTGGTGTATTATTCCCTTAATAATGCATCCAAGTGTTTGACACTGGGGAGGGGACCAGTAACTTTATGATCAAACTTTATCAATGTAGAAGCAACAGTCATTTTTCATACTTTGGTCATCCTACTTAGATCTAGTTTCATCCAAACATCATCCAATTTCATGAAAACAAATTGATTTGGACAGTTCATGACCTTCAAGGGTTCTATATAGCACCAAAAAGGTTGCCGCTATGCTAACAAGCAGGGGTTGGACAAAAATTATTTTGCAATTGTTTCGTTCTGAACAGAACCATCATTTATTTTGTTTCGTTTCACTGTTCAGACCAGCAAAATAAAGCACTGAACCGGTTAGAACAGAAAAAAATACTGGTTTATGTCATTCCTTTCTGTTCCTTGATAAACCTCTGAAATATATATATTTTTTTACATTAAGCTCAACGTCAAATTACTTCAACAATCAGCGGGGATAGAGCAGCTTGCTGTAGAGCAAGTAAGCAATTTAATCTCAATAGGAAAGTCATTAAGAGCAAATAGTATTTTTGCCCTAACAGCATAGTTTAATCATAATAAAAAACAAACACATACAATGTGCTGACTCAAGTCACAGAGTAGGGGCGTGACATGCAACTGAAATTTTGAGGGTGAGGAGAGAACGATAGAGGATGGAGAAAGGTTGCCTTCACGTGCTGAATTAGGCCCACAGAATTGTACCTACGGAGGAGCGGCTTCTATGGAGGAACTTTGAATGTCTTTGAACTTCCGAGTTGGTTTAACATTGGACCAGGGCAAATGTTAGCTAGCTAGTTAACAAGCTTGTGTAGGCAGCACTAGAATTAAAAAAACTTCTGTTGTGATTTTTGTGGGACTGGAAAAAAATGCCTGGTACGTAAAATAACATTATTGACCGGATCCCACTATTTATAATAACAGTTATGTTCCAGAACAGTATAGATCACCTTTGTTTTAGGATCGGGTTCCTCAAAAAAATTCATTATTTTCCGGTTTTCAGTTCTGTTCCCTGACTCGCTTCTCACCCTTGGTTACAAGCTAAAGAACCCCTATCTGGTACAATTTAGAACAATTTGTTTGTGTGTGTATAGTCTGAGTAATGATCCTATCACACAACTGAGCTGCATCCCAAACAGTATGTTGTGCACTGTTTTCTACCAAGGCCCATAGTGCTCAGGTCAACAGTTGTGCACTCCATACTATAGGCAACGGTGTGCCATTTGGGATGCAAACAAAACTAATGGAAATTAGAGTTATTAATAGATGCTAATTCACATTCTACTCACATGTGATTAACTAGGTTGTTATAATAGGTTTAACAGCCCATTCTAATGTACATTTTTTACATGTGAATAATCTGTTGTTTATGTCTTTGTCCTATTATTATAAAAAAAATTCTCCCCAATTTCTTGGTATCCAATTGGTAGTAGTTACAGTCTTGTCTCATCGCTGCAACTCCCATACGGGCTCGGGAGAGGCGAAGGTCGAGAGCCATGCGTCCTCCGAAACACAAACACACTGCTTCTTGACACAATGCACATCCAACCCGGAAGCCAGCCGCACCAATGTGTCGGAGGAAACACCGTACACCTGGCGACCTGGTCAGCGTGCACTGCGCCCGGCCCTCTACAGGAGTCGCTAGTGCACGATGAGACAAGGATATCCCTGCCGGCCAAACCCTGCCTAACCCGGACGACGCTGGGCCAATTGTGCGTCGCCCCATGGACCTCCCGGTCACGGCAGAGCCTGGGCTCGAACCCAGAATCTCTAGTGGCACAGCGATGCAGTGCCTTAGACCACTGCTCCACCCGGGAGGCCCGTTTGTCCTATTATTGAGAAGAATATTGATGATAAGTTACACATTCATTACGCATGATCACACTATTACAGTCGTATATCTACCTACATTGGGGGGGGCTCCCGAGTGGCACTGCATCTCGGTGCTTGAGGCATCACTACAGACACCATGGTTTGATATCAGGCTGTATAACAACAGGCTGTAATTGGGAGCGTCCCATAGGGCGCGCACAATTGGCCCAGTGTCGTCCGGGTTTGGCTGGTGTAGGCTGTCATTGTAAATAAGAATTTGTTCTGAACTGTCTTGCCTAGTTAAATAAAGGTTAAATAAAATAAAAACATGAATTATGTAGCCTAATATCTTTGTCATTACAAGATGGAAAATAATGGATAATTAAATGTAACAAGTCCTTTGAGATCAGGTCTGACTGTAATGCTATGGCTTCAGAGTCATAAAATGCCACCCTTGTGTATATAGTGCACTACTTTTGACCAGGGCTCTGTTCAAACGTAGTGCACTATATAGAGACTAGTGTGCCATTGCAGAAGCAGCCTGAGTCTGTCCTTTCTCCCTGAAGCAGTAGACTAGAGCTCAGCCACAGCCAGACAAGAACAGGACAGCCATCTTATAACACCGACCCATTACTAACATAGCCTACAAGGGACAAGGATTCCTTCAGCAGTTCCACGAATTACTGCTAGCCAGACAATGTCAATCAATCTCTATTAATTATTAAACCACTTGGGAGAGAGGGATGGAGTGAGGGAGAGAAAGGGAGGATGGAGAGAGAGGGAAGGATGGATGAATGGATTAAATGAGAGAGGGTACGTCTCTCATAGCTTGACACACAATGAGAGCCTGATAATGTATCTGTAGTTTCTCTAATATATCTCACACTCAGGTAGTAAAAACGGGGCTGTGACAAAGTACAGCTTATCTAAGCACTTATCACGACCACGGTACCCTTGAACAGGGGCAGTGGAGATAGGTGGGAGAGAGAAGGGAGTTATTGGAACATAATGAGTGGTAGAGAGAGGAGTGTACAGGAAAGGAAGGAAAGAGGGGAGATGATAGAAAAGGAGGGAGAGAGGAGAGGAGAGGAGCGAGGGTAGGAATGAAGAGAGGAAGAGAGGAGGGAGAAGAGGAAATGGCACAGAAGGAAAGTGATAATGCACTGATAAAGCATCAGCACAGAACCTCATCTCTTTACCTCTCTACATCTCACTGGCTAATCTGCCATTAAATAGAAGACAGGAAAAGATGAGGAAGGAGGGATGGGATTGCATTCACAGACGATGCGAGAGAGTAAGAAAGAACGGGATGGAGGGGAGAAATGAGGTTTGGAATATGGAGAGAAGGAGAGAAGGAACGAGGTATGGGGTGGAAGGAGAGATGAGGTGGGGGATAGGGTGAGATGAGGAGAGTGAAGAGCAAAAGAGGAAGTGAGAGAGATCGAAAGAGAGAGCTGAGGTTAGAGGAGGGGGGGGTACGATTTGTTCCAGCTGCGCTTGATCGATCTGCTCTATTAGCCAGGCGTCTGTGTGCAAAAAGCCTATACAAACACTCACCATGGGCTCTTATCCTGTCTCCCTCCTGACTCCCCGAATCTCCCCACAGTCTCCCCCCTCTCTGTCCCCCACACTGTAAACCCCAATAAAAAATGTAAATCTGTGGTGAGCGATTGATTAATTACTCTTACGATACACAAATATAAACATACATTTTTCTAAACTAATCCAGTCATTCAGTAGATTTTTTTCTCCCGTTATTGAAATGGTTGTTCCAGTTTAAATAGCTTAGGTAGTCTCCTCACACTGTTTTTAACCCTGGCAGTTAATATGAATACAGGTTACCGCTCAATTTTTGTTGTTTTTGGATATCTTAACTCTGGCTGGATTCCAACGGGTTTCCTCAAAAATGTTGAGTAATGACAGCACATCGGGGTTTACAGTGCACCCCAATGTGCTGTCATTACTCAAAACTTTTGAGGAAACTCGTTGCACATAGAATATTTGAGTACAGTTACTTAAAGTGATTTTGCAGTCATTACTCAAACAGATTGTCACTTTTACCCTGTAGGGCAGGGGTATTCAACTCTTACCCTACGGGGTCCGGAGCCTGCTAGTTTTCTGCTCTACCTGATTATTAATTTCACCCACCTGGTGTCCCAGGTCTAAATCAGTAGTGATGGGAAACTGAGGTTTTCTGAAGGCTTTGGCGCCTTCACCAAATTGTGCCGAAAAACAGTTTATTACTAGGAGCTTCATTATCTGTTTACAATGCACATTAGTGACATCTGTTGGTCAGCTATAAATAGCAGCGTGTGATTATCAGATAGACAGGTTTTTCTACCACTGTTTTCATCAAAACTCCATGGCGCAGAGCTAAGTCATTGGCTTTAGTAACCCACAGTGCATTTGGAAAGTATTCAGACCCCTTTCTCCGCATTTTGTTAAGTTACAGCCTTATTCTAAAATGGAGAAGAAGAAAAGATTTGCTTGGGCCAAGAAACATGAACAATGGATTTTAGACTGGTGGAAATATGTCCTTTGGTCTGATTGTCCAAATGTGAGATTTTTGGGTCCAACTGCTGTGTCTTTGTGAGACGCAGAGGAGGTGTACGGATGATCTCCGCATGTGTGGTTCTCAACGTGAAGCATGGAAGAGGAGGTGTGATGGTGTTGGGGTGCTTTGCTGGTGACAATGTCAGTGATTTATTTAGAATTCAAGGTACACCTAACCAGCATGGCTACCACAGCATTCTGCAGCAATACGTCATCCCATCTGGTTTGCACTTTGTGCTACTATCATTTGTTTTTCAAGAGGACAATGACCCAAAACACACCTGTGTAAGGGCTATTTGACCAAGAAGGAGAGTGATGGAGTGCTGCATCAGATGACCTGGCCTCCACAATCAATTGACCTCAACCCAAATGAGATAGTTTGGGATGTGTTGTACCGCAGAGTGAAGGAAAAGCAGCTAACAAGTGCTCAGCATATGTGGAAACTTCTTCAAGACTGTTAGAAAATCATGCCAGGTGAAGATGGTTGAGAGAATGCCAAAAGTGTCCAAAGCTGTCATCAAGGCAAAAGGTGGCTACTTTGAAGAAACTAAAATATTACATATATACAGTGGGGAGAACAAGTATTTGATACACTGCCGATTTTGCAGGTTTTCCTACTTACAAAGCATGTAGAGGTCTGTAATTTTTATCATAGGTACACTTCAACTATGAGAGACGGAATCTAAAACAAAAATCCAGAAAATCACATTGTATGATTTTTAAGTAATTAATTTGCATTTTATTGCATGACATAAGTATTTGATACATCAGAAAAGCAGAACTTAATATTTGGTACAGAAACCTTTGTTTGCAATTACAGAGATCATACGTTTCCTGTAGTTCTTGACTAGGTTTGCACACACTGCAGCAGGGATTTTGGCCCACTCCTCCCTACAGATCTTCTCCAGATCCTTCAGGTTTCGGGGCTGTCGCTGGGCAATACGGACTTTCAGCTCCCTCCAAAGATTTTCTATTGGGTTCAGGTCTGGAGACTGGCTAGGCCACTCCAGGACCTTGAGATGCTTCTTACGGAGCCACTCCTTAGTTGCCATGGCTGTGTGCTTCGTGTCGTTGTCATGCTGGAAGACCCAGCCACGACCCATCTTCAATGCTCTTACTGAGGGAAGGAGGTTGTTGGCCAAGATCTCGCGATACATGGCCCCATCCATCCTCCCCTCAATACGGTGCAGTCGTCCTGTCCCCTTTGCAGAAAAGCATCCCCAAAGAATGATGTTTGCACCTCCATGCTTCACGGTTGGGATGGTGTTCTTGGGGTTGTACTCATACTTCTTCTTCCTCCAAACACGGCGAGTGGAGTTAGACCAAAAAGCTCTATTTTTGTCTCATCAGACCACATGACCTTCTCCCATTCCTCCTCTGGATCATCCAGATGGTCATTGGCAAACTTCAGACAGGCCTGGACATGCACTGGCTTAAGCAGGGGGACCTTGCGTGCGCTGCAGGATTTTAATCCATGACGGCGTAATGTGTTACTAATGGTTTTCTTTGAGACTGTGGTCCCAGCTCTCTTCAGGTCATTGACCAGGTCCTGCCGTGTAGTTCTGGGCTGATCCCTCACCTTCCTCATGATCATTGATGCCCCACGAGGTGAAATCTTGCATGGAGCCCCAGACCGAGGGTGATTGACCGTCATCTTGAACTTCTTCCATTTTCTAATAATTGCGCCAACAGTTGTTTCCTTCTCACCAAGCTGCTTGCCTATTGTCCTGTAGCCCATCCCAGCCTTGTGCAGGTCTACAATTTTATCCCTGATGTCCTTACACAGCTCCCTGGTCTTGGCCATTGTGGAGAGGTTGGAGTCTGTTTGATTGAGTGTGTGGACAGGTGTCTTTTATACAGGTAACGAGTTCAAACAGGTGCAGTTAACAGGTAATGAGTGGAGAACAGGAGGGCTTCTTAAAGAAAAACTAACAGGTCTGTGAGAGCCGGAATTCTTACTGGTTGGTAGGTGATCAAATACTTATGTCATGCAATAAAATGCAAATTAATTATTTAAAAATCATACAATGTGATTTTCTGGATTTTTGTTTTAGATTCCGTCTCTCACAGTTGAAGTGTACCTATGATAAAAATTACAGACCTCTACATGCTTTGTAAGTAGGAAAACCTGCAAAATCGGCAGTGTATCAAATACTTGTTCTCCCCACTGTATATACACACTATGTTCTACTGCATTCTAGTCAAGGCCACTCTGACATTGTTTACAGTCCACATCAGGCCTGCAAGAAATATCCTCAAATTCCAGGAATCTTCCAACCGGTATTTCTGGAAAATGTGTAATTCCTATTGGAATCCAGCCCGGAGTTCGGCTACTCAAAATTTCAAATTGTTATTCACCCCCAATCTTCATAGACTGACAGGGTTAGGAACAGTGTGAGGAGACTAACTACAACATTTAAACTGGAAGAATCATATCAGTCACGGGTGCAAAAAATCTAACAAAATTATTTGAATAGTTCTTTATCTTTGTGTAGCATAAGATTACTCAATCACTCAATGCACATGCAAAAGCACATATTAAAAACAATTGCCATCATAACTTAAAAAAATAGAGTTGGGATGATTTAGTTTTGAGTCGGTACCCCAAAAACATTTAATTTTAAATTTTTTGTATTTTACCCCATTTTTCTCCACAATTTCCTGATATCCTATTACGATCCAATTCTGATCTTGTCTCATCGCTGAAACTCCCCAATGGGCTCGGGAGAGGCGAAGGTCCCACAAAAACATTTTAAGAAGTAATAATTACTTTTCATTGACTTCAACTTACCAGAAGTATTTGAGTTAAAAATGCCCTGGGGTTTACAGTGTACAGGTCAGAGACTGTGGGATCAATCCAATCAGTACCTCTGTCCTATCATATTAACAACCACACACACACACACACACACAAATGCTGGGTCAAAAATAACACAGCTCTGGGTAAATAGTGGACAGAACACGTTGGGTTATTTTTGACCCAGCAAGTTGGGTAACTTATTTGTGATATTGATGTAAGGTCAGAAGACAGAAGACTGGCTTAGTAGGGGCGTGGCTTCCAGATAGTTATGTTTGGCCACCCTTGAGAGAGATTGTAATTCTGGTTAATTCTGTTGTATTGTCTACATATGTTAAAGTTAAATACTGAAAGTTTTGTATTTTAATGAGGCTTACATAACTACAGATCATTTTTTGTAGTTAAGAACAAATTCAAATTTTACAACGACGGACCACCTCAAGTGCCTGTGTGTATACCAATGTTGGGATAGCTGCCAGTTTGTTATGCTACTTAAATAATAATGTTATCAACTGCATACTAAAATATTGAAGGTACATTTGAATTTGCAGTGTAGAAACATAATATGATGAATAGGAATGAAAATAACTTATGGATTACCTTAAAAACGACCCATCTGCTGGGGTTAATGTTTAGGTTAACCCATGTTTTGGTCATCCAAAGGCATGGTCTATTGGGGCTGTGGCTTTCAGATAGTTTTTTTGGGCAACCTGTGAAAGTACATGTAATTAATGTTCATCCAAAATGTCAATGTTCATCTATATTTTTGCACATATTTTAACATAAATAATAATGTTATTAATTGTATTTATTTTTAAGCAGTATCTATCCCAACATTGGAATATGCATAGGCACTTACGGAACTCATACTCTTGTGTAAGCCTTATTAAATCTACAAAAGCCAGCCAGGTCACACGTGATACAAGTCAGTATATGAAGTCCATCCATGCCTGACGACATCAGAAGATGACGTGGAAACCGACCCCTAGGGGCAACAGTGAGTGCTGTTAAAACTTGTTAGGGATAGGGTCTAGTTTCCTGAATTTCCACCTGACTGACGTGCCCAAAGTAAACTGCCTGTTACTCAGGCCCAGCAGCCAGGATGTGCATATAATTGGTAGCATTGGATAGAAAACACTTTGAAGTTTCTGAAACTGTTAAAATAATGTCTGAGACTATAACAGAATTGATATGGCAGGCAAAAATCTGCAGAAAAACCAACCAGAATTCATTTTTTTTAGGTCCCAGGCTTTGCAATGGAAAGTTATAGGTCCTATGTAATTCCGTATCCCAGATTGCAATTCCTATGGCTTCTACTAGATGTCAACAGTCTTTATTCTAGGTTTCAGGCTTGTTTTTTGAAAAACAAGCAAGAATTTTGAGTTTTGGTGAAGAGAGCACCGGAACAATATCAGTCTTTCAGCACGCGAGGGACAGTGCACGCACTTACTAATTTTGCTTTCCTACTTTCCCTATGAAATATTATAGTTGATTTACATTTCAGAGTACCTGAGGATTGTATAGAAACATCGTTTGACTTGTTTGGACGAAGTTTAGCGGTAGCTTTTTGGACTCCTTTGTCTGCATGTTGAAAGAGTGGATTACTGAAATCGATGGCGCCAACTAAACAGACTTTTTGGGATATAAAGAAGGATTTTATCTAACAAAACGACCATTCATGTTGTAGCTGGGAAACTTGGGATTGCAAACAGAGGAAGATTTTCAAAAGTAATGTGAAGCCTGTGCTTGTTGAAAAATATGTTGATGTGGGGCGCCGTCCTCAGACAATCGCAGGGTATGCTTTCGCTGTAAAGCCTATTGTAAATCGGACAACGCAGTTAGATTAACTTCTTATGGTTGCAATCCCGTTAACGGGATGATATGACAACAGCCAGTGAAAGTGCAGGGCACCAAATTCAAACAACAGAAATCTCATAATTAAAATTCCTCAAACATACATGTATCTTATACCATTTTAAAGGTAATCTTGTTGTTAATCCCACCAAAGTGTCCGATTTCAAATAGGCTTTTCAGCGAAAGCACCACAAACGATTATGTTAGGTCACCACCAACTCACAGAAAAATTCAGCCATTTTTGCAGCCAAAGAGAGGAGTCACAAAAATCACAAATAGAGATAAAATGAATCACTAACCTTTGATGATCTTCATCAGATGACACTCATAGGACTTCATGTTACACAATACATATATGTCTTGTTCAATTAACCCCTCTAGGATAGGTGGGACGGTAGCGTCCCACTTGGCCAAAATCCAGAAAAAATGTAGCGCGCCAAATTCAAAAATATTACTATAAAAATCAATCTTTCATGGAATCACACATGAAAGACACCAAATTAAAGCTACACATGTTGTGAATCCAGCCAACATGTCTGATTTCAAAAAGGATTTACGGGGAAAGCACACCAAACAATTATGTTAGCTCAGTACATAGCCACAGAAAAACACAGCCATTTTCCCAGCAAAAGATAGTAGTAACAAAAACCAGAAATAGAGATAAAATTAATCACTAACCTTTGAACATCTTCATCAGATGACACTCATATGA
Source organism: Salvelinus alpinus (assembly GCF_045679555.1). Lineage (NCBI taxonomy): Eukaryota > Metazoa > Chordata > Actinopteri > Salmoniformes > Salmonidae > Salvelinus > Salvelinus alpinus. The sequence continues at coordinate 7,154,698 of NC_092109.1, forward strand.
CATCATGTTACCCAATACATTTATGTTTTGTTCGATAATGTGCATATTTATATCCACAAATCTCGGTTTACATTGGCGTCATGTTCAGAAATGCCTCCATAATATCTGGAGTAATTACAGAGAGCCACGTCAAATAACAGAAATACTCATCATAAACTTTGATGAAAGATACATGTTTTACATATAATTGCATATAAGTGCAATCTGACACCCCATCGACACAGTATATTGGATAGGCAAAGACTTGAAAAACTACCAACCTCAGATCTCCCACTTCCTGTTTGGATTTTTTCTCAGGTTTTTGCCTGCCATATGAGTTCTGTTACTTAGTGTCTGGACTTAGTGCCCACACATTGTGCATTTGGATTACAGGACTAAACGCGCAAACAAAAAGGAGGTATTTGGACATAAAGATTTACTTTATCGAACAAAACGAACATTTGTGCCATCAGATGAAGATCATCAAAGGTAAGTGATTAATTTTACGCTATTTCTGACTTTTGTGACACTTCTCCTTGGCTGGAAAATGGCTGTATGTTTTTCTGTGGCTAGGCGCTGACCTAACATAATCGCATGGTGTGCTTTTGCCTTTTTGAAATCTGACACAGCAGTTGCATTAACCTATCTGGGATATTCGGGACGGTAGCGTCCCACCTCGCCAACAGCCAGTGAAATTGCAGGGCGCCAAATTCAAAACAGAAATCCCATTATTAAAATTCCTCAAACATACAAGTATTTCACACCATTTTAAAGATACAGTTGTTGTAAATCCAGCCACAGTGTCCGATTTCCAAAAAGGCTTTAAGACGAAAGCACACCAAACGATTATGTTAGGTCAGCACCTAGTCACAGAAAACACAGCCATTTTTCCCGCCAAAGAGAGGAGTCACAAAAAGCAGAAATAGAGATAAAATGTATCACTAACCTTTGATGATCTTCATCAGATGACACTCATAGGACTTCATGTTACACAATACATGTATGTTTTGTTCGATAAAGTTCATATTTATATCCAAAAATTGTATTCTACATTGGCGTGTTACGTTCAGTAGTTCCAAAACATGCAGTGATATTGCAGAGAGCCAGATGATTCATTATAAATGTCGATGAAAATACAATTTTTAGACATGGAAATATAGATACACTTCTCCTTAATGCAACCGCTGTGTCAGATTTCAAAAAACTTTACAGAAAAAACATAATCTGAGAACGGCGCTCAGAGCCCAAAACAGCCAGAGAAATATCCGCCATGTTGGGTAGTCAACATTATTCATAAACAGTATTATAAATATTCACTTACCTTTGATGATCTTCATCAGAATGCACTCCCAGGAATCGCAGTTCCACAATACATGCTTGTTTTGTTCGATAATGTCCATCATTTATGTCCATTCATGTCCAATAGCTTCTTTTGTTAGGGTGTTTGGTAATCTGGTCCATTCGGACTAAACGTTCAAAAAGTTATATTACAGGTCGAAGAAACTTGTCAAACTAAGTATAGAATCAATCTTTAGGGTGTTGTTATCATAAATCTTCAATAAAGTTCCAACCGGAGAATTCCTATGTCTGTAGAGAAGCCATGGAACGACAACTACCTCTCAAGTGAAAGCGCGTGACTGAGAACGAGGCTGTAGGCAGACCACTGACTCAAAGAGCTCCCATCCGGCTCCACATCACAGTAGAATCCTCATTCAAGTTTCTAAAGACGGTTGACATCTAGTGGAAGCCCTAGGAAGTGCAACTTTATCCATATCCCACTGTGTATTCAATAGGGGTGAGTTCAAAAACTACAAACCCCAGATTTTCCACTTCCTATTTGGATTTTTTCTCAGGTTTTTGCCTGCCATATGAGTTCTGTTATACTCACAGACATCATTCAAACAGTTTTAGAAACTTCAGAGTGTTTTCTATCCAATACTAATAATAATATGCATATATTACTTCTGGGACTGAGTAGGAGGCAGTTCACTGGGAACGCTAATCATCCAAAAGTGAAAATGCTGCCCCCTAACTCTTTGCTTATCCAAGATACAGTGGAAATGGAGTCATGTTGCACTTCCTAAGGCTTCCACTAGATGTCAACAGTCTTTAAAACCGTGTTTGATGCTTCTCCTGTGAAGTGGGGCCGAATGAAAGAGGATTGAGTAAGGTCTGCCATGAGCTGAACATGCGCTGACCATGCGTGTTCACGTGAGAGCGAGCTCTGTTCCATCGCATTTCGGAAGACAAAGGAATTCTCCGGTTGGAACATTATTGAAGATTTACGTTAAAAACATCCTAAAGATTGATTCTATACTTAGTTTGACATGTTTCTACGGACTGTAATATTACTTTTTGTCTGAACTTTTGCCTGGACCTGCCCGTGCGTTCTGAGTTTAGATTGTGTACTGAACGCGCGAACAAGGATGAATTTGGACATAAATGATGGACATTATCGAACAAAACAAACATTTATTGTTGAACTGGGATTCCTGGGAGTGCATTCTGATGAAGATCATCAAAGGTAAGTGAATATTTATAATGCTATTTCTGACCTCTGTTGACTCCAACGTGGCGTATATGTCTTTGGGTTGATTTGTCGTCTGAGCGCCGTACTCAGATTATTGCATGGGTTGCTTTTTCCGTAAAGTTTTTTTTAAATCTGACACAACGGTTGCATTAAGGAGAAGTGGATCTAAAATTCCATGTATAACACTTGTATTTTCATCAACATTTATGATGACTATTTCTGTAAATTGATGTGGCTCTCTGCAAAATCACCGGATATTTTGGAACTACTGAACATAACGCGCCAATGTAAACTCAGATTTTTGGATATAAATATGAACTTTACCGAACAAAACATACATGTATTGTGTAACATGAAGTCCTATGAGTGTCATCTGATTAAGTTCATCAAAGGTTAGTGATACATTTTATCTCTATTTCAGCTTTTTGTGACTCCTCTCTTTGGCTGGAAAAATGGCTGTGTTTTTCTGTGACTTGGCTCTGACCTAACATAATCGTTTGGTTTGCTTTCGTCGTAAAGCCTTTTTGAAATCGGACACTCTGGCTGGATTTACAACAACTGTATCTTTAAAATGGTGTAAATTACATGTATGTTTGAGGAATATAAATTATGGGATTTCTGCTGTTTTGAATTTGGCGCCCTGCAGTTTCACTGGCTGTTGACGAGGTGAGACGCTACCGTCCCACATACCCTATAGAGATTAAGTGACCCAACTGGCTTGGTAAAAAATAACCCAATGTGTGTTCTGTCCACAATTTACACAGCGCTTGGTTGTTTTAACCCAGATTTTTTGTTTGTTGTGTAACTGAATGTTGCCTCAGGTGTTAACAGGGTTTAATGGTGGTGGTTTGGGGGTTTGGCTATGCCCGTGGCTTTGGGCAGGTTACTTTGGCAGCACAGTACAGGTGATGTATTGACTTGTTCCAGAGTCTCATAAAATATTCTGCACTGTCTTAATACACTAAACAAAAATATAAATGTAACATGTAAATTGCTGGTCCCATGTTTTATAAGCTGAAATAAAATGCACAAAATGCTTATTTCTCTCAAATGTTGTTCACGTATTTGTTTATATCCTTGTTAGTGAGCATTTCTTCTTTGCCAAGATAATCCAAGCAGCTGAGAGATGTGGCATATCAAGAAGATGATTAAACAGCATGATCATTACACAGGTTCACCTTGTGCTGGGGACAATAAAAGACCACTCTTAAATGTGCAGTTTGTCACACAACACAATGCCACAGATGTCTCAAGTTTTGAGGGAGCGTGCAATTGGCATGCTGACTGCAGAAATGTTCAAAGAGTTAGTGCTAGAGAATTGAATGTTAATTTCTCTACCACAAGTCGTTTCCAATGTCATTTTAGAGAGTTTGGCAGGACATCCAACCGGCCTCACAACCGTAAACCATGTGTACAGTATGGCGTTGTGTGGGCTAACGGTTTGCTGATGTCAACGTTGTGAACAGAGTGCAACATGGTCAGTGTGGGGTTATGGTAAGAACAGGCATAAGCTTTGGACAACAAACACAATTGCATTTTATTCGATGGCAATTTGAATGCACAAAAATATAGTGATGAGATTGTGAGGCCCATTTTATAAAGATATCTGTGATCAACAGATGCATATCTGTATTCCCTGACAAGTGAAATCCATAGATTAAGGACTAATTAATTTATTTAAATTGACTGATTTTGTAATATGAACTGTAACTCAGTAAAATCATTGACATTTTTACATTTGCGTTTATATTTTTGTTCAGTATATGTCGCATAATATACTCTACAGAATTGTGGCATCACCTATATCTCTTATAGGGGGGGGTCTATAATTCCTTATTGTGTATGAATATCATTAACCCTACTAGACAGGAATGTCTACATCACAGTGCAGACATTAATCCCACTGACTCAAAGGTATTAAATGGGTATCAAACAAGGTTTCTAGGGGCATGTAGAAAGAAAGAAAAAAGCATGAGGGAGGAGAGAAAAAAAGGAATAAAGAAAAGAAGCATAAAGGCTGAGAAGCGAGAAAGAGGAGTATGTGTTGCGCCGCTGCAGTGGAGTTAGATAAGACCACCTCAATAAAGCAGAGCAGGAGAAGCTGAGAGATGGAAGGAGGCTTTTAAGTGTTCTGTTTACCTCAAGAATTGGACCATCTCTCTAATTGTGTTGCTGTGCCGCCGTTCATGCGAGAAATAAAGTAATATAAGAAATATAAATAAATATAAAAAGATAGGGAAATGTAATTGCCTGTAGTGGGGAGGATTCCAACAGGAAACATTAGTATCCATTTTGAAACAGTAATGGCCCTCCCACACACACACATACACACACACCAAACAAGATCAAAGATCCTCTGTGCTGTAGGGTTTTGTGTTGGCTGTTTGGTTCCTTCATTTCAGTAAGGGAAAACCCCCCTGAAATGGACAAAAATGAATGGGATCATATTGGCAGTGTACGAAACATATACACGATGGCAAATATCACAAATATCACATTTGGACGACAGATCATTTAAAGCTTATGGCAAATGTCATATGGCAAATGCCAAGTGTCATACAGCAAAAATTCAGGCTAGTGAATTACAAAATAGGAATTAAAACTATTGAAATACCTACATTAAATACATGTAATAGACATACTACCCATTGTTTGTGCTAGCTGTGTGGACTGTACAGCTGCAATAGTTTGCTAACCACTGTACTTCCAGTGATGCACTGTAAATTCTAGAAATACAGCGTGTTGCTGTTGTCAGGTGTTACAGTAATATGCTGTACATTTATTTTTCGGTAAAGGTCCTGTAAATGCAAATCAGTAATTTACTGGCTTCTGTGCTGCCAGTATTTTCCTGTAAATGTACAGTAGCCTACTGGCTACTGTGTTGCCAGTCATTTACTGTGGAAAATACAGGACTTTTTTTTTACAGTTTGCCAGTAAGTTATTGTACATTTTACAGGAACAATTTTACAGTGAGGGAATAAGGAGATAAAAAATTAGCACCACCATGAGAATGTCAGTGGGGAGTGTGTGTGTGTGTGTGTGAGAACGTATTAATATTTATCATCTCAGATCACAGCTATTTCTCAATTGTTTTTTTCTTCACACATTCAGACACACAGGATGAAGTGGGAAATCACACTCAGATGGAATTATCTTATTTTCAGCAGTGGTGGATAAAGTACCCAATTATCATACTTGAGTAAAAGTAAAGATCGTTTAATAGAAAATGACTCAAGTAAAAGTGAAAGTCACCCAGTAAAATACTACTTGAGTAAAAGTCTAAAAGTATTTGGTTAATATGTACTTAAATATCAAAAGTAAATGTAATTGCTAAATTATACTTAAGTATCAAAAGTATACATATTTTTTAATTCCTTGTATAAAGCAAACCAGATGGCATAATTTTCTTTTCTTTTTTAATTTACCGATAGCCAGGGGTATGCTCCAACACTCAGACATCATTTAACAAAAAAAACATGTTTAGTGAGTCCGCCAGATCAGAGGCAGTAGGGATGAGCACGGATGTTCTCCTGATAAGTGTGTGAATTAGACCATTTTGGATGACCACGGATGTTCTCTTGATAAGTGTGTGAATAAGACACTTTTTCTGTCCTGCTAACCATTCAAAATGTAACGAGTACTTTTTAGTGTCAGGAAAAATGTATGGAGTAAAAAGTACATACTTTTCTTTAGGAATGTAGTGCAGTAAAAGTAAAAGTGGTCAAATAAATAAACAGATACCAAAAAAACACTACTTAAGTAGTACTTTCAAGTATTTTCTTAAGTGCTTTCCACCACAGCTTTTCAGTCACCTTGACTATGGTGGAGAAGATTAGAGATTGTAAGAGAGCGGGAGAGAGATACATAGAAAGAGAGACAGAGAGAGACAAATAGATTGAGAGAGAGAAAAAGAGAGACAGCGCTATTGGATGGAGGGATGGTGTTCTTTCCATTTTGAGCTAATCTGTCAGTGTTCAGTGTTCACACACACACATAGAGATTAGAGGACTTTGTCCCAGTTACTCTAGCTGTGCCATGTCTAGGCCTTAGGGCTTTAATAAACAGGCCCTACTTTATCCAGATTACAGCTGTAAAGCTATCACACGCATGCACCCGCACACACACACAGGCACAATAGCATGATGAAACCCTGCTCACTCGTCCATGTCCTCTGATTGGCTAACAGCAACTGCCTTGTCAAAGACTTGGAAAGGGCAGAGACCTGGAAATCTGAGAGAAAAAGAGATGAAAAACAGGACATAGACACTCATAAGGTTACATGGAAACCAGGGATGTAGTGCTGCTGGAGCACACCGGAGTGTCACTTCTTGTTGATGCTGGGTTATTGAGCTATGATCCTCCGGATCAGATAGGAAGACTGGAGGCATGGCTTAGTAAGGGCTTGGCTTTCAGGAGGTTATTTTTTGGGCACCCGTGAGAGTAAATTTAGCTAGTGCCAAGTATGCTACTGTAATTTTCACTGTAAATTACAGTAGTACCATAGCAATTATACAGTCCAATACTGTAAAATTTGACTATTATACTTTAAGTAAATGCTTCTGTAATTGTAATATTGGTTGTTTCACTGTAATTACATGGGTGTTTGTATATTACAGTAGATTCATGAATATGTCGTGTTTCTAACTACTTGTACTTCTAGAGGCCTAAACAAATGCTTCCAAACTAGCCACGATTACAGGGCAAACCAAACCAAAAGGATTTGGCAAAACAATCAAACAGCAAAAGTTAATTAAGTTAACATTTCTAATACATTTGTATAAAATTCACAACCATTCGAACAATAAGCAATCAAATCAAAGATAAACAAACACGGCAGAAAATAAATATGATCAATAAAAAAACAAGTAACAATAATCAGTCCATCAATGTGTTAGTCAGTCAGTTATGGTTGGTCTGGTGGAGTGGTTGATGGTGTGTTAGTGTCTTTGTATTGGGGGATGGGAAGCAGTGGGGTCTGGGCTGGCAGTTGCTGGATGGTGGTAGTAGTTGTAGTTGGTCGGTGCAGTGTCCAGGGTTGGTGCTGCTGTTAGGGATGGGACCGGGAAAACCTGGGTTGGTGTTAGGGCCGGGTTGAAATTGTACTGGAACCACGGCTGGGAACGAGGGGTTGGTGCTGGGTCTGATGCCGGGCCTGGGAAAAAAAGGAATCAGGAACTGGTACTGGATCGGGATCTGTAGAGGGAAGGAGGAGCAAGTAGACACACAAGGGAGCCCTAGACCTAGAGGTCAATGGTGGTACTTCCCTGTGGCTTGCTCGTTCCGGGTGAAGGTCTCATCTTTGGTCCCTACTCCGCACCCCTTCTGGTGTTCCGGTGCTGTGACTGGGTCTGGTTCTGGAACTGGGATTAGTGTTGGATCTGCAGAGGGGAGGAAGGACATCCCGAGGAGCGAGCAGACACACCAGGAAGCACAAGGTCGTTTGTGTTGTTGGGTGGTTCTTGGCTGTTCACAGGTCTTGACAGGCCTCCCCACTAACTGCCTGATGCAACCCTGTACTGACTTGGTGGGAGACTGAGGGGTGTTGGTAGGGGTGAAGGTGGGTCCGGGGGGTCTGGACTGAGGCTGGCTGGCAACTGTTTTTCTCGGAGGGGATAGGGGTTTTACGGGTCATGTTAGCTGGCGTAGGGGTTTGGGTTCTGGGGTGGTCTTCTGGTTTCTGTTGTTTGTCTTGTATTTTCCATTTGGTAACTTTTGGACAGTTTGGATAATCGTCATCTAAGAACTGGAGTTGTGAGGCGAAGGGTTCTTCCAGTTACATGGTCTCTCTCGAAACCAGCTCCCCTTTGACCAGGGTTTGCAGGGGGTAGAGGTGGCAAGGAAGGGATTTGTTGTGGGGGACAAAGGTGGAGTGGCCAGCAGGGGAGGGGGCTGTTTCTGGGATGTCTTGGGTGGTGACAGGGGTGGCAGCTGTTTCTGGGATATCTTGGGTGGTGGGTTGGCGGTGCCTGTGGAAAGGTCTGGCTCTTTGTTGTTGTGGTCTGGTGGAGGTGATGGGGCGTTGGTGGGTTTGGGGTTTGGGATTCGGGTTAGGGTTGGCTGGTGTATGAACTGGAGAAGGTACTGAAGAAGTGACCCCTTTTCCTGCGCAGGTTTCAGTGGCGTTTGGAGGTAAAGTCAGAGGTGAGATGGCTGTCTTTACAGATCTTCCAGATGATGGCTGTGTCTAGGCTGTGGCCAGATGGCCCCGTTGGTCGTTGTTCCTGCACAGTGTGGGCATGTCGTAGTAGTGGATGAAGCCTCTGTTGTTTCCCAGTGTGATGGTGCTGGGGAGGTGTTGGACTACGCCCACTCCGGTTGGGTCCGGTCTCAACCTTTTGACATGTAAGTTCTAAATATTAATAATGGCAATTACAGCGTGAGTTCTTTTTGCACACGGTACTAGAATTCTATGCTGCAGTTCTGGAATTTGATTGTTGCATTTTGCCATTATTCTCTGCACCACTCATTGCATCAAGACCGCAATGTCTGCTTCATATGGGGCTTTAGAAAAATATCCTTTCTTTCTATAATAGTAGCAGCGAGTATCTATAGTATTATTGATAATTGTATAATTATTATCATCTATTACATGTATTATTATCTGAAAGAGAGATAGGGCTGGAAAACTGAGGCGCGAAGTCAGGTGTATTTGATACAATAGTTGCGAACAAACTAAGTGAGAACGGGGTATGAGCATATATTACATATGCCGACCATGGCTAAGTGTGAGGATCGACGCTAGAGACGAGAAGCGGGTACAGGGAGTGAACATTTAATAAACAATGGACATGAAACGGAACAGAAACAGCATCTGGACAGGGGAAAAATAACGACATCAATGCTGACGAAGGGAACTAACGGAGCAGCCCACAGATATAGAGGGGGTAATCAACAAGGTAATGGAGTCCAGGTGAGTCCAGTGAGCACTGAGCTGCGTAATGATAGGGACAGGTGTGCGTAATGAAGGGCAGTCAGGCGCCCTCGAGTGCCAAAGAGGGAGAGCGGGAGTAGGTGTGACAGCTAAGGCTGGGAAATGCAGGCATTCTAAATACTTTTTGTTCATTTACATTTCCTTTATTCGACGCTGGAAAAACTAGGCTATAGCGGTGGATACATTTCATCATCATGTCAATATGTTATTACCACTGGACATGTAGTTTACAGATGCCTGCCTCATCACCAAGCGAGGAAGATATTTCGCAACCCATCAGATGCGGTGAGTTTTATGGCTTGGATAGGTTTTAGCCTGGTCAGGCCGGTGGATCAAGTCATGTAAGCAACAAAGTGAGGTAGTTTGTGGGGGTGATCAGATTGAATGGTGTGTGCGTGTAATCAGCTATGTTGTTTGCAGACACCATGGCATGAATGAAGCAAGGATGTAGATATAATGGGTTATTGTAAACTATGGAGCTAGATAGGATTATCGAGGTTTATGCTTTGGTGCCATCTACAGGCTTAATGTTACTTGGGTGTACAAGTTATCGCTCTCCTTCCAAAACGTGGTTAGATTTGTATAAACTTCAAGTATTATAAAATATGCAGTATATTCCTAGGGAACGTTGATGTAATGCAACAATTCAAATCGTGCTTTTGCGAGACGATATTATAAATCAAGGCATAACAAAAGTTGATTACTGTCACACCCTGATCTGGTTCATCTGTCCTTGTGATTGTCTCCACCCCCTCCAGGTGTCACTTATTATCCCCGGTGTGTATATCCCTGTGTTTCCCGTCTCTCTGTGCCAGTTCGTCTTGTATGCCAAGTCAACCAGCGGTTTTCTTGCTCCTATTTTTCCCAGTCTCTGTTTGCTTCTAGTCCTCCTAGTTTCGACCCTTGCCTGTCCTGACTCCGAACCCGCCTGCCTGTTCTGACTACCAGCCTGCCTATCCCCTTGTACTGTTTTTGGTCTCGGATCTGGTTGCTGACCCCTGCCTGGCCTGACCCCGAGACTGCCTATCGTCTGGTACTCTTTGGACTCTGACCTGGTTTATGAGCTCTCGCCTGTCCCCGACTTGCCTTTCCCTACTCCCTTTGTTATAATAAATATCGGAGCTCTACCATCTGCCTCCTGTGTCTGCATTATGCCCTTATAGATTACATACTTTAATGTTTCTGTTTTCTTTCAGAAAGGAAGCCCAGGAGCCAAACAAAGTACTTCATATCAGGTAAACAAACATATGTTACATCTGTCTTTTATTTTTAAGAACATTTCTCCAATACCCCCCCCCCCTCACCCACTATGCATCAAACACATCATACATTTCACTTTATTTTTTCTATATTTTTTTCATATCAGCATAAAGGAACAATTTTTGATTGCCTACTCTTTTTGTTCTGTTTTATTTCAGAAACTGACCATTCTGAAAGTATTCAGATGCTTTCTAGGCAGAATTCCTCTGTCCAGTGTCTGTGTTATTTTGCCTATATTAATCTTTTCTTTTTATTGGCCAGTCTGAGATAGGGATTTTTATTTGCAATTCTGCCTGGAAGGTCAGCATCCCGGAGTCGCCTCTTCACTGTTGACGTTGAGACTGGTGTTTTGCGGGTACTATTTAATGAAGCTGCCAGATGAGGACTTGTGAGGTGTCTGTTTTTCAAACTAGACACTCTAATGTACTTGTCCTCTTGCTCAGTTGTGCACCGGGGCCTCCCACTCCTCTTTCTATTATGGTTAGAGACAGTTTGCGCTGTTCTGTGAAGGGAGTAGTACACAGCGTTGTACGAGATCTTCAATTTCTCGCATGGAATAGCCTTCATTTCTCAGAACAAGAATAGCCTGACGAGTTTCAGAAGAAAGGTCTTTGTTTCTAGCAATGTTGAGCTTGTAATCGAACCCACAAATGCTGATGCTCCGGATACTCAACCAGTCTAAAGAAGGCCAGGTTTATTGCTTCTGTCACGTTCCTGACCTGTTTTCTGTTGTTTTGTATGTGTTTAGTTGGTCAGGACGTGAGCTGGGTGGGAATTCTATGTTGTGTGTCTAGTTTGTCTGTTTCTATGTCCAGCCTAATATGGTTCTCAATCAGAGGCAGATGGTAATCGTTGTCCCTGATTGAGAATCATATATAGGAGGCTTGTTTTGTGTTGGGATTTTGTGGGTGTTTGTTTCCTGTCTCTGTGTTTGTGTTCTGCACCAGATAGGTCTGTATCGGTTTTCACGTTTGTTATTTTGTAAGTTGTTTGTAGTGTTCACTTGATCTTTTAATTAAACATGTTGAGCACTGGCTACGCTGCACTTTGGTCCTCTCCTTCACCTATGGAAGAAAGCCGTTACAGAAACACCCACCAAACCCGGACCAAGCAGCGTAGCAACGGGGAGCAGCAGCGGCCCAGTACACAGGACTACTGGACACAGGAGGAATGGTCTTGGGAGATCATGGACGGAAAAGGACCCTGGGGAAGGGTTGGAGAGAATCGCCGCTCTCGGGAGAAGGAGGCAGCCACAGCCCAGGAGCGGTGGATTGAGGAGGCAGCACGTAAGAGAGGCTGGAAGCCCGAGAGGCTCACCCAAAAATTTCTTGGGGGGGGGGGCTAAAGGGGAGTGTGGCGAAGCCGGGTTGGATACCTGAGCCAACTCCCCGGGCTTACCGTGGAGTGAGAGGGCGTCGTACTGGTCAGACACCGTGTTATGCTGTGGAGCGCACGGTGTCCCCAGTACGCGTGCTTAGCCCAGTGCGGGCTATTCCACCTTGCCGCACTGGTAGGGCTAGGTTGGGCATCGAGCCGGGTGCCATGAAGCCGGCCCAACATATCTGGCCTCCAGTACGTCTCCTCGGGCCGGCGTACATGGCACCAGCCTTACAGGTGGTGTCCCCGGTTCGCCTGCATAGCCCAGTGCGGGCTATTCCACCTCGCCGCACTGGCAGGGCTACGGGGACCATTCAACCTGGTAAGGTTGGGGAGGCTCGGTGCTCAAGAGCGCGTGTCCTCCTTCACGGTCCGGTATATCCGGCGCCACCTTCCCGCCCCAGCCCAGTACCACCAGTGCCTACACCACGCACCAGGCTTCCAGTGCATCTCCAGAGCCCTGTTCCTCCTTCACGCACTCTGCCTATGGTGCGTGTCTCCAGTCCAGTGCCTCCAGTTCCGGCACCACGCACTAAGCCACCTGTGCGTCTCCAGAGCCCTGTACGCACTGTTCCTTCTCCCCGCACTCGCCCTGAGGTGCGTGCCCTCAGCCCGGTACCTCCAGTTCCGGTACCACGCACCAGGCCTATAGTGCGCTTCGAGAGGTCAGTGTGCCCTGTCCCTGCTCCCCGCACTAGCCTTGAAGTGCGTGCCGTCATCCCGGTACCTCCAGTTCCGGCACCACGCACCAGGCCTACTGTGCGCCTCAGCAGGGCAGAGTCGGCCGTCTGCCCAACGCCTTCTGCACTGCCTGTCTGCCCAGCTCCGTCTGAGCCATCTGTCTGCCCAGCGCCGTCTGAGCCATCTGTCTGCCCAGCGCCGTCTGAGCCATCTGTCTGCCCAGCGCCGTCTGAGCCATCTGTCTGCCCAGCGCCGTCTGAGCCATCTGTCTGCCCAGCGCCGTCTGAGCCATCTGTCTGCCCAGCGCCGTCTGAGCCATCCGTCTGCCCAGCGCCTTCTGAGCCATCCGTCTGCCCAGCGCCTTCTGAGCCATCCGTCTGCCACGAGCCATTAGAGCCGCCCGTCTGTCCCGAGCCATTAGAGCCATCCGTCAGTCAGGAGCCGCTAGAGCCGTCCGTCAGTCAGGAGCTGCCAGAGCCGCCAGCCAGTCAGGAGCTGCCAGAGCCGCCAGCCAGTCAGGAGCTGCCAGAGCCGCCAGCCAGTCAGGAGCAGCCAGAGCCGCCAGCCAGTCAGGAGCTGCCGGAGCCGCCAGCCAGTCAGGAGCTGCCAGAGCCGCCAGCCAGTCAGGAGCTGCCAGAGCCGCCAGCCAGTCAGGAGCTGCCAGAGCCGCCAGCCAGTCAGGAGCTGCCAGAGCCGCCAGCCAGTCAGGAGCTGCATGAGCTGCCTTACAGTCATGAGCTGCCCTACGGTCATGAGCTGCCCTACAGTCATGAGCTGCCCTACAGTCATGAGCTGCCCTACAGTCATGAGCTGCCCTACAGTCATGAGCTGCCCTACAGTCATGAGCTGCCCTACAGTCATGAGCTGCCCTACAGTCATGAGCTGCCCTACAGTCCGGAGCTGCCCTACAGTCATGAGCTGCCACTCAGTCCGGAGCTGCCACTCAGTCCGGAGCTGCCACTCAGTCCGGAGCTGCCACTCAGTCCGGAGCTGCCACTCAGTCCGGAGCTGCCACTCAGTCCGGAGTTACCTCTCTGTCCTGAGCTACCTCTCTGTCCTGAGCTACCTCTCTGTCCTGAGCTACCTCTCTGTCCTGAGCTACCTCTCTGTCCTGAGCTACCTCTCTGTCCTGAGCTACCTCCAAAATCATGTGGGGGCCTTGGGGAGGATTCTTAGGCTAAGGTCGTGGGCGAGGGTCGCCACTCAAAGGACGCTAAGGAGGGGGACAAAGACAGTGGTGGAGTGGTGTCCTCGTCCACCGCCGGAGCCGCCACCGCGGACAGATGCCCACCCAGACCCTCCCCTTGAGTTTTAGGGGTGCGCCCGGAGTTCGCACCTTGGGGGGGGGGTTCTGTCACGTTCCTGACCTGTTTTCTGTTGTTTTGTATGTGTTTAGTTGGTCAGGACGTGAGCTGGGTGGGAATTCTATGTTGTGTGTCTAGTTTGTCTGTTTCTATGTCCAGCCTAATATGGTTCTCAATCAGAGGCAGATGGTAATCGTTGTCCCTGATTGAGAATCATATATAGGAGGCTTGTTTTGTGTTGGGATTTTGTGGGTGTTTGTTTCCTGTCTCTGTGTTTGTGTTCTGCACCAGATAGGTCTGTATCGGTTTTCACGTTTGTTATTTTGTAAGTTGTTTGTAGTGTTCACTTGATCTTTTAATTAAACATGTTGAGCACTGGCTACGCTGCACTTTGGTCCTCTCCTTCACCTATGGAAGAAAGCCGTTACAGCTTCTTTAATTAGAACAACAGTTTTCAGCTGTGCTAACATAATTGCAAAAGGTTTTTCTAATTAAAACTAAGTAAACTTGGATTAGCTAACACAACATGTCATTGGAACACAGGAGTGATGGTTGCTGATAATGGGCCTCTGTACACCTATGTAGATATTCCATAAAACATCTGCATTTCCCAGCTACAATAGTCATTTACAACATTAACAATGTCAACACTGTATTTCATGTTACTTTCATGGACAAAACATTTGCTTTTCTTTCAAAAACAAGGAAATGTCTAAGTGACCCCAAACTTTTAAACAGTTGTGTAAGTATTCAGACCCTTTACTCAGTAACTTTGTTGAAGTACCTTTGGCAGCGACTACAGCGTCGAGTCTTCTTAGGTATGATGCTACAAGCTTGGCACAACTGTATTTGGGGAGTTTCTCCCATTCTTCTCTGCAGATCCTCTTAAGCTGGATGGGGAGCGTCGCTGCACAGCTATTTTCAAGTCTCCTCAGAGATGTTCGATCGAGTTCAAGTCCGGAGTCTGGCTGGGCCACTCAAGGACATTCAGAGACTTGTCTCGAAGCCACTCCTGCGTTGTCTTGGCTGTGTGCTTAGGGTCGTTGTTCTGTTGGAAGGTGAACCTTTGCCCCAGTCTGAGGTCTTGAGTGCTCTGGAGCAGGTTTTCATCAAGTATCTCTCTGTACTTTGCTCTGTTCTTCGTTCCCTCGATCCTGAACAGTGTCCCAGTCCCTGCCGCTGAAAAAAATTACCACAGCATGATATCACCACCACCATGCTTCACCGTAGGGAAGGTACAAGGATTCCTCCAGACGTGACTCTTGGCATTCAGGCCAAAGAGTTCGATCTTGGTTTCATCATTTACATTTACATTTAAGTCATTTAGCAGACGCTCTTATCCAGAGCGACTTACAAGTTGGTGCATTCACCTTATGATGTCCAGTGGAACAACCACTTTACAATAGTGCATCTAACTCTAAGGGGGGGGGGGGGTTAGAAGGATTACTTTATCCTATCCTAGGTATTCCTTAAAGAGGTGGGGTTTCAGGTGTCTCCGGAAGGTGGTGATTGATTCCGCTGACCTGGCGTCGTGGGGGAGTTTGTTCCACCATTGGGGTGCCAGAGCAGCGAACAGTTTTGACTGGGCTGAGCGGGAACTGTACTTCCTCAGAGGTAGGGAGGCGAGCAGGCCAGAGGTGGATGAACGCAGTGCCCTTGTTTGGGTGTAGGGCCTGATCAGAGCCTGAAGGTACGGAGGTGCCGTTCCCCTCACAGCTCCGTAGGCAAGCACCATGGTCTTGTAGCGGATGCGAGCTTCAACTGGAAGCCAGTGGAGAGAGCGGAGGAGCGGGGTGACGTGAGAGAACTTGGGAAGGTTGAACACCAGACGGGCTGCGGCGTTCTGGATGAGTTGTAGGGGTTTAATGGCACAGGCAGGGAGCCCAGCCAACAGCGAGTTGCAGTAATCCAGACGGGAGATGACAAGTGCCTGGATTAGGACCTGCGCCGCTTCCTGTGTGAGGCAGGGTCGTACTCTGCGAATGTTGTAGAGCATGAACCTACAGGAACGGGTCACCGCCTTGATGTTGGTTGAGAACGACAGGGTGTTGTCCAGGATCACGCCAAGGTTCTTAGCGCTCTGGGAGGAGGACACAATGGAGTTGTCAAGCGTGATGGCAAGATCATGGAACGGGCAGTCCTTCCCCGGGAGGAAGAGCAGCTCCGTCTTGCCGAGGTTCAGCTTGAGGTGGTGATCCGTCATCCACACTGATATGTCTGCCAGACATGCAGAGATGCGATTCGCCACCTGGTTATCAGAAGGGGGAAAGGAGAAGATTAATTGTGTGTCGTCTGCATAGCAATGATAGGAGAGACCATGTGAGGATATGACAGAGCCAAGTGACTTGGTGTATAGCGAGAATAGGAGAGGGCCTAGAACAGAGCCCTGGGGGACACCAGTGGTGAGAGCACGTGGTGCGGAGACAGATTCTCGCCACGCCACCTGGTAGGAGCGACCTGTCAGGTAGGACGCAATCCAAGCGTGGGCCGCGCCGGAGATGCCCAACTCGGAGAGGGTGGAGAGGAGGATCTGATGGTTCACAGTATCAAAGGCAGCCGATAGGTCTAGAAGGATGAGAGCAGAGGAGAGAGAGTTAGCTTTAGCAGTGCGGAGCGCCTCCGTGACACAGAGAAGAGCAGTCTCAGTTGAATGACTAGTCTTGAAACCTGACTGATTTGGATCAAGAAGGTCATTCTGAGAGAGATAGCAGGAGAGCTGGCCAAGGACGGCACGTTCAAGAGTTTTGGAGAGAAAAGAAAGAAGGGATACTGGTCTGTAGTTGTTGACATCAGAGGGATCGAGTGTAGGTTTTTTCAGAAGGGGTGCAACTCTCGCTCTCTTGAAGGCGGAAGGGACGTAGCCAGCGGTCAAGGATGAGTTGATGAGCGAGGTGAGGTAGGGGAGAAGGTCTCCGGAAATGGTCTGGAGAAGAGAGGAGGGGATAGGGTCAAGCGGGCAGGTTGTTGGGCGGCCGGCCGTCACAAGACGCGAGATTTCATCTGGAGAGAGAGGGGAGAAAGAGGTCAAAGCACAGGGTAGGGCAGTGTGAGCAGAACCAGCGGTGTCGTTTGACTTAGCAAACGAGGATTGGATGTCGTCGACCTTCTTTTCAAAATGGTTGACGAAGTCATCCGCAGAGAGGGAGGAGGGGGGGGGGGGGGGGGGGGGGGGAGGATTCAGGAGGGAGGAGAAGGTGGCAAAGAGCTTCCTAGGGTTAGAGGCAGATGCTTGGAATTTAGAGTGGTAGAAAGTGGCTTTAGCAGCAGAGACAGAAGAGGAGAATGTAGAGAGGAGGGAGTGAAAGGATGCCAGGTCCGCAGGGAGGCGAGTTTTCCTCCATTTCCGCTCGGCTGCCCGGAGCCCTGTTCTGTGAGCTCGCAATGAGTCGTCGAGCCACGGAGCAGGAGGGGAGGACCGAGCCGGCCTGGAGGATAGGGGACATAGAGAGTCAAAGGATGCAGAAAGGGAGGAGAGGAGGGTTGAGGAGGCAGAATCAGGAGATAGGTTGGAGAAGGTTTGAGCAGAGGGAAGAGATGATAGGATGGAAGAGGAGAGAGTAGCGGGGGAGAGAGAGCGAAGGTTGGGACGGCGCGATACCATCCGAGTAGGGGCAGTGTGGGAAGTGTTAGATGAGAGCGAGAGGGAAAAGGATACAAGGTAGTGGTCGGAGACTTGGAGGGGAGTTGCAATGAGATTAGTGGAAGAACAGCATCTAGTAAAGATGAGGTCAAGCGTAATGCCTGCCTTGTGAGTAGGGGGGGAAGGTGAGAGGGTGAGGTCAAAAGAGGAGAGGAGTGGAAAGAAGGAGGCAGAGAGGAATGAGTCAAAGGTAGACGTGGGGAGGTTAAAGTCACCCAGAACTGTGAGAGGTGAGCCATCCTCAGGAAAGGAGCTTATCAAGGCGTCAAGCTCATTGATGAACTCTCCAAGGGAACCTGGGGGGCGATAAATGATAAGGATGTTAAGCTTGAAAGGGCTGGTAACTGTGACAGCATGGAATTCAAAGGAGGCGATAGACAGATGGGTCAGGGGAGAAAGAGAGAATGTCCACTTGGGGGAGATGAGGATCCCAGTGCCACCACCCCGCTGACCAGAAGCTCTCGGGGTGTGCGAGAACACGTGGGCAGACGAGGAGAGAGCAGTAGGAGTAGCAGTGTTATCTGTGGTAATCCATGTTTCCGTCAGTGCCAAGAAGTCGAGGGACTGGAGGGAAGCATAGGCTGAGATGAACTCTGCCTTGTTGACCGCAGATCGGCAGTTCCAGAGGCTGCCGGAGACCTGGAACTCCACGTGGGTCGTGCGCGCTGGGACCACCAGGCAGCGGCCACGCGGTGTGAAGCGTTTGTGTGGTCTGTGCAGAGAGGAGAGAAGAGGGATAGACAGACACATAGTTGACAGGCTACAGAAGAGGCTACGCTAATGCAAAGGAGATTGGAATGACAAGTGGACTACACGTCTCGAATGTTCAGAAAGTTAAACTTACGTTGCAAGAAATCTTATTGACTAAAGTGATACAGTGCTGCTGAAGTAGGCTAGCTAGCAGTGGCTGCGTTGTTGACTTAGTTTAAAAGTGTAGCTGGCTAGGTAGCCTCGGTAACTGGCTAGGTAACCTCGACAACTACTCAAAACTACACAATTATCTTGACAGCAAAGACAACTATGTAGCTAGCTAACACTACACTAACCAAGTCGTTCCGTTGTAATGTAATAGTCTCTACAGTGCTGCTATTCGGTAGACGGTAGACGTTGGCTAGCTGGCTAGCTGCTGGCTAGCTAGCAGTGTTTCCTACGTTAAGAGGGACGACAAATAGCTGGCTAGCTAACCTCGGTAAATTACGATAATTACGATAATTACTCTAAACTAAACTACACACTCTAAACTACACAATTATCTTGGATACGAAGGCAGCAAAGACGACTATGTAGCTAGCTAACACTACACTAATCAAGTCGTTCCGTTGAATGTAATAGTTTCTACAGTGCTGCTATTCGGTAGACGTTGGCTAGCTGGCTAGCTGCTGGCTAGCTAGCAGTGTTTCCTATGTTAAGAGGGACGACAAATAGCTGGCTAGCTAACCTCGGTAAATTAAATTACGAAGACAGCAAAGACAACTATGTAGCTAGCTAACACTACACTAATCAAGTCGTTCCGTTGAATGTAATAGTTTCTACAGTGCTGCTATTCGGTAGACGGTGGACGTTGGCTAGCTGGCTAGCTGCTGGCCAGATAGCAGTGTTGACTACGTTAGGACGACGAATTACGATAATTACGATAATTACGATAAACTACACAATTATCTTTGATACAAAGACGGCTATGTAGCTAGCTAAAAAGAATTGCTAAGATCAGACAAATCAAACCGTTGTACTATAATGAAATGTAATGAAAAGTAATACTACCAGCGGTGCGAAGTGCGAAATGCGACCACTCGCTCCAACCCGGAAGTCGCTGACCAGAGAATCTTCTTTCTCATGGTCTGAGAGTCCTTTAGGCACCTTTCGGCAAACTCCAAGCGGGCTGTCATGTGCATTTTACTGAGGAGTTGCTTCTTTCTGCCCACTCTAACATAAGGGCCTGATTGGTGGAGTGCAGCAGAGATGGTTGTCCTTCTGGAAAGTTCTCCCATCTCCACAGAGGAACTCTAGCCTTCTGTCAGAGTGACCATCGGGGTCACCTCCCTGACCAAGGCCCTTGTCCCCCGATTGCTCAGTTTGGCTTGGTGGCCAGCTCTAGGACGAGTCTTGGTGGTTCCAAACTTCTTCCATTTGATGTTGATGTAGGTCACAGTGTTCTTGGGGACCTTCAATGCTTTAGAAATGTTTTGGTACCCTTCCCCAGATCTGTGCCTCGACACAGTCCTGTCTCGGAGCTCGAGGTACAATTCCTTTGACCTCATGGCTTGTTTTTTTCTCTGACATGCACTGTCAGCTGTGGGACCTTATATAGACAGGTGTGTGCCTCTTCAAATCATGTCCAATCAATTGATTTTACTTACTTATTTACTTATGTACATGTGGGGGCTGTGCTTTGGCAAGGTTGGTGGGGTTAAATCCTGCCTGCTTGGCCCTGTCCTGGGGTATAGCCTGTCTGGTTGGCCCTGTCTCAGCCTCCAGTATCTATGCTGCAATATTCTATGTGCCGGGGGGCTAGGGTCAGTCTGTTATATCTGGTGTAATTCTCTTGTGTTGTCTGGTGTCCTTTTTTAATTTAAGTATGCTTCCTCTAATTCTCTCTCTCCCTCCCCCCCCTGGAGGATCTGAGCCTTAGAACCTGGCCTGATGACTCATAGCTGTCCCCAGTCCACCCTGACCTGTTCACCGGACGTGCTACCTTGTCCCAGACCCCCTCTCTCTCTCTCCACCTGCTGTTTCGACCTCTAATTGACCCTGCTGGTCATTTATGAACGTTTGAACATCAATCTGGCCTAAATGGCCATGGACTGTCGCCACCTGGCACAGCCAGAAGAGGATTGGCCACCCCTCAGAGCCTGGTTCCTCTCTAGGTTCCTGCTTTTCTATGGAGTTTTTCCTCGCAACCGTGCTTCTGCATTGCTTGCTGTTTAGGGTTTTAGGCTGGGTTTCTGTATAGCACTTTGACATCTGTTGATGTAAAAAGGACTTTGTAAATACATTTGATTGATGTACTTGGGCATCTGTCTTTGTTTCTGTCGTGGGGTAGATGTTAGACACCTTACAGTGCCTCCTTGTGTGTTTCCCTTGCAGGGTGGTCTGAGGGACATCACTTGGGAAGTGGTGTCCAGTGAGGCGTAGAGGCTTGTCAGAGGCAGGCCGACGAGGAGTGTGGTGGTCCTCAATGAGCTGCCGCATCAGGTTTATCCTGTACTGCTGGTATGAGATCACCTGTCCTTTGACCTGCTGGTGGACAATGTTTCAATTGAGGAGAGCTATGTCTACTAGGTGGAAAAATAGCTTCTTGTACCATTTAATAAGGATCTGCCACTTTTTTCAATTTTCCTAAAATGACATATCCAAATCTAAGTGCCTGTAAATCAGGCCCTGAAGCAAGGATATGCATATTATTGGTACCATTTGAAAGCAAACACTTTGAAGTTTGTGCAAATGTGAAAGCAATGTAGGAGAATGTAAAAGATGATACAAAGAAAAAAAAATGTTATTTTGTATTTTTTTGCAGCATTATCTTTGAAATGCAAGAGAAGGGCCATAATGAATTATTTCAGCCCAGCTGCAATTTAGATTTTGGCAACTAGATGGCAACAGTGTGTGTAAAGTTTTAGACTGATCAAATGAACCATTGCATATCTGTTAAAAATGTTGTATCAAGACTGCCCAAATGTTCCTAATTTGTTTATGAATAATTATTCATGTTCAAAACTGCAGTTAGATTAACAAGAATCTAAGCTATTTGCCAATATCAGATATGTCTATGTCCTTGTTACTTACAAAATCATGCTAATTGCATTAGCCTACGTTAGCTCAATCGTCCCTGATGTCGGAGACACCGATCCTGAAGAAGTTTAATGGACTTTCTGGCACACTCAAAAAGACCGTTCTGCATGTCGACTTTCAACTGGTCCCATCTTCTTGTTATACTCCAAGACACAGTCTGGCTCTGGTGACATTGTCCAGTTTACCTGTGTCCAAAGTTGACTGAACATGGACATCACGTTTGTTGTGCCATTTCACTGCCATTATCTCAATGTTAGTTTGGAACTCCACCTCCCCCTTGCTTATTTTCTTTTTGAATATTGACATCCCCGTCCTGTTGGATCTCACTGTGCCACAGGCCACTGTGTTCTCCCTCAAAGAGTACTGGAAAAGGGTTGAGGTACTGTACCAGTTGTCCACACATACAGTGTGCCTGTTTCTGAGGTAAAGCTGCAGCATGATGATCAGCACTTATCCAGACATGCCAAGAACCTCAACATTCCTTTTATCTGTGGTGGTGCCGGTGTAGACGATCAAGTCCTCTACCTTCGCTGTCAGACACTCACATAAAACAAAGAACTTGACCTCAAATCTGTGGTGGTTTGATGGGATGTATTGCCGGAATGCAAGCCTCCCTTTCCAAGCCACGAGAGACTCATCAATGCAGAAGTTCTTGTGAGGCACAAACACTATTTGAAATGCCCTGGTCAAGGTGCCCAGGACATTCCTGATTTGTGATGGGGGTCAGTGATGTTGGCAGTGGCATTGTTCACAAAGTGGAGTGCCCTTAGCAAGACAAGGAAGCGGTCCTGGGAGAGGAGGATTGGGGGGAAAAGTCTGCAGCATGGGGTCAGTGGTCCCGCAGAGCCCTTTTTCACTAGCCCCGTCAGCAGCACCGTGACCAGGAAGGTATACATTTCACTGATCGTAGTGTTCACCCACTTTGAGAATTTCCCTTTTATGTCAGGGGCAGTCTTCTCTTTCAGTTCATGAGAATACCTGCAAACAAATAGGCATGTTTGGTAGGCTAAAGCCATTTTTTTGTAATATGATATTGGGCATACCTGTTGGTTTCCTGCACCACACACTCCACTAATTCCTCATCAAGGAACAGTTTAAATCACTCTGCCTGGGGTAGGTAGGGTGCTTTGTACGCCAGACAGGGTGTCATCGAAGTCTATCTCTGATTGTGTGAAGTGACAGGATCTCCAGCAGTGGGGACCATCCTCCTCAATTTCAACCTCTTCTCCCTCACAGCCTACATGACTGGCAGCAGCACCAGCAACTTGGGAAGGTGAGGGATACTCATTGAATGCAAGCTTGGAGTGGGTACCATTGTCCTCAGGCATCTCACGGTCACAGTCCAGAAGGTTGGAGGACAGATATTCCTCGTCACTATCTGATTGATCCGACCTACTTTCATACACAGGTTCATCATCAGAATTACAAAATGTTTCTCGTATCTCCTCACCAGTGAGATGTTTCCTTTTTAAACCGGATGTTATCGCTATACTCGATGGTTATCAGTGTTTGTCAAGAGTAAAAATGTTCTGTCAGGACTGACTTAGAATGTAACTGTTTGCCTCTCTGGAGGAATGCCCTGCTGAATTCCAGGAAGTTCATTACTTCTGGTCTGGCAGTTGTTGTTGCTTCTCCTGCTGCTCCTGCTCCCTGGCGATTTGCGTCTCTGTCCTCGGCCGCCTCCTCGTTGAGGATTAGCGGCGCATCGCTCCTGGGTTAATCTCGGTCAACTTGTTGAGGTGGGTGGTGGTGGTGGTTTTTGGGTCTTTTCCGGTCCTGCAGGGGAGGAAGGACAAACCTCAGAGCAGGCAGACACACTTGGTCAATGGTGGCACTCCTCTGTGGTCTGCTCGCTCCAGGCATAGGTTGGTGTCTTTGGTCCTTCCTCCGCGGCTCTGCCGGTAATACTGTCTAGTTTGTTCCGGGTGGTTGGCGGTCTGCTGGTCCTGGTCTGGTCAGTGGTGGCTGGAGGAGAGCAGATGTGGAAAAAAAGAAAGGCAGGGCTGCAGGCCAAGCATAGAGGAAGTAAGGCTCGCCTCAGCAGCAGTCTCCTCGCCTTAAGACCTGCAGTCCGTTGTCTCCTCTGGCAGCTGGTCTGGTGCTGGTTTTGGATGTTGAGGTCGAGCCATGGTCAAGACACTGTTACTGCCTCCTGGTCCGTCCAAAGAAAAGGAAAGAACAGAGAGGGTAGAGAAAGGGACACAACCACGCAGGGTTGTGCGTAATAAAGAGAAACCAGAGTCTTAAACCAGTAAAGGGTCAATTAATAGGGCACTACTACTACCTATAAGTTCAATTGGTCCAGCACTGTCACTAACTGGTGCAGCAAATAAAGCCACTTACACGGCAGACCTCGAAATATTTTAATGAGCCAATGATTCTTTCCCTCCCCCATAATTTACAGAACGCTGCTCTAAATATGAATACGTTTGATACAGGAGCTTGGAGGCATCCGTCAAAATCGCTAAGCTGTTTACTTCAAAGCAGTGTGCTGATGCTTGTATCACTTTATCAGAAGGATGTGATCAATGACGTCCGAAGCTTTGTTTTGTCGAAAAATCACCCGATTGATATGCAATTGGTTTCGGTAGAAGATCTATAATCATTTGGATGTTCTAAATTATTTTGACCAGCAGGTGCCACTAGTGTACAGCTTGTTGATCAAAGCCTCGAGTAATTAACCTTTTTTTAAATATAATTTTTTGTTGTTTTTTGTTGTATTTTCGAAGTGGCTGGAAATGTTCAGTGCTTCAGGAAGCTTAGTTTCCTCATCACTAGCAAATATGCAGCAACACAGCAATATAGTGCTTTCCTGTTAAATTGTATTGTAATAAAATTACAGCAATTGCTAACAGTGAATATGTAATTATATATTACAGCACACTAATGAATATTTTCTATCACTTGCAGAGGCCCAAACAAAGGCTTCCAAACTGGCTGTGATTACAGGACAAAACAGATCGAAGGGACATGGGTAAATACTTACCCAATAGAAGGTTTAAGACCCACTATCACTCTGATCTGGTCCCTATTTACATTTACTTGTTAGATAACTAATGCCACATATCACTTAAATTGGAACAGGACTCTCACTAATGGGTGAAAATATATAGCCACTTACAAGGCACAACTTTACCATGCAGCTGCTAGTGTTCATAAGGAATTTTGGCACTCCAAAAATGCAATATCTCCTGAATTAAAGTAAATTACTGGCAGCAATTAGCATTCTCACTCATGGGTACAAAAAAAACGTAATCTTACAAAGCATGCCTTAAAATATGTTAATGAGCCAGGGACTCCCTACCCACAACATTTTTACCACAATGAACCATAATTATTACACATTTACGGTGTTTTACTGTAGAAATTACAGAAATGTTGTAGTGTGCTGTAAAACAAATGTACTGAATTTTACTGTATTAAGTTTACAAGGTATCATACTGTTGATTAATATTAATAAATTACAAAAAGGCTAAAAGTGCGCTCATTCATGTCCACACCACTTGCTCCCTCCCTCACCCCCTCAAATCCCATCCCTCTTTTTGTCTCTGTACCTATTCCAGTCTCTCTGTTTCAACTCCCTACCTCCCTGCCTTCTTCCCTCTATTATCCCCTCTCTGAGGAAATCAGTGTTTTTCTTCCTCTGCTGGCTGCTCCTTACTCCTCTCCCATTCTGAGAGAGATGCCACATTAGACCAGGCTGCACCATCGATCCCAGATAAACAGATTATAATCCAGCTCAACCATCATCAAAATGCCTCATTCTGCTCCTTCCCCCAGAACTAACTGCAGAGAGAGAGTGGGAGCAAGACTGTCTAATTCTTCTTACACCAGAGCTAACTGCAGTGCACTGATCCAATTGGTGTTATTTTCTGGTGTGCGTGTCTGTATAATGTATAACGATGTTTTCAGCCATGGTGTTTTGCTTGCTAAAAGCCCTGAAAGTGGATCTGGAGTGGTCTGGGAGGAGAGAGTGAGGGTGGAGTGGGGAGGGAGAGAGAGAGAGAGATGGAAGAGAGAGCAGGGAAGAGAGCAGGAAGGGAGAGGATGGGGACTTGGGGACATTGGTATTCTTATTCCATTTTTGTCCAAAAGCCTTCACACTTCTCCTGTGAAGAGACTTGAGCCCTGCAGTGATGCTTCCGACCTCTCAATCTGTCAGCCTCAGCATGACTCCCTCACACCCTGCCAGGAGTGTCTGTTTGTTTGTTTCTGTCAATGCAGTCCGAGGGAGAGAGAGAGTTGTTGAATGAAGAGATAGCGTGTGTCTATCCAAAAACAGATTAGATTAGTATTTGCCCAGCGGGTGGGGGTGGAAAGAGGGATAGCAGGGCTCTCTGGGGAACTGACAGACTAGCTCAAGATGGAAAGAACGCCATCCCTCCTTCCAAGGGCTCTCTATTTTTCTCCCTATATACACTGAGTATACCAAACATTAGGAACACCTTCCTAGTATTGAGTTGGCCCCCATATTGCCCTCAAGACAGTCTCTATTAATCTGGGCATGATTTGTACAAGGTGTTGAAAGCGTTCCACAGGAATGCCGGGCCATGTTGACTCCAATGCTTCCCACAGTTGTGTCAAGTTGGCTGGATGTCCTTTGGGTGGTGGACCATTCTTGATACACACAGGAAACTATTGAGCGTGGAAAAACCCAGCAGCGTTGCAGTTCTTGAAACAAACCGTTACGCCTGGCACCTACTACCCCGTTCAATGTTTTGTCTTGCCATTTCATCCTCTGAATGCACACATGCACAATCCATGTCTCAAGGCTTAAAAATCATTATTTAACTTGGCTCCTCTCCTTCATCTACACTGATTCAAGTGGATTTAACAAGTGACATCAATAAGGGATCATAGATTTCACCTGTCATGGAAAGAGCAGGTGTTCTTGATGTTTTGTACTCTTAGTGTATATCCCTCTCCCTTTCCCACTTTCTCTCTCTCTTGCAATCTCTCTTCCATCTGGGTGTAATTTTCCACTTCATTGTGTGTCAATGTGTGAAGAGGAAAAAAAACGATTGAGAAATAGGTGGGATCCGAGTAATCATAAATATTAATACATTCTCACACAAACACGACATGAGAAAACACTTACGCGCACACACAACATCTCCCACTGACATACTCTGGTGCTGCCCATTTTCGCTCCGTCCCTCTTTTTGCCCCTCAATTAATTCACATCCCTATTTTTCTCTTCACCTATTCCAGTCTCTCTGTTTCTCCCTCCCTGCCTGCACGCCTGCTTGCCTCCCTTCCTCCCTCTCTCTTCCCCACTCTGAGGGGGATGGCACATGAGACCAAAACGCCTCATTCTGCTGCTTCCACCAGAACTAACTGCAGAGAAACAGAGAGAGAGAATATGTCTAATTCTGCTTCCACCAGAGCTAACTGCAGTGCACCGAGCCACATGGTGTTATTTTTTGGTATGCGTGTCTGTATAATGGTTATAGATGTTTGCAGCCATGGTGTTTTGCTTGCTAAAAGCCTTGAAAGTGGATCTAGAGTGGTCTGGGAGGAGAGATGTGGAGAGGGAGAGAGAGGAGGAAGAGAGAGGGGGAGAGAGATTCGGGAGGCAGAGGATGGGGACTTGGGGATGTTGGCATTCTTATTTTGTGAAGAGACGAGACCCTTCAGTGATGCTTCCGTCCTCCCAATCTGTCAGCCTCAGCCTCCCTCACACCCTGCCAGGTGCGTGTGTCTGTGCAAGTGTGAGTGTGTGTGTGTAAGGCTGGGGGGTTAGAGTCACAGCTAAGTGTTTTTTTCCTCGTGCCCTGGGTTCTCCTCAGCATATGAGCTCTGTGAGATGTAGGGAAATCAGTGATTTGGCTCAGTTCTGTGAAATTCTGCTTTGTCTGCTGGAATGAGAAGAGTGAGTGTGTATGTGTGTATGCCTGGATGCTTGAGTATGCCTGTGCAGGGTTGAACTAGTAGTTGCAGAGGCTGTTGCAATAAAAAGTCCATCTCCCCGCTGTATGAATGGAGAGCTGTGAATCACGTGGAGACAGTATTGCTGTGAATTGGGTGGAGACAGTATTTAACACTGGATAAGCCCCAATCACATCAGGGACTTTATCAGGGATCAGACCACGATCATGCGTAGTTTGCACTCACACACTAGATGCTTCAGTGAGATAGAGTGCTGGCTGCTATAAGAGTATTGACCTTCATAAACTCAGATACTGTAGCTCTGTCAGATGAACATCTGTCTGGAAATCATTTTATTTTATTTATGTACAACTCAGTAAAATGGTCAGGAAGTAAAATATAAGATATTCGGATCACACATACAGTGCCTTCGTAAAGTATTCAGACCCCTTTACTTTTTCCACATTTTGTTTCGTTACAGCCTTATACTAAAATTGATTAAATTGTCGTGAGTTGACTTTAACATCAATCTGAAGACTGTTATTTATCTAATTACCTAACTATGTTTAATTGTTACCCAATTAAATGAATCATGTAACAATTAACTCATTAGGATCTGGGGCACCACGAGAGCGGTTCTTTAAAGAGTTACTATATCCCGAATTAAACTCTAAAAGGTCTTTACCTATCACATCTATAAACAGTCAACTTATTAATCATAACCTCGTATCATATCATCATTCTGAACAGTTGTAACCTTGCATCTGCAAAAACCTGAGCCTTACTTATGATTCAGTACGACACAAATTGGTTAATTATTTATTTACTAGCTAATTAAATAGTAACACAGAATTAACATACACACTTAATACGTTAAAACAGGTCCCTAGCAGAATGACAACAATATGGCTGCTTGTTACAAAAGAGATGGGGAGGGGGTCAGTGTAACGATTGTCGTATCAAGGAGAAGGAGAAGACCAAGGTGCAGCATGGTAAGTACTCATTACTTTTAATGAATACTAATAAAACAACAAAAACGATAAACGAACAGTTCTGCCAGGTGAACATACACTAAACAGAAAACAACCACCCACAACACACAGTGGAAAACAGGCTACCTAAGTATAGCTCCCAATCAGAGACAACGATAGACAGCTGCCTCTGATTGGGAACCACACCAGGCCAAACACAGAAATAGACAACCTAGACATACAACATAGAATGCCCACCCACAGCACACCCTGACCAAACAAAACATAGAAACATACAAAGCAATCTATGGTCAGGGCGTGACAGTCAGAGACACTTAACTGTGGTAAATTTAGAAACTACTCTCACTTACAGAAATCATATACCTTGCACATGAACCGCCACCCTCTTTCAGTAAGAAATCATGAATGTATTTACGTGAAATGCCGGATCTCTCTCGTGGACAGGACCTTGGAAAGAGGGTTGGGCCTTTTCCCGGCACGCTTGTAATGCTCTGATTGTCCCAAAATGGTTTCAACAAGTCTTCTACTGTTGTTCTTCTCTGTAGTTGTCCAGTATCCGGTGACTTCTCGTGTAGTCCTGAACAGAACAACAGAGTTGATTTCCTTCCATTTGTTCATGAAGATGCCTCTTTGAAGACAGGCTAGTCCTCAACTGGCAGCTTCATTAAATAGTACACACAAAACACCAGTCTCAACGTCAACAGTGAAGAGGCGCCTCTGGGATGCTGGCCTTCTAGACAGAGTTCTTCTGTCCAGTGTCTGTGAAATTTTGCCCATCTTAATATTTTCTTTTTATTGGCCAGTCTTAGATCTGGCTTTTTCTTTGCAACTCTGCCTAGAAGGCCAGCATCCCGGAGTCGCCTCTTCACTGTTGACGTTGAGACTGGTATTTTGCTATTTATTGAAGCTGCCAGTTGAGGATTTGTGAGGCGTCTGTTTCTACTTGTCCTCTTGCTCAGTTGAGCACCGGGGCCTCCAAATCCTCTTTCTATTCTGGTTAGAGACAGTTTGCGCTGTTCTGTGAACGGGGTAGTACACAGCGCTGTATGAGATTTTCAGTTTCTTGGCAATTTCTCGCATGGAATAGCCTTCATTTCTCAGAACAAGAATAGACTGACGAGTTTCAGAAGATATTTCTTTGTTTCTGGCCATTTTGAGCCTTTAATTGAAGCCACAAAAGCTGATTCTCTAGATATTCAACAAGTCTAAAGAAGACCAGTTATATTGTTTCTTTAGTCAGAATAACTGTGCTAACATAATTGCAAAAGGGTTTTCTAATGATCAATTAGACTTTTAAAATGATAAACTTGGATTAGCTAACACAACATGCCATTGGAACACAGGAGTGATGGTTGCTGATAATAGGCCTCTGTACGTCTATGTAAACTCAACAAACTTAACATGTGTAAATAACATAACAAGATTCAACAACTGAGACATAAACTGAACAAGTTCCGCAGACATGTGACTAACAGAAATATAATAATGTGTCCCTGAACAAAGGGGGGGGGGGGGGTCAAAATCAAAAGTAACAGTCAGTATCTGGCAGAGGTGTGACCAAGTCATTGTTTTACAAGTCCCAAGTCAAGTCAAGACCGTCAAGTATCAAGTCACGTCTCAAGTCCAAAACAAGTCATAATGTGCTCTTCACCAAATGAAATACAATTTCATATTTTGAACAAGCGTAATAGTTAGTATATTACATTTACGCAAATCATGAATGCTTTTAAAAATATCTATGTATTTATTACTTTCCAAATAAACATATTTCCATGGAAATACATGGGTAGCTATGAGAAAGAACCCCCACCCCCCCAATAGTGATTGACTATCGAGGATCGCAATTGGGCGATGTAGGCTTGTACACAATCGCCCAACCTTAACACACACACACTCTCTCTGTGTGGTTACAGTAGGCTAACGTATGTCAATGGTTTTAGGAACAGCAGTAACATCAGGCAGGATTTAGACTACCAACTGCCTAGCCAGTTGTAGCTCAATCTTGTGTGCAATGATAACGTTCCCGCACTGACTGACTGTGTGGAGGCTCATTGATTTAACGTTACGTTAGCCTACATGATACACTAGTAAAGTAATAAAATGTATAGCTGTCGGCTATATTAGCCACGACTTACCGTTCTTTGTGCAGCTTCAAATGTCGACCAAAGTTGGAAATTTTCTTCTCGCATGTTTTGCAATCCATTTTTTGTTGATACACCTTCATCTTCATATCCGAAAATAATAATTTGGGTATCATCTTTCCAAGGGCTCCATCTGAATTCACCCGCCGACGTTCCTCTGCACTGCCACGCGCAACTTTTTCTCAGCTGGCACAATTTGATTGGCTGCTGTCCGATTCAAACTGTAATCCGTTAAATGAAGAGTTGATGCGCTTCACACTTTTTAAAAATAGCTTCATTTTTTATATTTGGGCTTGGGGAGGGTATCAAGTCAGGTCATAAGGCTCAAGTCCAAGTCATTGGTGTTAAAGTCAAAGTCGAGTTGCAAGTCATAATATTTGTGACTTGAGTCTGACTCGAGTCCAAGTCATGTGACTCGAGTCCACACATCTGGTGTGGCCACCAGCTGCATTAATCTACCCATCGTGTCCGATTTTAAAAATGCTTTACAGCGAAAACACAACATATGATTATGTTAGATCACCACCAAGTTCAAAAAACACACAGCCATTTTCCCAGCCAAAGATAGGAGTCACAAAAACAGAGATAAAATTAATCACTAAACTTTGATGATCTTCATCAGATGACACTCATAGGACATCATGTTACACAATACATGTATTTTTTGTTCGATAATGTGCATATTTATATCCAAAAATCTTAGTTTACATTGGCGCCATGTTCAGAAATGCCTCCAAAATATCTGGAGAAATTGCAGAGAGCCACATCTAATAACAGAAATACTCATCATACACTTTGATGAAAGATACATGTTTTACATAGAATTAAAGATACACTTGTTCTTAATGCAACCGCTGTGTCAGATTTCAAAAAAACTTTACGGAAAAAGCACACCATGCAATAATCTGAGACGGCGCTCAGATAAAAACAAAATTACGAAATTACATCATAAATATTCCCTTACCCTTGATAATCTTCATCAGAATGCACTCCCAGGAATCATAGTTCGACAATAAATTGTTGTTTTGTTCGATAATGTCAATTATTTATGTCCAAGTAGCTACTTTTGCTAGCGTGCTTAGTACATATATCCAAACGCTCGTGCAGGTCACACATAACGTCGGACGAAAACTTCAAAAAGTTACATAACAGGTCGAATAAACGTGTCAAACTAAGTAGAGAATCAATCTTCAGGATGTTGTTATCATATATATCCAATAACGTTCCAACCGGAGCATTCCTTCGTGTCTGTATAAGTTATGGAACGCAAGGCGATATCATGTGGAATGCGCGTGACCAGGAACTGGCAATCTGCCAGACCACTGACTCATTCCCCTCTCATCCGGCCCCCCAACACAGTATAAACTTCATTCAACGATCTACCGACTGTTGACATCTAATGGAAGGCGTAGGAAGTGCAAACAAATCCATATCCTCCTGGGATTTGAATTTGCGATGAGTTGAAAAACAACCAGCCTCAGAATTTCCTCTTCCTGTTTGGAAGTTTGCCTGCCATATGAGTTCTGTTATACTCACAGACATAATTCAAACAGTTAGAAACTTCAGAGTGTTTTTTATCCGATAGTAATAATACTATGCATATATTAGCATCTGGGACAGAGTAAGAGGCAGTTCACTATGGGCAGGCTATTCATCCAAAGTGAAAATGCTGCCCCCTATCCCTAAAAAGTTAAGCAAAATGTCTTAATCAGTCCCATATACTATGTTCTTACAAAGAAAGGTTATAAATTCTCTAATACAGCCACTATTGAAGGCCACCAGATCCCCTCTGGTGGTCAACCTAGCAATAACTAGCATTAATGGTACCAGTGGTTGGCACTTAAATAACGGGCCATAGAATTATGCAGCACCACGCAAGCTGTACATGCATTACACTGCAACTTTTAAAGGACGAACCACTGTATTGCAGGTAGCCTTCGGTGAAGGTGGTGGGGTCAGTGGAGGTGGCATGGGTATTTGTGGCCATACTTGGTTGTTTTTCCAATCCATTAGTGGTACCAAACAGTCTATTAAATCTACGCCAATCAGCATCTGCGGATTGTGGATAAGTGACACGCTCTGGAAGTTCAGTTGTAGTGGGAGACGTGAGAGGCGAGGTAGCCTGAGTGAAACCTCAAACTTCAGTGTCACATCGTTCCGTTTTGAACCAACATTTTGCCAGTGGTGGAAAAAGTAGCCAATTGTCATTCTTGAGTAAAAGTAAAGCTACCTTAATAGGAAATTACTCAAATAAAAGGGGACCCTGAGTAGCGCACCTATCTAAGGCACTGCATCTTAGTGCTATAGGTGTGTCAATTGACACCCTGGTTCAAATCCAGGCTGTAACACAATTGGCTGTGATTGAGAGTTCCATAGGTCGGTGCACAATTTGCCCAGTGTTGTCTGGGTTTGGCTGGTGTCTTCTGAAAAGCGTTAGGTATACACGACGAATTGCTCCGGCTCTGATTTTATTTGATACATATGAGAAAAACATCATAAAGTAGAATTTTTCAACCGAGTTTGATCAGTTTATTCAACGTTTATTGGAAATTTTGGAATTTTTCGTTCCATGCGTCAAGAGATGATGGACACGTGAGCTCGACATGGCTAGCCAAAGTTGCTAATTCGACAGAAGAAATGGACATTCTAAAACCAAACAACGATTTATTCTGGACCTAGGACTCCTTGCACAACATTCTGATGGAAGAACAGCAAAAGTAAGACAACATTTATGATGTTATTTCGTATTTCTGTGTAATATGTTGACTCCAACACCGCGGAGAATAGGTGAGCGCTGTCTCACAATAACGCATGCTGTATGTTGTGGTAAAGTTATTTTTAAAAATCTAACACAGCAGTTGCATTAAGAACCAGTGTATCTTTCATTTGCTGTACAACATGTATTTTTTAGTAAAGTTTATGATGAGTTCTTTGATTAGATTAGGTGACTGTCCAAAATATCTCCAGAGATTTTGGTGAATTGTTGCTACGTATTCACAATGTATAACCACGATTTGCAGCTCTAAATATGCACATTTTCGAACAAAACATAAATGTATTGTATAACATGATGTTATAAGACTGTCATCTGATGAAGTTGTTCAAGGTTAGTGATTAATTTTATCTCTATTTTGTGAAAGCTATTTTGGCGGGGAGTAAATGGCGTTATGTGTTTGGCTATTGTAGTGAGCTAATATAATTCTATATTGTGTTTTCGCTGTAAAACACTTAAAAAAATCGGAAATATTGGCTGGATTCACAAGATGTTTATCTTTCATTTGCTGTACACCATGTATTTTTCATAAATGTTTTATGATGAGTATTTATATATTTCACGTTGCTCTCTGTAATTATTCTGGCTGCTTTGGTGCTATTTGTGATGGTGGATTTGTAGCTCAAATATGCACATTTTCGAACAAAACATAAATGTATTGTATAACATGATGTTATAAGACTGTCATCTGATGAAGTTGTTCAAGGTTAGTGATTCATTTTATCTCTATTTGTGGGTTTTGTGAAAGCTATGCGGTGGAAACATGGTGAAAATATGCCGTTGTGTGTTTGGCTATTGTGGTTAGCTAATATAAATACATATTGTGTTTTCGCTGTAAAACATTTTAAAAATTGGAAATGATGGCTGGATTCACAAGATGTTTATCTTTCATTTGCTGTATTGGACTTGTGATTTCATGAAATTATATTATATGATATCCCTGTCCCGTTAGGCTAGGCTATGCTAGTCAGCTTTTTTGATGAGGAGGATCCCGGATCCGGGAGAGAGAAGCGGTAGAGGTTTTAAGGCCAACTGAACCGTGCTGCACAATGAATTAATCATGTGTCCCACCTGGCCATTTGGCCACTACATTCAACAAAGCCAAATGTGACCCGATTCAGGAAACTAGCCGAATGTCGCAAGTCACGACTTCACAGGAGAGCTGTTTGAACATGTTTTTTTTATCAAAACACGTTTTTTGGCAGAAATGCCTTCTCGGACATGTGCACTTTGATGTGCCCTAATGTCAAACTTTTATGCCATCTGTAAATACTAATAAAAGTGTTAAATTATGAGCCTAGTTGGTTTAGCCACAGAAAAAGTGAGCAACCTTCCCATTAGCCATGTTTGACTGAGATAATGATTGGGCTGGACAATGCCGAGAGATGAGTTTGGATTGGTCTGCCATATAGCACGCGTCTGTCTATTGGAGCTGGTCAGTATGTCTAGGTAATCGTGTCAAATGCGGCTTTTTTATGTATTGCGTAGTAAAACTGCATAAACCTAATGTCAAGTTAAAGTGTACTGTTAGCTAGCTAACGTTAGTTGGCTGGCTCGCTAGCTAATGTTATGTGTATGCTCTCCACTTTCTGTAGGACCGAGTTTTGAAATCAGTGGAATTCGAGTATGATAGCTAAGGAGATGGGGAAAACACCAGTCTGGATTACATGTCAAACTAAGGGCAACCATGCATGGCATCAGACAGGAGACGTGTCCAACCATGATGTATACTGGTAAGATAGTCTAGCTAGCTACATTTTCAGACATTACCCATTTCCAATTTTGACAGAAAGTGGTTTCATTTCAAGTGTACTGTTAGCTGGCTGGGTCACTAGCTAATGTTATGTGTATTATCTTATTCTTTGTATCTCGGACACATTTGCTTGACTAGTTATATCTATAGAACCTGGTTGGTTAGCTACCTACAGATTGATGCAGGGTAGTTAGCTAGCTACATGTCTTAACAAAAGACTCTAAATTTGACAGTATTTTCATTTCAAGTTAAAGTGTACTGTTAGCTAGCTAGCTAACATTAGCTGGCTGGCTAATGTTAGCTAGCTAGCTAACATTAGCTGGCTGGCTCGCTAACTAACGTTACATCATGCATTGGGATTCATTGTTTACCTAGCTAGCTATCTAGCTACATTTATTAACAAAAGACTCTCGTCTTACTGTGCCAGAGAGCAGATGAACTGATTAATTTTTGAATGCTCAAAACCCCAAATTATTTCCGGTGTCAGTAAATGTCGGCAACGAAGCGTAATTCAATCGTTGCCAGCTGCACAGTTACAGTCACCAACGCTCTGGATAATGTGAAGTCTGCCTAACCAGCTCTGCTAGGGGGAGTAAAATGGTCAGAGTGGGGTGTTCTCTCATTATGTGTCTGGAAGTAGGTAGCCAATGTTAGCCAGTTAGCTTGGGTGCTTGACTGTCATTGTGAGGTCAGAGCTTTCGGAAAAACCCTACTTATTGTTCAGAGCGTCCAGTGAACGGACAATCTGACAGCACAGTTGCAGTCACCAATGCTCTGGATAACATACCAGCCTAACCAGCTCTGCTATGTCTGGAAGTAGCTGGCAAGTTAGTACAGACCACTCGGATCAACCCTTAAAGAGATGGGTGGGGCTAAGGCTCAAGAGGGTGTGAACAATGTTGAATGGGTGTAGACAAAGAAGAGCTCTCCAATAGTAGTAGCAAAACATTGAAAGACGGTTTTCTCAAAAGTGAGTTTACAAGTTGATCAACTTTCAAAGGAGAATTAGTTTCCTTAAATGCAGTGTATGATATACCATTTAGTAGCTCTGAGTCTCTACTTTTATTCAATGTAAAAAACAGAGATTCAAATGTTGCTACATCCAGTTGGTGAGTCACAACTGTGAATCACAGATGACCTGCACATCGACAGAATGGACACCTTTTCTGTTGACAAAGTTGAATTCGTTCAATGAGGGTGGTTTTATTGTGATGTGGGTGCAGTCAATTGCACCAATGACATTGGGAAATCCAGTTATGGTATGGAAATCCTTTTTCACTCTGCCCTGTTGCACAGCAGTGTACGGAAACTGCATGTATTGTGAGGTCAATGAAATAATGCCATGAAGGACTGCAGGCAATATTCGGCTCATGGTTGTGAAATGCCAGACCAATCCGCAATCTCCCGTTGGAATGTTCCAGTGGCCAAAAATCCCAGGGTGGAGAGGACTTGGGTATGTACTGGGATGGCATTGGTGCGTTTCGTCTCCCTTTCTAATACTGGAGAGAGTTGGTTGCAGAGATACAATTAAAAATGCCTTGGAAAACAAAATCTAATAAGCCAAGCGTCGCTCTCAGCAAAAAAATCTGCATGCTCATTGAAAACATGCTCCCTGCGTACTGCAGCTTGTGCCAGGTCCTCCAGCAATGCAATATTTTCCATTTTGGACACGTCACAATGCCTCAATGGTGCCTTTTATATTATTAAACTGGTTTAACTAAATTGCCTCCAACCTTACATTCCACTCTCTAATTTACTTTATTATTCAATTAGGCTTAAATGGTTTCATGTTTATGAATTCGATAGCACCCTAAAAAAACTATTAGTAGGTTAAGTGTCTATAAAAGAAATACATTAATGTATTTTCTTCATAGTTTATGATTTGGTCCAGTACTGTATGTCAATACTTTCTCCATTTGGTGGATGGTATTTCATTAGCAGTTTGACTTTTCTACCACACGGCGCTGTGCATACGCAAGGTCATAACCACCAAGACTCTTCTTAGAGCTGGCTGCCCGGCCAAACTGAGCAATCGGGGGAGAAGGGCCCTGATCAAGAACCAGCTGGTCACTCTCACATAGCTCCTGAGTTCCTCTGTGGAGATGGGAGAACCTTCCAGAAGGACAAGCATCTCTGCAACACTCAACCAATCAGGTCTTTATGGTAGTGGCCAGATGGAAGCCACTCCTCAGTAAAAGGCACATGACAGCCCGCTTGGAGTTTGCCAAAAGGCACCTAAAAGACTTTCAGACCATGAGAAACAAGATTCTCTGGTCTGATGAAACCAAGATTGAACTCTTTGGCCTGAATGCCAAGAGTCACATCTGGAGGAAACCTGGCACTATCC
The DNA here is from genome assembly GCF_045679555.1 of Salvelinus alpinus. Classification (NCBI taxonomy): domain Eukaryota; kingdom Metazoa; phylum Chordata; class Actinopteri; order Salmoniformes; family Salmonidae; genus Salvelinus; species Salvelinus alpinus. The sequence goes on from NC_092109.1 coordinate 7,192,063, forward strand.
CGAGAGTGAAGCATGGTGGAGGCAGCAGCATCATGATGTGGGGATGTTTTTCAGCGTCAGGGACTGGGAGACTAGTCAGGATCGAGGCAAAGATGAACGGAGCACAAAGAGATCCTTGATGAAAACCTGCTACAGAGCGTTCAGGACCTCAAACTGGGGAGAAGGTTCAACCTTCCAACAGGACAACAACTCTAAGCACACAGGCAAGACAACACAGGAGTGGCTTCGGGACAAGTCTCTGAATGTTCATGAGTTGCACTGCCAGAGCCCGGATTTGAACCCGATCGAACATCTCTGAGGAGACCTGAAAAAAAGCTGTGCAGCGACGCTCCACATCCAACCTGAGAGCTTGAGAGGATCTGCAGAGAAGAATGGGAGAAACTCCCCACAAAGGTGTGCCAGCCTTTTAGCATCACACCCAAGAAGACGCGAAGCTATAATCACTGCCAAAGGTGCTTCAACAAAGTACTGAATAAAGCGTCTGAATACTTATGCAAATGATTATTTCCGTTATTAGCAAATAGGCTATTGTATGTAGATCGATGAGGAACAAAAAATATTTAATCAATTTTAGAAGGCTGTATCTGAAGACATTCCGATGGCACCGTATTGTGTCATAATAATATGTTGCATCTTGGTTTACATAATCTAAGTTTATCTGTCTATCCCTACTGTAGAATAGATAGTATACTGCACTCGCTTTTCAACAATACAATGTAATGCAATGTAATATACACTTGATGAAATAGTTCATTCAAATTCTTATCTCCTGAAAGTGCTTTCATCAGCATTGTCTAACATAAATTAGAAACTTGTCAATGCATTTAGGAAATTAATGAGGCTTTATAATAATTGACCCTCTGATTGCGTTCTGTATGTACATGTAACTGAGGAATGTCCAGAAGAGAAGGAGGCAGATGAGAATATCTGCATTAAATATTAATTGTTTAACTCCCCTTGTAAGAAAGGCTATTTTGAGATCAAGGGGGAGGAGGGGGGAGGCGGTTAGAGAGAATCAGAGGTGGGGTAGAGAGAGCAAGACAGTAAGACAGACACAGATGAAGAGAGAGATTAGGAGGTGGAGACAACAGAGATGGAAAAGACGAGAGAGAATAAAGATATAAATTGTAACATCATAAACTAGGAGATTGCAGAAGAGGTAGGTTGAAAAAACCTCCCTGGTCTTTGTGGTTGAATCTGTCTTTGAAATTCACTGACTCAACTGATTACCTTACAGATAATTGTATATGTGGGGTACAGAGATGAGGTAGTAAAAATCATGTTAAACATTATTATATTATTGTTTATTATATGAGTCAGTGCAACTTATTGTGCGACTTGATAAACAAATTTGTACTCCTGAATTTATTTAGGCTTGCCATAATAAATAGGTTGAATATTTATTGACTCAAGACATTTCAGCTTTCATTTAAAAACATTCTAAAAACATATTTTCACTTTGACTATGGGGTTTTGTGTGTGTCGGCCTGTGACACAAAATCTACATTTAATCAATTTTAAATTCAGGCTGTAATACATGTGGAAAAAGTTTTGGGGTATGAATACTTTCTTCAGACACTATACGTATATTATATATACAGTACCTCACATAACTGATATGAATATTAACAAAGTCTATTAAAATGTTTATCTGACTCCATAAAGATGATTTAGTCAGTACTATCTTTGAGTTACAGGAATAAACCATCAGGGAAGATCTGAAAATTGAATACTAAAGGCAAATAGATTTAATGACACTGTAAAATGTGGATTCACATACAAGAAATACAAGGCAATGTAAAGGTGCAAAATGCAGAAATCTTTCTTAAATTTTCTGGTTGCTAAAATTGTAATATTTTTCCTAATTTTAGTTTATGTGACAAAACAATCACTCAGAGTTTAGAGAATCACTGTACCATCTAAACCGGCTGTAAAATATATTTTCAATAACAAAAAATACAGCATTTTCAGCTGTTTGAAACTGGTGTACAAAACCTGAAAGCAAAAGACGCAAAAACAAAACGGAAGAACGGTAAGCATAGAAATAGTGCACATAGAACAGGTGTACCACTTCTTAGACTTGCTTTCAATGCAAACGACATATCCATAACTGACATTTCAATGTAAATTTGTTCGGGTCTCCCAAAAAGTTACAAGGCAATATTGACATGAACAAAGCATTCATCAATTAATGATCAGAGAGCGAGAGGGAGAGAGAGAATAGCCTTCGCCTAAAAGGCCATGCCCCAATAGTCCATGGGGAGGAAAAAGGAGATCACCAGAGCAGGACAGGAACAAAAGAGAAGAGCAATGCATCTGAGACCCTTTTATAATCACTCTCCTCTCCTTCTCATCTTTTCTCTTTTTTCTGTCCACTCTCAGCAGCCATCTCCTCACCGCCCTCTCTTCTGTATAAAATTATCTGCATGTTCCTTATAGTGTATGCAAATGTCCTACTCAGCAGCACGCTGTTGAGCCTGACAGCATGGCAGGCCTTTCCTGTTGCCTGTGGGGAGAAGAGGAAGAGCTTCTTTGAAATTCTGACAGTATGAACCACTAGTCAATAGTCTAGGTCTGCTCTGTGCTGCATACGGTCTCTGCAAACACCAGGAGAGAGCACTCCCTTACAGAAAAAACATGTCAGATTTCATGTTTTCACATCTTGAGCTTAAATTTCACGTGAAAACATTTTCACATGTATAAAATCTTGAGTTCACATGTTAACACCACCTTTTCACATGTGAGGAGAATAACATGTTTTTGGAGTTTCAATTTGTGAAAATATGCGGTTTCACATGTTCAAAACTTTCACGTGAATGTCGGATATGCAGTTTCATATGTGAAAAACTTCCACGTGTTTTTCTTTTTCTCCTTACATAAAGATGGTGTTCACATGTTGCAGTAGCAATGTTTGCACCAATGGAATTCAGTTGAGCACTTCTCAAAATAACAAATGCAGGACAAAGGTTTGGTTTTGCGGGACATTCGCAGAACAGTGGACAGAATAAATGTATTTCCGGGCAGGTTAATGGATCATTTTAAAAGGGAATCATAGTTCTCCTGTATAAAGTTCACATGCTACATCCATTTTTGGACTTAAAAATGAATGATACCCCATCAGAACCCAAAATATGGGCTTGTTTTACTCTGTAAACAAAGTAAATGCAAATAATCACTGTACAGTCTAAAAACATGGTTACAACTATAATATTGATATCAAAGAGGGTCAATCCTTGCATCCATAGCGTAGTCTGATTTGAGATTGATTGCATTTCTCCAGCCCCATCCCTCAGCTTTTTACTGAAACTGTGGCGGGGAATACGCTTTGTTAACATTTCAATTCAGGATTGCCGCTTTCAACACCTTTTAATAGTGTGAACAAATCACATCTGAAAAATCCTTTTTTTAAGATAATAATTAACGTGAACAGATTTCGGACACATCTGTGACGTTTCATATGAATTTTTCAAATGACTCAGATGTGGTTTCCAAACATTTCACATGTGACATTATACGTTTCATATTTGTGCTTTTGTAACTGGCAGGATTATAAATGCGGATGTCCCACGGGAGAAGCCATCATCTTGACCATTCAACCAAGCAGGCCAACACAAATTTTGAATTGCAGGCGGGGCTACGTCATCACGCAACCATGACCAAATCATGTCCTCTACACTTTCACATGTGCATTTTCACATTTTAAATCCTAGTAGGGCTGTCAAACGATCAAAAAATGTAATCAAGTTTATCGCAGGATTTGCTGTAATCAGAATTAATCACAAATTCTTAATTTGCTCAAATTGAGCTGTAATTTAAGATTTGTTTATACAAAAAGCATTACAAGAATATTGCCATTTTGATTTTGTCCAAAGTAACGGTTAACAAAATCAGGTGAATTGATAAACACACTTTCTTTAACCTCAAAGTCAAGTTGTCGCATTGTAGTTTTTTGTGTATTTCGAACTCTTTCAGACAATGCCCACCTAAAAAATGTGCACAAAAATTACAAAAAGTTAACTTGAGTTAAAACTTCTTAGGGCTAGGCCCCTTTTTCCTCAGTTTCCGCCGGACTGACGTGCCCAAAGTTAACTGCCTGTTGCTCAGGCCCTGAAGCCAGGATATGCATATAATTGGTACCATTGGAAAGCAAACACTTTGAAGTTTGTAGAAATGTTAAAATAATGTAGGAGACTATAACACAATAGACATGGTAGGGGAAAATCCAAAAGAATCCAAAGAAAAACCAACCAGAATGTTTTTCATTTGAGAGCCCATGCTCTTACAATGGAAAGTATAGGGCCATACTGAATTCTCGCTCCCAGGATGCAATTCCTATGGCTTCCACAGAGTGTCAGCAGTCTATGTTCAAGGTTTCAGGCTTATAACTTCCAAACGAATAAGAAATATCAATTTTAGTACAGGGAGACAGTCTTGGAAGTTCGTGGGCGCGCGATGGGGACAAGACACACCTGCTACAATCAGTTTCCTATTGAACATACTTCTTTCTGTAAGAAGTATTATAGTTCTATTAACCTAAAATGTATCTGAGGAGTAAATAGAAACTTATTTTGACTTGTTGAACCAAAGTTTAGGGGTAGATTTTCGGATTCCTTTCTCTGCAAGTTGAACGAGTGGATTACTCAAATCGATGGTGCCAACTAAATTGACTTTTTGGGATATAAAGAAAGATTTTATCTAGCAAAAATACACTACATGTTATAGCTGGGACCCTTCGGATGATAAATCAGATGAAGATTTTCAAAAAGTGAATATTTAATCGCTATTTGTGAATTTATGAAACCTGTGCCGGTGGAAAAATATTTTGATGTAGTGCGCCGTCCTCAATCAATCGCATGGCATGCTTTCGCTGTAATGGCTACTGTAAATCAGATAGTGCAGCTAGATTAACAAGAATTTAAGCTTTCAACCGATATAAGCCACTTGTATGTACCTAAATGTTTAATATCCATAATTTTTATGATTATTTATTTGAATTGCGCGCCCTCCAGTTTCACCGGAAGTGGTCCGCTAGCGGGACGCCTATCCCTGAGTTAACTGATTAACTCTGACAGTGCTAATTTTAACATGTTAAAAAGGATAAATAAGAAAACACTGAGTGCTAGCTTCTGTTCTTTTCACTGGGCTTCATCCAAAGGTCACTGAACAATGTATGAAGAAGAGAAGCGTGTCTGCCTGCAGCAGTAACACTCTTTTTTTACTTAGGTAGACTAAGTTACCTTTTAACAGAATGGCATTACAGAATGTGCAATTCCATATCTGGAAACATTGCTACTGCAACATGTTAATACCACCTTTTCACATGTAAGGAGAATAAAACTATTTCACCACCACATGCAAACTTGCAATTCCATATGAAAGTGAGATTATCCAGCCAGCTCGTTCAAGATTGAAGTAAAAAATATGTTGGGAAATGCCTTCAAAACTGGCCACTAGGGGCAACAGTGAGCTCTATTACCATAAAGTAGGCTTGGGTTTTGCTCGGTTGTTTGTGGAAGGTTGTGGATGGATGTAATACCATGACTATGGATCAGAAGGTTGTGTGTTTGATCCTAGTCATAGACACTTTTTTTTCATGTTTTAAAACTCTCTTGAGTCTAAGCCCTGTCTAAGCCGTGGTGGGGTCTACTAAGCTAACATATGGAATTGTTTTAAGATGGTCATACCAAGGATCATTTAGTTATTTAATTTTTGTAAATGAACTGGTACGAGGGGACTTCAGACGAGTCATGTGAGGCTTGTGGGCGTCCTAGAGCAAAACAACCGACATGTACGTGTTCATAAGAGACCAAACCGCTCGGACGCTTCAGACGTCTTCGTGAGAAGACCGATTTTCGGAATGTCTCATGGTCTGACAAACACCGCTCTAGCTCTGTCACCTTTCACCACAGATGCGGAGGGGCGATATCGGCTGATGCGGTGGATTGAAACGCAGCCCATGCTAAAAAAAATGAACAATTTGGATGGGGATTTTTTATTATGTTAATAAGATTTCCACGGGGCCGCGGAAATTGTGGGAGAAGGGTTAACACTATCTCAAACCTTAACCCTTTACTCAACCATTCAGAATTAGTGCCTAAACTTACCCCCTTAATTTGACATTTGGAGAAATGTAATGATACAGAGAAGCAGGAGCAACAAAAACACTTTGAAATTTGATGTTTGAAACAAATTCAAAATTTGACATTTGGAGAATGTGGATGAACATCAAATTCTGCAGAGATTTGTTGAGATTTTCACATGTGGAGTTTCTTAGATGTGAAACTGCTAATTTAAATATTCATATGTGATTGATTTTCACGTGAACTTGCAATTCGACATGTGAAACTGCATATCCGAATAAGGAGGAAGGCAATGAGCAGAGATAGAGAGGAAGTTGGAGACAGAGAGAGCAGACCGACTAAGAGAGTGATATTGAGACTGTGGAAGTATGAAAGAGAGAAAAGGAGTGGGAGGATTAGAAACTGAAAGAGAAGAAAGACAGAGGAATAATCAGGCCAATTCCCTCTGTTCTACCCCAGGAGGAGTCATTTGTGTGTGATTAATGATTAATGCAATCTTAGGATGAATAATTAATGTTTCTCCTCTGCCTACCAACCCAGTCAAGAAAATAACATTACATTATATTTAAATTGACAGATTATGCCTTATATTTAGATCTCCAGAAAACAACCACAATACAGATTATATTGCACGTACTGAGACAGAATTTCTATTGCACTCCAAAGGCAGATGTTGGTGTTCTTCTAATGCATGAACAGACACAGAAACGCATGCACGCACACTTGCACATACAGAAACATACAACGTGACACCTGATTTACCAGACTGTACCTATCAATGTTTTGATACCCATCAATAGTTTGACAGTAAGGGAGTGAACGTTATTTACAATAAGGGTGACATGGAGAAAATCGGACCACTCTGAAATAAAAATGGATGGCCCATCCTTTAGCAAAATATACGCTTGAGGTATCAAAACAGAAAATGTGTTTTTTGGGGGATGAAACATTGAATATGGCCTTACTGCTAATAGTGCATAGAAACACATTGAATAACAGATTCAAATATGGAGAAACCAATTGTAAAAAAAAATCTAAAGTGAGTTTGTTTTAAAGTGTCTTTCCTATACCTGAGAGCTATTATGTTTTATATACTTAACGGCCTTAGGCATTAAACTATTTCCATACATATTCCATTTTTTTAAAATGGTACTGGTCTACCTTCAGACGAGGCTTGTGGGCGTCGTAGAGCCAAAACAACCGACATGTACCTTAGGACGATGTATAATGGTCTGACAAACACTGCTGTATCTCGGCCACCATCCTCCGTAGATGCGGAAGGCCCCTCATTGGTGGATGTGGTGGACTGAGACGCAGGCAATGCAAAAAAAACATATAGGGTACCAGTCACAATTTTGGACACACCTACTCATTCAAGGGTTTTTCTTTAGTTTGACTATTTTCTACATTACAGAATAATAGTGAAGACATCAAAACTATGACATAACACACATGGAATCATGTAGTAACCAAAAAACGTGTTAAACAAATCCAAATATATTTTGATTCTTCAAAGTAGCCACCCTTTGCCTTGATGACAGCTTTGCACACTCTTGGCATTTTCTCAAACAGCTTCACCTGGAATGCTTTTCCAACAATCATGAAGGAGTTCCCGCACTTGTTGGCTGCTTTTCCTTCACTCTGTGGCCCAACTCATCCCAAACCATCTCAATTGGGTTGAGGTCGGGGGATTGTGGAGGCCAGGTCATCTGATGCAGCACTCCATCACTCTCCTTCTTGGTCAAATAGCCTTTACAAAGCCTGTAGGTGAATTCTCTTCATTTATTCTCTTCATTCGTCCTGTTCCTCTAAGCAATATAGCCCTAGACATCACCACCTACACTCCTTAAAAACCCACTATCCCATTCCACTACTTTGACCCTAACTGGCTCTGCACCATGCCAACTGCCTGGGAGGACAGAACACCACCCCTCAACACACCCTATAACTCTTCTTAAGTCAAATCTCGTATATTCAAATATATATCTGCAGCTGCCACCACATCTATTTAACGTGATTTACGTTCCATTTCTTTGGTACAGTTAATAACAATTGCTGTGAACGCTAAGAAGCCAACCTTTACTGAAGCATAAATCACTCGTTGGCCTATCCCTTTGTTCTGTCACAAATCTACTACTTACTGGATTCCTCTCAGGATCCCCCACCCTTGACCTATCCTCCTCTACTTTCTTCATTGCCTCACCATACGACACCTTCTGCACTATTCTGACTCTGGCCACTTCAACCCACCTCTCTCACACCGGACACATCCGATGCCCAGTAACACAGACAACTTCATCCACCCGAAACTACACTCCTCTGTCCCATGCCCTCCTGTACACTATCCACACCTTGGAATCTCCTTCCTACACACAACCATAAACCTTGCACCTGAAATGACACAGTGGATTCGGCACAAAAGCTCTAACAGGATAACTGATGTAATCTAACTTTGTCAGCTAGAGACTCTGAGTGCAGCTTTCTCACTAATGGGTGCAACAAATATAGCCTCTTACAAGGCACGGCTCAAAATATGTTAATGAGCCAGAGATTATTTCACAGCCCACAACATTTTCACACGACGAACCATGAATCACAATATACTGCTGTCAATATACAGCAATACGGGTCATACAGTACTAAACTGTAAAATGATATTGTACAATTTTACAGCAGTGTAGTGGAATGCCTTTGAACCCCCATAATGTATTGCTTTTTACAGTACTGAACTGTAATATAACATTACAGTAGCTATTAGTTTTGCTGTAAATTTACAGCAATTTGTTAGTGTAGGCCTATGCCATACCCTCTCATTCCCCCTCAATTTGAGTCCTAGCTTTAACTTAACAGCTTTTCACTGACAAGGAGGTAGGCTATATAAAGAATGCATGGTGAGGGGAGTAATTGGCCGACAAATGTGTATATAGCAGCCTATAGTCTAATTTCGTCTGTCAAACAGGTAGGCCTACCTCTTATTTCTTAAATAGGAGGACATAGGCTCCAAAACAAAGCCCTCTTGTTAGTCAAGTTTAATTAAGTAAAGACGGTTGAAATGAATTATGCTTACTCAAATGTGCCTACTTTCAGCACCACGAGCTGTCCATTTCTGATTGAGCCGCGACTGCTGCTTCATGTTTCAGCATCACAATGTAAGGTCCTTGAATCTGCTTTATTGTGAGGTCAATAGGACTAGGCCTAATAAATAAATAAAAATCGGAATAATCCTTTGACTCTCCTCCTACACAGCAGAGCATTGGTTAGGCAGCACAAAAAAAGGTTATGGTCATCAAGAGCTTTATTTACACCATCCCAGCAGCCATCTTAGAAATCTAACTTTGCTCTGTGGCTTCATGCACTTCGTGGCCTATAGCCTACAGGCTATGGATCATTTGGTTGAGAACACACTAAATAGTCTATAGGCACACTTGATATTGCGCGCCCAGCAGAGAATCAGCGATGAGGGCCGGCATCGGGCACACATCGATATACTGCATTTAAGTGATAATGCCCGAGACACCTGCGTTTGGAGGATACAATGGCATGGGTGTTGTTAGGCCCGAGACAAAGTCATGCCAATATATGCTCCAAACACCAGCTCTGTTGTTTGACATATTTTCATATGTCATATTTTCATGAACTTATTTTTTATTAATTTATTCATACCATTTCATACTTCCACAAAATATAGTCTTGACACATCTAGGGATGCTACCCAAGTTGGCTGGTCATTCATTCTACATGTTGCATTACCATACTGTCTGGCAACGTTCTTATCCCTTGCTTGCTAGCTAGCCAACTACGGCTAATTTACAGTCACATCAATAAACTGCAGCAAGAATAACATTAAAGTAGCTGCATTTGCATAAGCTGTTTTCTAGAGACATTTATTTGGGTACATCCATAACAATGAGCTAATGAGGCATGATTTCGCCTGGCATAGAAAATGTGCTCACTCGTCAGGACACTGTTGTTCAGAGGAGCTAGCCAACAACACAGCAAACACAATCACTTCAAACTGAAGCTGGAAAGACTGCAAACTAGCTGCACTTCATTTAGTTTGACCTTTTTTCAATTGATTTTTCCTTGTATGTATCCATAAAAATGATGCCAGCTGATTCATGATTTTGACTGGTTGAGAAATGCTGCCTGCCTGTCTGTCTTGTCCCGACTACCGACACGTTCATTACCAGAGGTGGGACCAAGTCATTGTTTTACAAGTCACAATTAAGTCTCAAGTCTTAGCACTCAAGTCCCAAGTCAAGACAGGCAAGTCCGAGTCAAGTCTCAAGTCCTAAACTTTGAGTTTCGAGTCCTTAACAAGTCATAATGTGCTCTTCACCAAATATAATACCATTTAATATTTTTAACGAGTAAATTTTTGTATATTACATTTACGCAAATCATGAATGTTTTTAAAAATATCTATATATTTATTACTTTCCAAATAAACGTTATTTCCATGGAAATACATGGGTAGCCATGAGAAAGACCCCCCCAATAGTGATCAACTATCGGGCGATGTAGGCTTGTACACAATCACCCAACCTTAACACATACACTCTCTCTCTCTGTGTGGTTACAGTAGGCTAACGTATGTCAATGGTTTTATTAACAGCAGTCACATCAGGCAGGATTTAGGCTACAACTGCCTAGCCAGTTGTAGCTCAATCTTGGGTGCAATGATCACGTTCCCGCACTGACTGACTGACTGTGTGGAGGCTCATTGATTTAACTTTACGTTAGCCTACATGATACACTAGTAAAGTAATAAAATATATAGCTGTCGGCTATATTAGTCACGACTTACCGTTCTTTGTGCTGCTTCAAATGTCGAACAAAGTTGGAAATTGTTGCGTCCCCGTCTGTAATTTTCTTCCCGCATGTTTTGCAAGTTACAATCCGTTTTTTGTTGATTCAGCGTCATCTTTATATCCAAAAATAATAATCATCATCTTTCCAAGGGCTCCATCTGAATTCACAGCTCCTCTGCACTGCCACGCACACCTTTGATTGGCTGCTGTCCGATTCAAACTGTAATCCGTTAAATGAAGAGTTGATGCGCTGCACACTTTTTAAAATGGAATTTTTTTAAATATTTGGGCTTGGGGGAGGGTAACAAGTCTGGTCATGAGGCTCAAGTCCAAATCAAGTCACGAGTCATTGGTGTTAAAGTCAAAGTCGAGTTGCAAGTCATCATATTTGTGACTCAAGTCCAAGTCATGTGACTCGAGTCCACACCTCTGTTCATTACTATGGAACAGCTGGAGATAAATTTGAATATTGAAACATGTTGCAAATGTTGAAGAGACAGACAGCAATGTTCATACAAATCTCAACTGTTGAAATGTAAGATAATGTCTAGATACTTTTTATAGTGGAGATCAAGTTTATATATTGCTTGGCTGGGCTGATGAGACAGTCGATTGCACAGTCAGATGGAACAGAGTAAATAGGCATTTTAACATCATAGATTTAGCTGTTGGTAACTTGTGGAATAGACACTAGCTGGAATGCGGTTTTAACCCATCAGCATTCAGGGTTATACCCACCCGTTGTGTAAAGCTTAATAAGCAACTAATTCTAAAACTGAGAAGTATAGATATTTCTTCAATTACAAAGTACAAGACCCTCCCCTAGACTAGATTTAAAAAAGATTGACTAAATCCTTCCCTTGACTGAAATTGAGAAAGCATGACCCTCCCCAATTCTCTTCCACATTCTGTATATGTGGTGTGTGTGTGCGCGCATGAGTGCGCGTGTGAGGTCAAACATCTGTGAGTGTGTTTTTATGAAGGCTTCTCTTCACACTCACAGGGAAGCTCCATAGCCATATTCACACCGCTGGATGGGTAAACCACGTCATTAAAAGTTGAGGCGCATCAGATAGCTGTCAGAACACATGCCAATTGGGAGCCACTTTGGGTGTCAGTCTGGCGGGTAGCGAGGAGAAGGGAGAGGAGGGAAAGACGAGAACCAGAGGAGAGATAATAGGGGGAGCAGGGAAAGAAGAGAGAACCCTGCTGACAGAGCCAAACGGTTAGGCTCATCTGACACAAAACATGGGGCCTCTCAGCTGGATCAAAGACAAACCTATGTTTGATCAACGATTAACAGGCCATTGTTTGAACCATATGGATGGACTGATATGGGATTGTAGAGAATTGTTTTTTACCTTGTGTAACTGACCGGTTTCAAAGGCAGGAATCCTTTGCGCTGAGCTTAAAGCTAGAGTCCCTAATTGAAACAATAACAAACCGATCAACCTGCCTCTGTATGTGGGTGCGTGTGTGTGACTGATAAAGCAAGAGTTCCCATTGGTTTGTGTGTGTGTGTGAGAGGGAGCACACAGAGAGTTACTGAATGTGTTACTGATACAGCAACAGTTCATTTTGGCTTCAATTCCCCTCACACTTGTTGTTCCCATTACCTTCTTCCAGCCCTTGGGGGGTGTCACACAAATCAGTATGAAAGCCTGCCATCATTTCAAATGCACATGTTTGTGTTGTGTGAGCGCGTGCTGGAGACACAGATAACGTCCCAAACGGCACCCTGTTCCCTATATGGTGCAATACTTTTGACAAGAGACCTATGGGCCCTAGTCAAAAGTAGGGTACTATATAGGGAATAGGGTGCCATTTGGGACAGATATACACTGAGACACCGAGAGGAGCAGCCTGGTCTCATAGAATAGAAGTAACATAGTAAATCTAAATCTGGGACACTCAAATTAGTATGATATGTTACGTTTGATATGGTTACATAAGAAAGAAGGTTACTTACGAAAAAAAAACACAAAAGGAGGTTGGTCAGGATGGATAGATGGAAGGGTGGGCCTATAATGTGAATGTCTAACAGCCCAAAGGTTGCGTGTTTGAATCTCATCACGGACAACTTTAGCTAATTTTCAACTTAGCTAAAGTTGAAAATGTACTACTTTTTAGCTACCTTGCAACTACTTAGCATGTTAGCTAACGCTAACCATTCCTCTAATCCTAATTTTAACCCTTTAACAATTTAACCTAACTCCTAACCTTAACCCTAACCCATAGCCTAGCTAATGTTAGCCAGCTAGCTAATATTATCCCTGGCTACCTAGCTAACGTTAGCCACAACAAATTGGAATTCGTAACATGTCATACGTTTAGCAAATTCGTAACATATTGTACATTTTAGAAATTTTTAACATATTGTACATTTTGCAAATCTGTAACATACCACACAAATTGTAATTCGTAACATCACAAATGTAGTGTCTCGGATTTACGTACAGAATAATACAAAATGCTCTGAGACCAAGTTGAGAGGAGAGGGTTTAATTATTAATACACAACTGGGACGCAGCAGTCGTACCCCACAGCAAGGTAGCTGGGTTTAAATTAAAAATTACAACAAAGAAAGAATAGAAATTTCTAGAATAGAAATCAATCAAATGAGTCAAAAGGGCCCCTGTACTCACACCCCTAGCCCCTACCTGTCTGTCTCGTGTCTTTCGCTCCCTTCCTCACTTTTCTTTCTACCAGTGGAGGCTGCTGAGGGGAGGATGGCTCATAATAATGAATGGAACGGAGCAAATGGAATGGCATCAAACCATGTGTTTGATGTATTTTATGCCATTACCAAGAGTCCATCCACTCCAATTAAGGTGCCACCAACCTATTGTGTTTTCTACCTATTTTCTCTATTTCCCCCTGTAATGTCATCATTTCTTTCCCTATAGCGCTGCCCCCTCTTTTCTACACTTCTACAAGTCAGTCTAAGGGAACATAAGTGTTAGATCTACTGTAGAAAGACATTCCGTGGTTTTCTTTGATTCCACAGTGTTCTCTCTGGTCAGGGACTAGCTGATACCCAGAGCAATACTTTCCCTCAAGATGGCTGCCAACTAGTTACTATAACATGGCTTCTTCCTTCTCCTTTTATTTGTTTCATTTAAGAGACTCTTCTAATTATTTACAAACAGTAAGTGTGTTCCACAGAGAGCTTCAAATTGATTCAGAATGTGGCATTAAAGTTTAATGATATCCTGTGCTGGATGGTGAGGAAAGTGCTAACCTAGTCAAGGTCCATAATTATTTGCCCCGTTGATAAAGATAATCAAAAATGACTGTGTGAAATAAATAAGACAAATACTGAGCAAATTGAATGCTTAACATTTTTGGGAAAATATATTATTTCATACTAATACAGTTGCTCATAAAAATAGATTTAGTGGTCAACGTTATTGGCACTCCTGTTTTCAGTACTCCAGCACCCTACCTTTGCAAGGATAACGAGCTTCTTTCTATAATGTTTTATGAGATTGGAGAACACGTTGGGAAGGATGTTAGACCATTCCTCCATACAGAATCTTTCCAGATCAGATTACCTTCATCTACACTTATAGCCTGCCCTCAAGTCCGGAGACTGAGATGGCCATTTCAAAATGTTGATTGTGGTCAGTTAACCATTTCTTTGTGGATTTTGATTAGTGCCTGGGGTTATTGTCTTGCTGGAAGATCCACTTGTAGCCAAGTCTCAGCCTCCTGGCAGAGGCAACTAGGTTCATAATTGTAAATAATAATTTGGCTAAATATTCCCACCTGCGAACACAGTCGAGAAACCAACAACAAACCACAAAACCTGCATACACTTCTGTATACACACTGGTGTGCATGGCCAAACACCTCTATTTTCATGTCATCTGACCAAAGCACCGGTACTAATCCAAGTGCCAATGCCATTTATCAAACTCGAGGCGGTGCTATGGTCAGTTGACATGAAAATAGAGTTCTTTGTGCTTCGGAGGACGCATGACTTTCGACCTTCGTCTCTCCCGAGCCCGTACGGGAGTTGTAGCGATGAGACAAGATAGTAATTACTAGCGATTGGATACCACGAAAATTGGGGAGAAAAGGGGATAAAAAAATAAATAAAAAATATAGTTCTTTGGCCATGTGCACGAGTGGTGGGTTTGGAGTCGAAAAACGGACGCATATGCAGAAAAATACCTTGTACCTACGGTAAAATAAGGTGGTGCATCTGCAGACAAAGGATATCAAGGATCTGGAAAGTTCTGTATGGAGGAATGTGTTCTCCAATCTCATAAAACATTTCCGAGAAAGGCTCATCCTCACAATTCTTTGTGTTATTTATTTTATACAGTCTTTTTTGATAATCTTTATCAAAGGTGCCAATAATTATGATCCCACTGTATATCCTCTGTTGGAAATGTCAGCCTTTTTACCCTGTGCCAACGCTTCATCAAGACCACCATATTACCATGGTGTGTTAAAAAACCCAACTGATGCCCAGTTTATATAGAACAGCCCTCATTCCAGGATTTTTTTTTTTGATTACAGTAAATTAGTAAAAGGTCAATTTATTATATATTTATTTTATTCATACAGTTTAAAATATTTAAGTTGAAATGAAATCCATCATTGATAAAAAAAAAATCAAAATAATAAACAGTTAAAACAAATAAGCAATCAATTCAAATAAGGTAAACAAAATGGTCATCCAATCAAATGAAAGCAAAATCAATCGATGTGGTGTCCAGAGTTTGTGCTGGTGTTGTGGCTGGGACCGGGAAAACCTGGGTTAGTATTTCTGTTGGGGCCGGGACTGGAAGTCGTGCTGGGACTGAAGGCCAGGGGTTGGTGCTAGTTCTGGTGCTGTGGACCGTGAAAAACAGGAACCAGGAACAGGGATCTGGGGCTTCTGAAGGTGCTGGTTGGGGATCTGGGTCTGTAGGGGGAGTAAGGACAACCTGAGGAGCAATCCGACACACAAGGGAGCCCCAGACCCAGTGGTAGGACTCCCCTGTAGCCTGCTCTCTCCAGGTGAAGATCTGGTCCCTCCTCCGCGCCTCGTCCTGGGGTCTGGTGCTGACAAATGGGATCTGGATTGGTGCTGGGATTAGTGCTGGATCTGCAGAGGGGAGGAAGGACTACCTGAGGAGCCAGCAATCGTACCTGGATGCCCAAGACCCAGAGGTCAGTTATGGTACTCCCCTGTGGCCTGCTCGCTCCGGGCATAGGTCTAGATCTTTGGTCCTTCCTTCGTGCCTCTTCTGGCTTGGTGATGAATGGTTCCTGGTTCTGGTCTGGTTCTGTGAGACGGACAAGTGTAGCAGGAGGAAGGGATGGAGAGGGAGCAGGAGGGTGGTGATGGGTATGTCCATAGGTCTGGTGTTGGAGGAGCGATGCAGTGGCAGAGGGAACAAACAGGGCCCAGATCCACCTGGCAATGGAACACTCACAAACAGTTGATAGGCGAGTGCTTCCGTGGGGGCAGTTTTCTGAGTGTACCTTGTGCCATTTATCGATGGATTCCCTAGCAGGGAAGCAACAATGAACAGCTGTCAGAGGAAAGTCCTACTGTTTGGAGTTGTGTTGTCAGGGTCATGATGATGGGTTATTGTGGGATAGGGGGTCCAGGTCTGATCATTTAGTTGCAGATATTGATGACCTCTAGCAGGTCGTTTGTGTTGTTGGGTGGTTCTTGGCTGCCTGGTGGCACGCTGTACTGTCTTGGGGATGCTGGGAGGGGTGAAGGCTGTTTGAAGTGTCCGGGGGGTCTGGACTGAGGCTGGATGGTTTACTGCTGTGTGGGTTCAGGGGCAAGGCTAAGGGGGGTGGAGCTGGGTTGCTAAGGAGCAGGGTGGAACAGTCAGGGGGAGTAGGGCATATGGTAGGGGGGTCAAGGGCGGTTGGTGGTGGGAGTGGAGAATCAGGAACAGTAAGAGGCTGGGATAGAAAGTCATGGACTGGGGGGTGGCTAGGAGGAGATGGTTTCTTGGAGGGGATAGGGGGTTTTGCAGGTCGTGTTTGTTGACATTTGGTACAAGACCAAGTCCATATTATGGAAAGAACAGCTCAAATAAGCAAAGAAACGACAGTCCATCATTACTTTAAGACATGACGGTCAGTCAATATGGAACATTTCAAGAACTTTGAAAGTTTCTTCAAGTGCAGTCGCAAAAACCAGCAAGCACTATGATGAAACTGGCAATAATGATGAACGCCAGAGGAATGCTGCAGAGAATACATTCATTAGAGTTACCAGCCTCAGAAATTGCAGCCCAAATAAATGCTTCAAGGAGTTAAAGTAACAGACACATCTCAACATAAACTGTTCAGAGGAGACTGCGTGAATCAGGCCTTCATGAATGAATTGTGCAAAGAAACCACTCCTAAAGGACACCAATAATAAGAAGAGACTTGCTTGGGCCAAGAAACACGAGCAATGGACATTAGACCGGTGGAAATTTGTCCTCTGATCTGGAGTCCAAATTAGAGATTTGTGGTTCCAACCGCAGTGTGGGTGAATGGATGATCTCTCCATGTGTATTTCCCACCGTAAAGCATGGAGAAGGAAGTGTTATGGTGTGGGGGTGCTTTGCTGGTGACACTGATTTTATTTAGAATTAAAGGCACACTTAACCAGCATGGCTACCCCCACGTTCTGCAGCGATACGCCATCCCATCTGGTTTGGGCTTAGTGGGACTATCATTTGTTTTTCAACAGGACAATAACCCAACACACCTCCACACTGTGTGAGGTTTATTTTAACAATAAGGAGAGTGATGGAGTGCTGCATCAGATGACCTGGCCTCCACAATAACTCAACCTCTGCCAAATTGAGATGGTTTGGGATGAATCTGACCGCAGAGTGAAGGAAAAGCAGCCAACTAGTGCTCAGCATATGTGGGAACTCCTTCAAGAGTGTTGTAAAAGCGGGCCTCCCGGGTGGCGCAGTGGTCTAGGGCACTGCATCGCAGCGCTAGCTGCGCCACCAGAGTCTCTGGGTTCGCGCCCAGGCTCTGTCGCAGCCGGCCGCGACCGGGAGGTCCGTGGGGCGACGCATAATTGGCAATTAGCGTCGTTAGGGAGGGTTTGGCCGGTAGGGATATCCTTGTCTCATTGCGCTCCAGCGACTCCTGTGGCGGGCCGGGTGCAGTGCGCGCTAACCGAGGGGGCCAGGTGCACGGTGTTTCCTCCGACACATTGGTGCGGCTGGCTTCCGGGTTGGAGGCGCGCTGTGTTAAGAAGCAGTGCGGCTTGGTTGGGTTGCGCTTCGGAGGACGCATGGCTTTCGACCTTCGTCTCTCCCGTGCCCGTACGGGAGTTGTAGCGATGAGACAAGATAGTAATTACTAGCGATTGGATACCACGAAAATTGGAGAGAAAAAATAATTTAAAAAAAAGTGTTGTAAAAGCATTCCAGGTGAAGCTGGTTGAGATAATTCCAAGACTGTGCAAAGCTGTCATCAAGGCAAGGTGTGGCTATTTGAAGAATCTCAAGTATAAAATATATTTGGATTTGTTTAACACTTTTTTGCTTACTACATGATTCCATGTGTTATTTCATAGTTTTGATGTCTTCACTATTATTCTACAATGTAGAAAATAGTAAAAATAAAGAAAAACACTTGAATGAGTAGGTGTTCGAAAACGTTTACTGGTAGTGTATGGGGCAACACTACATATGGATCAGTGTGAATATGACTGCGTCTCTCTATGCATATAGGGTGTTGGCAGTTTCTGAAATCTCCCAGTTTTAACCTGGATTATTTCTTAATTAATCTGGTAATGTCTGAAATGTAACAAGCATTTTGTAGATTGAAGGGATTTGGATTTTTAATTAGTCAAGACACCTGTAATATGGGCTATTCCGAAGATGAATATTAATTATATTTCTATTCATGTTCAACGTCAAAGCCGTATCCTTACCCACATAGGGAATCAAATTATGTGACATTTCTGTGACATTGTTTCAATAAGTTTTCCTGTTTACTCAGACTCTACTCTCCCATCTACCTCTCTTCTATTCATCCCTGCTAATCTACTGGATTTCTCCTGTTGGTACCCTTTATTATGCAAATGCATTTTATTTTTACATCCCTTGCCTCTAATTCCTGATGAAATTAATCAATGCACTTAGGGTGTAGTTAAAATGAGCCGACACAGAATTATAACACACCGCAGAGCCAACAATCCTTTCAATTAAACACAGAGAAAACACAGCCAGTCTGGGTAATTAGCCACCTGCTAACACTCACATGAATGAACCTACATGTGCACACAAGCACACCCCCCCAAAGTTATCCTGCCATCACCTACTACAACGTTACGACTTGTTCGATTAAGATGTTTGCTGCACCGGCGCCAGGGCCTGTTACACAAACAGAACGACACAAATGCAATGACTGTACGGACACGAAAAGAGCACTGCCGGTGTCGCAGGGAATACAAAATACTGTATCAGAGAGAAGGAGAGAGAGACAGAGAGCACATCAAATATTTATGTTTTTTATGGCAGCATATGCTGTAATGAAATATTCAGAGATGCATGTGGCTGGGGGGGTGCAGGGTCCATAGATGGGTTCTTATGGTTTAGATGCTCTATTCTACGCTTTGCATTGCAAGCTTGGGAGGGGGATGTAGAGAGAGAGAGAGAGAGAGAGAGGGAGGGAGAGTGGAGGAAGAGTAGAGAGAGGTGAAAGGGAATATAGCTGTTAGGTGGGAGTAGTAAAGGACTATGCACTAGATAGATTCAGAACATTATGTGGTATCAATGACATGCATGTCTGATATGAGATGTTTTAATACTCCAGTTTATAAACTCAGCAAAAAAAGAAACATCCCATTTTCATTGCAAAGGGTTCAAACACTCTTTCCCATGCTTGTTCAATGAACCATAAACAATTAATGAACATACACCTGTGGAACAGTCGTTAAGACACTAACAGCTGACAGGCGGTAGGCAATTTTGAAAATTTAGGACACTAAAGAAGCCTTTCTACTGACTCTGAACTACACCAAAAGAAAGATGCCCAGGGTCCCTGCTCATCTGCGTGAATGTGCCTTTGGCATGCTGCATGGAGGCGTGAGGACTGCAGATGTGGCCAGGGCAATAAATTGCAATGTCCGTACTGTGAGACGCCTAAGACAGCGCTACAGGGAGACAGGACGAACAGCTGATCATCCTCGCAGTGGCAGACCACGTGTAACAACACCTGCACAGGATCGGTACATCCGAACATCACACCTGCGGGACAGATACAGGATGGCAACAACAACTGCCCGAGTTACACCAGGAACGCAAAATCCCTCCATCAGTGCGCAGACTGTCCGCAATAGGCTGAGAGAGACTGGACTGAGGGTTTGTTGCCGGTGATGTCTGATGAGGACCTGCCTACAACATCCCTGGACCAGACAGGACTGGCAAAAAGTGCTCTTCACTGATGAGTCACGGTTTTGTCTCAGCAGGGGTGATGTTCGGATTCGCGTTTATCGTCGAAGGAATGAGCGTTACACCAAGGCCTGTACTCTGGAGCAGGATCAATTTGGAGGTGGAGGTCCGTCATGGTCTGGGGCGGTGTGTCACAGCATCATCAGACTGAGATTATTGTCATTGCAGGCAATCTCAACGCTGTGCATTACAGGGAAGACATCCTCCTCCCTCATGTGGTACCTTTCCTGGTGGCTCATCCTGACATGACCCTCCAGCATGACAATGCCACACTGCTCGTTCTGTGATTGATTTCCTGAAAGACAGGAATGTCAGTGTTCTTCCATGGCCAGCATAGAGCCCGGATCTCAATCCCATTGAGCACGTCTGTGACCTGTTGCATCAGAGGGTGAGGGCTAGGGCCATTCCCCCCAGATGTCGGGAACTTGCAGGTGCCTTGGTGGAAGAGTGGGTGGGGTAACATCTCACAGCAAGAACTTTCAAATCTGGTGCAGTCCATGAGGAGGAGATGCACTGCAGAACTTAGTATCTGGTGTGGCCACCAGCTGCATTGACTGTTAGTTTTGATTTTGACCCCCCCCCCTTTCTTCAGGGACACATTATTCAATTTCTGTTAGTCACATGTCTGTGGAACTTGTTCAGTTTATGTCTCAGTTGTTGCATCTTGTTACGTTCATACATATATTTACACATGTTAAGTTTGCTGAAAATAAACGCAGTTGACAGTGAGAGGACGTTTCTTTTTTTGCTGGGTTTATATTGCGGCAAAAAATGTGAGAATTTTCAAATAAAACTTTATTGATTAAACATGAAATTGATTTCAATATCATTTAAATATACTGTATAGGTCTATGCTGTAGGTAGGCTCTTAACCTAAACTGCATTAAAAGGTATTCATATGAAGCATATTTGTATCCTTCGCTTGTTGTACCAACAATTGCAACGACATTGGCCCTTTTATTTGTAGTGAACTTTGTAGTAAATTATCATCGGTCAGAGACAGACAAACATCTTGATTCTATGTTTGGCGGAGATCTTTTGGGTATAAACTGACGCGGGAGGGGAAAAACGCATCGAACAACACTTAGCTGTTCTATGAGTGGTCTGAGGCAGTTGGTAAATAACCAGCGTTTAAGTGCAACTTTAGTAACAATGGTTTTGGGAAACAGCTTGGAGATTTAACAATGCTCCTACGAAGTTATAATGTTGAACTTAGCCTTAAGATGCTTTTGGGAAACCATGCCCAGAACAGTGAGTTCTTTGGAAATAACTGGATTTCTGCATAAATTGGTCATAAAATTTGATCTGATCTTCATCTAAGTCACAACACTAGACAAACAGTGTGCTTAAACTAATAACACACAACTTATTGCTTTGTTCTTGTCTATATTGAATACATCATCACAGTGTCTGTTGGAAAAAGCATGTGAACCCCTTGACTAATGACTTCTCCAAAAGCTAATTGGAGTCAGGAGTCCAATCAATGAGACGAGATGTTGTTTAGAGCTGCCTTGCCCTATAAAAACACTCACAAAATTTGAGTTTGCATTGCCCGATGTGAACCACGCCTCGAACAAAATAAATCTCAGAAGACCTAAGATTGTGAATTGTTGAATTGCATAAAGCCTTGATGTTCATCAGTCCACGGTAAGACACATTGTCTAGAAAGGTCAGCACTATTGCTACTCTCCCTAGGAGTGGCCGTCCTGCAAAGATGACTGCAAGAGCACAAGAGCACAATGCTCAATGAGGTTAAGAAGAATCCTAGTGTCAGCTAAAGACTGGAACATGCTAACATCTCTGTTGACGAGTTTACTATACGTAAAACAATAAACAAGAATGGTGTTCGTGGGAGGACACCACGGAAGAAGCCACAGCTGTCCAGAAAAAACATTCCAAATGTGCACCTGGATGTTCCACAGCGCTACTGGCAAAATATTCTGTGGACAGATGAAACTACAGTGGAGTTGTTTGGAAGGAACACACAACACTGTGTGGAGAAAAAAAGGCACTGCACACCAACATCAAAACCTCATCCCAACTGTAAAGTATGGTGGAGGGAGCACCATGGTTTATCATCGACAGAAATGAATTCCTAAGTTTATCAAGACATTTTGCAAGAGAATGTTAGGCTATCTGTCCGCCAATTGAAGCTCAACAGAAGTTGGGTGATGCAACAGGACAACGACCCAAAACACAGAAGTAAATCAACAACAGAATGACTTCAACAGAAGAAAATACGCCTTCTGGAGTGGCCCAGTCAGAGTACTGACCTCAACCCGATTTGAGATGCTGTGGCATGACTTCAAGAGAGCAGTTCACACCAGACATCACAAGAATATTGCTGAACTGAAACAGTTTTATAAAGAGGAATGGTCCAAAATTCCTTCTCACCATTGTGCAGGTCTGATCCGCTACTACAGAAAACATTTGGTTGAGGTTATTGCTGCCAAAGGAGGGTCAACCAGTTATTAAATCCAAGGGTTCACATGCTTTTTCTAACCTGTTTAAATTATATATTTAATTCTTATCCGGTGAACATCCGGTGAAATTGCAGAGCGCTTTTTAATGAAAAAACGAATACTCGAACAAAACAACAAAACTAACGATAAACGAGAATGACAGGAAACGAAACAGTCCTTTCTGGTGAATTACAAAGACAGAAAATAAACACCCACGAAACACAGGTGGAAAAAGGCTACCTAAGTATGATTCTCAATCAGAGACAACTAACGACACCTGCCTCTGATTGAGAATCATACCATGCCAAACGAAAAAACCAACATAGAAAAATGAACATAGATAACCCACCCAACTCACGCCCTGACCATACTAAAACAAAGAAATAAAATAACTAAGGTCAGAACGTGACATAAAGCTTAACTTGTTGTTAATCCAGCCAAGGTGTCAGACTTCAAAAAAGCTTTACGGCGAAAGCAAACCATGCGATTATCTGAGGACAGTGCCCAGCACACAAATGCATAACAAATCATTTTCAACCAGGGAGTTGTGACACGAAAGTCAGAAATAGCGATATAAATAATGCCTTACCTTTGAAGATCTTCTTCTGTTGGCACTCCAAAAGGTCTGTTACATTAAATGGTCCTTTTGTTCAATAATTTCCTTCTTTATATCCATAAGAACTCAGTTGAGCTGGCGCGCTTCAGTCAATAATCCACTCGGTTTCTCTCCTTCAAAATGAATCCCAAAAGTTACCAATAAACTTCTCAGGCTTACTCTTCTCTCAACCATTCCTCGCAAAGAAGGGAAAATATTAGTAGATGGTTAAAAATGTAAAAGCAGACAATGAATATTGCTTTGAGCAAGGTGTCACGTTCGTTAGAATAACTGGACCAAAGCGCAGCGTGATCTGGGTTCCACATCTTTATATTTCTAAGTGAAACTCACAGCAAAACCAAAACAATAAATCTCCAAACGAACCGTGAAGCTAACAATAGTGCTAACAAGCAACTATCCATAGTCAAGATCCCACAAAGCGCAAAGGGGGAATGGCTGCCTAAATATGATCCCCAATCAGAGACAACGACAAACAGCTGCCTCTGATTGGGAACCATACCTGGCCAACATAGAAACAGAATCCCCTAGATGTCACACCCCGACCTTACCAACATAGAGAATAAAAGCTCTCTATGGTCAGGGCGTTGGCTGGTGTATCAATACACCCAGTCACTAAAGATACAGTTGTCCGTCCTATCTCAATTGCCGGAGAGGAAGGAAACCGCTCGGGGATTTCATTGAGGCCAATGGTGACATTAAAATAGTTAAATATGAGAAAACTATCACAGCCATTAAACTAAGGATGGATCAACAACATTGTAGTTACTTCACAATACTAACCTAAATGACAGAGTGAAAAGAAGGAAGCCGGTACAGATTAAATATTCCAAGACATGTATCCTGTTTGTAATGAGACACTAAAATAATACTGCAAAAAAGTAGCAAATGAATTAACTTTATGTCCTGAAATCAAAGTTACGTTTAGGGTAAATCCAACACAGCACATTACTGAGTACCACTCTCCATATATTCAAGCATGGTGATGGCTGCATCATGTTCTGAGTATATTGTAATCATTAACATGAGCTGTTCATTATGTGTAGGTAATCCTTTCTAACGCAGCATTTTTTAAATATACGTATAATGAAGAACTGTAAACGTGTTGCTCTCCACTTTCTGAAGGACCAAGTTTTAAAATCAGTGGAATGCTCGGTGGAAGCAGAGTATGATTCTGGCGTTTGATTGCAAATATGCAGAAGGAGTCGAATAGAGAACACACAGAAGGCTGCTGTATAAAACACCTGTCTCCGGATTACATCTTCAAACTAAGGGCAGCCATGGCGTCTGTGACAGAGAGGGAGAAGCGTCCATCCATGTATATGAGTAAGAGAGTATAGCTAGCAACATTTTCAGACATTCTACATTTCTAATATTGTCAGAAGTCATTGCAAGATAAAATGTAATGTTAGCTAGCTAAAGTTAGCTGGCTGGCTCACGTTACATGTATGATTTATGTAGTAATGTAAGTTGTATCTCAGAGCCATTTGCATTGCTAGATTATAGCCTAATGTTAGCTAGCTAACGTTGAACCTAGTTGGTGAGCTACCTACAGATTCATGCAGGGTAGTATCATTATGATTTGGGATTATGATGAAGTGTTTAGCTATCTAGCTAGCTAACGTAAACTCACTCACTTTTGTACATCGCCTTGGTCTGTACAATTGACCTTATTTTAGCGCCCCAAAAACGTAATACTTCCAGATAACTGTAATGTCAATACCATTGTAAAGCACACTTTCTCCCCTTTCCAACTAAATAAATGACATGACCTAAACGCTGCCCGTTTCTCCATAATTCAAAAAGGCAATGAGCACCGTCAGGTCTTTTTAAAAATGGCGGGGACGCTACTAATGGGTGATAGTGAGAAGGAGAGATGTTGTGTGGGAAAATTGCTTTTTTCCCACTCCATCTGTCCAACTTATCACCTCTAAAATGTAAATAAAACACTATAAAGAGTTTATATAATGTGTCATTACATACCTGTTTGTGTCGAATTTGAATCGGGCTTTTAGGGCGGTGCTAAAATGATCTTAGAAGTAAACAGCGGCTTTGAGAATAATGATCGCATGCAATGATGACGCAGAAAATGACTTGGTACCCCCCCCTTACCCCCGTCACTGTCCATTTCTTGTTTTTAAAGGATGAGAGAAGTGCTACACCTGGTGGAGAGAGATTGTAAGACAGAAATAGTTGCTTTATGCGTGCTGTACGTTACGGCATGACACGTCACGATGTAACGGAGGGTCCGTTTTTTCAACTTTTCTCCAATACTATAGATCCATTACCATGTCAATCAACGCTTGAAAAGAAACGTTGTTCACACCCCTGATTTTGAAGTCAACACAGTCGCTACAGTCCCATTAGTTTTCTTTGTAGCCTCGTTTGAATGTTGCGGTTGCGCACATTTGTACGGAATGGGGTGAGTTTACGTTACATATCGAAACAAAAAAGACTCCACTATAAAAGTAACAATTTACACCTTCTGTATCCTGTGCATGGTACAAATAAACTTAGATTGTATTTGATATAGTGTGTGTCCACCAGAGACGGTAATGTGAAGAACAACATGACCTGCACCAAAGTCAAATTAGGATATAACGTTAGGCCAACAAGACAAAGTTCTAAAATTCTCTGTTAAAATGCCCTGTTTTTATTTTGTCACACTCACAACCTTAAGCTATTTTCTGTAATAAGCGCACCATTAACTTGTAAATAATGAGTTTATTTTCATGTAATAATGAATACAAATTGGCTAATGTTAAGACATTGTCAGCTATATTATATGGTCATTATCTGAACTTGCTAGCCAGCTAACTCAACATTAGCTAGTTAGCCAACAAGCTAGAAACGAACCAAAGCATTGTTTAGAAAGTTGCTCTTGGTTGCCTGGTTTGCTAGATTGACATCTACTAAATTCATTTAACTGGATGGGTTTACTGGTGTTAAATACACCAGTTATGCTATTTTGCTGATGTCATGCAGGCCGTAGTTTTTGTGTTTTTACTTTTTCATAACGACAACGACAAGTTTGATGTCGGACGACAATAGAATGTTGTTGATGTCACTTCGACAACTGTCTACAGACATGTCGATAGACATAGTATCAACTTGAAATCTTTGGTTGTTTAGTACACTACCGTACTCACTCTGTTTAGCACATGGCCTCACATGTGAATCCTTAAAGAGATGGGTGGGGCCAAGGCTTAAGAGGGTGTGAACGATGCTGAATGGATTTAGACAAAGAGCTCTCCAGTAGGTGTACCAAAACATTCAAGAGTTTATCAACTTTCAAAGCAGAATTAGTTACACATTGTTCCTGAACTGTAGTGTATGATATACCATTTTATAGGTCTGAGTCTGTAAAAAAACACCATTTAAAATGTCGCTACATAATACCAAATCGAGCTGGTTGGTCACATATCAGTCTTTTACAACAGGCCAAAAAGAACCACAATGGATGTCACAGAGGAAAGGGATGGAATCAAAGAGCGGCCCTATTGGGGTGACCTTCTGGTCACTTCAGTTGCAATGGGGTTGCCAGAGAGACAGAGTCACAATTTGTAATGTAATCTATCCAGTGTCATATGTGACCAACCGGCTTGATTCGGTCTTATGTAGCAAAATGTGAAATGTGTTTTGTTGTTGATAAAAGTAGAGACTCAGAGCTAGATAACTGTACAGTGGCTTCGGAAAGTATTCAGACCCCTTGACTTTTTCCACATTTTGTTACGTTATTCTGAAATGGATTAAACAGTTTTCTCCCCTCATCAATCTACACACAATAACCCATAATGACAAAGCAAAAACAGGTTTTTAGAAATGTTTGCAAATTAAAAAAACTTAAATACATAATTAAGACCCTTTACTTGGTACATTGTTGAAGCACCTTTGGCAACGATTACAGCATTGATTATTCTTGGTATGACACTACAAGCTTGGCACAACTGTATTTGGGGAGTTTCTCCCATTCTTCTCTGCAGATCCTCTCATGCTGGATGGGGAGCGTCGCTGCACAGCTATTTTCAGGTCTCTCCAGAGATGTTCGATCGGGTTCAAGTCTGGGCTCTGGCTAGGCCACTCAAGGACATTCAGAGACTTCACCCGAAGCCACTCCTACGCTGTCTTGGCTGTTTGCTTAGGGTCGTTGTCCTGTTGGAAGGTGAACCTTCACCCCAGTCTGAGGACCTGAGCACTCCGGAGCAGGATTTCATCAAGGATCTATCTGTGCTTATCTCCGTTCATATTTGCTATGATCCCGATTAGCCTCACAGTCCCTGACGCTGAAAAACAACCCCACAGCATGATGCTGTCACCCCCATGCTTCACCGTAGGGATGGTGCCAGGTTTCCTCCAGACGTGAAGCTTGGCATTCAGGCCAAGAGTTCAGTCTTGTTTTCATCAGACCAGAGAATCTTGTTGCTCATGGTCTGAGAGTCTTTAGGTGCCTTTTACTGAGGAGTGGCTTATGTCTGGCCACTCTACCATAAAGACCTGATTGGTGGAGTGCTGCAGAGATGGTTGTCCTGGAAGGTTCTCCCATCTCCACAGAGGAACTCTGTCAGAGTGACCATCGGGTTCTTAGTCATCTCCCTGACCAAGGCACTTCTCCCCCGATTGCTCAGTTTGGCTGGGTGGCCAGGTCTAGGAAGAGTCTTGGTGGTTCCAAACTTCTTCCATTTAAGAATGATGGAGACCGCTGTGTTCTTGGGGACCTTCAATGGTGCAGACATCTTTTGTTACCCTTCCACAGATCTGTGCCTCGACACAGAGCTCGACAGACAATTACTTTGACCTCATGGCTTAGTTTTTGCCCTGACATGCACTGTCAACTGTGGGACCTTATATAGACAGGTGTGTGCCTTTCCAAATCATGTCCAATAAATTGAATTTACCACAGGTGGACTCCAATCAAGTTGTAGAAACATCTCAAGGGTGATCAATGGAAACAGGATGCACCTGAGCTCAATTTTGAATCTCATAGCAAAGGGTCTGAATACTTATGTAAATAAGGTATTAAATAATTTTTTTATACATTTGCAAACATTTAAAAAATGTTTTCACTTTGTCATTATGGAGTATTGTAGGTAGTTTGCTGAGGATAAAAATATATATATTTTAAAGTAACGTAACATAATGTGGAAAATGTCAAGGGGTCTGAATACTTCCCGAAGGCACTGTATTTTATACATTACAGCTGAGGAACAATGGGAAAGTAATTATGCTTTGAAAGTTGATAAACTTTTAACCTCACTTTTGAGAAAATGGCCCTTGAATGTTTTTCTAAACCTACTGGAGAGCTCTTTGTCTACACCCATTCAGCATCGTTCACACCCTCTTAAGCCTTAGCCTCACCCATCTCTTTAAGGATTTACATGTGAGGCCATGTACTAAACAACAAAAGATTTCAAGACTAAAAGGCTCTTTTTTACAAATCGATGTGTTCGTGAATTCAATCTGGAGTGCTAGAGTGCGCTCAGTGTGCTCTGGGCGTTCGGAAACTCAGAGCATTGTCAGATTGTCCATTTGTGAAATTCAGAGTGTTTTGCTCTCGGAGAGCTCAGAGCGCACACTGGATGCCCTGTTCGACAAGTAGGGTTGATCGGATCGTTCTGACCTAACAGCAGCAGTCAAGCACCCAAGCTAACTGGCTAAAATTGGCTAGCTTCTTCCAGACACAAATGAGATAACAGCTCACTCTGACCATTTTACTAACCAATGCAGAGCTGGTTAGGCTGTAATGTTATCCAAAGCATTGGTGACTTTAAAAACAACCACTACCTCAGGTAGAGTATTCTACCCTGCCTTTCTCTGTTTTGATTTGCCAACTAAACTCTGTGGCCATATAATGATATGTCTTGTAAGGTTAGCTCTAGAGAGAGACAGGATAATGACTCATTCACAGAGGAACAAGGCAGCAGGAGGAGGAGAGGAGATGATCATGTTTTTAGACCTGACATGGGAAATCCTCCTCGCACCATCCATCTCTATCTCGTTCTCGCTACACTTTCTCTGTCTGTCTCTACACTCACTCTCACTCCAGTCTCTCTCAATTTAAATGTTTCAATATAAGGGCTTTATTGGCATGGGAATCAAATGTTTACATTGTTTATTTCACTTACTATGGCAATCAAAAAACATACATTAAACATTACACTCACAAAAGTGACAAAATAATAAATACATTTCAAATGGCATATTGTGTGCAAATAGTTAAAGTACAAAAGTGAATAGAAATAAACATAAATATGGGTTGTATTTACAATGGTGTTCTTCACTGGATGCCCTTTTCTTGTGGCAACATATCACACATCTTGCTGCTGTGATTGCACACTGTGGTATTTCACCCAACAGATATGGGAGTTTATCAAAATGGTGTTTGTTTTCAAATTATGTGTGGGTCTGTGTAATCTGAGGGAAATCTGTATCTCTACTGTGGTCATACATTTGGCAGGAGGTTAGGAAGTGCAATTCAGTTTCCACCTCATTTTGTGGGCAGTGTGCACATAGCCTGTCTTCTCTTGAGAGCCAGGTCTGCCTTTCTCAATACAGTGCCTTGCAAAAGTATTCATCCCCCTTGGCGTTTTTCCTATTTTGTTGCATTACAACTTGTAATATAAATAGATTTTTATTTGGAATTCATGTAATGGACATACACAAATGGAAACGTGGTGCGTGCATATGTATTCACCCACTTTGCTATGAAGCCCCTAAATAAGATCTGGTGCAACCACTTACCTTCAGAAGTCACATAATTAGTTAAACAAAGTCCACCTGTGTGCAATCTAAGTGTCACATGATCTGTCACATGATCTCAGTATATATACACACCTTTTCTGAAAGGCCCCCAGAGTCTGCAACACCACTAAGCAAGGGGCACCACCAAAATATGAAACTTTGAGCATCCCACAGAGCACCATTAAATCCATTATTAAAAAATGTCAAGAATATGGCACCACAAAAAAACCTGCCAAGAGAGGGCTGCCCACCAAAACTCACGGACCAGGCAAGGAGGGCATTAATCAGAGAGGCAAGGAGGGCATTAATCAGAGAGGCAACAAAGAGACCAAAGATAACCCTGAAGGGGCTGCAAAGCTCCACAGCGGAGATTGGAGTATCTGTCCATAGGACCACTTAAGCCGGACACTCCACAGAGCTGGGCTTTACCTAAGAGTGGCCAAAAAGAGCCATTGCTTAACCTTTTCATGTGTGAGTTACAAATATCTCTAACGGTCACCCCAGCGTGAGTTTTTTTTATGCACGTGATGTTAGAACGTTCTCTCCCTTCCAGAATGTGATTGTTACGCAACAGTACATTTAATCCGTGCTGCCCTCAAACCAAGGCACTGTTTTTATTTGTAGGCTTGTCAATTTAAAAATATTTTCTAACAAGTTTTTATTTTCTTAGAACAGTTTGAATTGAGGTGTGTTCTGCCTCATTCATTCACATAAGTAGTCATTTTTGCTTTTGCGGACAATTTTTCTTTTACATTTCTGACCCGAACAAAATTCCCCAAGCACTTGGTAACCGTTTGTGCAGTTCAGGTCAGCAGACATTTGCACATGTCCCGTCAGAACAGGACCTGCACACAGGTGTTCACATCGCAGTCATTGTTGTTTTCGTTACCAATAATAACTTGTGTGCGTTTCTATCAAAGTGCCTTAATATTTTTTAATAGTTTCTGTGTGTCGTTTCTATATTGTGCATATTCTTTATAACTGCGGACACGCAAGGTAACGTTACTCATTTCAAAACATTTATGGTGTTATATTCAAATCGTGCTTATGTAGCTAGCTACATTCTTCTACTAGCTCTGTAAAACAATGCTAATTGCGTCAGAAGTATTAGCTTGTGTTGTATTTTGAAGCTAGCCTGGCCATATGACTCCCAAGTGGCGCAGCCATCACTAGACACCCTGGTTCAAATCCAGGCTGCGTTTCTATCAAAGTGCCTTATTATGTTAATAGTTTCTGTATGTGATTTGCATGTATGTCAAATTACAAAAAATACCTTGTTCAGTAATAATCTCACCTGTTAGTTGGCGGTGAACTATGTGGCCATTGATGGCAGCAGTGTCGATCAGATGGAAAAATATCTTCTTATACCACTTGGTCGTTTTCCGAGTGCATTGCACAAGGCTGTTTATCATGTCTGCCTTATCCACTGCCCCCATTTTGAGGCTATAGTCAAGCACACAGTCTGGTTTGATTTTTCACTCTCCCGTTAGGTGGTCCACCTTCCCTGTGGCCGGCATGGTTGCTGTATAGACAGTGGAGAGGACATGGACGTCTTGTTTGTCATGCCACTTTACTGCCATCTGTTGGCCATTCTCCTTGAACTCCACGTCTTCTTACTGCATCCGAATGCCGGCATCCTCTTCATGTTTGACCTGACTGTGCCACAGGCCCCTGTGCTGTTGGAGAGCAGATGCTGGAAGAGTGTGGGACTGCTGTAACAAAGTGTGTCCTTTGCTGAGATGAGGAGCCAGCATGGTCATCACCACGGACCCGGACACCCCAAGCCCCTCAATGTTGGATGTCAGTGGTGGACCCTGTGTAAACAATAATGTCCTCGACAAATCCAGTCTTCACATCGCAAATGACAAAGAACTTGACCCCAAAACTGTGCTTTTTGGAGGGAATATATTGACGGAACGCCAGCCTACCCTTCCCTAACATCAGGTATTCATCAATGCATAAGCCAAGTTCCACAGACATGTGACTAACAGAAATAGAATAATGTGTCCCCAAAATAAAAAGTAACACACAGTATCTGGTGTGGCCAACAGCTGCATTAAGTACTGCCGTGCATCTCCTCCTCATGGACTGCACCAGATTTGCCAGTTTTTGCTGTGAGATGTTACCCCACTCTTCCACCAAGGCACCTGCAAGTTCCCAGACATTTCCGTGGGGAATGGCCCTAGCCCTCACCCTCCGATCCAACAGGTCCCAGTGTTCTGGCCATGGCAGAACACTGACATTCCTGGATTGCAGGAAATCACACACAGAATGAGCAGTATGGCTGGTGGCATTGTCATGCTGGAGGGTCATGTCAGGATGAGCCTGCAGGAAGGGTACCACATGAGGGAGGAGGTTGTCTTCCCTGTAACGCACAGCGTTGAGATTGCCTGCAATGACAACAAGCTCAGTCCGATTATTATTTAAATAAAAAAATAAAAAAATAACCTTTATTTAACCAGGTAGGCCAGTTGAGAACAAGTAATCATTTTCAACTGAAACCTGGCCAAGATGAAGCAAAGCAGTGGGACAAAAACAACAGAGTTACACAAACAAACGTACAGTCAATAACACAATTGAAAAAATCTATGTACAGCGTGTGCAAATGTAGAAGAGTAGGGAGGTAGGCAATAATTAGGCCATAGAGGCAAAATAATTACAATTTAGCATTGAAATTGATGGATGTGCAAGTAGAGATACTGGGGTGCAAAATAGCAAGAGGGTAAGTATTAATATGGGGATGAGGTAGTTGGGTGTGCTATTTACAGATTGGCCGTGTACAGTGATCGGTAAGCTTCTCTGACAGCTGATGCTTAAAGTTTGAGGGAGATATAAGACTCCAACTTCAGTGATTTTTGCAATTCGTTCCAGTCATTGGCAGCAGAGAACTGGAAGGTAAGGCGGCCAAAGGAAGTGTTGGCTTTGGGGATGACCAGTAAAATATACCTGCTGGAGCGAGTGCTATGGGTGGGTGTTGCTATGGTGACCAGTGAGCTGAGATAAGGCAGGGCTTTACCTAGCAAAGACTTATAGATGACCTGGAGCCAGTGGGTTTGGCGATGAATATGTAGTGAGGGCCAGCCGTCGAGAGCATACAGGTGGGTAGTATATGGGGCTTTGGTGACAAAACTGATGGCACTGTGATAGACTGCATCCAATTTGTTGAGTACAGTGTTGGAGGCTATTTTGTAGATGACATCGCCGAAGTCAAGGATCAGTAGGATAGTTAGTTGTACGAGGGTACGTTTGGCAGCATGAGTGAAGGAGGCTTTGTTGCGAAATAGGAAGCCGTTTTAATTTGGATTGGAGATGATTAATGAGTCTGGAAGGAGAGTTTACAGTCTAACCAGACACCTAGGTATTTGTAGTTGTCCACATATTCTAGTTCAGAACCGTCCAGAGTAGTGATGCTAGTCGGGCGGGAAGGTGCAGGCGGCAATCGGTTGAAGGGCATGCATTTAGTTTTAATAGCATTTAAAGCAGTTGGCCACGGAAAGAATGTTGTATGGCGTTGAAGCTGGTTTGGAGGTTTGTTAGCACAGTGTCCAAAGAAGGGCGAGATATATACAGAATGGTGTTGTCTGCGTAGAGGTGGATCAGAGAATCACCAGCAGCAAGAGCGACATCATTGATATATAAAGAGAAAAGAGTCACCCCCATAGAGACTGCCAGAGGTCCGGACAACAGGCCCTCCGATGATGCTGTGACACACCGCCCCAGACCATGACGGACCCTCCACCTCCAAATCGACCCCGCTCCAGTGTACAGGCCTCGGTGTAATACTCATTCCTTTCGACAATAACCGCGAATCCGACCATCACCCCTGGTGAGACAAAACCGCGATTCGTCAGTGAAGAGCACTTTTTGCCAGTCCTGTCTGGTCCAGCGACGGTGGGTTGTGCCCATACGCGACGTTGTTGCCGGGTTTGGACCTGCCTTACAACAGGCCTACAAGCCCTCAGTCCAGCCTCTCTCAGCCTATTGTGGACAGTCTGAGCACTGATGGAGGGACCGTGCGTTCCTGGTGTAACTCGGGCAGTTGTTGCTGCCATCCCCTACCTCTACCGCAGGTGTGATGTTCGGATGTACCGATCCTGTGCTGGTGTTGTTACACGTGGTCTGCCACTGCAAGGACGATCAGCTGTCCATCCTGTCTCCCTGTAGCGCTGTCTTAGGTGTCTCACAGTACGGATATTGCAATTTTTTGCCCTTGCCACATCTGCAGTCCTCATGCCTCCTTGCAGCATGCCTAAGGCACGTTCACGCAGATGAGCAGGGACACTGGGCATCTTTCTTTTGGGGTTTTTCAGAGTCAGAAGAAAGGCCTCTTTAGTGTCCTAAGTTTTCATAACTGTGACCTTAATTGCCTATCGTCTGTAAGTTGTTAGTGTCTTAACCTCTTTGGGCTGCAGGGGCAGTATTGAGTAGCCTGGATAAAAGGTGCCCATTTCAAATGGCCTCGTACTCAATTCTTGCTCGTACAATATGCATATTATTATTACTATTGGATAGAAAACACTCTCTAGTTTCTAAAACCGTTTGAATTATATCTGTGAGTAAAACAGAACTCATTTTGCAGCAAACTTCCTGACAGGAAGTGGAAAATCTGAAATCGATGCTCTGTTCTAGGGCCTGCCTATAAATGGAGTTGATATTTATTAGTATACATGCACTTCATACGCCTTCCACTAGATGTCAACAGGCAGTGAGAGAAGAAATGGAGTGTTTTACATCATCTGAGGTCGAATAAAAGCTCTTGGCATGACGTGACCCCAATTTCCTGTTTTCTGGAACGCGCGAGAAGTGACCTGGTATTGCCTTCTTTAAAGCTGTCGTTATAGACGACTAATATCTCCGGGTTTGATTATATTTGATACATGTGACAATATCATCGTAAAGTATGTTTTTTCAATAAAGTTTTATTAGATTATTGAAATTTTTTCGGGTCGTTAGGCGTGTTGCTTTGTCTGCGTATGTTCACGATTGTTCTGGACAAAGGACCCCTTGTACAACATTCTGATGGAAGATCATCAAAAGTAGGACCCATTTTATGATGCTATTTCATATATCTGTCGAACATGTTGTACTAGTAGTTTGCGCCCAGATTTTGGGCACTCTCTCGCTATAACTAAGCTGGATGTCGTAATGAAGTTATTTTTAGAATTCTAACACGGCGATTGCATTAAGAACTAGTGTATCTATCATTTCCTATACAACATGTATTTTTTAGTCATGTTTATGAATAGTTATTTGGTCAGAATATGTGAGTGTCAGAAAAATATCCGGACGTTGTGGGAAAAATATGCTACGTTAGCACAATGTATAACCACTGATTTCAGCTCTAAATATGCACATTTTCGAACAAAACATAAGTGTATGTATAACCTGATGTTATAGGACTGTCATCTGATGAAGCTTATCAAGGTTAGTCAAAAATTATATATCTTTTGCTGGTTTGTTACGATCGCTAACTTTCGCTGCTGGTAAATGGCTTGTGTTTCTGGCTATTGTGGTAAGCTAATATAATGCTATATTGTGTTTTCGCTGTAAAACACTTAAGAAATCGGAAATATTGGCTGGAATCACAAGATGCCTGTCTTTCATTTGCTGTACACCATGTATTTTTCAGAAATGTTTTATGATGAGTATTTAGGTATTTGACGTTGGTGTCGCACTTCCGGGTTGGAGCGAGTAGTCGCATTTCGCTTCGCTCCACAGGTAGTATTACATTTCATTTCATTACAGTACAACGGTTTGATTTGTTTGATCTTAGCAATTTTTTCTTAGCTAGCTACATAGCCGTCTTTGTATCAAAGATAATTGTGTAGTTTAGAGTAATTATCGAGGTTAGCTAGCCAGCTATTGTCGTCCTTCTAACGTAGTCAACACTGCTAGCTGCTAGCTAGCCAGCTAGCTAACTTCTACCGAATAGCAGCACTGTAGAAACTATTACATTACAACGGAACGACTTGATTAGTGTAGTGTTAGCTAGCTACATAGTTGTCTTTGCTGTCTTTGTATCTAAGATAATTGTGTAGTTTAGAGTAATTATCGAGGTTAGCTAGCCAGCCAGCTATTTTCGTCCGCCGCGCCGCCGTTCTCCTACCTAGTCAACACTGCTAGCTAGCCAGCTAGCCAACTTCTACCAAATAGCAGCACTGTAGAAACTATTACGTTACAACGGAACGACTTGATTAGTGTAGTGTTAGCTAGCTACATAGTTGTCTTTGCTGTCTTTGTATCCAAGATAATTGTGTAGTTTAGAGTAATTATCGAGGTTATCGAGGTTACCTAGCCAGTTATCGAGGTTACCTAGCCAGTTATCGAGGTTACCTAGCCAGCTACACTTTCAAACAAAGTCAACAACAACGCAGCCACTGCTAGTTAGCCTACTTCACCAGCCAGCAGTACTGTATCATTTTAGTCAATAAGATTTTTTGCAACGTAAGCTTAACTTTCTGAACATTCGAGACGTGTAGTCCACTTGTCATTCCAATCTCCTTTGCATTAGCGTAGCCTCTTCTGTAGCCTGTCAACTATGTGTCTGTCTATCCCTCTTCTCTCCTCTCTGCACAGACCATACAAACGCTTCACACCGCGTGGCCGCTGCCACTCTAACCTGGTGGTCCCAGCGCTCACGACCCACGTGGAGTTCCAGGTCTCCGGCAGCCTCTGGAACTGCCGATCTGCGGCCAACAAGGCAGAGTTCATCTCAGCCTATGCTTCCCTCCAGTCCCTCGACTTCTTGGCACTGACGGAAACATGGATTACCACAGATAACACTGCTACTCCTACTGCTCTCTCCTCGTCTGCCCACGTGTTCTCGCACACCCCGATAGCTTCTGGTCAGCGGGGTGGTGGCACTGGGATCCTCATCTCTCCCAAGTGGACATTCTCTCTTTCTCCCCTGACCCATCTGTCTATCGCCTCCTTTGAATTCCATGCTGTCACAGTTACCAGCCCTTTCAAGCTTAACATCCTTATCATTTATCGCCCTCCAGGTTCCCTTGGAGAGTTCATCAATGAGCTTGACGCCTTGATAAGTTCCTTTCCTGAGGATGGCTCACCTCTCACAGTTCTGGGTGACTTTAACCTCCCCACGTCTACCTTTGACTCATTCCTCTCTGCCTCCTTCTTTCCACTCCTCTCCTCTTTTGACCTCACCCTCTCACCTTCCCCCCCTACTCACAAGTCAGGCAATACGCTTGACCTCATCTTTACTAGATGCTGTTCTTCCACTAATCTCATTGCAACTCCCCTCCAAGTCTCCGACCACTACCTTGTATCCTTCTCCCTCTCGCTCTCATCCAACACTTCCCACACTGCCCCCACTCGGATGGTATCGCGCTGTCCCAACCTTCGCTCTCTCTCCCCCGCTACTCTCTCCTCTTCCATCCTATCATCTCTTCCCTCTGCTCAAACCTTCTCCAACCTATCTCCTGATTCTGCCTCCTCAACCCTCTTCTCCTCCCTTTCTGCATCCTTTGACTCTCTATGTCCCCTATCCTCCAGGCCGGCTCGGTCCTCCCCTCCTGCTCCATGGCTCGACGACTCATTGCGAGCTCACAGAACCGGGCTCCGGGCAGCCGAGCGGAAATTGAGGAAAACTCGCCTCCCTGCGGACCTGGCATCCTTTCACTCCCTCCTCTCTACATTCTCCTCTTCTGTCTCTGCTGCTAAAGCCACTTTCTACCACTCTAAATTCCAAGCATCTGCCTCTAACCCTAGGAAGCTCTTTGCCACCTTCTCCTCCCTCTTGAATCCTCCTCCCCCCCCCCTCCTCCCTCTCTGCGGATGACTTCGTCAACCATTTTGAAAAGAAGGTCGACGACATCCGATCCTCGTTTGCTAAGTCAAACGACACCGCTGGTTCTGCTCACACTGCCCTACCCTGTGCTTTGACCTCTTTCTCCCCTCTCTCTCCAGATGAAATCTCGCGTCTTGTGACGGCCGGCCGCCCAACAACCTGCCCGCTTAACCCTATCCCCTCCTCTCTTCTCCAGACCATTTCCGGAGACCTTCTCCCTTACCTCACCTCGCTCATCAACTCATCCTTGACCGCTGGCTACGTCCCTTCCGTCTTCAAGAGAGCGAGAGTTGCACCCCTTCTGAAAAAACCTACACTCGATCCCTCCGATGTCAACAACTACAGACCAGTATCCCTTCTTTCTTTTCTCTCCAAAACTCTTGAACGTGCCGTCCTTGGCCAGCTCTCCTGCTATCTCTCTCAGAATGACCTTCTTGATCCAAATCAGTCAGGTTTCAAGACTAGTCATTCAACTGAGACTGCTCTTCTCTGTGTCACGGAGGCGCTCCGCACTGCTAAAGCTAACTCTCTCTCCTCTGCTCTCATCCTTCTAGACCTATCGGCTGCCTTTGATACTGTGAACCATCAGATCCTCCTCTCCACCCTCTCCGAGTTGGGCATCTCCGGCGCGGCCCACGCTTGGATTGCGTCCTACCTGACAGGTCGCTCCTACCAGGTGGCGTGGCGAGAATCTGTCTCCGCACCACGTGCTCTCACCACTGGTGTCCCCCAGGGCTCTGTTCTAGGCCCCCTATTCTCGCTATACACCAAGTCACTTGGCTCTGTCATATCCTCACATGGTCTCTCCTATCATTGCTATGCAGACGACACACAATTAATCTTCTCCTTTCCCCCTTCTGATAACCAGGTGGCGAATCGCATCTCTGCATGTCTGGCAGACATATCAGTGTGGATGACGGATCACCACCTCAAGCTGAACCTCGGCAAGACGGAGCTGCTCTTCCTCCCGGGGAAGGACTGCCCGTTCCATGATCTCGCCATCACGGTTGACAACTCCATTGTGTCCTCCTCCCAGAGTGCTAAGAACCTTGGCGTGATCCTGGACAACACCCTGTCGTTCTCAACTAACATCAAGGCGGTGACCCGTTCCTGTAGGTTCATGCTCCACAACATTCGCAGAGTACGACCCTGCCTCACACAGGAAGCGGCGCAGGTCCTAATCCAGGCACTTGTCATCTCCCGTCTGGATTACTGCAACTCGCTGTTGGCTGGGCTCCCTGCCTGTGCCATTAAACCCCTACAACTCATCCAGAACGCCGCAGCCCGTCTGGTGTTCAACCTTCCCAAGTTCTCTCACGTCACCCCGCTCCTCCGCTCTCTCCACTGGCTTCCAGTTGAAGCTCTCATCCGCTACAAGACCATGGTGCTTGCCTACGGAGCTGTGAGGGGAACGGCACCTCCGTACCTTCAGGCTCTGATCAGGCCCTACACCCAAACAAGGGCACTGCGTTCATCCACCTCTGGCCTGCTCACCTCCCTACCTCTGAGGAAGTACAGTTCCCGCTCAGCCCAGTCAAAACTGTTCGCTGCTCTGGCACCCCAATGGTGGAACAAACTCCCTCACGACGCCAGGTCAGCGGAGTCAATCACCACCTTCCGGAGACACCTGAAACCCCACCTCTTTAAGGAATACCTAGGATAGGATAAAGTAATCCTTCTAACCCCCCCCCCCCCCCTTAAAAGAGTTAGATGCACTATTGTAAAGTGGTTGTTCCACTGGATATCATAAGGTGAATGCACCAATTTGTAAGTCGCTCTGGATAAGAGCGTCTGCTAAATGACTTAAATGTAAATGTTAAATGTCTGTAATTACTCTGGCTGCTTCGGTGCTATTTCTGACGGTAGCTGTGATGGTAGCTGCAATGTAAAACTGATTTATAGCTCAAATATGCACATTTTTCAAACAAAACATAGATTTATTGAATAACGTGTTATAAGACTGTCATCTGATGAAGTTGTTTCTTGGTTAGTTTGGTTGGTTCTTGGTTAGTTAGGTTGGTTTTGTGCATGCTACCTGTGCTGTGAAAAATGTCTGTCCTTTTTTGTATTTGGTGGT
The DNA here is from genome assembly GCF_045679555.1 of Salvelinus alpinus. Taxonomy (NCBI): domain Eukaryota; kingdom Metazoa; phylum Chordata; class Actinopteri; order Salmoniformes; family Salmonidae; genus Salvelinus; species Salvelinus alpinus. The sequence continues at coordinate 7,232,076 of NC_092109.1, forward strand.
GAGCTAACATAAATATACGTGGTGTTTTCGCTGTAAAACATTTTAAAAATCGGACATGTTGGCTGGATTCACAAGATGTTTATCTTTCATATGCTGTATTGGACTTGTTAATGTGTGAAAGTTAAATATTTCCAAAAAATATATTTTGAATTTCGCGCCCTGCACTTGAAGTGGCTGTTGTCATATTGCGCCCGGCTTCGGGCTTGCAGCCCAAAGAAATTAACGACCGTTCCACAGCTGCATGTTCATTAATTGTTTATGGTTCATTGAAAAAGCATGGGAAACAGTGTTTAAACCCTTTCCAATGAAGATCTGTGAAGTTATTTGGATTTTTACAAATGATCTTTGAATGACAGGGTCCTGAATTAGGAATGTTTCTTTTGCTGATTTTATAATGGGTCATTTAAGATGGCAGTAGCATTGTTGACAAAATGCAGGCATCGCAGCAGAACTAGGAAGCGGTCTTGGGAAAACAGTCTGGCAAAGAAGGGAGTTGCAAACAGGATCTTTGCTCCAGTATTCTCTTAGGGAGTTCTTCTTTACTATCCCCAGGAGAAGGACTCTCACCAGGAAGGTATACATTTCACTAGTTGTGGTTGTCACCCATTTATCAAGTTTCCACCTCACTCCTGGCTCTCTCTTCTCTTGTAGCTCCAAGGCATAGCGATTGGTCTCTGCTATGTCTCCCACCAGCTCCTCTGTCAGAAACAACTTGAAGCACTCTGCCTCAGATGGAAATGGCAAGGGGCGTTGCACTCCAGACTGGGACTCATGAAAGCAAACAGCAGGGCCAGGAGGGGTGAAAAGGCTGGCAGCCTTCCAGCTACCACAGAACTCCTGTACTTCATCCACTGTCGGTCTGCCTCCATCACCACCAGCATCTTCAAAGGGACCTGGGACTTTGTCAGTGGACAAGGAGTCCTCAGATTCAGGGTTCTCAATGGCAACAAGGTTGGCTGGCAGCTCCTCACTGTCACTGTCAGAATCTGATTTCTGACTTTCATTGTCAGAATTTTTTTTAATCTCCAGAATTTCTGCATTTGTGAGTTGTCTCCTTTTGAAAGACATTGCTAATGCTACAGCTTAGCTCACTAGCTACATACGTAAACAACACTGAATGGCTCAGAGTGGGAGTGCGAGGTTATGTGATTGACTGCCGGCAAGCGCCACTTGTATTAATAAGTCACTATCAGAAAATGTTTTGTGTGGTAATTATTGCTATATTTACAGTTTTTATCATTTTTTCAATTACCGGTGACAAATCATGCATTCCGATTCTTGCATAGATTGCAATGGGCACATATGTGTGTAAAATACTTTTTTGAAGGTTGTACTGATTTTATGATGAGCTAAGCTAATTCCAGCTGTGTGTGGAGCCATGTTTGTTGGACCAAAGATGTTTTAACAAAATGAGGTGAGTAAGGGTTCACTCATTTTTTGAGAACTTCGGGAAACTAATGGTGGGATGTGAACGATGGTAGACGACACACCCCCTTCAACATGCATACTACACTGCTCAAAAAAATAAAGGGAACACTTAAACAACACAATGTAACTCCAAGTCAATCACACTTCTGTAAAATCAAACTGTCCACTTAGGAAGCAACACTGATTGACAATAAATTTCACATGCTGTTGTGCAAATGGAATAGACAACAGGTGGAAATTATAGGCAATTAGCAAGACACCCCCAATAAAGGAGTGATTCTGCAGGTGGTGACCACAGACCACTTCTCAGTTCCTATGCTTCCTGGCTGATGTTTTGGTCACTTTTGAATGCTGGCGGTGCTCTCACTCTAGTGGTAGCATGAGACGGAGTCTACAACCCACACAAGTGGCTCAGGTAGTGCAGCTCATCCAGGATGGCACATCAATGCGAGCTGTGGCAAGAAGGTTTGCTGTGTCTGTCAGCGTAGTGTCCAGAGCATGGAGGCGCTACCAGGAGACAGGCCAGTACATCAGGAGACGTGGAGGATGCCGTAGGAGGGCAACAACCCAGCAGCAGGACCACTACCTCCGCCTTTGAGCAGGAGGAGCACTGCCAGAGCCCTGCAAAATGACCTCCAGCAGGCCACAAATGTGCATGTGTCTGCTCAAACGGTCAGAAACAGACTCCATGAGGGTGGTATAAGGGCCCGACGTCCACAGGTGGGGGTTGTGCTTACAGCCCAACACCGTGCAGGACGTTTGGTATTTGCCAGAGAACACCAAGATTGGCAAATTCGCCACTGGCGCCCTGTGCTCTTCACAGATGAAAGCAGGTTCACACAGGAACTGAGAAGTGGTCTGTGGTCACCACCTGCAGAATCACTCCTTTATTGGGGGTGTCTTGCTAATTGCCTATAATTTCCACCTGTTGTCTATTCCATTTGCACAACAGCATGTGACATTTATTGTCAATCAGTGTTGCTTCCTAAGTGGACAGTTTGATTTCACAGAAGTGTGATTGACTTGGAGTTACATTGTGTTGTTTAAGTGTTCCCTTTATTTTTTTGAGCAGTGTATAAACAGACCAAACTAATCTTGTCTTCTCCTACTATCTTTGGTTTCTGTGAGAGAAAAAAGTATGTCAGCACACAGAAACTACCCATCGTTGGATTACTTTTGATATCTAGAGAGTGTTTTACTCAATTATTTCGATCAATGGTGAGCTCACCCGTGATGTGATTAATTATAAATAGTAATTTCTATTAGCTAATTAATTTTGTAGTTTGTCATTTGAGAGTTGTACAAATATGACCGCTTGTGTTACGTCAATCTTTCCTCAGTTAGTGCTAGGACTAATATAGCCTACATTTTCCGGATTGGATGACTGTGTTATGCTGTAGATACTTCTGTGAATGTCTGAACATTGCATCCAAAAATAAACTGCTCACATTCTGGACATAACTTTAACTTCTTTCAGCTAGGGGGCAGAATTTTTATGTTTGGAAAAATAACGTTCCCAAGGTAAACGGACTATTTCTCAGGCTCAGATATTAGAATATGCATATAATTGACAGGTTAGGATAGAAAACACTCTAAAGTTTCCAAAACTGTCACAATATTGTTTGTGAGTAGAACAGAACTGATTTTGCAGGCAAAAACCTGAGGAACTCCAACCCAGAAGTGCATATTATTATTTTTTATCCCTGTTCCATTGCTTGCCCCTCCTCCATTTAAAGGGGTATCAACCGGCTTCCTCAGGCTGTGACCAGGCTTTAGACAGTTTTAAGCTTTTATTTTGAAAAATGAGCGAGATTGATCAAAACGCGTCAGGTATCCTTTGATTAGTTCCTGCGCAGGAGAGATGTGGCTCGACATTTTCTTTCTCTGTAGTATTGAACAGTTTACCGTCCGGTTGAAATATGATTGATTATGTATGTTAAAAACAACCTGAGGATTGATTATAAAAAACCTTTGACATGTTTCTACGAACATTACGGATACTTTCTGGAATTTTCGTCTGCCCTTCAGGACCGGAACGAGCTTGTGGTTTTCTGAACATAACGTGCAAACCAAATGGCACGTTTTTGGTTATAAAACTAATCTTTATCGAACAAAAATAATATTTATTGTGTAACTGGGAGTCTCGTGAGCGCAAACATCCGAAGATTATCAAAGGTAAGCGATTCATTTTATTGCTTTTCTGACTTTCGTGACCAAGGTAATTTAAGGCTAGCTGTTCTAGCAGTGATTGATACACTCACAAACGCTTGGATTGCTTTCGCTGTAAAGCATATTTTCAAAACCTGACACGATAGGTGGATTAACAACAAGCTAAGCTGTGTTTTGGTATATTTCACTTGTGATTTCATGATTATAAATATATATTTATTTTTTTTATTTGGCGCGCTGCAGTTTAGCGGTTGTTGTTGATAAATGATCCCGGTAACGGGATCCGTAGCGTCAAGAAGTTTTAAGGACTGTGTTTGTGCCAAATGTTTCTGAAAAAACTGTGGCCAGCTCAAATGCAGATTGCTGCGTCATTCAAAACGGGCCATTCTAAATAAGCATTCTAATCACACCGGTTTGATCGTACGCTACAGGGACCACTGTAGAATGATCACACCCGTGTGATGGTACATGTGAAAAGGTTAAAGGAAAACGTAAAACACATTTGGTGTTCGCCAAAACGCATGTGGGGGACTCCCCAAAGACTCTAGTCAGGATCTAAAATTTAACTTTTTGGCCATCAAGGAAAACGCTATGTCTAGCGCAAACCCAACACCTCATCACCCCATCCCCACAGTGAAGAATGGTGGTGGCAGCATCATGCTGTGGGGATGTTTTTCCATCAGCAGGGACTGGGAAACTGGTCAGAATTGAATAGTTACGCACGCTCAAGTTTTCCATTTTTCTGTCTTATTGTTTGTTTCACAATAAAACATATTTTGCATCTTCAAAGTGGTAGGCATGTTGTGTAAATCAAATGATACAAACCACCCAAAAATTTATTTTAATTCCAGGTTTAAAGGCAATAAAATAGGAAAAATGCCAAGGGGGGGTGAATACTTTCGCAAGCCACTGTAGCAAGGCTATGCTCACTGACTCTGTACAAAGTCAAAGCTTTAATTAATGTTGGACCAGTCACAGTGGTCAGGTATTTTGCCACTGTATACTCTCTGTTTGGGGGCAAATAGAATTCTAGTTTGCTCTTGTTTTTTTGTAAATTCTCTCCAATGCGTAAGTCATGATTTGGGTGGGCCTAATTGTGTTGCTATCCTGGGGCTCTGTGAGGTCTGTTTGTGAACAGAGTTTTCCGGATTGACTGACCTTCATGTCTTATAGAAATTATGGACTGTCATTTCTCTTTCATGATTTTCTTGTCATAATATGGACTTGGGCTGTCTTCTGTACACATTCTCTACCCTGTCAGAACACAACTGATTGGTTGAAACGCATTAAGGAAAGAAATTCCACAAATTAACTTTTTACAATGCATACCTGTTCATTGAAATGGATTCCAGGTGACTGCCTCATGAAGCTGGTTGAGAGAATGCCAAGAGTGTGCAAAGCTGTTAAAGGCAAAGGGTGGCTATTTGAATAATCTCAAATATAAAATAGATTTTGATTTGTTTACCACTTTTTTGATTCCATATGTGTTATTTCATAGTTTAATGTCTTCACTATTATTCTACAATGTAGAAAATAGTAAAAATGGAAGAAAAAAAAACTTGAATGAGTAGGCGTTCTAAAACTTTTGACCGGTAGTGTACCTCTGCTGCAGAGGATATGTTCATTAAAGTTACCAGCCTCTGAAATTGCAGCCCAAATAAATGCTTCAGAGTTCAAGTAACAGACACATCTCAACATCAATTGTTCAGAGGAGACTGCGTGAGTCAGGACTTGCTCGGGCCAAGAAACATGATCAATAGACATTACACCGGTGTAAATCTCTGCATGTGTGGTTCCCACCCGTGAAGCATGGAGAAGGTGTGATGGTGTGGGGGTGCTTTGCTGGTGACACTGTCATTGATTTATTTAGAATTCAAGGCACACTTAACCAGCATGACTACCACAGCATGCTGCAGCGATATCCCACCCCATCTGGTTTGGTATAGTAGGACTATCATTTGTTTTTCAACAAGACAATGACCCAACACAAATCCAGGCTGTGTAAGGGCTATCTGACCAAGAAGGAGAGTGAGGGGAGTGCTGAATCAGATGATCTGGCCTCCACAATCATGAAGCATGGGGTGGGAGGTATCCTAGTGGTTAGAGCATTGGGTCAGTAAATGAAAGGTTGGTGGATCAACTCCCCGAGCTGACAAGGTAAAAATATGTTGTTTTGCCACTGAACAAGGCAGTTAACACACTGACCCTAGGCCGTCATTGAAAATAAGAATTAGATCTTGACTGGCCTAGTTAAATATTCTTCTTTTTATCACCAGACCTCAACCCAATTGAGATGGTTTGGACCGCAGAGTGAAGGAAAAGCAGTGCTCAGCATATGTGGGAACTCCTTCAAGACAGTTGGAAAAGCATTCCAAGTGAAGCTGGTTGAAAGAATGCCAAGAGTGTGCAAAGCTGTCGTCAAGGCAAAGGGTGGCTTTTTGAAGAATTTCAAATATAAAATAGATTTTGATTTGTTGAACACTTTTTTGTGCAAAGCTGTCATCAAGGCAAATATATTTGAATACTTTTTCGATTCTATATGTCTTTACTATGAATGACTGTCCAATCTTTTGACTGGTACTGTATATGTTGAATAGGGTTGGGCTTAAGCTGCATCCCTGTCTCACCCTCTGGTCCTGAAAGAAAGAAATGTGTTTCTCTATTTTAACTGCACACTTGTGAATTACGATATGACCGGGGGACCCAGTCTGTCCTCTGACAACCGCTCGAGGGCATGCCTAGCCACTTTGTGTTTGGGAAAAAGTTTATCCTCGAATGTATTTGACATTTGAGTCAATGAGGAACACAATCTCTAGCTTTTTGTTTGTGTACATGGATTTTATAATGTATGTTTTTCCCCACTTTCCATAAATTTGTATAGCAGACCCTCATGCCAAATTGAGTCTAAAGCTTTTTTTAAATCAATAAAGCATGAGAAGGCTTTGCCTTTGTTTTGGTTTATTTGTTTGTCAATTAGGCTGTGCACGATGAATACGTGGTCTGTCTTACGGTAATTTGGTATAAAGCCAATTTGACATTTGCTCAGTACTTTGTTTTCATTGAGTCTGCTGTTAGTGATAATGCAGAGGATTTTACCAAGGTTGCTGTTGATGCATTTCCTCCGGTAGCTATTGACGTCTTCACTTTTGTGGATTTGGGTGATAAGTCCTTGGTTCCAAATATTGGGGAAGATGCCAGAGCTGAGGATGATGTTAAAGACTAAGTAAAGCCAAAGGGAATTTGTGGTCTGTATATTTTAACATTTCCTTTAAGATAACATCAACTCCACAGTTCTTTTTGGGTTGGAGGTTTTGTATTTTGTCCTGTAGTTCATTCAATGTAATTGGAGAATCCAGTGGGTTCTGGTAGTCTTTAAAAGTTGATTCTAAGATTTGTATTTGAACATGTATATGTTTTTGCTGTTTGTTGTGGAGCCAAAAAGATTGGAGAAGTGGTTTATCCATACATCTCCATTTTCCCAGAAATGGTTACATTCTATGGATTCTTCAATTACATTGGAGCTGATTTCTGATGTGCTGATCCTTCTTTTTACGTAGTGTATTTCAAATCAAATCAAATTGTATTGGTCATTACACATGGTTAGCAGATGTTAATGCGAGTGTAGCGAAATGCTGTGCAGTAATATCTAACAAGTAATCTAACAATTTCACAACAACTACCTTATACACACAAGTGTAAAGGAATGAATAAGAATATGTACATATAAATATATGGATGAGCAATGGCCGAATGGCATAGGCAAGATGCAGTAGATGGTATAGAGTACAGTATATACATATGAGATGAGTAAAATAGGGTATGTAAACATTATATAAAGTGGCATTGTTTAAAGTGACGATTTGGGTGGGCCTAAAAGCAGTGGTTCGCGCTTTCAGTTTTGCAAAAATGGTGTCATCATTCCATGGTTTCTGGTTGGGGAAGGGTTTAATAGTCACTGTGGGTACAGCATTACCGATGCACTTGCTAATAAACTCGCTCAACGAATCAGCGTATACATCAATGTTGTTGTCCGATGCTGTCCGGAACATATCCCAGTCCACGTGAATGAAGCAATCTTGAAGCGTGGAATCAGATTGGTCGAACCAGCATTGAACAGATCTGAGCACGGGCGTTTCCTGTTTTAGTTTCTGTCTATAGGCTGGGAGCAACAAAATGGAGTCGTGGTCAGATTTGCTGAAAGGAGGGCGAGGGAGGGCTTTGTATGCATCGCGGAAGAAGCAATGATCCAGAAATTTGCCATCCCGGGTCGCGCATTCGATATGCTGATAAAATGTAGGGAGCCTTGTTTTCAGATTAGCCTTGTTAAAATCCCCAGCTACAATAAATGCAGCCTCAGGATATGTGGTTTCCAGTTTACTTAGTCCAGTGAAGTTCTTTCAGGGCCGTTGAGGTGTTTGCTTGGGGGGAGATATACATGGCTGTGACTATAATCGAAGAGAATTCTCTTGGTAGATAATGCGGTCGGCATTTGATTCTAAGGAATTCTAGGTCAGGTGACAAAAAGGACTTGAGTTCCTGTATGTTGTTATGATCACACCACGACTCGTTAATCATAAGGCATACACCCACACCCTTCTTCTTACCAGAGAGATGTTTGTTTCTGTTGGCGCGATAAGTGAAGAAACCGGGTGGCTGTACCAACTCTGATAACGTATCCCGAGTGAGCCATGTTTCCGTGAAACAGAGAATGTTACAATCTCTGTCTCTCTGGAAGGCAACCCTTGCTCGAATTTCGTATACCTTGTTGTAAAGAGACTGGCGAGTAGTGTCTATGGAGCCTGACCAGAAGACCGCTCAGTCTGCCCCTTCTGCAGCGCCGTTGTTTTGGGTCGCCTACTGGGATCCGATCCATTGTCCTGGGTGGCGGTCCAAACAGAGGATCTGCTTCGGGAAAGTCATATTCCTGGTTGTAATGTTGCTAAGTTGACGTTGCTCTTATATCCAATAGTTCCTCCCGGCTGTATGTAATAAGACTTAAGATTTCCTGGGGTAACAGTGTAAGAAATAATACATAAGAAAACGAAATACTGCATAGTTTCCTAAGAACGCGAGGCAACCATCTCTGTTGGCGCAGTCTCTGTCGGCTGTATTTCTGTATTGTTTTAGTGATTCACCATAGTGAAGGCGTATGCTCAGGTTTTCTCGGTCTCTGTTTTTGGTTGGAATGGTTTCTCAATTTCTTTTAGGTTTTTGCATTCTTCATCAAACCATTTGTCATTGTTGTTAAATTTCTTAGGTTGTCTCCTTGAAATCTTTAGATTTGATAGGGAAGGTGAGAGGTCAAATATACTGTCTAGGTTTTCTACTGCCAAGTTTTATACCTTAACTATTACAGTGGAACATTTTGTCCAGGAAATTGTCTAGTAGGGATTGAATTTGTTGTTGCCTAATTGTTTTTTGGTAGATTGACACACTACTTTCCTTCCATCTATAGCAGTTCTTAATATTATTCAGTTCCTTTGGCTTTGATGCCTCATGATTGAGCATAGCTCTGTTCAAGTAGAGTGTGATTTTGCGGTGTCTGATAGAGCGTTCAGTCAGTCCACTGACACCCCTAAGAGACCCTGGGTTGAGGTCAGTGATAAAGTAGTCTACAGTACTATTGCCAAGAGATGAGCTATAGGTGTACCTACCATAGGAGTCCCCTCGAAGCCTACCAGTGACATACCCATGTATGTACATACCCAGCGTCCGACAGAGCTGCAGGAGTTGTGACCCATTTTTGTTGGTTGTGTTGTCGTAGTTGTGTCCTGGGTGGATATTGGGGAGGGAATGCTGTCACCTCCAGATAGGTGTTTGTCCCCCATGTGCTGAGGGTGTCAGGTTCTTGTCCAGTTCTGGCTTTTAGGTCATTACAGACTAGTCCCTGGGCCTGGAAATTGTTGATCTCCCCCTCTAGGATGGAGAAGCTGTCATTGTTATAGTATGTGGATTCTATTTGTGGGATATAGGTAGCACACATGAGGACATATTTCTATGTTGAGATCATTTCCTTATTAATTTCTAACCAGATGTAAAATGTTCCTGTTTTGACTAATTTAAAATAGTGCGTTAAATAGGCTCTATATCAAATTTGCATAGCCCTGAGTCTCTTCCCTGTTTCACACCTGGTAGTTTGGTGGATGGGACTACCAGCTCTCTGTAATTACCTTATTCAGGCTAGGGTCCTTTTTTCAAATTTTCTGCCTGACTGACATGCCCAAAGTAAACTGCCTGTTACTCAGGCCCAGAAGCCAAGATATGCATATAATTGGTACCATTGGATAGAAAACACTTTGACGTTTGTAGATATGTTGTATGAGACTATAACATAATTGATATGGTAGGAGAAAACCAACCCGGATTCTTTTTTTTGAGAGCCCATGCTCTTACGATGGAAAGCATAGGGGCATATGCAATTCCAGCTCCCAGATTGCAACAACAACTATGGCTTCCACTAGATGTAAACAGTCTTTGTTCAAGGTTTCAGGCTTGTAACTTGAATAATGAAGAACTAATGAGTTTTAGTACGAGGACAACAGTTTGGAAATCTGTGTTTGAGCGTGCGACGAAGAAAACGCGAACCTGCGAATTTTGCTTTCCTATTGAACATACTTCTTTCCGTATGAAATATTATAGTTCTATTACATTTTAGGGTACCTGAGGAACAAAGAGAAACACATTTTGACTTGTTGAAACAGTTTAGGTGTAGTTTTTCGGATTCCTTTCTCTACATGTTGAACGAGTGGATTACTCAAATTGATGGCGACAACTAAATTGACTTTTTGGGATATAAAGAAGGAATATATCTAACAAAACGACATTACATGTTGTAGCTGGGACCCTTTGAATTGCAAATCAGAGGAAGATTTTCAAAAAGTAAGTGAATATTTAATCGTTATTTTGAATTTATGAAACCTGTGCTGGTTGAAAAACATTTTGATGTGGGGCGACGTCCTCAAACAATCGCATGGCATGCTTTCGCTGTAAAGCCTATTGTAAATCGGACAACGCAGTTAGATTAACAAGAATTTAAGCTTTTAACCGATATAAGACACTTGTATGTACCTAAATGTTTAATATCCATCATTTTTATGATTATTTATTTGAATTGTGTGCCCTCCAATTTCACCGGAAGTTGTCGACAGGTGTCCCGCTGGCGGCATGACAATGCACCATGACAATGTCTGTATTTCCAATTTCTTTGATGAAGTCTGGGTTCCTGCTCTTTAGGCCAAAGGCAGATGACCTCAGACCTTGTAAATTCCAGGATGAGATAGTAAAAGCTTTGTGTTCCGAAGTGTCTAGTGTTGTTTTTGTGTGGTTTAGGCCCAAACCATCACAGTAGGTGTGACTAGATAGAGCATGTTGAGCATCTGATACATACAGTTGAAGTCGAAAGTTTACATATACACTTATCTAGTTTTTCAACCACTCCACAAATGTCTTGTAAACAAACTATAGTTTTGGCAAGTCGGTTAGGACATCTACTTTGTGCATGACACAAGTAATTTTCCCAACAAATGTTAACAGACAAATTATTTCACTTATAATTCACTGTATCACAATTAAAGTGGGTCAGAGGTTTACATACACTAAGTTGACTGTGCCTTTAAACAGCTTGGAAAATTCCAGAAAATGTCATTGCTTTAGAAGCTTCTGATAGGCTAATTGACATAATTTGAGTCAAATTGGAGGTGTACCTGTGGATGTATTTCAAGGCCTACCTTCAAACTCAGTGCCTCTGCTTGATATATTGGTAAAATGAAAAGAAATCAGCCAAGACATCAGAAGAAAACAATGTAGACCTCCACAATTCTGGTTCATCCTTGTGAGCAATTTCCAAATGCTTGAAGGTACCACGTTCATCTGTACAAACAATAGTACGCAAGTATAAACACCATGGGACCACGCAGCCGTCATACCGCTCAGGAAGAAGACGTGTTCTGTCTCCTAGAGTTGAACGTACTTTGGTGCGAAAAGTGAAGATCAATCCCAGAACAACAACAAAGGACCTTGTGAAGATGCTGGAGGAAATGGTTACAAAATTATCTATATCCACAGTAAAATAAGTTCTACATCGACATAACCTGAAAGGCCGCTCAGCAAGGAAGAAGCCACTGCTCCAAAACCGCCATAAAAAAGCAAGACTACGGTTTGCAACTGCACATGGGGACAAATACCGTACTTTTTTGGAGAAATGTCCACTGGTGTGATGAAACAAAAGTAGAACTGTTTGGCCATAATGACCATCGTTATGTTTGGAGGAAAAAGGGGGAGGCTTGCAAGCCGAAGAACACCATCCCAACCGTGAAGTACAGGGGTGGCAGCATCATGTTGCTTTGCTGCAGGAGGGACTGGTGCACTTCACAAAATAGATGGCATCATGAGTAGGGAAAATTATGTGCATATATTGAAGCCATCAGTCAGGAAGTTAAAGCTTGGTTGCAAATGGGTCTTCCAAATGGACAATGACCCAAGCATAATGTCTTAAGGACAACAAAATCAAGGTATTGGAGTGGCCATCACAAAGCTCTGACCTCAATCCTATAGAAAATTTGTGGGCAAAACTGAAAAGGGGTGTGCGAGCAAGGAGGCCTACAAACCTGACTCAGTTACATCAGCTCTGTCAGGAGGAATGAGCCAAAATTCACCCAACTTATTGTGGGAAGCTTGTGGAAGGCTACCCGAAACGTTTGACCCAATTTAAAGGCAATGCTACCAAAGACTAATTGAGTGTATTTAAACTTCTGACCCACTGGGAATGTGATGAAATAAATAATTCTCTACAATTATTCTGACATTTCACATTCTTAAAATAAAGTGGTGATCCTAACCGACCTAAGACAGGGAATTTGTACTAGGATTAGATGTCAGGAATTGTGAATAACTGAGTTTAAATGTATTTGGCTAAGGTGTATGTAAACTTCTGACTTCAACTGTACCTCTTAGGTCGCAGGATGAGGCTTGGGCGGGTGTAATAGTGGGGGTTGGCCCTGTTGCTCTTCTCAAACCCTGGGCATATCTCCTTCTGTCATGTTGAGGTTCTTGCCGCAGAGGGCGGTGGGCGGCATGTGGTTGGTAGAAGGGGCATGGGTCTGATATGGGGGGGGGCTATATAGGGTTTGGCCAGGGTTTGCTTGGTCTGGTCTTAGCTGGTTGGGGTGTGGCTGTTGATGCCATGGTCTGCTGGGCCATTTATGCCCTTATGAATTATGATGTGGCTGGGGGACTACAGCTCTAGGGCATGCCTAGTGTTTGGGCACCAGAGATTAGCCACTGTGTTTGGGAAAAAGGTTATCCTCTTTAATGTATTTGCCATTTGAGTCAATGAGGAGCACAATCTCTGGCTTTTGTTTGGGGGTTGTCAAGAGAGTTATCAGGGGAGCTGACAGGGGGTCTGTTTGGTTGATGTGTCCTTTGTTGTCCCATTGTGATGTCGAGGCTGGCTGTTCTGCTGGCTTCTCTGGGGGAAGTGTGTTCTCTGTGCCAATTTCTCTCACCTCAGTCCGTAGAGCAGCCAGCTCTCTCAGACAGCTGTCCATCTCCACCTTCTGCCCTCCAGGTCTTGTTGGGGGGTGTTGTTGTGCTGTTTTTTTTTGTTGGTTTGTTCTGTCTGAATTCTGTGGACTAACTCTCAGATCCACCATGTCTTTCTCCAGCTCTGTGTTTTTATCCCTCTCAATGACAGAGGAGCAGTGCAGTTTTGGGACTTGGGTGTGTTCAGTGCTGGGGGGGTGACTATCCTTGTCTGCAGAACAGTTTGAAGAGGTGTGATCAGACTCACTCAGGACGGGGGAGTCGTCACAGAGAGAAAGCTTTTCCTGCTGTGCTCTCTCTTTGATCCTGTAAAAGTCCTGCTTGAACTGCATGAGGATGCCCTGCACCTTTACCGTCCATTACTGTCCAAGACTTGTACACATTGACAGAGGTTGTTTCAATTTCCTCAATGTCTAGTATTGTGTTTCCACCCTTAGCCAATATCCTCTCTCTTGACATAGGGGTAGTGTGCTCTTATAGCAATGTGCCATGCCAGGGGATGGTCCATGCGGAAAATAAAGTTGGTTACATTCCCCTCTTTGTAGCAGTCAGCAAATAGTGTCTCTGGATTGTCCTTGAGGAGATTTATTTTGTACTTATTTCGTGCAGTGTTATTTTTTATATCCATGGGGCACTGTATTGCAATGACCTCTCCACAGGAATAAGCCACGGAGGGCTTCAATGGACACTGCATTTGGGAGTGGGGTGGGGGGTGAAACTCTCCTGCCATTGTTAGGCTCAAGCATTTTCACACCTCTGACTTCACACCTTTTCCCCCTCAGGAGACTGAAAAGATTTGGCAATGGTCCCCAGATCTTCAAATAGTTATAAAGCTGCACCATCGAGAGCATCCTGATCGGTTTCATCACCGCCTTTTATGGCAGTCACCCAAGTCGTAGACTGTTCTCTCTGCTACCACACAGTAAGCGGTACCGGAGCACCAAGTCTAGGACCAAAAGGCTCCTTTACAAATGACCTGTACCCCGCACAATGACTCGGTACCGGTACCCCCTGTATATAGCCTCGTTATTGTTGTGTTCTTATTTTTTATTTTTTTGTTTATTTAGTAAATATTTTCTAAACTATATTTCTTGAACTGCATTGTTGGTTAAGGGCTTGTAAGTAAGCATTTCATGGTAGGGTCTACACCTGTTGTATCCGGTGTATGTGACAAATACAATTTGATTCACACTTCAGTTCTAATTTAAGTTGAAGCCAGGTCAGTTCTGTCCTAGCAGCTTTGTAGGCTTATTTACTAAGCTTTATATAATTAAATTACCTAGAGATTGTCTTTTACTTTTTGGTTGCAGAAGTAGGTTCAGACTGAACATTACTCACTCAGTTTTGAGTTGGATGGTATTTCCAGGTTCCGCTGTGTTTCTTTTGCAGGTTTTGGTTTGTTAGACGTTTTATCTTAAAAGTCCTTGGTAGTAATAGTCCATTCAGGTACTTTTGACCAAAATCACGGTTTTAGGTATGGAATTTGGATTTGGATTGAAGGTTTTGATGTTGAGGTTAGTATCCTGTATAAGTCTTTGCGAATACATTTAAGTTTATATACATTTATCCAACTCTAATTCTATCTTTTTGCAGAAGAACTCAGGAGCCCACTACCTCTTGCTCTCTCTGTTTTGTTCTCTCTCTGTCAGTCAGTCATAACAACAAGTCCCAGCTTGCCTCACAGTATACTGAGGGGTTGAGGGACACTGGTTTAGTGCAGCACAGAGACGGACTGTAAAACTTGACAGACAAATGAACAGGGCGGACAGACAGGCCAGGGATGGCCTGGTTTATTACCTGATTTGAGGCACAGCACTCAATGAGAATCACAATAGATAATGTTGGGGACCCTGGGGCTTGAAAGACAGTGTATTTGCACCTGGTTCTATGCCAGGAAAGATCATTTACAACACAGAGGCTGCAGTGAATAAAATATAAATGTAGTGAATGCAGGTGTGGACAGATTTTAAAATGGCTGTCTGGATGATGTTGGCTAGAGAAAAAGTATTGGTTGCACTCAGACCTGATGTCACGCCCTGGCCTTAGTTATCTTTGTTTTCTTTATTATTTTGGTTAGGTCAGGGTGTGACATGGGGGATGTATGTGTTTTGACTTGTCTAGGGGTTTTGTATGTTTATGGGGTGTTTACTAGTCTAGGTGTTTGTATGTCTATGGTTGCCTATATTGGTTCTCAATTAGAGGCAGCTGTTTATCGTTGTCTCTGATTGGGAACCATATTTAGGCAGCCATATTCCGTTGGGTATTTCGTGGGTTATTGTCTATGTATTGGTTGCTTGTGTCTGCACTTTATATACACTGCTCAAAAAAATAAAGGGAACACTTAAACAACACAATGTAACTCCAAGTCAATCACACTTCTGTGAAATCAAACTGTCCACTTAGGAAGCAACACTGATTGACAATACATTTCACATGCTGTTGTGCAAATGGAATAGACAAAAGGTGGAAATTATAGGCAATTAGCAAGACACCCCCAATAAAGGAGTGGTTCTACAGGTGGTGACCACAGACCACTTCTCAGTTCCTATGCTTCCTGGCTGATGTTTTGGTCACTTTTGAATGCTGGCGGTGCTTTCACTCTAGTGGTAGCATGAGACGGAGTCTACAACCCACACAAGTGGCTCAGGTAGTGCAGCTCATCCAGGATGGCACATCAATGCGAGCGATGGCAAGAAGGTTTGCTGTGTCTGTCAGCGTAGTGTCCAGAGCATGGAGGCGCTACCAGGAGACAGGCCAGTACATCAGGAGACGTGGAGGAGGCCGTAGGAGGGCAACAACCCAGCAGCAAGACCGCTACCTCCGCCTTTGTGCAAGGAGGAGCAGGTGGAGCACTGCCAGAGCCCTGCAAAATGACCTCCAGCAGGCCACAAATGTGCATGTCTGCTCAAACGGTCAGAAACAGACTCCATGAGGGTGGTATGAGGGCCCGACGTCCACAGGTGGGGGTTGTGCTTACAGCCCAACACCGTGCAGGACGTTTGGCATTTGCCAGAGAACACCAAGATTGGCAAATTCGTCACTGGCGCCCTGTGCTCTTCACAGATGAAAGCAGGTTCACAATGAGCACATGAGCACATGTGACAGACGTGACAGAGTCTGGAGATGCCGTGGAGAACGTTCTGCTGCCTGCAACATCCTCCAGCATGACCGGTTTGGTGGTGGGTCAGTCATGGTGTGGGGTGGCATTTCTTTGGGGGGCCGCACAGCCCTCCATGTGCTCGCCAGAGGTAGCCTGACTGCCATTAGGTACCGAGATGAGATCATCAGACCCCTTGTGAGACCATATGCTGGTGCGGTTTGGCCCTGGGTTCCTCCTAATGCAAGACAATGCTAGACCTCATGTGGCTGGAGTGTGTCAGCAGTTCCTGCAAGAGGAAGGCATTGATGCTATGGACTGGCCCGCCCATTCCCCAGACCTGAATCCAATTGAGCACATCTGGGACATCATGTCTCGCTCCATTCACCAACGCCACGTTGCACCACAGACTGTCCAGGAGTTGGCGGATGCTTTAGTCCAGGTCTGGGAGGAGATCCCTCAGGAGACCATCCGCCACCTCATCAGGAGCATGCCCAGGCATTGTAGGGAGGTCATACAGGCACGTGGGGCCACACACACTACTGAGCCTCATTTTGACTTATTTTAAGGACATTACATCAAAGTTGGATCAGCCTGTAGTGTGGTTTTCCACTTTAATTTTGAGTGTGACTCCAAATCCAGACCTCCATGGGTTGATAAATTTGATTTCCATTGATCATTTTTGTGTGATTTTGTTGTCAGCACATTCAACTATGTAAAGAAAAAAGTATTTAATAAGAATATTTCATTCATTCAGATCTAGGATGTGTTATTTTAGTGTTCCCTTTATTTTTTTGAGCAGTGTATATAGCTTCACGTTCATTTTGTTGTTTTGATTAGTTTGTTTAAGTGTTCTTCATTTCGTGTTAAATAAATAGAAGAATGTATTCGTATCACGCTGCGCCTTGGTCCTTCTCTCTTCCTCCATACGACGAACGTGACACCTGAGTTCAAATACTGCTTAAAATATCTCAATTACTTGCATACATTTGAAGTAAGTAGTCAGATATATTTTATTTGAAAACACAAGTAGTTGAAAAGACCAATAGCTTCCTAACTTCCAGGACCTACAAAGTTTTAGAACACCTACTCATTCAAGGGTTTTTCTTTATGTTTACTATTTTCTACATTGTAGAATAATAGCGAAGACATCAAAACTATTAATTTACACATATGGAATCATGTAGTAACAAATAAAAATATGTTATATTTGAGATTCAAATAGTCACCCTTTGCACACTTGACATTTTCTCAACCAGCTTCACCTGGAATGCTTTTCCAACAGTCTTGAAGAAGTTCCCACATATGCTGAGCACTTGCTGGCTGCTTTTCCTTACCTCTGTAGTCCTTAGAGCTAAGCCCATCTCCCGGCTAGCAAACGAAGTACACCAACTACAATACATCTCTTGTCAATTTGGCCTGGACCCTTTGTCGACACGGAGCCCCGCCGATCCATCACGACTGGTCTGCTGATGTAACTCGGCCGATGTGCTCTCAACCGGCCTGCGTCGTGGATGTGGTGAAGATTCATCTGCTAGCCCCGACTCGCAAGCTTCCTGAACACTGTCTCCCGCTCGCCTAGCGTAGTAATCGACTACCGAAAGGTTCGTTATTTCATCGATTGCTGCTCATTGGACCCTATGATCACTTGGCTACACAGCTGATGCCTGCTGGACTGTTCATTAACACAGTACTTCATTTTGTTTATCTGTCGGCCGCATCCTCCAACTCAGGCGCTGTGTGTAGCTAACTGACCCTCTCTACCCCTTGTTGTTGTCTCACCCGTTGTTGTCTTAGCTCTCCCTATCAACACCTGTGATTGCTTAATGCCTCTCTCTAATGTCAATATGCCTTGTATACTGTTGTTTAGGGCAGCTCTCATTGTTTTATTTTAATGCGGAGCCCCTAGTCCTGCTCAACATGCCTCAACAACATCCCTTGTCCCACCCCCCACACATGCGGAGACCGCACCTCCAGAGATGCAACCTCTCTCATCGTTACGCAATGCCTAGGCTTACCCCCACTGTCCTCAAACCCTACCATACCCTTTTCTGTACGCTATGCACTGAATCTATCCTACCACACCCAGAAATCTGCTCCTTTTATTCTCTGTTTCCAAAGCACTAGACCTCAGTTCTTATAGCATTTAGCCTTACCCTCATCCTACTCCTCCTCTGTTCTTCTGGTGATGTAGAGGTTAACCCAGGCCCTGTGTGTCCCCAGGTGCTCATTTGCTGACTTCTGCAACGGTAAAAGCCTTGAGTTCATGCATGTTAACATCAGAAGCCTCCTCCCTAAGTTTGCTTCATTCA
This sequence comes from Salvelinus alpinus, assembly GCF_045679555.1. Classification (NCBI taxonomy): domain Eukaryota; kingdom Metazoa; phylum Chordata; class Actinopteri; order Salmoniformes; family Salmonidae; genus Salvelinus; species Salvelinus alpinus. Next base: position 7,250,622 of record NC_092109.1, read on the forward strand.
CTGCTTTAGCACACTCCGGCAACCCTGATGTCCTAGCCGTGTCTGAATCCTGGTTTAGGAAGGCCACCAAAAACTCAGAAATTTCCATCCCCATTTACAACATTTTCCGTCAAGACAGAACTGCTAAAGGGGGCGGAATTGCAATCTACTGTAGAGATAGTATGACATAACTCTGCAGGCTATCTTCAAAGGGGGAGACACTCTAGACCCAAACTGTTACAGACCTATATCCACCCGGCCCTGCCTTTCTAACGTCTTCGAAAGCCAAGTGAACAAACAGATCACCGACCATTTCAAATTCCACCATGCACCTCAGCCACACTCAAGGTCCTAAACGATATAACTGCCATCGATAAAAGACAGTACTGTGCAGCCGTCTTCATCGACCTGGCCAAGGCTTTCGACTCTGTCAATCACCACATTCTTATCGGCAGACTCAACAGCCTTGGTTTCTCAAATGATTGCCTCGCCTGGTTCACCAACTACTTCTCAGACAGAGTTCAGTGTGTCAAATCAGAGGGCCTGTTGTCCGGACCTCTGGCAGTCTCTATGGGGGTGCCACAGGGTTCAACTCTTGGGCCGACTCTATTCTCTGTACATATCAATGATGTCGCTCTTGCTGCGGGTGATTCTTTGATCCACCTCTACGCAGATGACACCATTCTGTATATATCTGGCCCTTCTTTGGACACTGTGTTAACAAACCTCCAAACAAGCTTCAACACCATACAACACTCTTTCGGTGGCCTCCAACTGCTCTTAAATGCTAGTAAAACTAAATGCATGCTCTTCAACCGATCGCTGCCCGCACCCGCCCGCCCGACGAGCATCACTACTCTGGACGGTTCTGACTTAGAATATGTGGACAACTATAAATACAGTTGAAGACGGAAGTTTACATAAACAAGTCTTAATAACTCCAACCTAAGTCTTTCAACCACTCCACAAATGTATTGTTAAAACTTCTTGTCAATAGGGAGGCGCTATTTTCACTTTGGAAAAAATCGTGCCCAAATTAAACTGCCTCGTACTCCATTCTAGATCATACAATATGCATATTATTATTACTATTGGATAGAAAACACTCAAGTTTCTAAAACTGTTTATATGAATTATATCTGTGAGTAAAACAGAACTCATTTTGCAGCAAACTTCCATATAGGAAGTGAAAAATCTGAAAACGAGGCTCTGTTCCAGGGCCTGCCTATTCAACTGGCTTATATTTATCGATATGCATGCACTTCATACGCCTTCCACTAGATGTCAACAGGCAGTGGAAGGTGGAATGGGGTGTCTAGCTTGATCTGAGGTCGAACAAGAGCTTTTGGAGTGGCAGGTCAGGAATTTCCTTTCTCTACCTAGGCGCGCGAAGCACCTCCATATTGTCTTCTGATAAGCGTTCGGTATACACGGCTAATATCTCCGGCTCTGATTTTATTTGATACATGTGATAATAACATCGTAAAGTATGTTTTTTCAACCGAGTTTTATCAGATTATTCAACGTTTATTGGGACTTTGAGTTTTCCGTTCTTTGCGTCGAGAGAAACTGGGAACGTCATCAACATTGGCTAGCATTGTGGCGCGAATTCGACAGGAGAAAAGGACAATCTAAAACCAAACAACGATTTATTCTGGACAAAGGACTCCTTGTACAAGATTCTGATGGAAGCTCAGCAAAAGTAAGAACAATTTATGATGTTATTTTGTATTTCTGTGGAAAATGTTATTTCTATTCTCTGCCGTTTTGGCGGGCGCTGTCTCGCAATAACGCAAGCTGTTTGTTATAGTAAAGTTATTTTTTTTAATCTAACACGGCGGTTGCATTAAGAACCAGTGTATCTTTCATTTGCCATACAACAAGTATTTTTATGTAAAGTTTATGATGAGTTCTTTGGTCAGATTAGGTGAGTGTCCAAAATAGCTCCGGACATTCTGGTGAACCGATGCTACATATTCACAATGTATAACCACGGTTTGTAGCTCTAAATATGCAAATTTTCGAACAAAACATAAGTGTATTGTATAACCTGATGTTATAAGACTGTCATCTGATGAAGTTGGTCAAGGTTAGTGATTAATTTTATATCTTTTGCTGGTTTTTGCGGTGAATAAATGCATTTGTGTGTTTGGCTATTGTGGTAAGCTAATATAATTCTATATTGTGTTTTCGCTGTAAAACACTTAAAAAATCGGAAATATTGGCTGGATTCACAAGATGTTTATCTTTCATTTGCTGTACACCATGTATTTTTCATAAATGTTTTATGATGAGTATTTAGTTATTTCACGTTGCTCTCTGTAATTATTTTGGCTGCTTTGGTGATATTTTTGATGGTAGCTGCAATGTAAAACTATGATTTATACCTCAAATATGCACATTTTCAAACAAAACATACATTTATTGTATAACATGTTATAAGACTGTCATCTGATGGAGTTGTTTCTTGGTTAGTGACTAATTATATCTCTATTTGGTCGGTTTTGTGATAGCTACCTATGCGGTAGAAACATGGTGAAAATATGCGGTTGAGTCTTTGGCTATTGTGGTTAGCTAATAGAAGTACATAGTGTTTTCGCTGTAAAACATTTTAAAAATCTGAAATGATGGCTGGATTCACAAGATGTTTATCTTTCATTTGCTGTATTGGACTTGTGATTTCATGAAAATTATATTATATGATATCCCTGTCCCGTTAGGCTAGGCTATGCTAGTCAGCTTTTTTGATGAGGAGGATCCCGGATCCGGGAGAGAGAAGTGGTAGAGGTTTTAACAAACTATAGTTATGGCAAGTCGGTTAGGACATCTACTTTGTACATGATGCAAGTAATTTTTCCAACAATTGTTTACAGACAGATTATTTCACTTATTATTCACTGTATCACAATTCCAATGGGTCAGAAGTTTACATACACTAAGTTGACTGTGCCTTTAAACAGCTTGGAAAATTCCAGAAAATGATGTCATGGCTTTAGAAGCTTCTGATAGGCTAATTTACATAATTTGAGTCAATTGGAGGTGTACCTGTGGATGTATTTCAAGGCCTACCTTCAAACGCAGTGCATCTTTGCTTGACATCATGGGGAAATCAAAAGAAATCAGCCAAGACATCAGAAAAAAATTGGAGACCTCCACAAGTCTGGTTCATCCTTGGGAGCAATTTCCAAATGCCTGAAGGTACCACGTTCATCTGTACAAACAATAGTACGCAAGAATAAACACCATGGGGCCACACAACCGTCATACCGCTCAGGAAGGAGACGTGTTCTGTCTCCTAGAGATGAACGTACTTTGGTGCGAAAAGTACAAATCAATCCCAGAACAACAGCAAAGGACCTTGTGAAGATGCTGGAGAAAACGGGTAAGAAAGTATCTATAGCCACAGTAAAACGAGTCTACATCGATATAACCTGAAAGGCCGCTCAGCAAGGAAGAAGCCACTGCTCCAAAACCGCCATAAAAAAGCAAGACTACGGGTGGCAACTGCACATGGAGACAAAGATTGTACTTTTTGGACAAATGTCCTCTGGTCTGAAGAAGCAAAAATAGACCTGTTTGGCCATAATGACCAGTGCTACAATTGGAGGAAAAAGGGGGAGGCTTGCAAGCCGAAGAACACCATCCCAACCGTGAAGCACGGTGGTGGCAGCATCATGTTGTGGGGGTGCTTTGCTGCAGGAGGGACTGGTGCACTTCACAAATTGATGGCATCACGAGGAAGCAAAATTATGTGGATATATTGAAGCAACATCTCAACCAATCAGTCAGGAAGTTAAAGCTTGGTCACAAATGGGTCTTCCAAATGGACAATGACCACAAGCATACTTCCAAAGTTGTGGAAAATCGCTTAAGGACAACAAAGTCAAGGTATTGGAGTAGCCATCACAAAGCCCTGACCTCAATCCTATAGAAAAGTTGTGGGCAGAACTGAAAAAGCGTGTGCAAGCAAGGAGGCTTACATCAGCTCTGTCAGGAGGAATGGGCCAAAATTCACCCAACTTATTGTGGGAAGCTTGTGGAAGGCTACCCGAAACGTTTGACCCAAGTTAAACAATTTCAAGGCAATGCTCACAAATACTAATTGAGTGTATGTAAACTCCTGACCCACTGGGAACGTGATGAAAGACATTGAAATTGAAATAAATAATTCTCTAATATTATTTTGACATTTCACATTCTTAAAATAAAGTGGTGATCCTAACTGACCTACGACAGTGAATTTTTACTAGGATTAAATGTCAGGAATTGTGAAAAACTGAGTTTAAATGTATTTGGCTGTATACAAGGTGTTTGTAAACTTCCAACTTCAACTGTACCTAGGTGTCTGGCTAGACTGTAAACTCTCCTTCCAGACTCATATTAAGCATCTCCAATCCAAAAATAAATCTAGAATCGGCTTCCTATTTCGCAACAAAGCCTCCTTTACTCATGCTGCCAAACTTACCCTCGTAAAACTTACTGTCACGCCCTGACCTTAGAGAGCCTTTTTTATGTCTCTTTTTTGTTTGGTCAGGGTGTGATTTGGGTGGGCATTCTATGTCCTTTATTTCTATGATTTTGTGTTTCTATGTTTTGGCCGGGTACGGTTCTCAATCAGAGACAGCTGTCTATCGTTGTCTCTGATTGGGAATCATACTTAGGCAGCCCTTTTCCCACCTGTGATTGTGGGTAGTTGACTGTTATTAGTGGCACTTAGCCCTCGTAAGCTTCACGGTCGTGTATTTTGTTTCTTGTTTTGTTGGTGACATTCTATAATAAACGGAAATGTACGCTCACCACGCTGCACTTTGGTCCACTTCTTTCGACGGCCGTGACAGAACTACCCTCCACAAACGGACCAAGCGGAGTGGCCGGGAGGAGCATCGCTTTCTGGAGGAATGGACATGGGAGGAGATACTGGAAGGCAAGGGATCCTGGGCACAGGCTGGTGAATTTCACCGTCCTAAGGAGGAGCTAGAAGCAGCAAAGGCGGAACGGCGACAGTATGAGGAGTTGGCACAGCGGAGCAAGCACGAGAGGCAGCCCTCAAACATTTTTTGGGGGGGGGCATGCGGGGAGAGTGGCAGAGTCAGGGTATCGACCTGAGCCAACTCCCCATGCTTACTGTAAGGAGCGTGGTACTGGTCAGGCACCTTGTTATGCGGTAAAGCGCATGGTGTCTCCAGTGCGCTCTCATAGCCCTGTGCGCTATGTGCCACGCTAGAGTGGGCATCCAGCCAGGGCAGATTGTGGCAGCTCAGCGCGCTTGGTCTCCGGTGCGCCGTTTCGGCCAAGGGTATCCTGCGCGGAAAAACGTTTGTTTATTCCATGTGTAACTCTGTGTTGTTGTTTTTGTCTCACTGCTTTGCTTTATCTTGGCCAGGTCACAGTTGTAAATGATTACTTGTTCTCAACTGGCCTACCTGGTTAAATAAAGGTGAAATTAAAAAAAGTCAGACTCATCCTAAACCATCTCAATTTGGTTGAGGTCGGGGAATTGTTGAGGCCAGGTCATCTGATTTAGCACTCCATCACTCTTCTTGGTAAAATAGCCCTTGACAGCCTGGAGGTGGGTCATTGTCCTGTTGAAAAACAAAGGATAGTCCCACTAAGCTCAAACCTGATGGGATGGCATATCACTGCAGAATGCTGTGGTAGCCATGCTGGTTAAATACGCCTTGAATTCTATTTTGATTTGTTAAACACTTTTTTGGTTACTCAATGATTCCATATGTGTTATTTCATAGTGTTGATGTCTTCACTATTATTCTACAATATAGAAAATAGTAAACAGAAAGAAAAACCCTTGAATGAGGAGGTGTTCTAAAAGTTTTGACCGGTAATGTATATACTTGGCGGTGTCAGATGAAGGCCCAAGTCATACTGTTCTCTCTGCTACCGCATGGCAAGCGGTACCGGAGCTCCAAGTCTAGGTCCAAAAGGTTCCTTAACTTCTTATGGCTGGGTGGCAGTATTGAGTAGCTTGGATGAAAAGGTGCCCAGAGTAAACTGCCTGCTACTTAGGCTCAGAGGCTAAGATATGCATATTATTAGTAGATTTGGATAGAAAACACTCTGGTGTTTCTAAAACTGTTTGAATGTTGTCTGTGAGTATAACAGAACTCATATGGCAGGCAAAAACCTGAGAAAAATTCCTAAGGCTTCCACTAGATGTCAACAGTCTTTAGAACCTTGTATGATGCTTCTACTGTGAAGAATGAGGGAAGGAAAGCTCTTTGAGTCAGGTGTCTGGCATGAGCTGAACATGCGCGCTCACGTGAGAGCGACCTGCTTTCCATTGCATTTCTGAAGAAAAGGGAATTCTCCGGTTGAAATATTATTGAAGATTTATGTTAAAAACATCCTAAAGATTGATTCTATACATCGTTTGACATGTTTATACAAACTGTAATGGGATTGTTTGACTTTTCATCTGGCCTGCGCGTCATGAATTTTGATTACTGGACTGAACGCGAGAACATAATGAAGGTATTTGGACATAAATTATGGACTATATCGAACAAAACAAACATTTATTGTGGAACTGGGATTCCTGGGAGTGCATTCTGATGAAGATCATCAAAGGTAAGTGAATATTTATAATGCTATTTTTGACTTCTGTTTACTCCAAAACATGGTGGATATCTTTATGGCTTATTTGGGCTCTGAGCACTGTACTCAGATTATAGCATGGTGTGCTTTTTCCGTAAAGTTTTTTGAAATCTGACACAGCGGTTGCATTAAGGAGAAGTGGATCTAAAGTTCCATGTTTAGTACTTGTATCTTTTATCAATGTTTATTATGAGTATTTCTGTAAATTGATGTGGCTCTCTGCAAAATCACCGGATGTTTTGGAGGCAAAACATTACTGAACATAACGCGCCGATGTAAACTAAGATTTTTGGATATAAATATGAACTTTATCGAACAAAACATACACGGGGACCTTGTGTGCGCTGCAGGATTTTAATACGAGATGGCGTAGTGTGTTACTAATGGTTTTCTTTGAGACTGTGGTCCCAGCTCTCTTCAGGTCATTGACCAGGTCCTGCCGTGTAGTTCTGGGCTGATCCCTCACCTTCCTCATGATCATTGATGCCCCACGAGGTGAGATCTTGCATGGAGCCCCAGACCGAGGGTGATTGACCGTCATCTTGAACTTCTTCCATTTTCTAAGAATTGCGCCAACAGTTGTTGCCTTCTCACCAAGCTGCTCGCCTATTGTCCTGTAGCCCATCCCAGCCTTGTGCAGGTCTACAATTTTATCCCTGATGTCCTTACACAGCTCTCTGGTCTTGGCCATTGTGGAGAGGTTGGAGTCTGTTTGATTGAGTGTGTGGACAGGTGTCTTTTATACAGGTAACGAGTTCAAACAGGTGCAGTTAACAGGTAATGAGTGGAGAACAGGAGGGCTTCTTAAAGAAAAACTAACAGGTCTGTGAGAGCCGGAATTCTTACTGGTTGGTAGGTGATCAAATACTTATGTCATGCAATAAAATGCAAATTAATTACTTAAAAATCATACAATGTGATTTTCTGGATTTTTGTTTTAGATTCCGTCTCTCACAGTTGAAGTGTACCTATGATAATAATTACAGACCTCTACATGCTTTGTAAGTAGGAAAACCTGCAAAATCGGCAGTGTATCAAATACTTGTTCTCCCCACTGTATGTCTGAGGAATTTTAATTACGAGATTTCTGTTGTTTTGAATTTGGCGCCCTGCACTTTCACTGGCTGTTGTCATATCGATCCCGTTAACGGGATCTCAGCCGTAAGAAGATTTTAACAGCTTCTACCCCCAAGCCATAAGACTGCTGAACAATTAATCAAATGGCTACCCGGACTATTTACACCTCGCAACACCCACTAAACGGGAGAGAATGCACCTCAGTCTGTTCGAGAAAGTACAAGAATATTTTTGGAAAATGTGTCATTCAGTACAAACTGTTCCGTAACGTAGCAAATGTTCAAGCAAACTGAACGCACTTCAAGGGAATACTCTAGGAGGTGCTATTCGTTTGGCCCACCTTTCTCCCTCCCTTTTCCTCTCCTCCCTCTACCACTATCACAGAATAGGCTTAAGAAGCACTTCCTCCAAATGCTGTTCATCACTGCTCTCCTCCATCCTTCCTCTTTTTTCTCTCCATCCCCATTTCTCCAAATGCTTCCCATGCTGTTCATCACTCCTCTCCTCCATCCTTCCTCTTTTTTCTCTCATCCCCATTTCTCCAACAGTTTAACATGCTCTTCATCATTACTCACCTCTTTTTTCCCTCCTTTACTTTTTTCTCTCCATCCCCATTTCTCTCAATCCCATGTTTCAAACACGCACACCCCATTGCTGTGATGAGGTAATATCTCTGAAATTAAACATAAAACAAACTGAATGTGATCTATTATTGTAATCCCCACAGAAATACTTTCTGACACATGCTTTCTATTTAGAAGGAAAATCACAACACACTGACAAAACAAACCCTTTCCTCTTGCCTGGCCACAAACAATGTATGCTTCATGAATGTAGAGTGTGAAGGAGAGGATAATTTTTATTCCAGAGAAAAGGGGATTAATTATTCAGGATTCTACTGACAAAATTAGTAAACTGATTAATGCCTAATTATGGACAGAGGGAGAGAGAGCAGAGGGAGAGAGAGCAGAGGGAGAGAGGGAGCGAGGGAGCGAGCAGAGCGAAAGCGAATTGGTGCATATAATACCCAAGGAGATGGGTGATCTTTGGATGTTTGTGGAAGGTGGGGTGCATGTATGCGATGTTCCCTTGTATATCTTCTTATCTGAATAAGTGCGTGTGCGCGTCGTGCTCAACACACAGCTCACCTCTCACACAGTGGATGTGCTGGAATAAACTTCTGAAATATTTATTACATCAATATGGTCCATGAGCTTCAGTGAGTGCTTGTGGGTTGTGTGTGTGTAGGTGTGAGCATCACTGTGTGGGTTGTTTGTGTGTACTGCATAAGTGTTTGGTGTGTGTGAGTCTGTTGGTGTAAGATAGAGTGAGATGAGAAACAAGGGAGCCAAGGGTGAATCTAAACGTCTAGAAAACATTTGATAAGATTTCAATGTTTTAAGGCCTTATTATTACCTCAAACCAAAGGGCGTTCCCTCCAACTCAGTTTGACCATACTTACTCATAACTGTCCCTGATCTGCAGAGCTGCATGCATCCCCTTATTCCAAGAATGTGTTAATCAATGGCCTAAGGAGACTGTATAACCTCCCCCTTTATAAACATACTTTCTAAGCGCAATATCTTCCTCTTCCTACCTCTTTCTAAGCTCCTACATCCATTTGATTCGAGAGGAAGGAAGACACTCAGGGATTAAATCCATAATGTATGTATTTACACAGATCGGCTGCATCACAAGTGACACCCTATGGGCCCTGGTCAAAAATAATGCACTATATAGGGCCATTTGGGACGCAGTCACAGTCTAATGAATGACCTTGATCTCTATGAACATAATCCCATCACAACTCATCACAGCCACCTGTTTTCTGGCTGGCTTACACCCCCACTCTGGTGCTGGCTGAAGGGCTAGTGATCTGGTTTATACGACCCCTCTGGTGCTCTGCAGACCTTGGTTGAAATACTATTTGAAATCGTTTCAAATACTTTAGCTGGGCTTGACTGAGCTTGCCTGGTGCACTAGAACCAATAGAACTGTAGCAAAATACTAAAGGCAAGCTATAGCAAATGCTACAAGTATATTTGAAAGATGTCAAATACTATTTGAACCCAGGTCTGGTTCTTGCTGATAGAGTAGCGGCTAGCGTTGCCAGAGGCTGTGGCTATAAGCATGTTAGAATGGCCAGTGTTTGATAACGGTCGAATCAACAGAGGATAAATCAGGCAGCTTTGGCAGACTTGTTTCAGGAAATGAGGCGCATGTCGCGCGTCACAGGAGAGCCAGTTGAACGTAACCGTTTTTTGGGGGGGCAGAAATGCCTTCTAGAACGTGAACATTCATGTGCCCTAATAACAAACTTCTATGCCATCTGTAAATATGTTAAATTACGAGCCTAGTTGGTTTAGCCATGGAAGAAGACAGGAACCTTCCATCTAGCCATGATTGGCTGAGATAATGGGTGGGCTGGACCTGCCGAGAGATGAGTTCGGATTGGTCTGCCATGTAGATTACTTCTGTCTATAATATGAGCTGGTAAGTATGTGTAGGTAATCCTTTCTAACGCAGCTTTTTTGAAAGATATCACGTAGTAGAACTGCATAAATGTTGCTCTCCACTTTCTGGAGGACCGAGTTTTGAAATCAGTGGAATTAGAGTATGATAGCTAAGGAGATTCTGGTGTTTGATTGCAAATATGCAGAGGGAGTCGAAAAGAGAACACACAGAAGGCTGTTGTAAAAAACACCTGTCTCCAGATTTATTTAATTTAAATTGAACCTTTATTTAACTAGGCAAGTCAGTTATTAAGAACAAATTCTTATTGACAATGACAGCCTACCGGGGAACAGTGGGTTAACTGCCTTGTTCAGGACGACAGATTTTTACCTCGTCAGCTCGGGGATTCGATCCAGCAACCTTTCGGTTCCTGGCCCAACTCTCGAACCACTAGGTTACCTGTCACCGTGGATTACAGAGAGGGAGAAGCGTCCATCCATGTATACGGGTAAGATAGTCTAGCTAGCTACATTTTCAGATATTACACATTTGTAATTTTGTCAGTAAGTCATTTTCATTTCAAGTTAAAGCGTACTGTTAGCTGGCTTGCTCGCTAGCTAACGTTATGATTATGATCTGTGTCGTAATATTATTCGTATATCAGAGCCATTTGCATTGCTAGTTATAGCTTAATGTTAGCTACCTGCCGCCCACTCTGTCTGCCGAATTCTTTCTCTTTGATCTTGTTTTCCTTAATAGGATGTCGGTGGGCGGAGCCGGGAGGGTCGTCAGCGAAATGGGACACAACTGGGCTCAGGTGTGTCTCGGGACAAATACACCTCTTCCCCATTCGTTGAGGAGACTCTCTCCATGCAGACACACTTGTGGACGTTTTGTTTGCGTTGGCACCTTTCAACATCTCGCATTATCACACTTATGCACACAACCACTCACACTACTGATTACTGACTACACGCAAAATTGTTAATTGTATTTAGTTGACCTCAGTTAATAAATATATTTTGTAATTCCTTATCTCCACGTTGTCTCCTTTTTGTTACGAACTTCGAGCCGGTTCGTGACAAGTGGGTGCTTGTCCGGGATCATAAGGTTGTTTCCTAGACATTTTGGCGTATAGCACTTTGTTGCATTATGAAGGACTAATACTAGTGTCATTGGGCTTACTAGTATGTGTGTTGTGTTAATGTTTGAACTCTGTAGGTGCTTTATTTGCATCTTTTGTTACAGCTTGTTTGAGTTGTAATGTTTGGTGCCCAGTACTGGTTACCTTTGTTTGGTGAACTTGCCACTGTGATGGATAGTTGGTTGTGTGCTGTGTTGGAGTATTTCGGTTAGTTTCCAGGCCCCTGCTCAGGCTGGAAACACTTGCTCTACTCGCTGTTGGGACGTTGGTCTGAGGTGAGTACTGTACAATCGGCTGTGTACCTCAGTGGGAGATTTGGGTAGGGTAGTGACACTTGCTACCCGGAGCTATAGCCTTTCTCCCTTGTTAGGCTTAGTGACGTGTTTTACTTGGAATGCGTTTGGCATGGTTATTTTGTTTGTTATTTTGTGTGGTGTCTGGACTGAGCAGTTGACTCGGGGGCACATCCGTGGCTTGGTGGAATCTGCCAGTGTGCTGGGTGGTTTATTTCCTTGCCAGCGGGCTACAGTGCGTAATTACCCACCGCAATTCTGCACGAAGACTAGGGTTGAGATACTGTAGGTTTTGGGGAAGCTCCATAAATATATATATCTCATATCTCTCTTCTGTGGTGCCCAGTGTGATTATAATTTCTCTTGTTGTGGTCCGGTGTGGTGTGCTCAGCAGAGGAAGAGCGAGATAATTATTATTTTTGGTATTTTCTTGTGACTATGGCGTTTAACGTAGACGAGTTCATTCGCGTTCCATCAGAGGTACTGTTAGAATGATGTACTAAAGAACAGCTGTTGAAAATGTCTAAACACTACAAGGTTGAAATTAGTTATGAACGTCTAAAAAATTATATTAGGTTAATATTGAAGGCCAATCTGATGGAGTGCTATTCATGAAGTTACCACTGGGGCAGCCTCTGCTGAGGACTCGCCGTCTCCCCATAACGTTGCAATAGCCGCTCCATCTGTTATTCCTAGTAGTCTTCTTTTTGAACAGCAGAAAGAACTGCTTCTGTTACAGTTAGAGCATGATCGTGTAAAGTATGAAAAGGAATTGGCATTTAAACAGGATATGACGCATGCTAAAATCAAGCTGCAACAAGAGTGGCTAGAGTTGGTTAGGGAAGGAAAGCTCTCAGGGGAGAGTTTACTCTGGGAAGGTGACCTAGATTTACCTAGGGGTCGTTACTCTTTTGGTCGTGCCCTGGACACATTTGATATTGTTGAACTTACGGTTGTTGCCAAAATTTTATGAGAAGGACCCTGAGACATTCTTTTCGTTGTTTGAGCGTGTTGCTGACGCCAGGATTTGGCCTGATTCTGACCGCACTTTAATGTTGCAGTGTGTGCTAACTGGTAAAGCGCAGGAAGCATATTCCGCTCTTAGAGTAGCCGACAGTGTCAGTTATGATAAGGTTAAAATAGCTGTATTACAGATTTACGAATTGGTCCCTGAGGTTTACCGCCAACGATTTAGAACTTTAAAAGGGTATAATAAACAGACTCATGTTGAGTTTGCGCGAGAGATGTCTTCACAGTTTAATCGCTGGTATTCCGCCTCTGCAGTTATGACTTTCCAAGGGCTGTGTGATCTGATTATGCTAGAGCAATTTAAGGACACAATCCCATATCATATAGCCACGTACATTAACGAACGAAAAGTAAAGACTGTCGCTGCGGTTTTGGCAGACGAGTATGTTTTGACTCACAAAAGTGTCTTTGCAGTGCCCCATATACGGAGTGAGTTCGAAGAGATTTGGGCCTCGCTCACCGAGATACTTTGCTTCACGGGCAGAGTTTCATTCAACTAGGGTTGAGCCTGACTCCCATGGTAAAGCTGACTTTGGTCAAGAGTGTCACTACTGTAAAGGTTCGGGTCATTGGAAAAACGAATGTCCGGTTCTCAGGGCTAGGGGTAAATTCAGTACTTGCACTTACGGTAAATCTAAGCCTACGGCGTTAGCAGCGCCTGTTCCACATCAGTTCACTCCTGACACATTGTATCATGCCCAGGGGCATGTGAAAGTCCATATTGACCCAGACTTTTTACCTTTCATTACGGAGGGTTTTGTGTCTATGTTAGGAAGTAAGGACCTAGTGCCAGTGAAGATCCTGAGACTGACTCGGGGAATAGTGTTCTAATTAGGGGAATAGGTTTGAACACTCGGTCAGTTCCATTGCATTAACTGATGTTGGATTGTGGACTGGTGAAAGGTGAGGTTGTTGTGTGGGTGCGTCCTTCGTTGCCTATTGAGGGTGTGACGACCCTCCCACTCTGTCTGCCGTATTCTCTCTTTGTTCTTGTTTCCTTATTAGGATGCCGGTGGGCGGAGTTCGGAGGGTCGTCAGCTACATGGGAAACACCTGGGCCCACTGTCATAGGATAAATGCACCACTTCCCCATTCATGGAAGAGACTCTCTCCAGTCAGACACAGACAGATTTTGGTTGTGGCCTGGTTGTGGTTATTTGGTTTGTTTGTGTTGGCACCCTTCAACACCCCTATGTATACACGCAACCACTCATCTACACTACTGACTACTGACTACACACACACACACACACCATTGTTATTTGTATTTACTTTACCTTAGTTAATAAATATAGTTTGTATTCCTTATCTCCATGTGGTCTCCCTTTTGTTACGGGCTTTGAGCCGGTTCGTGACAAGGGTATCGACGTTATCCTTGGGAGAGCGTGTGAGCGTGTATGGCCTGTCGGGTTTCCAACTATAGTGGTTTCCGCTAAGCCGTTATTTGTAGGGATTCCTGATGAGAGTACGCAGAGTTTCCCAGAGGTGTTCTCTGGGTGTACGCGTTCTATGAGCCGTGGCGACCTGGTCACTGCGCCGGGTAACGAGAATGGCACAAAGAAATGTCACTACTTTCCCTGATATCTGTACCCCGCTCCGATCTAATCAAGGAGCAACGGGTTGACCCCACATTAGAGTTGCGTGACCAAATTGTGCCTGTGGAACAGTTGGGAGATGTCGCCCATGGCTATTTTCTCCAAGAGGATGTCCTGATGAGTAAGTGGGTGTCTCATGGTGGTAGTTTTCTGGGGGAGTCGATTAGTCAGGTTGTTGTACCAGTTAAGTTTGTAGGTGTATCAGAAAACAACCCTGGAAATCTCAGAATCAGACCGACCATCTCTTCCCGCCCGCTCTTCCTCTCCTGTGAAGATGATAGCTTCTCTTTAGCCATTTCACTAGTGGCGTACAGGCGTCGCCGGAAATCACACACATAAGATAACAGGGACTGAGGAAGCTCGGGAGACTCATCTGTTCTCCTGGAGAACAGATAGACGTCCACGCACCCTATGTCCAAACAAGGTCATTTGGACTTAAACCCGTGCTCTCCTGTGAACCCTCCCTAGTGGCTAACAGTAACCAAGGCAACCCCTCCTCCCAATCATTATCCATCTCAGTACAATAAGCTCTCAACAAAGACTTGTGTTTGATGGAAATGTTCCAGCGCTCAGAGTCCAAACAGTGAGAGAAACGGAGTCGAAGCTTTTTGCACAAACTTAGTCGTGATAGACCGGAGAGGATAGGCAGCAGGAAACCTAGTGGTCTGACACATCACAGTGAACAGGTAACTACTACCCTTTTTAGAACGAGGCAGAGGACTAACACAGTTATTAATCAGATACTCAAAAGGTTGGCTGAGTACAGGAATAGGAAACAGTGGTACCGGTTTAATAGCTTGATTAGGTTTACCTGTTAATTGAAAGGTGTGACAAGGTGTGATGAACTCAGAAACATCCCTCTTTAACCTAGGCCAAAAGAAATGTATTAATATGCGATTGTAGGTTTTCCTCACACCCATATGTCCAGCATCATCATTGTGGGAAGTTGTCAACACCAACTCACGAAGCTTAATAGAACACGATATAGACGTTGGAGATGCTGACCCCATTCGTCAGCGGTTCTATAGAGTTTCTTCAGAGAAACGGCGTTGTCTGGATGCTGAGGTCAGGTACATGCTGAAGAGTGATATAGCAGACCCTCCCACTGTCTGCTGAATTCTTTCTTTGCTCTTGTTTTCCTTAATAGGATGTCGGTGGGAGGCGCAGGGAGGGTCGTCAGCAAAATGGGGCTCAGGTGTGTCCCGGGATAAATACCTCTTCCCCATTCATTGAGACTCTCTCCATGCCGACACACTTATAGATTTTGGTTGTGGCATTTTTGTGTCCGTTTTGTTTGCGTTGGCACCTTTCAACATCTCTCATCACATTTATGCACGCAACCACTCACATACGCTACTGACTACACACACACACAATTGTTAATTGTATTTAAGGCTGCAAGCCCGACACCGGTACACCTATGACAACATCCAGCTCAAGTGCAGGGCGGCAAATTCAAAATCTATTTTTTTTTAATATTTAACTTTCACACATTAACAAGTCCAATACAGCATTTGAAAGATAAACATCTTGTCAATCCAGCCAACATGTCCGATTTTTTTAATGTTTTACAGAGAAAACACCACATATATTTATGTTAGCTCACCACCAAATAAAAAAGAGGACAGACATTTTTCACAGCACAAGTAGGATGCAAGTAGCATGCACAAGCCAACCTAACTAACCTAGAACCAACCTAAATAACCTAGAAAAAACTACCTCAGATGACAGTCCTATAACATGTTACACAATAAATCTATGTTTTGTTCAAAAAATTTGCATATTTTAGCTATAAATCAGTTTTACATTACTGCTACCATCATAGCTACAGTCAGAAATCGCACGGGAGTAGCCAGAGAAAATACAGACACCAACGTCAACTACTCTAATTACACATCATAAAACATTTCAGACAAATATATGGTGGATAGCAAATGAAAGACAAAGATCTTGTGAATACAGACAATATTTCAGATTCTTTAAATGTTTTACAGCGAAAACACCACATATATTCATGTTAGCTCACCACCAAATACAAAAAGAGAGACAGACATTTTTCACAGCACCGGTAGCATGCAGCTAGCATGCAGCTAGCATGCAAAGCCAACCTAACCTAACTAACCTAGAAAAAACTACCTCAGATGACAGTCCTATAACATGTTACACAATAAATCTATGTTTTGTTCGAAAAATGTGCATATTTCAGCTATAAATCAGTTTTACATTACTGCTACCATCATAGCTACCATTATAGCTACAGTCAGAAATAGCACGGGAGTAGCCAGAGTAAATACAGACACCAACGTCAACTACTAATTACTCATCATAAAACATTTCAGAAAAATATATGGTGGATAGCTAATGAAAGTGAATACAGCTAGTGAATACAGACAATATTTCCGATTCTTTAAGTGTTTTACAGCGAAAACACAATATATCGTCATATTAGCTTACTACAATAGCAAACATAGCAACAGCATTGACTCAAGGCAAACGGTAGCATAGCACAGTTCGACAGATATATATGAAATAGCATCCCAAATTGGGTCCTTATCTTTGTTGATCTTCATTCAGAATGTTGTACAATGGGTCTTTTGTTCAGAACCAGCTTTGTTTCGATCCAAAACAAACTATTTCCCTCTTGAATTAGCAAACACACTGGCCTTCCTGTGCTAACCTCTCCATCTTGAAAAAAATTCTTCCTACGCATCACGTATAAAATCCCGAATAAATTTAAATAATATAATTAAACTATATTTAAAAAACATACTTTAGGATGATATTGTGACATGTATCAAAAAAAAATCGAAGCCAGATGTCATATTCATCGAGAACGACCGTTTTCCAGGTGGAGAGTCCTGGTCCGAGTTCGCGCCTCAGGAAAAATAAATTATGGCGGTCGTCTCATTCAAAGAGGGTGTATGCATTCTCTGAAAGAGATATTCAACTCCTTTCTGTTCTCACTTCCGCATGAGACCCAGAGGAAGGTGTATGACGTGTTTCTACAGTCCTAAGTGACATGACCTTATATAGACAAGCTTTTGAAGAGCGACTTAGCTTTTGGAAATCTCACTTCCGGATAGGAAATGAGCTGTAAAAAGGGTTCTGTTTCACTTAGAGACATAATTCAAACGTTTTTAGAAACTAGAGAGTGTTTTCTATTCAATATTAATAATAATATGCATATTGTACGAGCAAGAATTGAGAACGAGGCCGTTTGAAATGGCCACCTCTTTCCAGGGTACTCAAGGCTCCGCTTACAGCCATAAGAAGTTAATAAATATATTTCTTATTCCTTATCTCCACGTTGTATCCCTTTTTAATACTAACTTCAAGCCGGTTCGTGACAGTATTGTTATGAGTTGGGATTATGGTTCATTCTTTAGCTAGCTAGATCTAAACAAAAAACTCCTATGTCTATGCAAATAACCATTTCAATAGAATGTTCATGATACAACTGTCGATAGACATAGCTGGTAAATTCACTCTGGCTATCTACTCCGATTTCAACGCACTAGTCTGAATGTGCCACAGCCTGTATAACCAACAAATTTACTAACACCCGTTGAATATGGCCGGTGTCAGTAAACTGTCAAAAAAGCGTAATTAAATTGTTGCCAGCAGCACAGTTAATGGTATTTGAAACAAATCAATGAGTCGGAACACAAGTACGCCATACGGGTAGGCAATGAAGACTACCCCATGGCAAGGCACTACCAGTCCTTACACCATGGCAACCCTGCCTCCCTACAAGCTATGGGTATTGATCATATTCCGGCCTCTATTAGAAAAGGGGACCGTCTTAAACAATTAAACAAAAGGGAAAGTTTTGGGATTTACAAACTACAGGCCACTAAATACCCTGGTTTAATAAATGAAGATATGGATTTCTCACCCTTCCTGTAGGGTTGTGATAGGTCCATTTGCTGTCATCTCGTGGACATTTTGCTCTATTGCCCTCAGCTATGTTTAGACTGTTGTTCATGTTTTGCTGTGTTCTAGTGTACTATGGAATATATTGCTGTCTTATTCTAGACACTTCTCCCAGTCATATGTAAGGTTAGAACTACCTTTCTAAGTGTCCTGATACTTCTAGCTTGGAGTTGTACTTTTATGATAACAGCTTCAGTATTTCACTTAATGTGTATAGTATTGCTTACTAGGTGTGTCCAATCAATTTTGTAACCACTCCCTCTTCTAATTAGGGCTAATTGGAAAAGCTGTTCAAAAGAGGACATTGTATAATTTTTTTGTACTCCCTGACGAAGGCCATGCAGCCGAAACGCGTCGGATTTTTTAAAACTTTGTTTCTATTGAACATGCCATACTAATAAAGGCATTTGAATTAATTTTATGAAGAGTGCATTGGTCCTCCTTTCTTTTTGAAAGTCTTGTTTTATTTCCAGATCGATAGCAGAGGGGAGTTCATTTTTTTTAAAATTAACTAGGCAAGTCAGTCAGAGATGAGAACAAATTCTTATTTACAACATTCTTATTTTCCAACACTTTTGAATAACATGGCAAAATAGAAATGTGCCTATAACAGTTAGGATCAGCTTGATATCTCCCTTAAATAAAGGATGCACCATGGCTGCCTTCCAAGCAATGGGAACCTCCCCACAGAGGGGAGAGACCGGTTAAAAAGGTCAGAGTCTTGGCGATGATAGGGGCAGCAACAATAAAATAATAAAAAGGGTCTAAACCATCTGCCCCAGATGTTTTTTGGGGGTCAAGTTTAAGGAGCTCCTTAGCACCTCGGACACAGTGACCATCTGCAGGGAGAAACTTTGTAGCGGGGCAGGGGAAAGAGGGAGGAGCATTTGGGCTAGTCGCATTAGAAGGGGTGGGAGATGAGGAAATGTTGGACTGGCAAGGAAGAGGAGTGTACAGGGAGCAACCGGGGGCAGAACAAAAGATTTTTACCTTGTTAGCTAGGGGATTCGATCCAGCAACCTTTTGGTTACTGGCCCTACACTCTAACCACTAGGCTACCTGCCACCCCATGTTTGAGTTATTTCACAGTTTTGATGTCTTCACTATTATTCCACAATGTAGAAAGTAGTAAAAATAAAAAAATAACCCTAGAATGAGTAGGTGTCCAAACGTTTGACTGGTACTGTATATATATATATATAAGTCAAGCTGCTGAACACCAGGTAGAGTCGCAGAGGGAGTATGCTGCTCTCTCTGTTAAAATCATTTCCTGAATGATTAAGCACGTTTGTAGTTGTTACTTTGCTGCTGGGCCGTGATAAGGATGGATCCCGCAAAACAGCCGGGAGAGGAAGAAGAGTTATGTTACGTTCATCACTACAGTGACAGGTTGGATAGGAACTAACTCCCCATCTATTCTGGGAGTGTTTGTAAACAACCATGACAGAGAAGGTTAAAGAAGTCAGACAAAGTAAACAGAGTATGATATGATGGCGGCCATTGTCAACAACAACACACTAAAGTAACATTCACAACCTGAGGCAATCAGTCAATAACACTGAATACTACAAGGAATATATCCAAGTCTGGCAAGTGGTAGAGAATCTGTACCTTCTATTTCTCACCAACAGTATCTTGACCTTCAACCCTTTTTCTGCGAGGCCACAGTGGGACCTTGTTCCAGTGCTCTGTACAGCACAGCTCCCAGAAACCACCAAGGAAGACCTATATCCTGTCCCAGAATTCTCTGGGGCAAGGTGCCAGGTGCCCTCGGACCACGTTGGCCAGCCCAGACTGGTTTGGCAGCCAGCCTTCAGATTTTGGCAGAGGGTGAAAGAAAAGGTAGTGAAAAAAAGAAAGGAAAAGGGAGAAAAACACCTTTTTACGGTCGTTAACCCCAGACGTCTCATTGGTTTAAACAGGCTATTTTTCTTCTTCTTTGGTGTGAGATTATGATTCTCTCGCTCTCTCTCGCTGTGGGATGAATGAGCTGATATTGATGTTGACGCCTAGCATACACAACCATTCAGACTCTGCATCAATCAAAAAAAAAATCTTTGTTCTCTCATTGCCATTCTGTCTTTATCTTCCACATTCTCTCCCACTCTCTGTCTCTGTCAGTCAGTCTGTCTGACAAACATATATATACAGTCGGACGTGTACATACTTAGGTTGGAGTCATTAAAACTCGTTTTTCAATCATTCCACAGATTTCTTGTTAACAAACTATAGTTTTGGCATGACACAGGTATGCATGACACAGGTAATTTTTTCAACAATTGTTTACAGACAGATTAATTCACTGTGTCACAATTCCAGTGTGTCAGAAGTTTACATACACTAAGCTGACTGTGCCTTTAAACAGCTTGGAAACTTACAGAAAATTATGTTATAGCTTCAGAAGCTTCTGATAGGCTAATTGACATCATTTAAGTCAATTGGAAGTGTACCTGTGGATGTATTTCAAGGCCTACCTTCAAACTCAGTGCCTCTTTGCTTGACATCATGGGAAAAAAATCTAAAGAAATCAGCCAAGACCTCAGAAAAAAAATTGGAGACCTCCACAAGTCTGGTTCATCCTTGGGAGCAATTTCCAAATGCCTGAAGGTACCACGTTCATCTGTACAAACAATAGTACGCAAGTATAAACATCATGGGACCACGCAGCTGTCATACCGCTCAGGAAGGAGACGTGTTCTGTCTCCTAGAGATGAACGTACGTTGGTGCGAAAAGTGCAAATCAATCCCAGAACAACAGCAAAGGACCTTGTGAAGATGCTGGAGGAAACGGGTAAGAAAGTATCTATAGCCAAAGAAAAAACATGTCTATATCGACATAACCTGAAAGGCCGCTCAGCAAGGAAGAAGCCACTGCTCCAAAACTGTCATAAAAAGGCCAGACTACGGTTTGTAACTGCACATGGGGACGGAGAAATGTCTTCTGGTCTGATGAAACAAAAATAGAACTGTTTGGCCATAATGACCATCGTTATGTTTGGAGGAAAAAGGGGGAGGCTTGCAAGCCGAAGAACACCATCCCAATCGTGAAGCACAGGGGTGGCAGCATCATGTTGTGGGGGTGTTTTGCTGCAGGAGACACTAGTACACTTCACAAAATAGATGGCATCATCAGGGAGGGGAAATTATGTGGATATATTGAAGCAACATCTCAAGGCATCAGTCAGGAAGTTAAAGCTTGGTCACAAATGTGTCTTCCAAATGTACAATGACCACAAGCAAACTTCCAAAATTAAGGACAACAAATTCAAGGTATTGGAGTGGCCATCACAAAGCCCTGACCTCAATCCTATAGAACATTTGTGGGCAGAACTGAAATAGTGTGTGCGAGCAAGGAGGCCTACAAACCTGACTCAGTTACACCAGCTCTGTCAGGAGGAATGGGTCAAAGTTCACCCAACCTATTGTGGGAAGCTACCCAAAACGTTTGACCCAAGTTAAACAATTTAAAGGCAATGCTACCAAATACTAATTGAGTGTATGTAAACTTCTGACCCACTGGGAATGTGATGAAAGACATTAAAAAAGCTGAAATATATCATTCTCTACTATTGCTCTGACATTTCACATTCCTAAAGTAAAGTGATGATCCTAACTGACCTAAGACAGGGTATTTTTACTAGGACTAAATGTCAGGAATTGTGAAAGATTCTTGCTATCTAACGCCTGCCTCAGACCACTCGCAGAAGAGCTAAGTGCATCGTTGGATGCTTTTTTTGCCCTCGCGTGTCACTTTATACACACACAAGATCTCAGTTTAACATAGAACCACATTTATCCATCTCTCTGTGCCCACAATAACTTCAGAACAAAGTTTACAAAGTTGCCAATGTCTTTGCAATTGATACAAGCAAGCGACGTACAAACAGTAAGCTAACAGTAATCATATTGAAACACATTTGGTTCAATCTAGTTCTATTTTGCTACTTGTAGGCTACTGTCTGTAATTTGTCTCAATACATTTCATGATGTGTAGCCTAATATTAGCGCAATAATGTGCCAAATCTGTGATTTTGTGCGTTTTTATTGGTTAAACATAGAATAAGCCTCCTCATTATTTGCAGCCGTAGGTGGTAATATCTCTCTAGGAGCTGATCCGTCCGTCAGTACTGTGAAATAATTATAATGTTAAGGAAATATTTGAATGGAGAAGGCTGACCTGAGAGCAGCGCTCCCTTCCTTTCGATCCTATCAGTATAGGCACATGCTCCAACGACGCACCTAGCGACCATTCTCTCTGCATGGTGTTTTTGGAAACACATGTTACATCTTCGGCTATTGTAGGAAAGATGCATCGTTAAAACACTCGTAAGTCTGAGTTCTATCGGGAAACCGGGCCCCGTTCTGTTCTTCTCTTATGTTGTCACTTCCTACTTGTATTAATAGGGGATTTAAGGCCCCCTCCTCCCCTCTCCCCCTTCTGTCACTGTCACAGACCCCACTGTAGTGAGTGGAAAAAGTCTGTGTGTAGTGACCCCAGTGTATTGAGGAGGAACACGACGGCTCAGGGACGAGGGTATCTGCTAATTAATGCACAGGTCACTGCTGT
Organism: Salvelinus alpinus; assembly: GCF_045679555.1. Taxonomy (NCBI): domain Eukaryota; kingdom Metazoa; phylum Chordata; class Actinopteri; order Salmoniformes; family Salmonidae; genus Salvelinus; species Salvelinus alpinus. The sequence continues at coordinate 7,273,305 of NC_092109.1, forward strand.
AGTAACTACTGAGAGACGGAGAGGAGGGAGAGGAAGAGAGAAAAGGAAGCAGATCTTTGTTGGGTTCCTCAAGGTTTCTTTGGGAAGGGTGATGGTTCTATGTGGAACCATAATGTATGCTGTACATGACTATGGTTAGTGAAGGTTTCTTGTGAAAGATATGGTCTTGTGTCAATGGAGAACGTCGCCTAAATCAGTAAATGGTTCTCAATTCTCTCCTCAGGGACCCCCAGCTGCTCCAGAGTTAGTTCACCATCTTGAGAGTTAGTCTTCAGAGTTAGTTGATTCATCTTGTCAATTAACACCTATGGAATTTTAACAATATAATATGGCTGAGCAGAATACAAAACCACTTATGGCTCTTCAAAAGGATCTACAAAGAATGGTTCTTTTTAGAACCATTCTCTATAAAATGTTCTATAAAGAAAGCAGAACCTTTTTTAATGATGCGTTATAGAACCTTAGGAAAGGGTTCTTTATAGCACCATACAGGTTCCCTTTAGCACCGTATGAGCATGGTTCTTTATTGAACCTACAAAAAATATGATATTGTGTGTACATAGCACCAAAAAGGGTTCCGCTATGGTTGCAAGCCAAAGAACCCCTCTGGTACTATTTAATACTTTTTTGTTGTGTGTAGAAAATGACCTCTCCTGGAACCGGGCAGTCTCAGACAGTAAATGAGGAACTGAGTTGCTGGTGTGATAGGCACATACGCTAGGCTGCATCCAAAATGGCACCCTATTCCATATAGTGCACTACTTAATTATGGCTCATAGGACTAGGGTTAAAATTAGGGCACTTTTTAGGAATTAAGGTGCCAATTCAGACTCACACGTACTGTAACTGCTTTGCATTTTTATCCTTTCCTCTGTTATTTCTCATTTACTAGCAACCTTTTTATATGGTGTAAAACAGTATGTTATGTCCAAAGGCAATGAATTTCAAAGGAATGCTATATTACTGTAATATCTTATTTTTCCTTTAAGATAAAATGGTCTTCTGTCTGTTGCACCCTCGCTCTCATTTTAATAATGTGTAAACCAGCATCCTTTGACTCTTAAATCATGCGTCTGCAATCCAATTTCACTCTCATAACTATTCTCTGTCTCTCTTTTCCTCACTGCCCTTCCCTCTGCCATCCTTTCTTCCCTTTCTTCCCCACTTTATCTCAGACAGTCCAATACCTTATGTCCAGAGGGCTATTTCATCTCCTGCTCTATTGGCTGTTGAGAAGACTAGACCCTGCAGCTGGGCTTATTTTTTAGAGGAAGCAGAATGTTTGGTCCAATTCAGCTCAGAGCAGAGCAGAGGCCTCCTCTCCATCAAATAGTTTCCAGCACAGCAGACAGGAAATCGCTATAGCTTGTTGAATGTGTCCGATATGACGGGGGCTAAGAACCAATGAACAGGAGCATGTGCTTCTAAACTAGAACACCGCTGAGAATACAACAGACTGCAGTCTTCACATTGTAAACCCTATAAGAAACAACATTGTACCACTAACATACGAGAGGAACACACACAAACTATATATACAAAAGTATGTGGACGACCCTTCAAATAAGTAGATTCGGCTATTTCATCCACAGCCGTTGCTGACAGGTGTATAAAATCGAGCACACAGCCATGCAGTCTCCATAGACAAACATTGGCAGTAGAATGGCCTTACTGAAAAGCTCAGTGACTTTTAACGTTGCACCATCATATGATGCCACCTTTCCAGTAGCGTGCCGTGGGCCTGGCGCCTGGGCCTTCAGTGAGGTCCTACACAGTCCCACCCGAATTAATCCACCTGTTATTACCATCATTTAGATGCCATGGCTCTAGACACTATACATTTAGACAGAAACGCAGTATAACCAGGCGTTGCGTCACCTTGAAATTGACATTTTTTTCAGAGAATTGCAGGGGAAGAGTACAATACAGTACAGTTCAACTAATAGGCAAGAACATAGTCGAGTGCAACAGAGTTATATTAATATTCTTCTTCTATCCATTTCTGGTCCACAAACTTTGAGCTTTAAGTCCCCCAAAAAATAAATACAGTGTGTTCACTAAACAGCGCATTGTCGCACCCAAAGCAGTTTCACCGTGATGATAAAGACACATAACTATTCACTGAAAATAAAAGAAAACAAATAATTTGCAACATAGGCTATTTGCCATTTTATTTTGTTAATATATAGGCTATTTAATATTAACGAAATAAAATGCAAAACATACATACACATTTAATAAAAAATAACATGCATTGTATGCCTACTCACCAAAGACTGATTATTAGACAGTTGCGTGCGCTTAGGGGATCGTGAGAAAAATGCTGCAAGGCCATTGAGGTTGGCAAAGAAGACCTTGCATTCTTTAAGCTTTGAGGCTCCTTGAGTCAGTACTAAATTTAGTCGATGTGCATAGCAGTGAATGAATAAGGCCATCGGTGCCCTCTCCTTAACTTTAGCCTGCACCCCATTGAGTCCAGATGCCATGACTGCTGCGCCATCAAAACACTGTGCCACAACTTTATCCAGACTACATTCATTTTCCTCCAAGAAACGGAAAATAAGAGCGGCAATGTCATCAGCTCGCTTGCCGCTTGTCACATCTTCAAACCGGATAAATCGCTCCTTGACTCCCGTGTCCGTCACATAACGCAGGACGAGTGAGAGCTGTAGCTCCACTCTGGTGTCCCCAAACGTTTTCAAAAGCACCATTGCTTGTAAGTGCCCAGCCGTACTTTGGTGTCTCGTTGCTGCCTTGGTTAGACAACTCAAGTTTGCAAAGCCAGTGTGGCTCCAAACACCAAATCGATCACTTGCAAATAATAGGCATTCCCAGCAGTACAGTTTGCAGTGCTTCTCGGAGCCTGTGAGCCATTGACAGCGCTCATAGTTGAAACTTTGAAAGTGGCGAACGAACGAACCCCTTTCCCGCCTGTGACAGGCTTTGTGGCGTCGGGCGACCTCTCCTTACAATGTCTAACTTTTCTTGAAAAGTTCGTCTTGAGAATGGCGTTATAATTATATCCTCGACCAAATCGATATCTTCTCCTCCTTCCGCCATTGTGGGTTCAAAAAACAGTAGAACGCGAATTAATTCGTTTATCAAATTTAGTTTCCTAGATCTGCATAGACCTGCCCATAGGACCTGCCTCTCAATATTGGTAATCCAATCAAAAGACGTGGACGCCCTACGCCTGCTAGCTGGCTCCTGTGTAACACTGGAGCCAGCCAGCAGGCGTACAATAGCCAACTCTAAAGCTGATTGGTTGACACAAAATTTTAATTTCCATTCACTTTAAGCTACAAGCGCCCGCACTGTTGATTCTGAAGGCCTGAGGGCAGATTTTAGACCCCTGGCAACACATGATGGCTGAATATGATTGGATAAAAGATCTAACGTAAAGACCAGCCCTCCAAATCTCAACCTGGGGCTGGAAGCAGTGCAACCAAGAGGAAAGCTATGAAATGAAGAGTATAACTCTTACTCTGGGGAATAATTTAATACATATTTGTGGGAAAATATATTTTAAAAAAAAATTATATTCTGATGATGTTTAGGCCAGCAGAGAAGAACTTGCAGGCCCTGACGGCCCACCACTGCACCTTTCCAACTAGTCTAATTGTCAAATTTCTGCACTGCTAGAGCTGCTCTGGTCAACTGTAAGTGTTGTTATTGTGAAGTGGAAACGTCTATGAGCAACAGCATCTCAGACACGAAGTGGTCGTCAACACAAGCTCACAGAATGGGACCGCCGAGTGCTGAAGCGTGTAAAAATGGTTGATTCTCGGTTGCAACACTAACTACTGTGTCGTGACGTGACTATCAAGGATCTGACTTTCTTTTTTATTTTCGCTTAAAATGACATACCCAAATCTAACTGTCTGTAGCTCAGGACCTGAAGCAAGTACATGAATATTCTTGATACCATTTGAAAGGAAACACTTTGAAGTTTGTGGAAATGTGAAATTATGGTAGGAGAATATAACACATTAGACCTGGTAAAATATGATAAAACGTTTTTTTTTATTAGTTTGAAATGCAAGAGAAAGGCCACAATGTATTATTCCAGTTTAGATTTTGGACACTAGATGGCAGCAGTGTACAGTTGTGGCCAAAATTTAAGAATGACAAAAATATAAATTTTCACAAAGTCTGCTGCCTCAGTTTGTATGATGGCAGTTTCCATATACTCCAGAATGTTATGAAGAGTGATCAGATGAATTGCAATTAATTGCAAAGTCCCTCTTTGCCATGCAAATGAACTGGATCCTCAAAAAACATTACCACTGCATTTCAGCCCTGCCACAAAAGGACCAGCTGACATCATGTCAGTGATTCTCTCGTTAACACAGGTGTGAGTGTTGACGAGGACACGGCTGGAGATCCCTCTGTCATGCTGATTGAGTTCGAATAACAGACTGGAAGCTTCAAAAGGTGCTTGGAATCATTGTTCTTCCTTTGTCAACCATGGTTACCTGCAAGGAAACATGTGCCGTCATCATTGCTTTGCACAAAAAGGGCTTCACAGGCAAGGATATTGCTGCCAGTAAGATTGCACCTAAATCAACCATTTATCGGATCATCAAGAACCTCAAGGAGAGCGGTTCAATTGTTGTGAAGAAGGCTTCAGGGTGCCCAAGAAAGTCCAGAAAGTGCCAGGACTGTCTCCTAAAGTTGATTCAGCTGCGGGATCGGGGCACAACGAGTACAGAGCTTGCTCAGGAATAGCAGCAGGCAGGTGTGAGTGCATCTGCACACACAGTGATGCAAAGACTTTTGAGGATGGCCTGGTGTCAAGAAGGGCAGCAAAGAAGATGCTTCTCTCCAGGAAAAACATCAGGGACAGACTGATATTGTGCAAAATGTACAGGGATTGGACTGCTGAGGACTGGGGTAAAGTCATTTTCTCTGAATCCCCTTTCCGATTGTTTGGGGCATCCGGAAAAATGCTTGTCCGTAGAAGACAAGGTGAGCACTCCCATCAGTCCTGTGTCAGTCCTGTGTCAACAGTAAAGCATCCTGAGACCATTCATGTGTGGGGTTGCTTCTCAGCCAAGGGAGTGGGCTCACTCACAATTTTGCCTAAGAACACAGCCATGAATAAAGAATGGTACCAACACATCCTCCGAGAGCAACTTCTCCCAACCATCCAGGAACAGTTTGGTGACGAACAATGCCTTTTCCAGCATGATGGAGCACCTTGCCATAAGGCAAAAGTGATAACTAAGTGGCTCGGGGAACAAAACATTGATATTTTGGGTCCATGGCCAGGAAACTCCCCAGACCTTAATCCCATTGAGATATTGTGGTCAATCCTCAGGAGGCGGGTGGACAAACAAAAACCCACAAATTCTGACAAACTCCAAGCATTGATTATGCAAGAATGGGCTGCCATCAGTCAAGATGTGGCCCAAAGGTTAATTGACAGCATGCTAGGGCGGATTGCAGAGGTCTTAAAAAAGAAGGGTCAACACTGCAAATATTGACTCTTTGCATCAACACAAGCCGTTGACACTTATGAAATGCTTTTAATTATACTTCAGTATTCAATAGTAACATCTGACAAAAATATCTAAAAGACACTGAAGCAGCAAACTTTGTGAAAATTAATATTTGTATCATTCTAAAGACTTTTGGACACAACTGTATGTGCAAAGTTTTAGACTGATCCAATGAACCATTGTATTTCTGTTCAAAATGTTGAATCAAGTCTCCCCAAATGTGCCTAATTGGTTTATTAATACATTTTCAAATTCCAGGTACTTCAAACTGCTCCACTACAGCACCGTCGATATTAAAAGAGAAGTGCTCTTTGTGAAATGTTCATTTAAGAGAAACCACTGTGATGTCACTAATACTACCATGACTGTCAACTCTGTTTGCTATGTGACGCTTAATATTTCAGTACTTGTGCTTAGGGCATGCTTTTTGATTTCCATTGGTCCCACTTGTCTCAACACAGACAAGATGGCATACATCCATGGGTGCTGCTGTTGCCACAATTTATGCAAGACTTACAGAATAAAATAAAGATCTATGAAAGTACAGTGTGATTTGAATTCAAGGGCAACACAGCATAAAGTAGAACATGACAGCTCCAAACATCCTAAAATGAGACTCACTATTACAGTCATTCAAAGCAAATGTCATGGATCTCAAACCTCTAATACTGCAGTTGAATAAAGCGCTCAGCAAAATGACTAGATTAGACTATTTATTACATCTGGTTGTCCTTTAAGAACCAGCTCAGAGCTCTTTTACATTATATTAAATCCCATTTTTAATAAGCAAGTCAATTACAATATAAATAATATGGGGGATGTATTTTAAAGGGTGAAGGTTCACCTTGTTAGCTCCTGTTGGATAGAACAGATAGTACAGCTGAATTAAAATGAGGACTCCCATCGCTGGGTCTGACATCGAGAGGTCAGAGTACTACAGGGGACAGATGAGAGGACACAGGCCCACAGACACACAGAGAGACACAGCGAGAGAGAGACAGAGAGAGACAGAGAGACCAACCTGAGAGTAAATGACTCCAGCCTTGCTTCACCAGATGGTGTTCATTGATTATTCATTGCATGCGATGGATGTTGCTGTCGTCGTGCCCCTACCCCACTCTCCGGTATCCGCTCTGCCTTGATGACGCTTGTGGGGTGGTGGTGGAGGCGAGGAGAGGGGGATAAGAGAAAGAGGCGGGTTCAGGGTCTGCAACTGCATAATGGTACTCCCCTCACCCCTCTCAGCATAGGGGATCTAGGGAGGCATCCTCATTCTGTGCATGATGGATGGATATACCCCACAACACCTCCCTCTTACCCAAGCTCCCTCCCCCCTCTCCTTACCTGACCCCAGAGCTCTCCTTGGCAGGTGGAACCAATCACAGAGGTGATATTAAAAGCTCCAACACTGCGATGCTGTCACACGGCAAGGTACAGTAGTCAAGGGCTTTTTTGATTAGTATACATTGACTATGTGTCATTATCGTTTGGCTGTAGCATGGGAGGGAGTGAGAGATAGGATAGGGTGGGGGTAGGGATAGATGTGAGCCTCCTCATAGTTCCAACTGCTGAGTGACTTGACTCTGTCAAACCTTAATTGACTCCAGCATAAATCAAATGCCGCTTAACCTTGCGATGTGTGACGCCACAGTGAATGACTGCTGTAGACCGCTATGACTGGATGTAACCCTGATGATCTTAATGTGTTCAAGATAATAGCATTTTTGTAGTTTGGGACTGACACTAGGCTAAGAATCTGTGAAAATTAGACAGTGGAGAGTATACATGCACAGACATATACACACGTAAATTACTAGTGACGTGGCCCTCTCATACAGACCCAGGCAAACAGGTTGGCTCAATTCCTCTGATGGATTGCAGGATGCTCTGTCGCTTCCAATTTGCATTCCCTATGATAGAGGTGGAGAGGAGGAAGCGAGCCAAAGCGACAGAGACAGAAGTGTGGCTCGATTCCAATAGGAATTACACACCCCTTTGCAAGCCAGCATAATGAGACTTGCAGGTTTGATGTCGCCTATATACCAGGAGATTCCTAACACCACTGTGTTAGGGTATAAGTAGGCCCTCAAAGGCCTTATGATTTATGTAATGTATTGTCATAAATAATCAAATGTTTAAGGCTAATAAGGCTGGTGGAACTGTTCATAGTGAGTTCTAGGAAGAACTATCCAATAGTGATGGGGAAACTAAGTTTCCTGAAGCATTGAGGTTTTCCAGCAAATTGTGTCAAAAAAAGGTTCATTACTCAAGGCTTTGATCAACACAGTGTACACAAGTAGCACCTGCTGGTCAAAATAATTTAGAGCAGCCAAATTATTATAGATGACATCCCACACCCCGTAGTGTGTGCGCAGTTTAGCCTTTTTGTCTTCTAAAGAAACCAATGCCAAACTAATCAGGTGGTTGGTCGAAAAAAAAGAAGCTTCGGATGTCCAGTGACACGAGACTACCAGACGAGCTAAATCACTTCTATGCTCGCTTCGACGCAAGCAACACTGAGGCATGCATGAGAGCATCAGCTGTTCCGGACGACTGTGTGATCACGCTCTCTGTAGCCGACGTGAGTAAGACGTTTAAACAGGTCAACATACACAAGGCTGCGGGGCCAGACGGATTACCAGGACGTGTGCTCAGGGCATGTGCTGACCAACTGGCAGGTGTCTTCACTGACATTTTCAACATGTCCCTGATTGAGTCTGTAATACCAACATGCTTCAAGCAGACCACCATAGTCCCTGTGCCCAAGAACACAAAGGCAACCTGCCTAAATGACTACAGACCCGTAGCACTCACGTCTGTAGCCATGAAGTGCTCTGAAAGGCTGGTAATGGCTCACATCAACACCATTATCCCAGAAACCCTAGACCCACTCCAATTTGCATACCGCCCAAACAGATCCACAGATGATGCAATCTCTATTGTACTCCACACTGCCCTTTCCCACCCGGACAAAGGGAACACTTATGTGAGAATGCTATTCATTGACTACAGCTCAGCGTTCAACACCATAGTACCATCAAAGCTCATCACTAAGCTAAGGAACCTGGGTCTCGAACCCGCCCTGTGCAACTGGGTACTGGACTTCCTGACGGGCCGCCCCCAGGTGGTGAGGGTAGGTAACAACATCTCCACCCCGCTGATCCTCAACACTGGGGCCCCACAAGGGTGCGTTCTGAGCCCTCTCCTGTACTCCCTGTTCACCCACGACTGCGTGGCCATGCACGCCTCCAACTCAATCATCAAGTTTGCGGACGACACTACAGCGGTAGGCTTGATTACCAACAACGACGAGACGGCCTACAGGGAAGAGGTGAGGGCCCTCGGAGTGTGGTGTCAGGAAAATAACCTCACACTCAACTTCAACAAAACAAAGGAGATGATTGTGGACTTCAGGAAACAGCAGAGGGAGCACCCCCCTATCTACATTGACGGGACAGTAGTGGAGAGGGTAGTAAGTTTTAAGTTCCTTGGCGTACACATCACGGACAAACTGAATTGGTCCACCCACACAGACAGCGTTGTGAAGAAGGTGCAGCAGCGCCTCTTCAACCTCAGGAGGCTGAAGAAATTCGGCTTGTCACCAAAAGCACTCACAAACTTCTACAGATGCACAATCGAGAGCATCCTGTCGGGCTGTATCACCGCCTGGTACGGCAACTGCTCCGCCCACAGCCGTAAGGCTCTCCAGAGGGAGGTGAGGTCTGCACAACGCATCACCGAGGGCAAACTACCTGCCCTCCAGGACACCTACTCCACCCGATGTCACAGGAAGGCCATAAAGATCATCAAGGACAACAACCACCCGAGCCACTGCCTGTTCACCCCGCTATCATCCAGAAGGCGAGGTCAGTACAGGTGCATCGAAGCAGGGACCAAGAGACTGAAAAACAGCTTCTATCTCAAGGCCATCAGACTGTTAAACAGCCACCACTAACATTTAGAGGCTGCTGCCAACATACTGACTCAACTCCAGCCACTTTAATAATGGGAATTGATGGAAATGTATGTAAAAAGTATATCACTAGCCACTTTAAACAATGCCACTTAATACACTGCTCAAAAAAATAAAGGGAACACTTAAACAACACAATGTAACTCCAAGTCAATCACACTTCTATGAAATCAAACTGTCCACTTAGGAAGCAACACTGATTGACAATAAATTTCACATGCTGTTGTGCAAATGGAATAGACAAAAGGTGGAAATTATAGGCAATTAGCAAGACACCCCCAAAAAAGGAGTGATTCTGCAGGTGGTGACCACAGACCACTTCTCAGTTCCTATGCTTCCTGGCTGATGTTTTGGTCACTTTTGAATGCTGGCGGTGCTCTCACTCTAGTGGTAGCATGAGACGGAGTCTACAACCCACACAAGTGGCTCAGGTAGTGCAGTTCATCCAGGATGGCACATCAATGCGAGCTGTGGCAAAAAGGTTTGCTGTGTCTGTCAGCGTAGTGTCCAGAGCATGGAGGCGCTACCAGGAGACAGGCCAGTACATCAGGAGACGTGGAGGAGGCCGTAGGAGGGCAACAACCCAGCAGCAGGACCGCTACCTCCGCCTTTGTGCAAGGAGGTGCACTGCCAGAGCCCTGCAAAATGACCTCCAGCAGGCCACAAATGTGCATGTGTCTGCTCAAACGGTCAGAAACAGACTCCATGAGGGTGGTATGAGGGCCCGACGTCCACAGGTGGGGGTTGTGCTTACAGCCCAGCACCGTGCAGGACGTTTGGCATTTGCCAGAGAACACCAAGATTGGCAAATTCGCCACTGGCGCCCTGTGCTCTTCACAGATGAAAGCAGGTTCACACTGAGCACATGAGCACATGTGACAGACGTGACAGAGTCTGGAGACGCTGTGGAGAATGTTCTGCTGCCTGCAACATCCTCCAGCATGACCGGTTTGGCGGTGGGTCAGTCATGGTGTGGGGTGGCATTTCTTTGTGGGGCCGCACAGGCCTCCATGTGCTCGCCAGAGGTAGCCTGACTGCCATTAGGTACCGAGATGAGATCCTCAGACCCCTTGTGAGACCATATGCTGACACATGCGCATTTGTGGCCTGCTGGAGGTCATTTTGCAGGGCTCTGGCAGTGCACCTCCTTGCACAAAGGCGGAGGTAGCGGTCCTGCTGCTGGGTTGTTGCCCTCCTACGGCCTCCTCCACGTCTCCTGATGTACTGGCCTGTCTCCTGGTAGCGCCTCCATGCTCTGGACACTACGCTGACAGACACAGCAAACCTTTTTGCCACAGCTCGCATTGATGTGCCATCCTGGATGAACTGCACTACCTGAGCCACTTGTGTGGGTTGTAGACTCCGTCTCATGCTACCACTAGAGTGAGAGCACCGCCAGCATTCAAAAGTGACCAAAACATCAGCCAGGAAGCATAGGAACTGAGAAGTGGTCTGTGGTCACCACCTGCAGAATCACTCCTTTTTTGGGGGTGTCTTGCTAATTGCCTATAATTTCCACCTTTTGTCTATTCCATTTGCACAACAGCATGTGAAATTTATTGTCAATCAGTGTTGCTTCCTAAGTGGACAGTTTGATTTCATAGAAGTGTGATTGACTTGGAGTTACATTGTGTTGTTTAAGTGTTCCCTTTATTTTTTTGAGCAGTGTATAATGTTTACATACCCTACATTACTCATCTCATATGTATATGTATATACTGTACTCTATATCATCTACTGCATCTTGCCATCTTTATGTAATACATGTATCACTAGCCACTTTAAACTATGCCACTTTATGTTTATATACCCTACATTACTCATCTCATATGTATATACTGTACTCTATACCATCTACTGCATCTTGCCTATGCCGTTCTGTACCATCACTCATTCATATATCTTTATGTACATATTCTTTATCCCTTTACACTTGTGTGTATAAGGTAGTAGTTGTGGAATTGTTAGGTTAGATTACTCGTTGGTTATTACTGCATTGTCGGAACTAGAAGCACAAGCATTTCGCTACACTCGCATTAACATCTGCTAACCATGTGTATGAGACAAATAAAATGTGATTTGATTTGATTAGCAACACATCTGCCACATTGATCCTCAACACTGGAGCTCCCCAGGGGTGTGTGCTCAGTCCCCTCTTGTACTCCCTGTTCACCCACGACTGAATGGCCAGGCACGAGTCCAACACCATCATTAAGTTTGCAGACGACACAACAGTGGTAGGCCTGATCACCGACAATGACGAGACAGCCTATAGGGAGGAGGTCAGAGACCTGGCTGGGTGGTGCCAGAATAACAACCTATCCCTCAACGTAACCAAGACTAAGGAGATAATTGTGGACTACAGGAAAAGGAGCACCAAGCACGTCCCCATTCTCATCGACGGGGCTGTAGTGGAGCAGGTTGAGAGCTTCAAATTCCTTGGTGTCCACATCAACAACAAACTAGAATGGTCCAAACACACCAAGACAGTCGTGAAGAGGGCACGACAAAGCCTATTCCCCCTCAGGAAACTAAAAGATGTGTCATGGGTCCTGAGATCCTCTAAAGGTTCTACAGCTGCAACATCGAGAGCATCCTGACCAGTTGCATCACTGCCTGGTACGGCAATTGCTCGGCCTCCAACCGCAAGGCACTTCAGAAGGTAGTGCGTACGGCCCAGTTCATCACTGGGGCAAAGCTGCCTGCCATCCAGGACCTCTACACCAGGCGGTGTCAGAGGAAGGCCCTAAAAATTGTCAAAGACCCCAGCCACCCCAGTCATAGACTGTTCTCTCTACTACCGTATGGCAAGCGGTACCAGAGTGCCAAGTCTAGGACAAAAAGGCTTCTCAACAGTTTTTACCCCCAAGCCATAAGACTTCTGAACGGGTAACCAATGGTTACCCAGAGTATTTACATTGTGTCCCCCCCCCCAATCCCTCTTTTACGCTGCTGCTACTCTCTGTTTATCTTATATGCATAGTCACTTTAACCATACATCCATGTACATACTACCTCAATTGGCCAAACCAACCAGTGCTCCCGCACATTGGCTAACTGGGCTATCTGCATTGTGTCCCACCTCCCGCCAACCCCTCCTTTTACGCAACTGCTACTCTGTTCATCATATATGCAGTCACTTTAACCATACCTACATGTACATACTACCTCAATAAGCCTGACTAACCAGTGTCTGTATATAGCCTTGCTACTCTTATTTTCAAATGTATTTTTACAGTTGTTTTATCTCTTTACTTACCTACACACACACCTTTTTTTCGCACTATTGGTTAGAACCTGTAAGTAAGCATTTCACTGTGAGGTTGTATTCGGCGCACGTGACAAATAAACTTTGATTTGATCACGTGCTTCTGATAAATTGATACAAGCGTCGGCACTGCTTCGAAGTAAACTGCTTAGAGATTGACAATGCCTCGGAGCTCCGGTATCAAACGTCACATCACTATTAAAAAGCACTTACAAAATGTTTTGTACTGATGGAAAATACAGGTCTTCACAACTTTATTCCTCACTTTCACCTTTTATTGTAAAAGATAAATGGAAAGATTATCATCCAAACATCACACGGGAACACATCCAAACTCATTCCACAAACCAGTCTAAATAACAGTTTGTGCTGACAAAACTAAACATAAGTTAGCGACCTAACAACTAGACTTGTATACAATGTACCACATCTCTAGTCAGCACAAGGGAGAAATGTACTATTGTTTAGAAAAGAGATGTCATCTAAGCTAACAGCAGCTAAATTCTTTGATGGCAGCCATGTTTGACAAGCGAAGTCAAATTCAAAGATGGCTGCACCCATTGCCTGAAAAAGATCCAACTTAGATTGGGCACTTTTCAGCATATTACAAATCTTCGATGTGCTTGTTACAGTGTATACAAGAACTGGACCACGACTTGACAAGTAATTTATGTTTTTTGACAAATCACAAAGCAAATAAAATGATATCCACTCACAGATCCTCACCCCAAATACAAGTCTACTGCCTAGCCTAGCTGTAGCACGAAAGCTGAACAGGGTTGCCAGATTTGGGAGAGACCATTTCAAGGGGGATTTCAAGGCCATGGAGGTTAGAAATGGGGGAAGCTATCATGGTGAGATATGATGGAGGAAATATTATAAAAATGGGGGATTTATCAATAAAGGGGCGTGAACACAGGAGAAGTTTATAAGCTGAATAAAAATAAAACCCCTGGAAAAAGAGCTGGCAACCCTGAGTAACCATAGTTGCAATCTAAGTCAGTCCTGACAGAAAAATGTACCGCTTGACAGACACTGATAGCCATTGAGTATAGCGATAGTCCAGTTTCAAAAGGAAAAGCCTCACTGATGATACAATAAATATTTTCTAATTCTGATATAGGATCTGTAGGACTGTGAGCGTGAGATGTCTGATGACAAATGGTTGCCACCCCAACCGTGCAGGCAATGAGCATCCCACATCTTCCCAAGATGGTGGTGCCGCCGCCAATATTGTCGTCTGTAAGGGAGAAGAGGTTGAAGTTGGTCACCGCTGGAGATCCTGTCACTTCACACCATCGGATAGCCTTCAATGACACCTCGTGTGGCATACAAAGCACCCTGCCTACCCCCTCAGATGCATTGTGTTTAAAACTGTTCCTTGATAAGGAATTGGTGGAGAGTGGCGCAGTAAAACCAACTATTATCATATTACAGAAAAACCCAAGCCTCTCTTCAAAATGTATCAAAATTCTCCTAAATATGCATATTTGTTTGCAGGTATTCTCATGAACTGAAAGAGAAGACTGCCCCTGGCATGGAAGAGAAGCTCTCAGAAAGGGTGAACACTAGCATCAGTGAGATGTATTCGTTCCTGGTCACGGTGCTTTATCTACACCGGCGCCGCCACAGATATACAGTCAAACGTTTGGACACCTACTCATACAACTAGCCTTGTAACACAGCCCTGTGTGCAGTTCCTTGTTTTGGCGAGTACCACACCCGTAAGCACCACTGAGTGGAAAGTAGGCCTACATTGAAATATGACTTGAGGTTTTTGATGGGTGGTGGGTAGGGAGGGATTGGGGAAATGTTCCACCATACGTCAAAGATAAAAATGTAACCAGTGGTGGTAAGTGCCGTTTATGATGAGGATTTTTTTGTTGTTGGAGCATGGCCTTTATGAGGCCCATCTATTGCAGCATGTTGGATGACTGTCATTCATATTCCATTCACCCAGTTCAATGTAACATCGATAGGATTAGGCATCTACACGATACTCAAATTTTCCCTATATCCATCATGAGGTTGCTACAACCTAGCTCATGTGATTTATATTTAGTAGTTTTATCTAAAACCGTTTTCAAAGTTTTACAATTTTAATTTAATTCACTGAGGATGTTCCTCCCCTTCCTCCTCTGAGGAGCCTCCACTGAATGTAACATGTTTGTTGACATGAAATTAAATACTTGGACTCCTGGGATCCATTTCTGAAATAAAACAGAGAAAGTAAAAATATGTAATCAAATTTTGTTATTCGTTGATTTGTAATCCATTCTCACAATTATGTTTTGTCAATTTCAAAATCATATTTTCCCTAGCCAACAACCTGTAACCTAACGTGTTATATCAGCTGACTACCACTGTAGAATAAAGACCACAATTTGAGTTGTTCCATGACATTGATGTTTCACGTTACGTTCCTCAGCTAGAAAACCAAATCATTTCTCTCCAACAGAGGGGGGAACTAACAAAGTCACTGACAACCAAAACGAGAGAGGTGGGGTTTTACACGGGGGTTCTGAAAGACACTCATGGGGGTGTCAACTGAAAGTTGACTAACAACTGGAACCTAAAAAACCCAACATGAGTGCCAACAAAATTTTTACAAGAAGGGCCAAACAAGAAAAACCCACACCAAACTTAGACAGGAAGCAAACCAAAAAGTGGAGCAAAAACAAAAACATGGAAGATTAAATAAATTACTTTCTTTTTAGAAATTGAATTGGGAGTGCCAACTGAAGGTGTTAACCCTCCACATCTCTCAAGACAACTGGAGCACTGGGCCAGACGCTCATAAATATCACCTGGGCCAGCACTGGTGAAACGCCTCCCGACTAACGAGATGGACAAGCCAGCACAGGTGTAACACATACTGACTAACGAGGTGACACCAATCGGTGAGCCCCACGTGCTAACATTCAACTGAAATATAAATGGGGAAAAAACTAAGACTGTAACACCTTCCCCTTAAGATAACAAATATCCTATATTTCTGTTGGATAAGTTTGCTCACAACCATCAGAAATTAACTTCCTTTTCAGAACAAAATCCACTTAAATGTGTCACCGTCTCCTATGTAAACATGGTGTCTACTAAAACCTTTTGGAAAAACTCACATATGCTTTTATAAATGAGTCCAACCACAACAAAATACATTTCAAGGGGAAACTCCTTCAATATCCATAGCAACTTTCCTCTCCTTAATTCTCCTCAGTCAAATTTGTTTGACTGGGGCAGAGTCCCCAACGTCAATGTCATGCTCTAGTACATTTGCCTGAGTTGGCACATCTGAGACTAAACCCTGATATTCTAAAAGCAGTGCAACAATGTCTCCTTTTTCTCCGGAGACAAGTGTACCAAAAAGACATCAGGATTTCTGAGATTCTCTGAGGTTCTCAACCGTCCAACCGGCAAATGGTGTATTGGACTTTCCTCGTACTCTTGGGGAAGACTATAGTCAACGGTGACAGCAATGGCCACAGGCAGAATATCACTACCGGTTTCCACCAATTTTCGTCGCCCGATCGTAGCGTGTGAACTATGGTTTCAACTGGCACACTATCGAAAAACTATTGAAAAGCACTAACGCACTCCAACAGACTTGCTTTTGTTTTTAAGGTGTTACCCTGCAACAACTTCTCTCAGCAAGGTCAAAGGACCTCTGATATGATGTCCAAACACAAGCTCATTCAGACTAAAATCGAGAGATTCTTTAACAACCTCCCGCACTGCACAGAGTACAAGATGGACGCCTTCATCCCAATCATTCTCAGACTCAAAGCAGTAAGCTTCAACAGTCTGAAATCTCTCAAGAGCACCTTGAGATTGGGTGGAAGTCACTAGAGGGTCAATTGGTAACACCCAATTACTTCACCTGCGGAAGTCCAAACATGGAAAATAATTTTACCATTGCCTTAACAATACCGGGAGCTGTGACTTTCTTCAGTGGAATGACCTCAGGGAAATGAGTGGCATTGCACATGATGGTCAAGAGAAACTGCTTACCACGCTTAGCTTTGGGCAAAGGACCAACACAATCCACCAGAACCCTGCTGAAAGGTTTGTCAAAAGCAAGAATAGGCTGCAAAGGTGCAACCTGTACAGCTTGGTTCGGTTTACACGTTCGCTGGAAAACATGACAGAATTTACAGTAAGACATCTTGTTTCAGACCAGGCCAGAATAAGTTATTCAAGACATGGTCATACATGTTGTTGACCCAAAGATGGCTTGCCATACTACCATCATGAGCCAACCTCAGTATCTCTTGTCGAAGCATAACTGGAACGACAATTTGTCTTTGGACACAGAAGAAAAGGCTTGAAATCTCTCAGCAGGAGGTGACTTCTCTGGATGGATTTTTGCTTAGGGATATTTACTGGGTGCTTTTTTTGTGAAGGTAGTTTTGTGTCAACACAAACTCATCTGCAAGAACCGCAGGTTTCTCAAGAGTGAGATACTTTTGCTCATAAATGTAGGTTGCAACCCTTTCGTGAAGGCAATTCTTGAACTGCTCAAGAAGTATGAGTGTCTTTCAATCCTTAAGGTCCTTGACCTCTTGAGAACCACACCACTGATCAAATAGACGTGCTTGTTCCCTTGTGAACTCAACATGGCGTTGTGACTCTTTCGTAAGTCTGACGGATAGCAACTGTACCAGTGTCATAATCTGAACTCTGGTCAAGAGAAAGCGGTGTACACTTTGGAGGACCAACTATTTTGTGCCATTTTAGGGACGTGGAAATCCGCTCAAACAGTAAACTATACATCCACCTCCTTTTCATTGAAAGGCAGTACAAGCCCGGCTGTTTCAACCAAGATCAAACTCTGTTGAGTGTGTAGGATGGCCTGACTAGATTTTGAGCACTTCGAGATCTATCTCCCTTTGTCTTGGCTCCATCTCTTTTAACCAAATGGCATACGCACGTTCTTCTTGTTCTCGTTCTAGTCTGGCTGCATGTTCTTGTTGTTCATCTTGTCTTTCCCTGTGCTCCAACTCAAACTTCTGTTCCAATTTTGCCTTTAGTTTTACCTCTAGCTGTTGCACGTCTATGGGGTGTACTCTACCACCGTAGGACCCTTTTTATCATCCTCTCTGGAAGGATTTCTTCCTCCACCAAAGCAGTACTGATCGACGTTTTGACAGCGTTTGGATTGCCAGATGCCACCGTGATGTCAAAATCCTTTGAAATGACGAGCAGATTCACCTTTATACATTTATCTAGCATCTCCCATGTAGGTTTTTCCACAAATGCCTCCAACTTGAAGTCCATGGCTTTTATAATTTTTTATTAGCCTTTGTGTTTATGAAACTTTCAAAATGAATCCACAAATCTTATAACCTCTCAAGGTGGATGTCATTGACAGAAACTCTACCCAAAAGTGTATTTAGAACGCTCATATCTGGGCACAGCAGCGCTTCAGAGTAGGTGACTAGAGCGACTACCATACTCAACGGAAACAAGATCCCAGATGAGCCCCCATTTTGTTACGTTCCCCAGCAAGAAAACCAAAAAATACACAAATAGAAGGGGGAATTAACAGAGTCACTGACTAACAACCAAAACGAAACAGGTGTGGTTTAGGAAGAGTTCTGAAAGACACTCATGGGAGTGTCCCCTAAAAGTTGACTAGCAACAACAACTGGAACCTAAAAGACACCCACTAAATTTGCCCAAGATGAGGCAAACAAAAGAAAACCCCATACCAAACTTAAAGACAGGAAGCAAACCAAAAAGGTGGAGCAAAACGAAATCAGATAAGGCATGCCAACTAAAGTTGTTGTCGTAATGTTTGCTGTCATTAAAAGTGAACCCTATTGTATCAAATCAATTCTCTATTTGTAATTATTCCTTATGTGATTAAACTAATCATGTAAACTTTAATTAACTAGGAAGTCAGGGCACCACGGGAAAATGTTTAGAGTCTCTATTTCCCAAATTTTACTCTTCAGATATTTTCAAATCTAGTCGATTACAGTCACTTATTAATGTATTATTACCTCTTCAGTCATATTCTGAATGTATCAAACTCTTGGATATCTGCATAATTCAGCAATATACAAAGTGGCTTAATTATTTATTGACTAACTAAACACAGAATTACCTAAACATTACCTAAACACACACACACAGGTCATACATTGGTTACTAACATGACACAAAGAAAAGTCCCTAGTGGACAAAACCGATATGACGGTTTGGTAGACAAAGGAAAGGGTTGGGGACAGCTCAAGAGCAGGAAACTCAGTGGACCCACGTACATACAGTTGATAACTACACTCATGGAAATGCTAATACTTTGAACATGCACAGCCGCTCATTCAAAAATACATTTTGTTTTGTATTTCCCTGTAACTGTAACACTTAGGTGTGATTTGACCCTATTGGTCAAAAGTATCCCTCCAGTCTTTACACATGTATGTGTGTGCTTTCTGCAGATGTATTTACTGCATTCTACACAAGTGGTGTTGGTTTTACTGTCTTGGCGAGGGGGGCAGAGCAAATCGTGTAGGTCCTGGAGCAATTTTGCTTACATTGGAAGCTAACAGTCTACCTTGACTTCGTTGAGGTGACCCTTCTATTTTACAATCTTTAGACTTCCATGTCCTCTCTTCTCTGGATGATGGTTGTCGCATGCTCTCTCTCTCTCATCTGATGGAGGGGATGGTATGGCAGACTCCTCCTCTGAATCCTCTTCACCAAATAAAAATTCACAATCTGGATCATCAACAGCATTGTCCTCTATCTCTGAAACTTCTTCTTCTATTTGACTGTCACAGTCCAGAATTTGTGATAAGGCTTCATTGACTGAAAATCTTTCGGAGCTCATTTTTGACTGTCTCTGTCTGAGATCTGCTGCTCTCGCACTGAGAAGGAGAAGCTTGGGAAACTCATTTGAACCCAAACATAATTATAAAAGTGCAACCAGAACCAGTCGAAGCAAAATACATCAGACACGTATTTTGGACCCGTGCAAACATCGATACACATGAATGCCTTCAGGTCAAAATGACCCACAACATCATGTTTGTATACAAAATCTGCACAGACATTCCACAACACATCAGTGTGTCCACATTTTGAAGTTAAGGTTCATGACCCTAAATGAGGAAAAGTAATTTAATTTCATGGAGAAAAAGAGAGGTTAACTAGAATTTTAGACAACTCAAAAGTGGAAATGGGTCAAATTGACTCGCAACATAACAGGAGTGTTAAATCAGACGTTATTATCCTGGGTGACCTAAATTATTATTGAGAAATGTAGGCTTCAGACAATCTAAAAGACGTGTAATGTTCTAAACCTAACCCAGCTGGTGACAGAGCCCAACCCTAAAGATCCTTCAAAGTAAACTCTGATTGATCATATCTTAACAAATACACCAGGGAAATATCTTTCTACTGGTGTATTCACCCAAGACATTAGTGACCAATGCCCAGCTGTTTGTGTTAGAGTGAAAATAAAAAAAATCATTGTCATCACAAAGAGGACCTTAACTTCAGTGAACAGTTTTTTTTTTATGTGATCTTTATTTTACTTACCTTGATTGTATTTCAGCTATCCCTCAACTTGATTTAGCTTTCAGCCTTTTTGCAGATGTCTTCAATACTATTGTGGATAATCCTGCGCCCTTCAAAAAATTAAGAGTTAAAGGTAGATCGAGTGGAATGATCAGAATTCATTCATTAGAGATGATGCTTGGGTCAAGGCCAGGAACACAGGCTTAGCCCCGGACTGGCAAGCCTTTAAGCAACTGAGGAATCATTGTGTAAGACATCAGAAAGGCTAAATCTGATTATTTTGTAACGGCTCTTTCGGATTATAATGGGAACCCAGCTAAATTCAGGAAAACTGTCAAATCCCTGAAGGGTTCTATTTCCTCCTCTCTGCCATAACAAATGCAGACGCTAGCCTGGTTACAGAAAAAAATGCCACCATTTCAATTCAGCAGGCTACCTCTTTGAAAGAACTTCTAGGGCTATTCATATTAATATTGGGCTGGATGCTGATAGGGAAAACTTGCTGAATGATCAGAGAAATGATAGTCAGATATTTTCTTTTAGGCTATTTACAGAAAAATAAGTCCTTAATGCTTTGCTAGCAATAGACAACGAGAAATCCACAGGGGCCGAACAATTGGATCCCGGTCTGATTAAATGTGCAGTGGCCATGAATGTTGGTTCAATAACCCATATTTTCTATTTAACATTGTTATCAGGAAATATTCCAGAACTATGGAAATCAGCTCGTGCGGCCACACCATAACAGAGGGATAGTAGTGATCTTAATAGTTATTGCCCCATTGTAAGGCTTGTTTGCCTAGCTAAGATTCTTGAATCCTTGGTAAATGTACAACTTTGCCCTTTTCTATCTGTGAAATGTATTTTGAATGTAAACCAATCAGGGTTTAGGCCTGGGCATAGCAATATTACAGCTACCACTTTAGTTTGGAATGATCTTGTCAGTGCTTTAGACCCTAAAATTAAATGTGCTTCTTTCTTTGTGGAACTGTCAAAAGCTTTTGATACTGTTGATCATGCTATTTTATTGAATAAGTTGTCCTCAAATGGCCTGATCTCTGATGCCTGTTCATGGTTTCATGATTATCTTAGTGACAGAACTCAGCCCATTGTGATTGATGGGGTTAAGTCTGAATTACTTGATGTACAGTACCAGTCAAACGTTTGGACACACCTACTCATTCAAGGGTTTTTTCTATTTTTACTATGTTCTACATTGTAGAATAATAGTGAAAACATCAATACTATGAAATCAAGTAGGAACGAAAAAAGTGTTAAAAAAATCTAAATATATTTTAGATTCTTCAAAGTAGCCACCCTTTGCCTTGATGACAGCTTTGCACACTCTTGGCATTCTCTCAACCGGCTTCATGAGGTAGTCACCTGGAATGCATTTCAATTAACAGGTGTGACTTGTTAAAGGTTCATTTGTGGAATTTCTTTCCTTTGTAATGCGTTTGAGCCAATCAGTTGTATTGTGACAAGGTAGGGGGGGTATACAGAAGATAGCTCTATTTGGTAAAAGACCAAGTCCATAATATTGCAAGAACAGCTCAAATAAGCAAAGAGAAACGACAGTCCATCATTACTTTAAGACATGAAGGTCAGGCAATCCGGAAAATTTCAAGTGCAGTTGCAAAAACCATCAAGTGCTATGATGAAACTGGCTCTCATGAGGACCGCCACAGGAAAGGACGACGAAGAGTAACTTCTACTGCAGAGGATAAGTTCATTAGAGTTACCAGCCTCAGAAATTGCAGCCCAAATAAATGCTTCAGAGTTCAAGTAACAGACACATCTCAACATAAACTGTTCAGAGGAGACTGTGTGAATCAGGCCTTCATGGTCGAATTGCTGCATAAAACCACCACTAAAGGACACCAATAAGAATAAGATACTTCCTTGGGCCAAGAAACACAAGCAATGGACATCAGACAGGTGGAAATCTGTCCTTTGGTCTGATGAGTGCAAATTTGAGATTGAGACGTAGAGTAGGTGAATGGATGATCTCCGCATGTGTGGTTCCCACCATGATGCATGGAGGAGGAGGTGTGATGGTGTGGGGGTGCTTTTCTGGTGACACTGTCTGTGATTTATTTAGAATTCAAGGCACAGTTAACCAGCATGGCTATCACAGCATTCTGTAGCGATATGCCATCCCATCTGGTTTGTGCTTAGTGGGACTATGATTTTGTTTTTCAACAATGACTCAACACACCTCCAGGCTATTTGACCAAGGAGAGTGATGGAGTGCTGCTTCAGATGACCTGGCCTCCACAATCCCAAAAATAGTACAAATAAAGAAAAACCCTTGAGTGAGTAGGTGTGTCCAAACTTTTGACTGGTACCATAGATAAAGGTGTACCACAGCGGTTGATTTTGGGACATGTTGTCTTCACTATTTATATAAACACCATTGTTCAATCTGTAAGCAAAAAAATAAACGTCCCTTTTTCAGGACCCTGTCTTTGAAAGATAATTTGTAAAAATCCAAATAACTTCACAGATCTTCATTGTAAAGAGTAAACACTGTTTCCCATGTTTGTTTTTATGAACCATAAACAATGAACATGCACCTGTGGAACGGTTGTTAAGACACTAACAGCTTACAGACGGTAGGCAATTAAGGTCACAGTTATGAAAACCTAGGACACTAAAGAGGCCTTTCTACTGACTCTGAAAAACACCAAAAGAAAGATGCCCAGGGTCCCTGCTCATCTGCGTGAACATGCCTTAGGCATGCTGCAAGGAGGCATGAGGCCTGCAGATGTGGCCAGGGCAATAAATTGCAATTTACATACTGTGAGACACCTAAGACAGTGTTACAGGGAGACAGGACGGACAGCTGATCGTCCTTGCAGTGGCAGAACAAGTGTAACAACACCTTCACAGGATCGGTACATCCAAACATCACACCAGCGGGACAGGTACAGGATGGCAACAACAACTGCCCGAGTTACACCAGGAACGCACAATCCCTCCATCAGTGCTCAGACTGTCCGCAATAGGCTGAGAGAGGCTGTAGGCATGTTATAAGGCAGGTCCTCACCAGACATCACCGGCAACAACGTTGTCTATGGGCACAAACCCACCGTCGCTGGACCAGACAAGACTGGCAAAAAGTGCTCTTCACTGACGAGTCGTGGTTTTGTATCACCAGGGGTGATGGTCAGATTCACGTTTATCATTACATTTACATTTAAGTCATTTAGCAGACGCTCTTATCCAGAGCGACTTACAAATCTGATCATCAAAGGAATGAGCGTTAAATGTAAATGAGCGGGATCGATTTGGAGGTGGAGGGTCCATCATGGTCTGGGGCGGTGTGTCACAGTTTCATCAGACTGAGCTTGTTGTCATTGCAGGCAATTTCAATGCTGTGCGTTACAGAGAAGACATCCTCCTCCCTCATGTGGTACCCTTCCTGCAGGCTCATCCTGACATGACCCTACAACATGACAATGCCACCAGCCATACTGCTCGTTCTGTGTGTGATTTCCTGCAAGACAGGAATGTCATTGTTCTGCCATGGCCATCGAAGAGCCTGGATCTCAATCCAGGCTTGAGCACATCTGGGACCTGTTGGATTGGAGGGTGAGGGCTAGGGCCATTCCCCCCAGAAATGTCCGGGAACTTGCAGGTGCCTTGGTGGAAGAGTGGGGTAACATCTCACAGCAAGAACTGGCAAATCTGGTGCAGTCCATGAGGAGGAGATGCACTGCAATACTTAATGCAGCTGGTGGCCACACCAGATATTGACTGTTACTTTTGATTTTGACCCACCCTTTGTCCAGGGACACATTATTCAATTTCTGTTAGTCACTTGTCTGTGGAACTTGTTCAGTTTATGTCTCAGTTGTTGAATCTTGTTATGTTCATACAAATATTTACACCAGTGAAGTTTGCTGAAAATAAACTCAGTTGACAGCGAGAGGACGTTGTTTTTTGTTGCTGAGTTTACAAGCGGATGGTACTATTATGTATGCCATTTCCCTGACTGTTAATCTGACTGTGTCAAAAACCAGCTATGCAAGAGTCCTTTGCTGATTTAAACCTATGCTTAATACAGGAAAAACAAAATACATGTTGTTTTCAAACTCTCGTAAGAATGTTTCAGATTAACTGTACTCATTAGATGGTTCTCCAATCGAATGTGTGCCCGCATATGTAAACGCAACAGTAAGTGTTGGTCCCATGTTTTATGAGCTGAAATAAAAGATCCCAGAAATGTTTCATACACACTAACTTTTTTCAAATTTCAAATTTTTGGCACATCCCTGTTAGTGAGCCTTTCTCCTTTGCCAAGATAATCCATCCACCTGACAAGTGTGGCATATCAAGAAGCTGATTAAACAGCATGATCATTACACAGGTACACCTTGAGCTTATAATGTGCAGTTTTGTCACATAACACAATGTCACAGATGTCTCAAGTTTTGAGAGCGTGTCCTATTGGCATGCTGACTGCATGAATGTCCACCAAAGCTGTTGCCAGAGAATTGAATGTTAATTTCTCTACCATAAGCCACCTCCAACGTCATTTTAGAGAATTTGGCAGTACGTCCAACCGGCCTCACAACCAATGACCACGTGTAACCACGTCAGCCCAGGACCTGCACATCCAGCTTCTTCATCTGCTTGATGGTCTGAGACCAGCCACCCAGACAGCTGATGAAACTTTGGAGTATTTCTATCTATGAATAAACCCTTTTGTGGGGAAAAACGTATTCTGATTGGCTGAGCCTGGCTCCCCACTGGGTGGGCCTATGCCCTCCCAGGCCCACCCATGGTCTCGCCCCTTCTCAGTCATGTGAAATTCATAGATTAGGGCCTAATAAATTGATTTCAATTGACTGATTTCCTTACATGATCTGTAACTCAGTAAAATCTTTGAAATTGTTGATGGTTGCGTATAAATACTTAGGCATGTGGATTTATATTGATTTGACGTTTAAAAACATATAGATATGTCGGTTAAGAAACTAAGATTTAGAGTTGGCTATTTCTCTAGAAGCAGATCGTTCCTTCCTCTAAACGATAGGAAGCAGATTATTCAGTCAACCTTTTTATCTGTTCCTGATTATGGGGATATTATTTATCAAAATGCAGCTGCTACTACTCTTAAACCTTTGGATGCCATCTACCATAGTGCCCTTCGTTTGTTACAGGTGACAGTTTTGAAACTCATCACTGCATACTGTATCAAATGGTTGGCTGGACTTCGCTAAAGATCCATAGATCTCTACATTACTCCCTTTTTGATCACAAGGCCCTACTTCACAAACGTTTGTCCTGTCTAACTTTGCTGTTGAAGTATAGACACCTGAGTTGCCTAACCCGTTCACGTGATTGGTTAACTCTCGAGGTTCCTATGATCTCAACAAAGCAAGATAAATCTGCTTTTAGTTTTAATGCACCGTAATGCTGGAACCAAATTCAAAATGCATTTCATCTTGATGTTAAGGGCAATTTAAAATATTGATTGGGGACTTATTTGTTGAGCAATGTAACTGTTTTTCTGGGTTATTTGTGATGTTATATTTGTGCTTCCCATGACTGTATTTTAGTATTTAAATGTGTATATGTTTGGGTCTAATGTGCATATCTATGTTGTGTGTGTGTATATACAAGTCTCAATATGTAAAAAATAAAAAAAATAAAAACATTTAAAAAATATGATTCTTTACATCATTGTCATAGCCTATGTTTCTTTAAGAGTTTAGATCATGGTTAATCTTGTAAGCTAGCGATTGCATTTGATTAACATCAAATGTTTTGTCACTCATTGAGCAACGGTCAGGCCTGAACGTTCTTCCAGCGATGTGGAAATAAGCAATTTTCTTATTCCGCCATTAAAATGCAACTGTCCAATGCCATCAGTTATGTAGGTTCAGGTATATCCCTCATTCCCAAATGAATGGAAACGATAAGCACAGAATTAAATGATATTGCACTTATAGTATATTTCCATTTAGCATTAAGGCAAATAACATTTTTCTAAACTAATCCAATCTGTTATTTAGATTCTCACAATGTTCCTAACCTAAACACTCATTCTGAACGAAGGTTGCAGGTCATTAAACATTCCAACTGTTGAATATCCTAACTCTGTGAAAATGTATATCGGAATGAAACATTACTTTGCTAATCAGCGTAATGTGACTTGTAGGTAGGGTTGCAAAATCAAATCAAAGTTTATTGGTCAAGTGTGCCGAATACAACAGGTGTAGAGCTTACAGTGAAATGCTTACTTACAGGCTCTAACCAATAGTGCAAAAAAGGTATTCGGTGAACAATAGGTAAGTGAAGAAAAAAAAGCAACAGTAAAAAGACAGTGAAAAACAGTAGCGAGGCTATATACAGTAGCGAGGCTATAAAAGTAGCGAGGCTACATACAGACACCGGTTAGTCAGGCTGATTGAGGTAAAATGTACATGTAGATATGGTTAAAGTGACTATGCATATATGATGAACAGAGAGTAGCAGTAGCGTAAAAGAGGGGTTGGCGGGTGGTGGGTGGCGGGACACAATGCAGATAGCCAGGTTAGCCAATGTGCGGGAGCACTGGTTGGTCGGGCCAATTGAGGTAGTATGTACATGAGGAGGGGACTAAGTGACTATGCATATATGATAAACCGAGAGTAGCAGCAGCGTAAAAGAGGGGTTGGGGGGGGGCACACAATGTAAATAGTCGCAGATAGTCCGGGTAGCCATTTGATTACCTGTTCAGGAGTCTTATGGCTTGGGGGTAAAAACTGTCGAGAAGCCTTTTTGTCCCAGACTTGGCACTGCGGTACCATGTGGTAGTAAAGAGAACAGTCTATGACTGGGGTGGCTGGGGTCTTTGACAATTTTTAGGGCCTTCCTCTGACACCGCCTGGTGTAGAGGTCCTGGATGGCAGGCAGCTTAGCCCCAGTGATGTACTGGGCCGTACACACTACCGTCTGTAGTGCCTTGCGGTCGGAGGCCGAGCAATTGCCGTACCAGGCAGTGATGCAACCAGTCAGGATGCTCTTGATGTTGCAGCTGTGGAACCTTTTGAGGATCTCAGGACCCATGCCAAATCTTTTAGTTTCCTGAGGGGGAATAAGCTTTGTCGTGCCCTCTTCACGGCTGTCTTGGTGTTTTTGGACCATTCTAGTTTGTTGGTGATGTGGACACCAAGGAACTTGAACCTCTTAACCTACTTCACTACAGCCCCGTTGATGAGAATGGGGGCGTGCTCGGTCCTCCTTTTCCTGTAGTCCACAATCATCTCCTTAGTCTTGGTTACGTTGAGGGATAGGTTGTTATTCTGGCACCACCTGGCCAGGTCTCTGACCTCCTCCCTATAGGCTGTCTCGTCATTGTCGGTGATCAGGCCTACCACTGTTGTGTCGTCTGTAAACTTAATGATGGTGTTGGAGTCGTGCCTGGCCATGCAGTCGTGGGTGAACAGGGAGTACAGGAGGGGACTGAGCACGCACCCCTGGGGTGCTCCAGTGTTGAGGATCAGCGTGGCAGATGTGTTGCTACCTACTCTCACCACCTGGGGGCGGCCCGTCAGGAAGTCCAGGATCCATTTGCAGAGGGAGGTGTTTAGTGCCAGAATCCTTAGCTTAGTGATGAGCTTTGAGGGTACTATGGTGTTGAACGTTGAGCTGTAGTCAATGAATAGCATTCTCACATAAGTGTTCCTTTTGTCCAGGTGGGAAAGGGCAGTGTGGAGTGCAATAGAGATTGCATCATCTGTGGATCTGTTTGGGCGGTATGCAAATTGGAGTGGGTCTAGGGTTTCTGGGATAATGGTGTTGATGTGAGCCATTACCAGCCTTTCAGAGGACTTCATGGCTACGGACGTGAGTGCTACGGGTCTGTAGTCATTTAGGCAGGTGGCCTTTGTGTTCTTGGGCACAGGGACTATGGTGGTCTGCTTGAAACATGTAGGTATTACAGACTCAATCAGGGACATGTTGAAAATGTCAGTGAAGACACCTGCCAGTTGATCAGCATAAACCAAAAATCCTGGTTTGAGGTTTCCTGGAAATGGAAGCAGGAAATCCATAATCATTCAATCGGGATTTTTGCAACCCTACAATCATGCATGTAGCTTAAAGGATAAACTTACCGCGTATCACTACAGAGACAAGTGTTTGTAGCACTTTGGGAACAATTCTAAACCTTTTTTTTCTTAAAGTATAATACAATGGTCTGAAACTCACGGTTTACAGGCCACAGCAGGCCTGCAAGTCACATCCTCCTAGATCTATCCGCTGCCTTCGACACCGTCAACCATCAGATCCCTCCTCTCCACCCTCTCAGGGCTGGGCATCTCAGGCTCTGCACACTCTTGGATTGCATCCTACCTGGTAGACTACTGCTAGGTGAGGATCTGTGTCTGCACCACGTACTCTCAGTACTGGTATCCCCCGGGCCTCGATTCTAGGCCTTCTCCTCTCCTCTATATACACTAAGTCACTCGGCTGCACCATATCTTCACATTTCCTATCATTGCTATGCGGATAACACTCAACTAATTTTCTCCTTCCTCCTTCTGACACCCAGGTGGCAACACACATCTCTGTGTGTCTGGCAGATATCTCAGCTTGGATGTCGGCTCACCACCTCAAGCTTTTTGTGAACTAACACTCACACTTGACTATTTTCCTTGTTACTAACTCTGACTTTGCTGATAGCTACTTAATTAAGGGAAAATGTACTTACTATAAATGTGATTTGTGGTTGGCCCACCTAGTTATCCTAAGATGAATGCGCTAACTGTAAGTCACTCTGGATGAGAGTGGCAGCCAAATGACTCAAATGTAAATATAAAGAATCCCTATCTGATACTATTTAGACCATTTAGCTACAAAGTAAGTAAAATGTCCGTTTTGTAGCTGGCTTAGTAGTGATGGTTCAATAGGAGAACAATGTCCCGATGGAGGTCGCTTCAGACCGAATTTTTGGTAAATAAGATCTATTCATTTATTTGATGTATCAAGATGACCAGTGTGTTGGAGTTTCTTATTTTTAATAGTATATGAACAACAGTTTCCGAAAGGGTAGTTCAGTGTTTTAACAGTGACAGTGACTTCTGCCTAATGAATACGCACTATGTAGATCAGAGAAAGAGAGATACAGACAGAAACATACAGTGACAGGGAGGACAGGAGCAAATTGGCCAGTGTTACCTAGTGTTGGTTTTTCAGTGTAACATTGTTGATATATTGTTTATTCAGGTGTTAAATTAACTCTGTAAGTATTAAATGAACACGCATTGGTGTAAAATAACCCCTGTGTTGGTGTTAATGAAGAGCGTTAAACCAAAACCACGACCAACCTTATCGTATTTCCCAGCATGCTCTACAGCAGGTTGATTTTTATAATTGTTTGTTTCCGTGTCTATGTACATTGGTTGATTAATTCATCTTATGCTACTCAAATATTTAAAAATAAACATTTTTCTAAAGTAATCTAATCTGTAACGTGGATTTTTTGCACTGTTACTAAAATGCTTTTTTTTTTACAATTTAAATGGTTTAGATGATATCATATCTTAGTTTTCTCAACCCAGCAATCATTTTGAATGCAGGTTAATAAAATATTAAATACCTCCACTTTGTCTGGATTTTCAAACAGCATGATGTAACTTGCAGGCCGGGGGCCTGATGTTGCCTGTAAATTGTTAGGCTAGAAAATAAATGAATGCAACAACCATGTCTCTGTCACTAACAAATAAAGTAATGGGTGGTAACACTAAAATTCACTTGAAATGGAAGGCACTCAGGGAAATATGCAAATAGTAAATATGCAAATAATGCTTTACATTAAGCAGTGTGTTGATTTAATACTGAAATGTGCGGACCCGTATAGACAGTGGACCAGTGTTAAACTTAACACTATCAGTGCAGGCCTCAACACTGAGAGACATGGAGAGAGAGAGAGAAAGAGGGAAAGAAAGCGAGAGGGGTGAGGGTGAGAGAGAGAAGGACACACACACACGGACATAGAGATGAGAACGATGCTGTTTTAATGAATCTCTACAGGTTGAGGCGTGTGTCTGGGTTAATCTGATTTTCAATATCAGAGAACCCAGGTACGTCTGCTGGATAGGTCTTCCTGTGTTTACTTTGAAATGAGTGTGGAGGGAGAGTGTGCTTTGTCGCTAGTTCATTTTCATTTAAAACCCAACCACATCTCGTTGGATTTCTACTTTCAGTTTCATTCCAATCGAATAGCATCGGCTGAGTTATTATTTTTTTAGATCTACGGCACCATCCACCATCGTCCTTATATGATCTGAGAGAAAGTATGGAGGAAAATGTTGAGTCATGATGAATCACCAACTGCCACTCACACTGTGATAGATCGTTACTCATGTTTTCGTAAGTTCACAGCAGCCAAATGCCATTGCATTTACCCAGTATTGCCAAGTATCCAGCATAGAGTGGATGTGCCACAAACACTGACCATATCTACTTACACCAATCTGTTCACTGCAGGGTTCTTCACGGTGCGTGTCATACACAACAGGTTTTTACTGGTTGCTCTGTGGCACTATGTGCTCATTGGTCACAGTCCCCTGGGAATACTGGCATAGGTTTATACACGGACAAATCTCCTGTGTGCACAGATGGCATGCATTTTGTCACCACAGCTTGTGTTGTGAGCGTGGACGTGTGCGTGCGATCACACACACACACAACTTGACCCTTGGTAGAGTGCCAACTGTATTGTCACAGCAGAGCGTGGGTTTAATACAAGCCTGTTGTCTACACATGTGACTATTTGAGTGTGAAAGTATGTGTACTATATGCATGAAAATGCACAGCTATGGTCACTCAGTCACCCGTATGTACACAACACACGCAAGCACCCACGCAGACGCACACGCCAGACACACTCATGCACACACATGCAAACATACACACACAAACATGTACACACACAATCTATATGCAAAATAGAATATGCAGGAATGGGTGAGACACAAACACACAAACACAATTTGCTTTCTGCCTCAGATCTAGACATCGCCCCAGGGCTTTCTGGGATTTAGGGTATAAAACAGACTTTTTTTGTGCAAATGTAAATCCCTTATGATGCATTGGGTACTATGAGAAATGGTCTTTCTAAATAACGCATATCATTGTTATTCATGGAATAGTTTGTATATGCTGGTAATGCAGCGTTCCCATGTGAAAAGAGCTGGTGGTGCAATACAAATGGTGATGCAGTAATATAATCCTCTTTTTTATTTGGCATAAACTAAATGTATTGGTCAACAAAGTGAAAGTAACATGAAATGGGATCTATGCTAAAAATGTTTTACCTTAGTGGTCATGTCTGCATGTGTGTGTGTGAGCGTGTGTGTCCTCTCCATGGCAATCAAGTTGTTGTTTTGTCTGAGAATATTCTGTCTATTGCTGTGTCTGGGAAAATGTTAATTGGGAGGTAGACATTTTGTTTGGTTGGTGTAGCGTTTTTTTGGGGGGGGGTGTAGCAGGTGTTTGAAGTGCTGACAAGGACACATTCTAAATGGAATCAGTGCAGATAGAATACCAACAGGGACACCCAAGTTCTCCTGACTTTTCCTTTCTATTGCGCATAATTAAAATGAATTGCTTTTTATGGCTGTTGTTTTTCCTCCCAGTCTTCTAGCTATTCGGCTCTACTGATTTATCATAGGCTGGTATTCCAATCTACGCTGGGGTGGTAATAGTTTTAGCTTTGCAAGATCCCCACTGAGCACAAATGTAGACGTGGAACTTTTGTTATTCTTGCTTCGTTCTGCTGCTCTCAAATTGATGAATTTAGCATAGACACCAGAACAAAACAGAGAAAGTGGTTCACAGCATGTGTGCGTCATCCTGTACTACCAGTGACTCCTGTTACGGGAAAAACCACATGATTTCATATGTGGAAAATCACATGTTTTCACGTGACATTTCCATGTGTTTTGTACATGTGAAATCATGTGAAACCATGTGTTTTTGGAACAATTCACGTGATGGCATTTCACATGAAGTTTCACATGATCACATGCAAACAAAAATAGCAAACAAAAATAGTTCACGGCATTCTGATCTTCCTGCTGTGCCAGTAACGCAAACAAAAATAGTTCACGGCATTCTGATCTTCCTGCTGTGCCAGTAACGCAAACAAAAATAGTTCACGGCACGCAAACAAAAATAGTTCACGGCATTCTGATCTTCCTGCTGTGCCAGTAACTGGTTTCACCTACACTTTCCTACACTTTGGTCTTCAAAGTAAATCTCAGCTTTCTTAATAATAAACTCAAGAAAAACAATAATATTTATCATAGTGATTCAGGAGTATCATTATAACAGAATAATATACCCCACCAACATTAGATTAGAAAACACTAAAATTGATAAAATAAGTAAATTAAATCAATGATCAGAAAATAGTCTGAAAAACTGATAGCAGTGCAGATGGCAATCTGTTGCTAACTGCAGAGATGTATTTAAGGTCATTGTCACGATCGTGTGGAGGAGAGACGGACCAAAACGCAGCATGTGAAAAATAAGACATCTTCTTTTTTATTTGAAGAAGGAAAAACGAAGCAAAACACTTTACAAACTAACAAAACAAAACAACAAACGACCGTGAAGCTATAAACGTTAGTGCACACAAAAAAACAACAAACGTTCAACATAGACACAGACAATTACCCACAAAAACCTAGTGCCTATGGCTGCCCAAAATATGGCTCCCAATCAGAGACAATTAATGACATCTGTCTCTGATTGTGAACCATTCAGGCAACCATAGACACAGCTAGACTTCTATACTAAACATAAACCCAACTACTCTAATATAACCCCCTAAACCTTACAACCACCATAGACACTACAAAAAAACACATACATTCCCCATGTCACACCCTGACCTAACTAAAATAATAAAGAAAACAAAGAATACTAAGGCCAGGGTGTGACAGTCATGAATGTTTAGGGGAATGCTACAGACTGTGGTGCAGCAGAAAGATCAGCGTACCTCAAATACAGAGGTTGTGAGTAAAAACTCCAGCTGTGGTTATAGTTTAGCTCAACAGCGGTAACACAAGGAATTGCACATTTAATCACATATGAAGTGTTCCAAAAACACATGTTTTCGCGTGTGAAATGTCATGTGAAGGGTTCCAAAATATCACGTGTCAACAAGAAACTACACTGTTAGCCATTGCTGTTCATTTTGTGATAAATTGTACAGTCTTTATACAGAACATTTCCACAGTAATATGATACTGTATTAGTGTTTTGCTATATATTTACTGTAATATCACAATGCACTTGGGTACTTTTTGGCTCATCCTGCAAATGAACTTGGAATGCCTCACTTGCAATTGCATTTAAACCTATAGGATACTTACATGCGCTTATGGTAAAAAATGTATATATTTTTAAAATCCTTTAATTTTATAGTAAATTACCGGGCACTGAGTTGCGGTGAAAATAGTGGAAACAACTTGTGTATTTCTACAGCTGAACTGTATTTTGTCAGTAAATATACCGCAATGAACTGTGTACAGGAAGTACACAAAAATGTACATTTGAATTATTTTACAGTATTTTCAATAGCGGAAAATTTGGATTAGCAATTTGGTTTACTTTCTGAAATGACGGGAACTTAACCCCCTAAAGTCGATTGACGCTCCCTAGCGACACACAGTGACATCCTTTGGAATGTTGAATAGCTCCTTGTGTGTTTAGGCTAGAGACTTAACATTTTTTGTATAGGCTGCAGCTCAATCCCCCTCTTTCCGCCAATATAAAGCTTGTGCCTATTCCATAACATGAGGCTTGTAAAGACAGTCTTTTTCTACACATGAGAGGATCAGGACAAGAAAATCATCAGGAAATAGTATGTAAAACCCAAACGGCTTGAGCTACTGTAACGTCAGGAGAATGATGGGTGTGGAGTCAAGCGCAGAGAGCAGAAGTTAACGGGAAAAAACGCTTTAATGTCCACAGATAACAGGAACAGGGTGATGGGTGGATCCAATGGGTGAAGCCAAAACACAGGCGCAAACACAACCCAAAGACCACTGTTACAAAAACCGGACAGCGAAAACCCAAAATCAATAATACACCACCTACGTACAAATAACAACAAGCCCGCACAAACACAAGCGGAATAAACAAACTTAAATAGTACCCACCCCAAAACCCAAACAAGGAACAGGTGAAACCAATTAGACAAAAACAAACGAAAAGGAAAAAGGGATCGGTGGCAGCTAGTAGACCGGCGGCGACGACCGCCGAGCGCCACCCGAACAGGAAGGGGAGCCACCTTCGGTGATATTCGTGACAGTACCCCCCCTGACGCGCGGCTCCCGCAGCGACACCGGCCTCGGGGACGACCCGGGGGGCGAGGCGCAGGGCGATCCGGATGGAGGCAATGGAACTCGTTTAGCATAGCTGGATCCAATATATCCCCCACCGGGACCCAGCACCTCTCCTCCGGCCCGTACCCCTCCCAGTCCACGAGGTACTTCATGCCCCTCACCCGGCGTCTCGAGTCCAGAATGGCCCGTATCGTGTACGCCGGGGACCCCTCGATGTCCAGAGGGGGTGGAGGGACCTCCGGCACCTCAACTTCCTGCATAGGACCAGCTACCACCGGCCTGAGGAGAGACACATGAAACGAGGGGTTAATACGATAATACGAAGGAAGTAACAATCGATAACACACCTCGTTTATTCTCCTCAGGACTTTAAATGGCCCCACACACTGCGGACCCAGCTTCCGGCAGGGCAGGCGGAGGGGCAGGTTTCGGGTCAAGAGCCAGACCCTGTCCCCCGGTGCAAACACGGGGGCCTCACTGCGGTGACGGTCAGCGCTCCTCTTCTGCCATCCACTCGCCTGACGCAATGACTCCTGGTCTCCTTAGAGCGCTGCACACACTCCTCCACCGCAGGAGCCTCGGTCTGGCTCTGATGCCATGGTGCCAGAACCAGCTGGTACCCCAACACACACTCAAACGTTGACATGTTGGTAGAGGAGTGGCTTAGTGAATTCTGGGCCATTTCAGCCCAGGGGATGTATATTGCCCACTCCCCTGGCCGGTCCTGGCAATACGACCTCAGAAACCTACCCACTTCCTGGTTCACTCTCTCCACCTGCCCATTACTCTCCGGGTGATACCCCGAGGTCAGGCTGACCGAGACCCCCAGACGCTCCATAAACGCCCTCCACACTCGGGACGTAAACTGGGGACCCCGATCAGAAACGATGTCCTCGGGCACACCGTAGTGCCGGAAGACATGGGTGAACAGCGCCTCCGCAGTCTGTAGGGCCGTAGGGAGACCGGGCAACGGGATAAGACGGCAGGACTTCGAGATCCGATCCATAACGACCAGGATCATCGTGTTCCCCTGAGACAGGGGAAGATCAGTGAGAAAATCCACAGATAGATGGGACCACGGCCGTTGTGGAACGGGGAGGGGTTGTAACTTCCCTCTTGGCAAGTGCCTAAGAGCCTTACTCTGGGCAAGTCCGCGATCTATAAAGTTCATCGCTGCGCATGAATCGATTAGCGCCTTATGCTGGAGAGAGGGACAAAATTTAAGGAAACAAATTAATAAAAACATGTGACCAACAGGAAGCTCTGGGAGAGTGTGGTGCTGACTCACCTGGGGTGACCGAGGAGTGTTCTGCCTGCCCTCTCGACTCCCAGATGGACTCCTCCAGCACCGACCGGAAGTGTGCCCTCTCCGGCCACAACTAGTACAGGAGGAGCCTCCTCCTCCGGTCTCCCTAGATGCAGCCCCCCCTAGCTCCATCGGGATGGGAGCGGGAGGGCCAGGAGATGGAACTGACAGGACCCTTTCAGAACGTCCGCGAGCAGCTAGCAGATGGTCTAGCCGGATCGACATGTCTATTAGCTCATCCAGGCTGAGCGTAGTGTCCCGACAAGCCAGCTCCCTGCGGACGTCCTCTCTCAGGCTACACCTGTAATGGTCTATCAGGGCCCTGTCGTTCCACCCTGCTCCAGCGGCCAAGGTCCGGAATTCCAGCGCGAAGTCCTGCACGCTCCTCTTCTCCTGCCGGAGATGGAACAACCTGTCACCCGCCGCTCGGCCCTCCGGAGGGTGATCGAACACGGCCCGGAAACGGCGGGTGAACTCCAGGTAGTGGCCCCTCGCTGAGTTGGGC
Organism: Salvelinus alpinus; assembly: GCF_045679555.1. NCBI lineage: Eukaryota > Metazoa > Chordata > Actinopteri > Salmoniformes > Salmonidae > Salvelinus > Salvelinus alpinus. The sequence continues at coordinate 7,309,730 of NC_092109.1, forward strand.
CCGTTCCAGACAGCATTGGCCCACTCTAGGGCTCTACCCATCCGGCAAGAGACGAGGACACTCACGCTCTCCTCGTCCCAGGGAGCCGGCCGAACGGTGGCCAGGTAGAGCTCTAGTTGTAGCAGGAATCCATGGCACCCCGCCGCCGCTCCATCGTACTCCCTCGGAGGCGTAATACGCAGAGCGCTGGCACCGGATTCCACTGGAGGAGATGGTAGAGTTGCTGGTGGGAGGGTAGGTGGGGTAGTAGGGAGACCACTCCTCTCCCAACGATCCATCCTCTCCATCATTTGATCCATTGCTGATCCGATGCGATGGAGAATGGACGTGTGATGAAGGACTCTCTCTTCCATCGTGGGGAGAGGTGTGGTCGCCGCTCCTGCTGACTCCATAAAGAAGGTGCGGGCTTCTGTAACGTCAGGAGAATGATGGGTGTGGAGAGAGCAGAAGTTAACGGGAAAAAACGTTTTAATGTCCACAGATAACAGGAACAGGTACAAAAACAAAAGAAAAAGGGATCGGTGGCAGCTAGTAGACCGGCGACGACGACTGCCGAGCGCCACCCGAACAGGAAGGGGAGCCACCTTCGGTGATATTCGTGACAGCTACAAATGAATAAGTCACCACCATCGAAAGATGAGATTCTCACGAATACGACAGTGTCAGTTTTTCTCTACGACATCCACAAGCTTTACGGCAGTCATCTGAACTGTGTCGCAGACGTCCTAATTTCAAAGATGTCTTCTACAGCAACAAAAAATACTGTCCAGACCAAACAGTTGGAGCTACAAATTAATATCTCACCAATATCGAAATGGGAGACTCAAGAATACGAAAGTGATTGTTATTTTGCTCTGTATAGCGACACACACAAGCTTCAGGGGAGTCGCCTGAAAGTAAACCAGTACCGGTCTATAAAAGTGTCACAATGTGCATAAGGGTTAAATAGTCCCCCTAATGACATGACCAAAAATGTGTATTTTATATTTATATCTATACACTACTAGTCCAAAGTTTGGACAAACCTACTCATTCAAGGGTTTTTCTTTATTTTTACTATTTTTTTCTACATAGTAGAATAATTGTGAAGACATCAGTCTATGAAATAACACATATGGAATCATGGAGTAACCAAAAAAGTAGCCACCCTTTGCCTTGACAGCTTTGCAGACTCTTGGCATTCTCTCAACCAGCTTCACCTGGAATGCTTTTCCAACAGTCTTGAAGGAGTTCCCACATATGCTGAGCACTTGTTGGCTGCTTTTCATTCACTCTGCAGTCCAACGCATCCCAAACCATCTCAATTGGGTTGAGGTCGGATGATTTTGACTGGTACTGTATATATATCTCAGCTATAGACCAGGCACTTCAAAACCTTATTCCTTATGATTTATTTTTTGGGTACATGTGCAGATAATCTAGTATAATGGTACATTTTCCCCAAAAATATATGACATATAAAGCTGCGTTCATAACCATGTGGAAGGTGGGAATTTACTAGTTGTGAAGTTGGAAATTCAAGTTGGAAAACGTCAATTGGCTAATGGCCAACAAGCTACGTCAACCATAAACTAAAAGTACAGCTATCATGCTTTTAAACATATTCTAGAGTTCAAAAACCATATTAATAGATTGCTTTTAATGAATAATGTTTTGTTGTTACATTTATCTGCTGAAAATGCTGTTGTTGAGGTCATTTCCTTAGTAGGTGACGTCAGAGGTCAGCATGTGGGAGAAGTTGTAGCTCAGGGATGAGTAATTACCACGAGTAATTATCTGTTGTAGGGCCGTGGATTTTTCCCAGTCTTATGTGGTAAATTCCCACTTGGTTACGAACACAGTTTTAGGTACAATCATTACTGCACTTTGAAATGTAGGTGGAGGCAATGTGCTGGTGGGGCTCATTAGCATATTTGGGGGTTTAAAATCTGTTGTATTTGTGTCAACCATCAGTAAAAATATTGTACCAGTTTCAGTAGTCTAGTGATGGGGAAACAAACCTTCCTGAAGCATTGAGGTTCTCCAGCTAATTGTGTTGAAAATAGGTTCATTTCTCAAGGCTTTTACCAACACAGTGTACACTAGTGGCACCTCCTGGTCAAAATAATTATATATGACGCCCCGTAGCACGTGCTCAGCATAGCCTTTTTGTGTTATACCAAACCAAATCAGGTGGTTGTTCGATGAAACTAAACTTCGGATGTCATTGATCACATGCTTCTGATAAAGTGATACAGGCATCTTCACCAGAGTATGTGAGAGGAGCGAAGCTCGAGCGGAGCGAGGGAGTCTAAGTCTTAAAATAATTTCCCACATAGTCTGTTCCTGTATTTAGTTCTCATGCTAGTGAGTGCCAAGAATCCACTCTCACATAGGTACGTGGTTGCAAAGGGCATCAGTGTCTTAACAGCGCAATTTGCCAAGGCAACAAACTCTGAGCACAGCCCTATCCAGAAATCTGGCAGTGGCTTCTGATTAAATAAAATGTTGTTGCAATTTTGATGAGGCTCTCTTGTTCAGATATCGGTAAGTGGACTGGAAGCAAGGCATGAAAGGGATAACGAATCCAGTTGTTTTTGTCGTCCATTTCACTTCTAAATAAGTCACAGCCTATATGGGCAATTTGTAGACTATAATGATTTAATACAACAAAATGGTGTTTAAATGCTGTTATGGTGTTTAAATGCTGTTAAATGCTGTTATGTAGTTTATGTCCCTTCTAGCCTATTGTGTCGCATTCGCAAATGCGTCGCAATATATTTTTTTCGAGGTTATAGCCTTGAAATAATTGAAATAATACAGCCTAAATAATTAATTTTCGTTCCTTAGGCTCCCTGTCTGGCTCCTGACCTATTCAGACTGTTTATACAGTGACAAGAAAAAGTAGGTTAACCCTTTGGAAGGACATGGTTTTCTGCATAAATTGGTCATTAAATGTGATCTGATCTTCATCTAAGTCGCAGCAATAGACAAACAGTGTGCGTAAACTCATAACACACAAATTATTGTATTTTTCTTGTCTATATTGAATAAATCATTTAAACATTCACAATGTAGGTTGGAAAAAGCATGTGAACCCCTTGACTAATGACTTCTCCAAAAGCTAATTGGAGTCAGGAGTCTGCTAACCTGGAGTCCAATCAATGAGACGAGATTGGAGATGTTGGTTTGAAGTTGCCCTGCCCTTTAAAAAACACTCGCAAAATTTGAGTGTGCTATTCACAAGAAGCAGTGCCTGATGTGAACCATACCTTGAACAAAAGAGATCGCAGAAGACCTAAGAATTGTTGACTTGCATAAAGCTGGAAAGGGTTACAAAAGTATGTCTAAAAGCCTTGATGATCATCAGTCCACGGTAAGACAAATTATCTATAAATGGAGAAAGTTCATCACTGTTGCTACTCTCCCTAGGAGTGGCCATCCTGCAAAGATGACTGCAAGAGCACAGAGCAGAATGCTCAATGAGGTTAAGAAGAATCCTGGAGTGTCAGCTAAAGACTTACAGAAATCTATGGAACATGCTAACATCGCTGTTGACGAGTCTACGATACGTAAAACAGTAAACAAGAATGGTGTTCATGGGAGGACACTACAGACTTCTGTCAAAAAAAACATTGCTGCACATCTGATGTTCGCAAAAGAGCACATGGATGTTCCACAGCGCTACTGGCAAAATAATCTGTGGGCAGATTAAACTAAAGTTGAGTTGTTAGGAAGGAACACACAACATTATGTGTGGAGAAAAAAAGGCACTGCACACCAACATTAAAACCTCATCCCAACTGTGGTCCCGTGTGGCTCAGTTGGTAGAGCATGGCGCTTGCAACGCCAGGGTTGTGGGTTCATTCCCCACGGGGGGACCAGGATGAATATGTATGAACTTTCCAATTTGTAAGTTGCTCTGGATAAGAGTGTCTGCTAAATGACTTAAATGTAAATGTAAATGTAAAGTATGGTGGAGGGATTATCATGGTTTGGGGCTGATTTGCTGCTTCAGGGCCTGGACAGCTTGCTATCATTGACAGAAACAGTTTTGTAAAGAGGAATGGTCCAAAATTCCTTCTGACCGTTGTGCAGGTCTGATCCGCAACTACAAAAAATGTTTGGTTGAGGTTATTTCTGCTAAAGGGTCAACCAGTTATTAAATCCAAGGCTTCACATACTTTTCCCACCCTGCACTGTGAATATTTTCGTGGTGTGTTCAATAAAGACATGAAAACGTATAATTGTTTGTGTGTTATTAGTATAAGCACACTGTGTTTGTCTATTTTTGTGACTTAGATGAAGAGCAGATCAAATTTCATGACCAATTTATGCAGAAATCCAGGTAATTCCAAAGGGTTCACATACTTTTTCTTGCCACTGTACATCCAGCATCAAAAGTAACATCACTAGTTTTACTGTTATGGCGATGAAGGTCGAGAACCTCTTTTGCCATTGTCAGTTTTTCAATCTTTGTAAGAACTTCTGGCAATCAAGAACTGCACTGTTAAGAGGTTACTTTGCATTTTCCAATAGGATAATGGCAGCTGGTTCATCAGAAAGTTAATGTTACATTTTCAATAACTTCCTGTCAACTACACTGGAAAAAAATATAAACGCAACATGTAAAGTGTTGGTCCCATTTTTTATGAGCGGAAAAAAAACGGAAATGTTCCATACACACACAAAGTTGGGCTGTACTGGGCCTGGCCTGGCTCCTCTGTGGGTGGACATGGTTGCCAAGTAAGTGGGCCTTTTCCCACTCATGGCTTTAACCTCTTCACAGTACAGCGCTAGCAAATTATGTTACCACATTTGTAGAACAGTCAGTGTCAAAAGAGGTATACTAGTGGCATTGGCATAGCTATCAAACACTTCGACTGTTAAAAGACTTAGGCATATATTAATACACACATATATATATATATATATATATATATATACGCACGCCCAAATATGCTATTGACCCCGACCAGTACATTACCCCCACCTAAGAAAGCGCAGTGATGATCATACCTTATATAAAAACATTGGCTGTGAAGTGTACCTTTGACCTTTTTCAACCCCAGGTAACAACACCGTAACCTAACCATACCCCAATTTGTTGAGAATATAGTATGAATAATTATGAACTTGGTGGCACTGCAGAAACATTGATGCACACCCAACCAAGAGGTTGCAAGATCAAACACTCAAATAATTGATTCATACTCTATGTGTAGTATGAAGGAACAATTCAAGTTTTATATTGCTGGTAATAATTGGACAATTATTTACTTGACTCAGAAATGCATTCTTGCCAGTAAGTCTGTGGCCATATCTCTTTCACACTCACAGATCTAGTGCTGTAGCTGCACTGTAGCAGGACATATCAGGTTGCTAGCAACCAAGAGATTATGAGTTCTAATCCAATTTAAGTCTGAGTCCCACGTTTTTTTTTACACTAATTGAAATCAGAATACAGCTGCATCATGTTTATAGAAATAACACATTCAAGTTGTTTTATATATTTACTTTATTTTTATTACACCTTTAGGAATTGCAATTGTGGCCACAGACCTAGTGGTGCATCAATGGCTTAATGTTGCTAACAACCAAAAGGTTGTGAGTTCAAATGCCAATTGAGGTGTAAGTAATCAACATACTGTCCTTTAATATTAACACTACTGTAGTTGTAGATTTACCGTATTTTCACAGAAATTAGACAAAATCCTCCAGGTGACCATGACTAAAAATGTCCTTCGGGACATCGCTGGAACAAACCGGGAACAAGACAGAACCTGCACGCGACCATAACTGTTTAAATTGAACTAAAGTTAAATATGCTTTTTAAAGTAGAATATTCAAAATGACATTTGACACCTGGATTTACACACACTCACATGTTGTCACGTGTTGAAATGTTGCATCCCCATGTTGTCATATTTCTTTCACAATTTCACATGAGATCATGATATCACATGTTGCTTCACATGTTGCTTCAGGTTGCCACGTCTTGCTTCACATTAACTGTACATTAAATCACGCGATCACGAGATCACACAAGATCATGTGTTCACATGGTTCTCTTTACAGTGTTAGGATCATCAACCTTGTATATCTATAATGAAGTTGTAAGTCTTGCCTGGCTGCAGATATTAAAAACACCAAACATTCAAACACTAGTGATGGGTCGTTCGCGAACGAGTCGGCTCTAAGAGCTCTTGTAGGTGAACATTGGGAGACGGCTCGCATATCAGAAGAGCCAAATCTATTTATAGAAATTAAGATATGAATAATCATAAGATTTAAATGAATAGAATTAACTAATTCAAAGAATGAAAAAATGTATAAAGTAATATAGGCCTAAAAGCTCAAGCGCACACACATTCGTTCTGACTGTTGTTAAAAGATTTTATCAAGGTTGAAGATAAATGATTAAATAATTCTACCCGGAAACTTAACCATTAGGGATTAGAGGTTATGTAGCATAGACAAGGAGTAATTAAAGCTGATAAACATATGTCCAAATAGGTTGGACTGGGGAAGAGAGGAATGTACGTGTGTGCCGAAAGAAAACAAAGAGGATCATTAACCTATGTTTGAACCGACCCGGCTATAACTCTGGGGAGATAAGATAGGACAGGGAGAACCCCTCCAGGTTTCCCTTATCTGGGGGGGAATGGAACTGTCAGCTGGGTAGTGATCAACTGTGGTGAGAATTGTAGAGACCAAAAAAGCTCTCCTAATGTTAGTGTATATGTATGTGCGTATGTTAAGAGAAGGTTATAAAAGGAACGTCTTTGTATATGCACAGGAGAGCTCTCGTAAATAAACTTGGATTTGATCAATTGTGAGCTGGGAATTCTGTCTGTTTCATTTAAAACCAGAACTTTACAACCTCTGGGTTGCAGACCGATTAAGATCATTTAAATTTATGAACATTGATTACAAAATTCTATAACACTGTCTACTCAGACTAACAGCCTCGCCTGTTGTTCCTGTCAATCAGACACGCAATGTCAACCAATGAACCAAAGATGCGTGAGGGAGGGCCGAGCCAACTCACTCACAGTCACACACTTAGCAGCCGAGGAGAGAGAGGAAGGACATCTGTGAAAACAACAGCTGGAAAATGAGTCGGGAGCACAGTAGCATTTGGATGCATTTTAATAATGTAGACAATGTTAAAGCACAGTGTAGAATTTGCCAAAACAAAATCTCATATAAAGCCGGTTCAACGCACAACATACACTGGCATTTGCGAACTGTGCACCCAACTGTGAAGCTAGCTGTAGCAGAGCTTCGAGAAACTAGCGGGCCTGCTAGTGATAGTGGTGGATCCAGCACCTCCACACGTGGAGATGTATCCACTCAGTCAAGTAGACCTACTCCGCGACCCACAGCAACGCAGTCCTCTATGGACCAGTTTATGCCAAAGTCTATGTCTGTAGCAAAACAAGGCCAAATTGATATTATATTAGCTAAAATGATTGCCACCAATTTCCAGCCATTTTCGATCGTGGAGGACAGAGGTTTTTAGAAATGATATCAATAGTCTAAATGTACACAATTCCAAGCAGGAAAACCCTTTCAAAATAATTTATTCCACAACTGTACGAGAGCACACAGGCCACAGTTTGCCTTACCACTGACTGCTGGACATCAAGGGTAACCACTTCTTAAATGTCGGTTACATGTCACTTCATTGAAGAGTTTTCGATGTCTAGCTGTCTTCTGGAGTGCTTTGAGTTCAGCGACAGACACACCTTAGAGAAGTTGGCCGAGGAACTGTTGAGAGTGGCCAGAGAATGGCAAGTAGATGAAAAAGTGGTCTGTTGTGTTAGCGACAATGCAGCTAACATAACCAAAGCTATGACATTTTTTAAATGAACCCATCATCTATGTCTTGCCCACACAATCAACCTGATTGTAAAAGATGCTCTGATAGTGATGAAGGCCACTGTGGACAAAGTGAAAGCAGCTGTGGAATACTTCCACAGGAGCACAGTAGGTGCTGAAAAACTAAAGTCTACACAACGCCAGATGGGGATGCCTGAGCTGAGGCCTAAACAAGACGGACACCACAAGGTGGAATTCAACATTTTGAAGCTGTTTCTTGAGGCGAAGGATGCCATCATCTTTACCCTGGCCATTGTCAATGCACCTGCTGATGCTCTGACCCAAGAGGAATGGGAGGTGGTGGAGGAGGTGTGCAGAGTCCTGGAACCCTTTGAGCAGGTAACTGTGGAGATCAGTGGAAGAGGTACAGTAAGCAGTTATTACCAATTAATTGTTTTACAAGTCACAAGTAAGTCTCAAGTCTTAGCACTCAAGTCCCAGGTCAAGACAGGAAAGTCCGAGTCAAGACCGACAACATCTCAAGTCCTAAACTTTGAGTTTCGATTCCTGAACAAGTCATAATGTTCTCTTCACCAAATGTAATACCATTTAATACCATTTTATATCGCCCAAACTATTCTCTCTCTCTCTCTCTCTCTCTCTCTCTCTCTCTCTCTCTCTCTCTCTGTCTCGTAGGCTAATGTAGGCTAACGTATGTCAATGGTTGTTGGAATAGCGGTAACATCAAGCAGGATTTAGGCTACCAACTGCCTAGCCAGTTGTAGCTCAATCTTGGGTACAAATGTAACGGTTTTCTTCCGTTGGTGAAGGAGAGGACCAAAATGCAGCGCGGCTAGTGTTCAACATGTTTAATAAACAAAGAGACGATAACATGAACACTATACAAAATACAAAATAACAAACGTGAAAACCGAGACAGTCCTATCTGGTGCAGAACACAAAGACAGAAGACAACCACCCACAAACCCCAACACAAAACAAGCAACCTAAATATGATTCCCAATCAGAGACATCACAAAACACCTGCCTCTGATTGAGAACCATATTAGGCCAAACATAGAAACAGTTTTTGAAACTTCAGAGTGTTTTCTATCCAATAGTAATAATAATATGCATATATTAGCATCTGGGACAGAGTAGGAGGCAGTTCACTATGGGCACGCAATTCATCCAAAAGTGAAAATGCTGCCCCCTATATCAAAGAAGTTAACACAGTGTCCAAAGAAGGGCCAGAGGTATACAGAATGGTGTTGTCTGCGTAGAGGTGGATCAGAGAATCACCAGCAGCAAGAACAACATCATTGAAGTATACAGACAAAAGAGTCGGCCCGAGAATTGAACCCTGTGGCACCCCCATAGAGACTGCCAGAGGTCCGGACAACAGGCCCTCCGATTTGACACACTGAACTGTCTGAGAAGTAGTTGGTGAACCAGGCGAGGCAGTCATTTGAGAAACCAAGGCTGTTGAGTCTGCCGATAAGAATGTAGTGATTGACAGAGTCGAAAGCCTTGGCCAGGTCGATGAATACAGCTGCACAGTATTGTCTCTTATCGATGGTGGTTATGATATGGTTTAGAACCTTGAGCGTGGCTGAGGTGTACCCATGACCAGATTGCACAGCGGAGAAGGTACGATGGAATTCAAAATGGTCGGTGATCTGTTTGTTAACTTGGCTTTCGAAGACCTTAGAAAGGCAGGGTAGGATAGATATAGGTCTGTAGCAATTTGGGTCTAGAGTGTCTCCCCCTTTGAAGAGGGGGATGACCGCGGCAGCTTTCCAATCTTTGGGGATCCTAGACGATACGAAAGAGAGGTTGAACAGGATAGTAATAGGGGTTGCAACAATTTCGACTGATCATTTTAGAAAGAGAGGGTCCAGATTGTCTAGCCCTGCTGATTTGTAGGGGTCCAGATTTTGCAGCTCTTTCAGAACATCAGCTTTCTTGGATGAAGGAGAAATGGGGGAGGCTTGGGCAAGTTGCTGTGGGGGGGTGCAGGGCTGTTGACCAGGGTAGGGGTGGCCAGGTGGAAAGCATGGCCAGCCATAGAAAAATGCTTATTGAAATTCTCAATTATTGTGGATTTGTCGGTGGTGACAGTGCAGTGGGCAGCTGGGAGGAGTTGCTCTTATTCTCCATGGACTTTACAGTGTCCCAGAACTTTTTGGAGTTTGTGCTGCAGGATGCAAATTTCTGTTTGAAAAAGCTAGCTTTTGCTTTCCTAACTGCCTGTGTATATTGGTTCCTAACTTTCCTGAAAAGTTGAATATCGCGGGGGCTATTTGATGCTAATGCTGTACGCCACAGGATGTTTTTGTGCTGGTCAAGTGTCACGTTCAGCGTACTTCGAGTTCCACATATTTTAATGAAAGTGAAACTTAAGCTAATACAAAACAAAATAAAGAATAAACGAACCGTGATGACAATGTAGTGCTAACAGGCAACTAAACAGAAACAATATCCCATAACCCACAGGTGGACAAAATGCTACTTAAGTATGATCCCCAATTAGAGACAATGATTACCAGCTGCCTCTAATTGGGAATCATACACAAACACCAACATAGAAAAATAAACCTAGAACCCCACATAGTAATAATAAACTAGACTAAACACCCCTAGTCACGCCCTGACCTACTCTACCATAGAAAACACAGGCTTTCTATGGTCAGGACGTGACAGTACCCCCCCCCCAAAGGTGCGGACTCCGACCGCAAAACCTGAAACAAAAAGGGAGGGTTAGGGGGTGTGTCGGTGGCGGCTCTGGTGCAGGGCAAAGTACCTGCTCATCCTGCGGATCCAGCCATGGACCCAGGCTGAACACTTTGTCTGGACTGGGCATCCGCGCAGGGGAATGCTCCCGCCTTGGAGCGGGACTGGACGCTGTGCCTGGACTGGGCACCAACGCAGAAGAAGACTCTGGCTTGGAGCTGGACTGGACGCCGTGCTTAGACTGGGCATCGGCGCAGGGGAAGGCTCCGGCCATGGAGCTGGAGGTTTCGAACCGTTGACCGTCGCAGGAGGTTCCGGACCGTGGACCGTCTCAGGAGGTTCCGGACCGTGGATCATCTCTGGAGGTTCCGGACCGTGGGCCGCCGTTGGAGGTTCCGGACCGTGGACCGTCGTTGGAGGTTCCGGACCGTGGACCGTCGTTGGAGGTGCCGGACTGTGATACGTCGCCGGAAGCTCTGGACTGGGGCTCGTCGCAGGCAGCCTGGTGCGTGGGGCCGGCACTGGTTGTACCGGGCTGGTGACACGATTACCAGCTGCCTCTAATTGGGAATCACACAAACACCAACATAGTAAAATAAACCTAGAACCCCACATAGAAATAATAAACTAGACTAAACACCCCTAGTCACCCCTAGCCCTGACCTACTCTACCATAGAAAATACAGGCTTTCTATGGTCAGGACGTGACATCAAGGGCAGTCAGGTCTGGAGTGAAACCATGGGCTATATCTGTTCCTGGTTCTACATTTTTTGAATGGGGCTTATTTAAGATGGAGATTGCACGGCTGTGTGCTCGATTTTACATTCCTGTCAGCAACCAGTGTGGCTGAAATAGCCAAAACCACTAATTTGAAGAGGTGTCCACATACTTTGTTATAGTGTATGTCGGCTCAATTGGAAATTACCTTAACATTTCTATTGCTAAATCTGTAACGCTTCAGCGATATAGATTCAATAGAGATTTTTTTTTTATGCGCTGGCTATATAGTGGCCCGAAGACACTTTGGGTTATTTTTTATCTTGCTAGTTGGGTCACTCAGTTGGGTTATTGAGCGATGATCCACCGGATCAGGTCAGAAGACGGAGGTGTGGCTTAGTAGGGGTGTGACTTTCGGATTGTTATTTTTTACCACCCGTGAGAGCAAATGTCATTCTGGTGTCTGCATTGCCAAGAGTTAAAATAGAAGTCAGTTCTATTTGTGACGCTGAACGCAGTGCAAGTCCTGCCTCTCCAAACTCCTCATTGGTTTATAGAAGCAGATATCCAACTGCCATGTCCTCATTAGTTATACCCACGTGGGTGATTGAAAGATGAACTGAGGTCGGTCGGTCGTGGTAATACACCTATGAACGTTAGACGCCAATCGCCATATATAGTCCAAAGGAAAAAAAGCCTGGAAGGAGGAGAGATGACTAGAAATGATTCGGTCAACCGTTTTATGTGTGGATGAATTGTCGGAGTAGAGGACCTTGTGCATTTCAGGTAAAATGACAACTCAACGTTTATATCCAAGGACAAATTAGCTAGCAACAGCAAGCTAGCTAAATAGGACAAATTAGCTAGCAAGTGCAAGCTAGCTAGCTAAATTGCCATAAATGTTTAATGCTTTTCAACCTGTTCCCAAATTAATAAAATTGATTCAGAGTTTGTATTGATATTTGAACTTGCGTGTCGTGATGGCGTTTGGTGTGGGGGGAACAAAATCGTGCGTCCGGTTTGGGCATGGCGTTATTCAAGCTGAAAAAGTGTCAGTGGTCAACCTTAGCATGAGTTGACAATACAACAGAACAGATTAACTAGAACTACATTTACTCTCATGGGTGGCTATGTTATCTGAAAGCCATGCCCCTACAAAGCCATGCATCGAGTCTTCTGATCTGACCCGGTGGATAATAGCTCAAGAACCCAGCATCAACAACCCAACTTAAAGAAAACATTGCAGTTGTTTGTGACCCAACTGGCTGTTTTTTTAAAGTGTAGGGCATCATGAGAGGGCATGCCTGAACCGTGATGCGGGAGCTCTCCATTCAACACCCTGGACAGCGACCTCTGACAAGGCACCAATGTCCTTCTCATTTTCAGCACCATGGACAGCCCTGTAGAAGCACACGCACGCACGCACGCACGCACGCACGCACGCACGCACGCACGCACAAACACACACACACACACAAGTGTCTCTGTCCTTGGGGGTGATCTACCTTGCTGTTGACCCAAACAAGGGCATACAGGCCACAGTCATTGTGTCCTTCACCTCGCCTCTGCTTCCACTCTGATCTGCTTTGTGTGATTGCACTCCTGGTAAAGTCACAACGGACACCTGATGCTTCTCATTTGTGGCAGGCTTCATTATTGCTGTTGCTAAATAATTAGCCAGCGGCATAGCTAGAGGAATCTGGAATGCACAAGACAATAGACACAGGAAACAAACATTATGCAGCATGATGAAATTAAATGCAACTGTCAGGGGGTATGTTGTGTGTGGTGGCGGGAGATAGTTGCAGCAGTGTGTGTGTGCGTGTATGTGTGTGTGAGAAATGGGGAGTAGAGGATGTTGGGGGTAGTTGTAGGGGTGTTGTGCGTCTCAGTGTGCCTGCCAATCACGTTCTTAAACATGGTAATGTATTCGGTGCATTGCAACACACAGTCAGAGACCTCGTTCAGAACATGTTTTATCTTACTTCTTATTATTTTTGTTTCTCTTTCTTTCTCTTTTTCTCAATCGCAACAACTTTCCTTGTGGAGAACAAGGACGCATGTGCTGGCCAAGCACTCTCACTAAAAATAGAAGCAATCATTTATTCATTGATTGAAACATCAGAGGACGAGAGAGAGAGCGAGAGAGAGAGAGAGAGAGAGAGAGAGAGAGAGAGAGAGAGAGAGAGAGAGAGAGAGAGAGAGAGAGAGAGAGAGAGAGAGAGAGAGAGAGAGAGAGAGAGAGAGAGAGAGAGAGAGAGAGAGAGAGAGAGAGAGAGAGAGATGTCTGTCTGGCCTAAAGAGCAGGAACACAGACTTCATCAAAGAAATTGGAAATACAGACATTGTCATCCTACAAGAAACATGGTATAAAAGAGACAGGCCCACTGGTTGCTCTCTAGGTTACAGAGAGCTGATAGTCCCATCCAGCAAACTACCAGGTGTGAAACAGGGAAGAGACTCAGGGGGTAAGCTAATTTGATATAGAGCAGACCTAACCCACTCTATTAAATTAGTCTAAACAGGAACATTTTACATCTGGCTAGAAATCAATATGGACATGATCTCAACAAAGAAAAACGTTCTTATGTGTGCAACCTATATCCATCCCCCTTAGTAGAATCCCCGTACTTTAACGGTGACAGCTTCTCCATCCTAGAGGGGGAAATCAACCATTTCCAGTACTAGTCTGTGGTGACCTAACTGCCAGAACTGGAAAAGAACCTGACACCCTCAGCACACAGGGGGACAAACACATACCTGGAGTTGACAGCATTCCCTGCTACCTGGAGGTGACAGCATACCCACCTAGACACAACTACGACAACATAACCAACAAAAACGTGTCACAACTCCTGTGGCTCTGTCGGACACTGGGCATGTACATAGTCAATGGTAGGCTTCGAGGGGACTCCTATGGAAGGCACACCTATAGCTCATCTCATGGCAGTAGTACTGTAGACTACTTTATCACTGACCTCAACCCAGAGTCTCTTAAGGGTGTCCGTGGACTGACTGTGAACACTATCAGATCACAGCAAAATCACACTACTTGAACAGAGCTTTGCTCAATCATGAGGCATCAAAGCCAAAGGAACTGAAAAATATTAAGACATGCTGTAGATGGAAGGAAAGTAGTGTGGAAATCTAACAAAAAACAATTAGGCAACAACAAATTCAATGCCTTCTAGACAATTTCCTGGACAAAATGTTCCACTGTAATAGTGAAGGTGTACACTTGGCAGTAGAAAAAAAAAAAACTAAACAGTGTATCCCTTGGCTTCCTTATCAAATCTAAAAATATCAAGCAGGCTACCTAAGAAAATTAACAACAATGACAAATGGTTTGATGAAGAATTCAAAAACCTAAGAAAGAAATTGAGAAACCTATCCAACCAAAAACATAGAGAGCAAGAAAACCTGAGCCTATGCCTTCACTGTGGTGAATCACTAAAACAATACAGAAATACACTACGGAAAAAGAAGGAATAGTGTGTCAGAAATCAACTCAATGTAATTGAATAATCCATAGAATATAACCACTTCTGGGAAAATTAGAAAACTGAGAGATGTATGGATAAACCACTTTTCCAATCTTTTTGGCTCTATAACAAAGAACAAACAAATACAAATCTTAGAACTATTAAAGACTACCAGAACACACTGGATTCTCCAATTAAATTAAATTAACTACATGACAAAATACAAACCCTCAAACCCAAAAAAGGCCTGTGGAGCTGATGGTATCCTAAATGAAATTATAAAATATACAGACCACAAATTCCAATTGGCTTTATTTAAATTATTTAACATCATCCTCAGCTCTGGCATCTTCCTCAATATTTGGAACCAAGGACTGATCACCCCAATCCACAAAAGTGGAGACAAATTTGACCCCAATAACTACCGTGGGATATGCGTCAACAGCAACCTTAGGAAAATCCTCTGCATTATCATTAACAGCAGACTCGTACACTTCGTCAGAGAAAACAATGTACTGAGCAAATGTCAAATTGGCTTTTTACCAAATTACCTTACGACAGACCATGTATTCACCCTGCACACCCTAATTGACAAACAAACAAAGTCTTCTCATGCTTTGTTGATTTCCAAAAAGTTTTCGACTCAATTTGGCATGAGGGCCTGCTATACAAATTGATGGAAAGTGGTATGGGGAAAAAATATACATTATAAAATCCATGTACACAAACAACAAGTGTGCGGTTAAAATCAGTTATAGAACCCATTGCAGTTTATGGTTTTGAGGTCTGGGTTCCGCTCACCATCCAAGAATTCACAAAATGGGACACACACCAAATTGAGACTCTGCATGCGCAATTCTGTAAAGATATCCTTTGTGTTGTCACGCCCTGACCATAGTTTGCTTTGTATGTTTCTATGTTTTGTTTGGTCAGGGTGTGATCTGAGTGTGCATTCTATGTTGTATGTCTAGTTTGTCTATTTCTATGTGTTTGGCCTGATACGGTTCTCAATCAGAGGCAGGTGTTTGTCGTTGTCTCTGATTGGGAACCATATTTAGGTAGCCTGTTTTGTATTGTGGGTTGTGGGTGATTGTTCCTGTTTCTGTGTCTTTTTGTATGTCACCATACGGGACTGTTGCGTTTTCGTTCGTTTGTCCGTTTATTGTTTTGTTCTTTGTTTTCAAGTTTTCTAATTAAAATGGATAATCATCACGCTGCATTTTGGTCCTCCGATCCTTCTTACTACTCCTCCTCAGATGAGGAGGACGACGAACGTGACATGTGTACAATGTAAAACACCAAATAATGCATGCAGAGCAGAATTAGTCCGATACCAGCAAATTATCAAAATCCAGAAAAGAGCCGTTAAATTCTACAACCACCTAAAAGGAAGCGAATCCCAAACCTTCCATAACAAAGCCATCACCTACAGAGAAATGAACCTGGAGAAGAGCTCCCTAAGCAAGCTGGTCCTGGGGCTCTGTTCACAAACACAAACACACCCCACTGAGCCCCAGGACAGAAACACAATTAGACCCAACAAAATCATGAGAAAACAAAAAGATAATTACTTGACACATTGGAAAAGAATTTACAAAAAAACACAGCAAACTAGAATGCTATTTTGCCCTAAACCGAGAGTACACAGTGGCAGAATACCTGACCTCTTTGACTGACCCAAACTGAAGGAAATTACTATGTACAGACTCAGTGAGCATAGCCTTGCTATTGAGAAAGGCCGCTGAAGTCAGACCTGACTCTCAAGAGAAGACAGGCTATGTGCACACTGCCCACAAAATGAGGTGGAAACTGAGCTGCACAGTGTGCAATCACAGCAGCAAGATTTGTGACCTGTTGCCACAAGAAAAGGGCAACCAGTGAAGAACATACACAATTGTAAATACAACCCATATTTATGTTTACTTATTTTCCCTTTTGTACTTTAATTATTTGCACATAATTACAACACTGTACAGTACAGTCGTGGCCAAAAGTTTTGAGAATGTCACAAATATACATTTTCACAAAGTCTGCTGCCTCAGTGTCTTTAGATATTTTTGTCAGATGTTACTATTGAATACTGAAGTATAATTACAAGCATTTCATAAGTGTCAAAGGCTTTTATTGACAATTACATGAAGTTGATGAAGAGTCAATATTTGCAGTGTTGACGCTTCTTTTTCAAGACCTCTGCAATCCACCCTGGCATGCTGTCAATTAACTTCTGGGCCACATCCTGACTGATGGCAGCCCATTCTTGCATAATCAATGCTTGGAGTTTGTCAGAATTTGTGGGTTTTTGTTTGTCCACCCGCCTCTTGAGGATTGACTACAAGTTCTCAATGGGATTAAGGTCTGGGGAGTTTCCTGGCCATGGACCCAAAATATCAATGTTTTGTTCCCCGAGCCACTTAGTTATCACTTTTGCCTTATGGCAAGGTGCTCCATCATGCTGGAAAAGGCATTGTTCGTCACCAAACTGTTCCTGGATGGTTGGGAGAAGTTGCTCTCGGAGGATGTGTTGGTACCATTCTTTATTCATGGCTGTGTTCTTAGGAAAAATTGTGAGTGAGCCCACTCCCTTGGCTGAGAAGCAACCCCACACATGAATGGTCTCAGGATGCTTTACTGTTGGCATGACACAGGACTGATGGTAGCGCTCACTTGTCTTCTCCGGACAAGCTTTCTTCCGGATGCCCCAAACAATCGGAAAGGGGATTCATCATAGAAAATGACTTTACCCCAGTCCTCAGCAGTCCAATCCCTGTACCTTTTGCAGAATATCTGTCTGTCCCTGATGTTTTTCCTGGAGAGAAGTGGCTTCTTTGCTGCCCTTCTTGACACCAGGCCATCCTCCAAAAGTCTTCGCCTCACTGTGCGTGCAGATGCACTCACACCTGCCTGCTGCCATTCCTGAGCAAGCTCTGTACTGGTGGTGCCCCGATCCCGCAGCTAAATCAACTTTAGGAGACGGTTCTGGTCCTTGCTGGACTTTCTTGGGTGCCCTGAAGCCTTCTTCACAACAAATGAATCACTCTCCTTGAAGTTCTTGATGATCCGATAAATGGTTGATTTAGGTGCAATCTTACTGGCAGCAATATCCTTGCCTGCCCTTTTGGTGCAAAGCAATGATGACGGCACGTGTTTCCTTGCAGGTAACCATGGTTGACAGAGGAAGAACAATGATTCCAAGCACCACCCTCCTTTTGAAGCTTCCAGTCTGTTATTCAAACTCAATCAGCATGACAGAGTGATCTCCAGCCTTGTCCTCGTCAACACTCACACCTGTGTTAACAAGAGAATCACTGACATGAAGTCAGTTGGTCCTTTGTGGCAGGGCTGAAATGCAGTGGAAATGTTTTTGGGGGATTCAGTTCATTTGCGTGGCAAAGAGGGTCTTTGCAATTAATTGCAATTCATCTGATCACTCTTCATAACATTCTGGAGTATATGCAAATTGCCATCATACAAACTGAGGCAGCAGACTGTGAAAATTAATATTTGTGTCATTCTCAAAACTTTTGGCCACAACTGTAATATAGACATAACATAACATTTGAAATTACTTGATATTTTATTGGATATTTCACTTTTGTTTATTATCTATTTCACTTGCTTTGGCAATGTAAACATACATGCCAATAAAGCCCCTTAAATTGAAATTGAATTGAGAGAGAGAGAATGGCTGAAGGATGGAGAGGGGAAAGAGTGGACAGGAAGAGGGAGGGGAGAGAGAATGGCTTAAGGATGGAGAGGGGAAAGAGTGGACAGGAAGAGGGAGGGGAGAGAGAATGGCTGAAGGATGGAGAGGGGAGAGAGTGGACAGGAAGAGGAAGGGGAGAGAGAAAGAGGGTTAAACAGGGAGAGGGGAGAGAAAGGGTTGGAGGCAAAATACAGAAGGAGGTAGAGAAAGAGGAGCTATATGGAGACGGGCAGAGAAATCAAACAAGATCGGGAGAGTGAGAGGAGTTTGATAGAGAGAGGGAAAGAGAGCAATAGAGGCAGAGAGTGAGAATGGTAGACTTGGATAACTTTACACCAAAGTCACTTTACACCAAAGTATTTTATCTCCACAAGAGATTTGATTTGACCCATTTTAAGGAGACTCAACAGATTGTTGAGAAATACTTATGCTGAGGAAGGAAACATGAACAATCCTTACCAGTCCCTGTGAACGTTTGATCTCCTAGCAAGAATCACTCTCATTTATTATTCCAACAATGTGTAAACGAATAATTTCTTATTACAAATTAAAAAATTTAAAAATGGTAAGCTACTATGAAAGGGAATGGCTGGGAGCCGACTGTGAAATAAAAAAAGATGCTTAAAATAAATACTATTTTTAATGGGTTACATTGTGCTTTGTGATGTTTGATGTTAGACGTCTGATAACTTAATTATGACACTTAACGGTAATGATGTTTGGGAGATTAGCATTTTAAGGGACTAGTGTTCTCCCACAGTGTTGTGATTGTGACCTACAGGCAAGCAGATAGTGCACAGGAAGTCTAATCCGCCATTCTGAACCCGTGCTGGGGAAGCTACTCTGAAAATATAGTTTACCAAGCTACCAATTACTTCAAACGGGAAGACGTCGAGATACACCCTTATGAAAAATATAGTTTACTTAATTTAACTAAAGTTCTTTGAAAAAGTAGTTCAGTACATCAAAGCTACTTTGTGAAAAATGTTCATATCTTCAGTGGGCATCAATGTATTCACCCCCCTTGGATTTCTTTACATTTAATTTGATTAAAATGGAGGTCATTCTCATTTTTTTTGTCAATGATCAACACAAAATACTCTGTAATGTGAAAGTGGAAGAAAAAATAATTTAAACAAAAGATGGATTAAACATAAAACACAAATATACTTGGATTACATAATTATTCAACCCCCTGAGTAAATATATGTTAGAATTACCTTTGGAAGCAATTACAGCTGTGTGTAATTCTTGGGTAAGTCTCTAAGAGCTTTGCAGACCGGGATTGTTCAATATTTGCCCATTATTCTTTTCTAAATTCTTCAAGCTCTGTCAAGGTGTTCGGGATCATGTGTAGACAGCTATTTTCAACCAGATTTAAGTCAAAACTGTAACTTGGCCACTCAGGAACATTCACTGTCTTCTTGGTTAGCAACGCCAATGTAGATTTGGCATTGTGTTGTAGGTTATTATCCTTATCCCAGTGTCTGGTGGAAAGCAGATTGAAGCAAGTTTCACTTTTGGATTTTGCCTGTGCTTAGCTCCACCCCATGACTTTTTATCCTGAAAAACTCCTGTCTTTGCCAATATAAAGTATACCCATACCATGATGCATCTACCACCTTGAAAATAAGGAGGCAGTTAGTCACTGATGTATTGTGTTGGATTTGCAAGAAACATAAGGCTTTGTATTTAGGCCAAAAAGTGTATTCCTTTCCCAGTATTCCTTTCCCAGAGTTGTTTTAGTGCCTTATTGCATACAGGATGCATTTATTTGAGTATTTTTTATTCTGTATATTTGTATTCTTCTTTTCACTCTGTCATTTAGGTCATGTTTGAGATGTCACTACAATGTTGTGGATGCATCCTCAGTTTTATCCCATCACACCCATTGAACTCCGTAGCGGTTTTAAAATCATGGTGACATCCTTGAGCTGTTTCCTTCCTGTCCTGCAGCTCAGTTCAGAAAGACGACTGTATCTTTGATGTGTCCGGGTGGTTTAATACATAATCGAAAGCATAATTATTAACTTGACCTCTGCTTAAACAGATGGTCAATGTCTGATTTGTTATTGTTACCCATCTACCAATCACTGCCCTTCATTATGAGCCTTTCGAAAGCTTACTGGTCTTTGTAGTCAAATCTGTGCTTGAAATGCAATGATTGACCGAGGTACCTTAAAGATGTTGTATGCATGGGGGACAGAGGAAGGGTTAGTCATTCAAAAATCATGTCAACCCCTATTATTTCACAGAGCCCAAATTTTACTCGTGAATTTATTTAGGCTTACCTAAACAAGGGGGGTGAATACTTATGCAACACCTATATTTAGTTGTATAATTTTTATTCATTTGTAAAAATGTGTAGAATTGTCTTTTTTGGGTAGATCAAATTAAAAGAAATCGCTAATCTATTTCAATTCCACTTTGTGATGCAACGAAATGTTTATAAAAAAATGTCAGACCACAAATTGCAAGAACAGTTCACTCTGGAGTCAGATGGTTACAGAATGGGTAATGTAGTCTATTAAACACAAAAACAATGTTTCAAGTGAGTATAAGGCAGTTCTGACTTTCTTTTCTTTCTGCAAAAAAAGTACTTTGTAGTTCCAGTAGTTAAGTACACCGCTAACATGGCAGAAAAGTAGTCAACTACTGAAAACACTAACAAGATTTGAATGTACTTCAACTACCACCAAGCTACTGCAAAATGTAGTTAAATTACTAGTTGAACTACATGTGGTTCACTACTCCCCACCACTGATTCTGAAAAACTGTCCACATACAGGAAATTATATACTGTAAATGATCTACATTTAGGGAATAATCTTTCTTTAACTTTTATCTGAAGCAGAATACACTCAAAAAAACATGACTTTAGAGTAAGACCCATGAGGTGGTCTTGCAGTCAGTCACCTGCACAGAAACAGCAGCCATAACCTGGGGTCTGCAACCTGTGGTTCTGTGTGGCTCTTCAATTCCCCCTTTGTGGCTCCATGGCGATCAATAATTTGTCATTCAAACTGTGTGAGGCATCAGCTCGGAACAAAGATTCTCTGTTTATTGACACAAATCATTAACTATCTCATCTCAGGTACAACACACGTCCAGCAAAAGCGCAAAAAGAGTGAAAAGCCATTGTCCTCTGCGATGTGATTTACATTTAAACAGCATTATTCTTTGCTAGGTGGGTGGGAGGGGAGATATACATTTAACATCATTACCCTCGACTAAGAGGGATACTTCAAACAATAGGCTGATGATGATTAAGTTGAAGCCATAGGACTGAGCACAGGTCTCCTGGATATATTACGTGATACATTCTATTATTTTCTAATCTTCTGAAATATATAAACTGGATATGAGCTAGGGTTCTCCCACGCATGTTCCAACTAAACACAGACAGAGAAGCAAAGCCGGTGCCAACAGTTAGGGGGTGATACAACAACATTACCCCCCCCCCGGAAAAAATTCTCTGATTGGAAGAAAAAAAACATTCTAAAAACAAACAAGTGAAAAAGCAAACAGCTTTGTAACTCCCCTCCCCTGAAATCCCAAATCCTTCTATAGGTATAGCATAATACAGCAAAACGACATTCAGAAGGTAGCAGACCCGAATGGTAAAAAAAACACGCATGCAAATCAAGGCTGTTTCACACGGAGTCACAAACACAGGAGAGTCTTCAAACGGGATTCAATCCAATAGGCGCGTCTTAGCGCAGTCGACAATTCGGCGTTTAAAGGCAAAGTTCGCGGCGGTTGCGTCTACGTAAACGCTGCAGATGTTGGCTCAATCAATTTACCTTTAAATGTCAAGTGCGTTACTACACGGCTCCGATTGAATCCCGGCCTTCTTCTTGTACAATACAACAGTTCGCCCCAGCAGTCAGGGACTGTATTCAAAAAGTGAGTGCTGATTTCGGATCAGATTTGCCCTTCAAACATAACGCATAAGAGAGGGGACCTGATCCTAGATCAGCACTCCTACTCTGAGACTCTTGGTGAATACAGGCCCAGGTCTTCTCATGGATGTTGATGTTGTTGTTGTTTACTTGTTTACAGACTTCTTTATTTGCTACTGAATGGATACAAGTGTGTGTGACAGACTGTGGTCATAGGCTCAGTGGTCTTCTGGACATAATATCCTGGTTCTTCCCACAGTTCTCCAAAAAATGTCCTAGTTCTAAACATTTGACCAGGTTCTCCTCTGTTTTCCCCTTATCTGTTCGAGGGGCGAGGTTCTCCCTCTCTGTCTGAGGGGCCAGGGGGTCCTGGTTGGCAAACAGTTAATAACCAATCCCATAGTCCATTGCTTGGACCTCCCTGACCCTGAGATAAGTCCAGGAAGGAGGAAGGAGGTACAGTACATCCAGAGACAGACACAGAGCCACAAAGACAATCTTCTACGATAGTTACTATTCATTATTAAAAAAGGCGTGATGTTTATTTGGCATCTGTTCTTTCCAGTCCAATATATCATTTTGAACTCTAGATGTATCATGTTCCTTTCCTTTTTAGCAAACAGTTATCTTTTTAATTCCAATAGACTATAGCACATTCATCTACGTTGCAGTTCCAGTCACGTTTAATCAAATCTCTCGTAGTACAGTCTTACGATATACTATATATGATACTCTTTCCATAAAGTCTCTCATAGATATATGTTCATATATAGGATGATCTCTCTCTTTCTATTGTGTGGATATATTATGTTGTATATAGTCCTGCCTCTGTGGTTACAGTTCCTGTGAGCTGATGACGTGGAACAGTGTGACGTTGTACAGAACCTGGTGTCCGTTGTTCCAGGCGTAGAGCGCACGGTCCCGAGGGTTGTAGTCAAGCATGGAGATATGGGAGTACTTGTTCTGGAAGGCGATGTCTATGTACTCGTACGTGGAGGAGTTAGTGCTGTAGGCGTAGTACACCTTGGTCCCTCCAGAGTAGCCGTTGGTGACATAGAGAGTACCGCAGATCATGAAGGCTTCGCCGGCGCTCCTCTTGGGGTGGTTGGTGGTCCAGCTCTTGATGATCTGCAGCGTGCTGGGATTCAGCTTGCTGATCACGATGTTCCCCGCGTTCTGATTGGTGGCGTAGACGGCCCACAGCCCGCCCTCGTCCACCATGAGGTCGATGTCGGAGTGGCCGCCCCAGGCGTAGTGATACATGTTGTTGTAGCCGGCATTGTCCAGCTGCCGGGACTTGCTGATGGTGGAGGTTTTGAAGTCGAACTTGATGATGACGTGGCTCTGGAACTTGTTGAAGTAGATGGAGCCGTTGTAGACCACCTGACCTGTACCGGACCACGGGTGGGGGAGGCGGTGAGACGTGAAGTTGTCCGTCGTCATGAAGTCCGCCATGGACTTGTACTCCCGCACAAAGCGGTTGTTGTGGTAACCATCCATGTACCACACCTAACAGACAGAACAGATGAGAAGGAAGAACAGGGGAAACATTAACGCAGAGTCAGAAGCAACCTTATAATACAAACAAGATAAAACACACCCTGCAGTCCTTTTAAAACCCTCATATCAAACTCCTCAGTGCACCATTATGTAGATGGGAGCCATATAAACGTGTGGCTCACAGAAAGCCTCATTAAATCGGAGCCTCAGTTCCGAGCGGAGCGGGAAGCAGTGTTCCTGCCTCCTGACGGAGCAGACCAAGACGAGATTGTGAATACAAACAGTCAGGAATGACAGGCAGCTGCAGGCGGCGTCAGGCCGGGATCGGGAATGAGCCTCTTGGGAATAATGCGGATCATTCCGGATAAAATGCTCATCTCAGCTGCATTCTCCCTATGGCTCTTGGAGAAGAGAGAGAGAAAGAAAGAACAAAAGAAAGAACAAAAGAAAGAAAAAGAAAGAAAGGACCTCTCTGTTGTGATCAATCACATCTAATCTGTCTTCCTGGTACTATTAGAACACATTACACGTGGTCTCACAGATGTAAACGATACATAGCACATATTTTCCGGTCCCACTTAGCTACTTTATCTTGCCTTACTGTCTCATACACTCTCACACCACCTTGCCACTCACAAGCAGCACATTGTAAAATTACTGGAATGTTTGTGGAATTTTCCAACCCTACTTGCAGGCCTGATACAGCCTATAGACTATGAGTTTCTGGCCACTGTATAGAGCCTTATGATACATGTAATGATTCAATAATAATGATACCATTAGCCTACAAACTCACTTAGTGAAGGCCACAGGATTGAACATTTTCGAATTCAACAACCATGTTACTGTCACTAACAAATGCATTCATGGGTTGTATCTCTACAATTCAATAGAAAAGGCAAGGCACACTGGGAAATTATTGGAGGTGTGGCTTAGTGGGGGCGTTACATTTAAGTATACCTTACTCAAAAAACTGCATTTGCTTTACTCATATGGAAGTAGTACTACTCACTTCAGCTATTTAAGTTTCTTAACTTATTTTTGTTTGGTTGTCATGGAAATTCTAATCAATAATGAGGAGAGACAAGGTCAATCACCAATTAGCGTCTGCTAAATGACTTAAATGTAAATGTAAATGCAATGAGGATATTACTTTATTCAAACCTTATTAATAAGGGAGCATAGAGTAATTGCTTCTACAATAATGAGGCTGGTCGACTCAACGCCCTTGAGTGTTGTGGAGAGTAGCTCTGACATACAAAGTATGCAAAATATGTTTTCTAGCAGATACACCCTCTTAGTCTACATGACAGACAGATGTATGGAATGGGTCACAAGGTGAGAAAGGAGTACCCCCCCAGCCAGATAGCATTTGTTATGAAGACTATTTTTATTGTTGTAACGGCAGTCTATTTCGTCCTCCTCATCGGACAAGGAGAGGCGAGAAGGATCGGAGGACCAATGTACAGCGTGGTAAGTTTCCATGATTTAATAACATGAAAACTATATACAATACAAAATAACAAAACAAACTAACCGTCACAGTCCCGTGTGGCACAAACACTGACACAGAAAACAACCACCCACAAAATCCCAACACAAAACAAGCCACCTATATATGATTCTCAATCAGGGACAACGATTGACAGCTGCCTCTGATTGAGAACCATATTAGGCTGAACACAGAAACAGACAAACTAGACACACAACATAGAATGTCCACCCAGCTCACGTCCTGACCAACACTAAAACAACCAAAACACATAAGCACTATGGTCAGGACGTGACAATTGTACAGAGTTCGGCCCCTAAGATCTCGTCCCTGGTACTTCACAGTCCAGAAACACCAACTCATTCTATGGAATAAATCAATTGTAATGTCCTGAGGTGAGTGAGCCTCTGGGTCATACACTATCCCAGGATAGGTGCAACATCAGAGATGACGTACAATGGTTCCAGACACTACCCCATACATCTTGTCTCAGACCTTATCTCCCCTAAGGCCAAAGGAGGAAGTGACTGGCGCACAGACATCGCGGAGACAAGTAATTGGTTCCCCATGAATCAAGCCATCCCTTCACATGGTTTAAAATAGGTAAAGACATTCACACATGAAGACAATGTTCCCTCCTGTCTTCTTATCTTTCCGATATTCTGCATAGCACCAGGGACATGTGATAGACAAGCCTGACTCCTACCCTCGCTGGACCCCAGGTGACTGAGGCCCATATGAGGGAGGAAGTGCAACTGCCAACACCAGAGTCCGAAGGGATACATTCTAATCACAAGAGTTCAACAGTTCAATTATATAAGCATATTATGCAGATAAGACATCTTAATTATCTATATTACTGAGCTAATTATGATTCCTCCACCACAAGATATTTGGTATCCTCAAAATGTTTGAGAAGCCAAAACTTATCCGGTTTTATAGTGCATGGTCCGACGTTACCAGGGTTGGGTAGGTAACTTTCTAAATGTAATCCGTTACAGTTACCTGTTCAAAATTGTAATCAGTAACGTAACCTTTGCATTACCCAAACTCAGTAAAGTAATCAGATTACTTTCCCCTTAAAGTGGCAATATTTAGTTGCTACATACATTTTTTCACTTAAATATTAATGATATGTACCCATTGATTCCTGAAGAATATAACTTATAAATGCCCCATTAGCTTAGTTCAACTGTTGTACCCCATCAGAACCCCAAATATAAGCTTGTAAATGTAAACAACCACTTTATAGCCTCAAAACATAATTAAATATAAAATGTTGTATCATGGATGGTCAGTCCTTGAATCCATAGCTCCTGCATTCATTGCGCTGGACTACAATATCACAGAGGAGTTTAGAGGGGAGGAACTTTTATTCCACAGGCTGGGATCTGCAAGATCACATTTCTCACTGCCGGTCCACTGGTTGCAGTTTAAACTCCGTACATTTAATACACATAATACACACATTTGTGAACAGCCATCCACAACAACCAAAATCCGTAAATCGCAGATGAGAGAGAAGCGGTGTGATTCATGTAAATATCAATAATAAGCCATCCGTATTGCCAGTACGCTACACCACTGCTCTAGTCCATATCTTCAAGCGTTTATTCAAGTTGGATGTATAATCTTTGAACGCTGACAGCAGTCACATCATTTGAAAACATACTGTAGCTTGGACTGTAGCCTACAAAAGCCGATTCCTGCTCTTTTCCTGTGATCCATCAAAACACATTTGGTTTGTCATCATAGTGGTCTCTGATTTGTGGTCAGACTCGCTCAGGTGGAACAAATTTAAACTCGGCCATTTTTACCAATGCTGATTTGAATGTCATTGAGAAAACAAAAAGGTGTCAAAATATTTGGTTTTCGCAAACATCGTTTCTGAATTTAAAAGTAAATCTAGAAGCAATCATATCGTTTTTCAAAAGTATCTGTAATCTGATTACAATATTTTTGCTGGTAACGTAATGGATTATCTTTTGAATTTTTGTAATCAGTTACATGTGACGGATTACATGTAATCTGTTACTGCCCAACCCTAAACAATACACAGAAAAACCATGGGTAAAGAGCAATTGCAAGGATACCCACATATGACTTAATAATGAAATGTGCAAATCACATTGATGTACACATGAGTAAGACTATGAAAGAATCATGTGTATGTTTTAAAGAAAACATTTTGGCTGAAATACTGTATAAACATCTTCGCTGACACCCTCCCTTCATTAGTGACCTAGCCGTCTGGGCTAAGGTGACCACACAGATGTATCCTCTGCATTTGAATTTGAATGTGTTTCAGTAATGAATGTCTCGCCTTTTTATTTTTTCAACAGATGACCAGCCCAGGAGAGCTTAGTAGAAGAACAACAGACCGACTGACTGACAGACAGACAGACAGACAGACAGACAGGTGTGTGGGTGTGTCAGGGCTTTCAACAGCCTGGCCACCTCAACTCAGCGACATTAATGATGTCATCTGAGTGAGGGTAATGAAGTGTGTGTGTGTTTTTGGTTTTACTATCCTTGTGGGGATCAGAAGTCCTCACAAGGATAGTAAAACAAGGAAAATCTGGACAAGTGGGGACATTTTGCCTGTCCCCAAAAGGAACATTTTTGGCTTGGGAGTTAGGGTTCGGGTTAGGTTTAGGGTTATAGTTATGGTTAGGAGTTTGGCGTTAAGGTTAGGTTAAGAATCAGGATTAGGATTAGGATTGCAAAATACATTTAGAAATCTACATTATTCAATTATTGCACCCACACTGCTCGCGCGCGCCAACGAGCGTCTGCGTTACCAAGCGCTAAAATAGAAAGTCAGTTCTATTTGTGACGCAGATTGCGCTGCAAGTCCTGCCTCTCCCATCTCCTCATTGGTTTATAGAAGCAGGTACCCACGTGCCATGTCCTCATTGGTTATACCCACATGGGTGACTGAAAGACGAACGAGGTCGGTGGCGGTAATGCACCTAATTTATGAAAGTTGCCAATCGCAATATAAAGTCCAGAGAAGAAAAAGCCTAGAAGGAGGAGAGATGACTAGAAACGATTCGGTTGACCGTTTTATGTGGATTAATTGTCGGAGTAGAGGACCTTGTGCATTTCAGGTAAAATAACAACTCAATGTTTATATCCAAGGACAAATTAGCTAGCAACAGCAATCTAGCTAAATAGGACAAATTAGCTAGCAAGTGCAAGCTAGCTAGCTAAATTGCCATAAATGTTTCATGCTTTTCGACCTCTCCCCAAATTAATGTAATTGTTTGAGTTTGTTTTGATATTTTAACCTGCGTGTTGTGATCCCGCTTGGTGTGGGGGACAAAATAAATTGATGCACGATGGCGCACGCGTGCAGCCGGTTTTTGTTTCGTGTTAGGTTTAGGGAAAATAGGCTTTTGAATAGGAATCAATTGTTTGGTCCCCACAAGGATAGTAAAACAAATGTGTGTGTGTGTGTGTGTGTGCATGATCTGAGTGAGGGTAATGCAATGTTGTCAAGCACTTAGTCTGATCTTCCAGTAGCAACAGGAGTGAAACACAGTACCAAGGTCATGAACTCATTACCTTAATGGAGCTGGACTTTCCATGTAGATGGATGGCTGAAGTGTGTGTGTGTTTGTGTGTGTGTGTGTGTGTGTGTATATATACTATATGTTTGTGCCTGTGTCTGTGTGTGTGTGTCTGTATGTGTTTGTGTGTGTGTCTCAGCCAGTATTGTGTCGAGACCACCTAAAGCGAGACCGAGTCAAGACCGAGACCAGGAAAATGCGAGTCCAATTCAAGACCATGATTGTTATTTTGTCAAATCAACACATAATAAGAGTTAAAAAAGTCCAGTATTTCTGTGTTCATATTTCAGAACAACATATGGATTCTTTAGACATTCAGAATAGTGAACAAATGCATTCTGGGGGAAATAGAGCCACTCTACAAATCATTACTAACCCAAACACAGTGGGGAACAATGGGCCTTCTGCGCATTCAGAGAAGGGCTAAGGATTTATAAATTAATGATTATAATAATAATCAATAATTATAATAATATTTTCAATAACGCTCTGATTTAATCTCTTCAGTTTCTGCTGGAAAGGAAAGGGTTAACACTGCTGGTCTCTGGGGAGATAAATCTAGCTAGCTAAGTCAACCATTGGCTAGTCCATCAGAAGCTATGTTTGTGAAACATTGTTGCATTTTAAGTGAAACTGAAAGCAGTTTAGCAACATTAAATCTTTTTAAAATGTTCATATATAGTACACTCCCAGGAAGAATATGACACTTTAAAAACATTTTCTGATAAGCGATCACTTAAATATGGTCATTTTCACGATTTCATAAATTCATAGAATTAAGGCATTTGTGAAAATTCTATAGTATCATAGAGTGGGAAAGCGGCCTTGCGTTTGGACAATTAATAGACACTGCAGTAAATAAAACAAAATAAAAACATCTGTCTTGTCCAGGACCAGAGTTTACACAGGCAGGTGCGCAATATCCAATCAGAGCTACAGTAGGCCTTTATATAAAAAAGCCATTTGTCACATCTGCCATCATTCACTTTGAACTGGACTGTGTGTTTACAGGCAGTTACAACAGTGTGACTTTAGATCAATAGAACGCATTCACTAAAAGCCACAAAATACACGTGAATGGATTTCTGCAAATACTGTATGTAAACACCACAGGATTCCTCTAACATCTGGGAATTTTACAGTCCTATTGATCAAACAACCATGAAAAGGTAGTCTCTCTCTCTCTCTCTCTCTCTCTCTGTTATGCACATCATCAACAACAACAAGATCAATAACTAATGCTAGCCAGAGCAAGATGAGCGAAATCTAACGAAGGAACATTAGATAAACCCTCTCAAACTTTTTCAGCTAGCTGACCGTCAAAATTCCAATGATAAACAATGGGAAATTGTAGCCTCCTCGTCCTTCTGCAGCTTGCCTGCCGATGCCTTCTTGTCCCCAACCAAGCACCCAAGCTAACTGGCTAAAGTTGTCTAGCTTGCTAGCTAGCTACTTCCAGACACCTTACTGACTATTTTACTCATCTTAGCAGAGCTGGTTAGGCTGTTTACATGTTATCTGGAGCGTTCTTGACTAAAATTTAAAAAAATTGCCGATGTTTATTGACACCGGTCATACTCAGTGGATGTTGCGCGTTCGAAAATTAACCAGTTGTTCTGCGCTCTGGCACACTCAGACGAGAGTGCTCTGAAATCGGAGTAGATAGCCACAGTGAATTTGCGAACGCAAGAGATATGCTAACTGGATAACAGTCGTTCAAGTTCTTGCTAGCTAACAAAATGACACCTGCATCTCTAGCTGTGTATAGCCACCAAAAAACAAGGGGGGGGGAAGTCAGTCACTCACCCACTCCTCCAATGGCATGAATTCCTCCTAGCAGCTAGCTAGCTATCTACAGTAGCTAACATTAAGCTCCGTGTTTTTAGTTTGCTACATAAACTCAGCAAAAAAAAAACGTCCTCTCACTGTCAACTGTGTTTATTTTCAGCAAACTCAACATGTGTAAATATTTGCATGAACATAACAAGACTCAACAACTGAGACATAAACTGAACAAGTTCCACAGACATGTGACTAACAGAAATGGAGTAATGTGTCCCTGAACAAAGGGGGGGGTCAAAATCAAAAGTAACAGTCAGTATGCCAAGCCGCACTGTTTCTTGACTCACTGCTCGCTTAACCCGGAAGCCAGACGCAACAACGTGTCGGAGGAAACACCATCCAACTGGCGGCCAGGCCCGCCACAGGAGCCGCTAGAACATGATGGGATAAGGACATCCCAGCCGGCCAAACCCTCCCCTAACCCAGACGACACACAGCCAATTGTGCGCTGCCTCATGGGTCTCCCGGTCGCGGCCGGCTGCGACACAACCTGGGATCGAACCCGGATCTGTGGTGGCGCCTCTAGCACTGCTGCGCTACTCAGGAGGCCGTCCACTTTAAACTTTAGTTCACTGGTTACTTTGTGTGCTAAAAGTGAAATGTGTTTTTTGCAATGGTAAGTAATAGTTGTACATTTAGATTGGGAAATACTTAATGGTTGTGTTTTTGTATTCTTATGATTGCGACCTACTGGCTTATTATGTCGAGGTTTATGGACTGCTTATCCTTTAACATCATGCTGTGTGTGACTGTCTTTCCATCGGCCCTATGCAGTGGTGTAGTGGTGTCTGGAGAAGTGGGTATACTCTAATTTTGCCAGAAAATTCCCAAACGGCCCGCCCAGCAATGGAAAGGCACCCCGTGTGAAAGATCCTATGTTTTCCTATGGTATTTTGTTTGTCTTTCTATAGCTTGACGGTCTAAGTCCACAACAATGCTTAAACCACATCAATCTGATTGGGTGGGGCTGTAAAGGCCTGGCTCCCCAGTTGGTGGGCCTCTATCCACCCAGGCCCATCCATGTCTACACCCCTGATGCAAACAGTGCATCAGGACAATTGCGCATCACAAATAGCCTACTAATCAACACTTCGGACTAAACTTTTTCAATACCTGGTTGCATATCCATTGTTGCCTTAGTTAGCATTTACTGGTAGATATCATATATTGAAATGTGTTTCCTACCCTACCGGCTTTCTAAATAAATTTGATTGATTGTCTGTGTCTTACCCGTGTATCTCCCTCCGGTGCTGCAGGGTCGGTCATCCAGGATCCGAACCTGGATCCAGACGTCTTGATGGTGACAGGATCGCTGATGCCCGTCAACTTCCCACATGCTGTGAAGGAATAGCGGACATAGAAATACCTCTCATAGATACAACATCTACTTCTCATAGATTCAGCATTCACGGGCACATCTGTATGATTTCTATTGTCTACATTATAACATCCTTTACAAAACATGCACCTGTAGCCTTCATTCACAAAAGGAGAATGGAATGTGTGTATTTTATTGCTGTGTGTGTGTCTATGTTGGTTCCCTCCATCTGCCTGCCATCCTGAGAGAATAAAGGTACTGTAATGGTCTTTGGTATTCTGTGCTTCTGTTTGTGTTTGTGTCTGAGGGATGGAGAGAGAGAGATTTCATTGTTATTCAAGTCGTGTAGGAGTGTGCTGTTGCTCCTGCTTCTATTTGTTCTAAGCTGTGTGAGCTGAGCATATTGTTAATTAGGCTTGATTGAGGTGTTAATTAATGTGAAGTTGACATATCTAGCTCTGAACGCTTCGGCTGTGCCTCCCTCCCTGATGACAGCCAGGTAGTTGGACTAATGGGCTGTTGTTTTGAAACAGATGGGGAACAACCTCGATTCTGTGGTTAGATCTTAATGTCAGCTAACGAGCAAACAGCTCAAACACACTGACATTATTGTTTCTTAATTTGAAAGGCAATATTTTGTTAAATTGACTTAACACTTTGCTTCGACGAGGCAAAGGTGAATTCGATCTTCTTTTTAAACGAGTTTATTTATATCACTGAACTTGTTTTGTATGCTAATGGGTAACAAAAAAAATCTATACATTTAAAAGGTCTCATTTTCTCTATATATCTTTATTTTTGCTATCGGGTCCCGTCCCCAACTATACACTCTCTTTCTCTCTCTCTCCTTCTCTTGCCTTCTATACCTTTATCCCTCTCTCTCCCTCCTTTTCCCATTCTCTCTCTGGCAATAAAGTGGTTGTGAAATGCAATTATAGGACGGAGTCATAGGATCCAGATCAGATGTCTGCTCCTCCTTTTCCTTTTACTTTCACCCTCCCGTGACCATCGTCATCTCTCACAATTTCTGCGACAACTCTGTTCCTTTTTTTCACAGTCACACTTCGAATGTTTTTGATGTGAAAACTGGATCCTTTGTGTGTTTTAGCACATTGGTTACATAAAACAAAACATTTCACATATCAAGTAGAGAGGTTGGCGTACAACGTGCACATTCCTGTGTGTTCCCTGCGTGTGTGTGTGTGTGTGTGTGTGTGTGTGTGTGTGTGTGTGTGTGTGTGTGTGTGTGTGTGTGTGTGTGTGTGTGTGTGTGTGTGTGTGTGTGTGTGTGTGTGTGTGTGTGTGTGTGTGTGCTCCTGTATATATGTATTATTTGTTCATGCCCTCACGTGTATGACTGCTGTGACTATGACACCTCAGCATCTGCAGCAGCGAGATAAACGCGGCATAACATGAGCAAACAAGCACCACTACCATCAGCCCCTTACATAACACTTCAGTGGGAGTACCAGACTATAGTAATAATCTGGACCTTTATTTCTTTATTCATTTCCTCTAATCGTTCCTATCTTTAGATGACCTTTTGGTCTGGACCTCTGGGAGAAATATGCACATCAGGTCAAATCTAATCCCCTCTTGGCCTGAATATGGCTCCAGCCAACCAGAGCTAGACTAGGGGAAATCTAATGGAAATCACTACTAGACTATAACATTGAAATAACCCAAACACCATCACTCAGTCATTGTGGAATGGAATGATGATTTGAGGATTATCGAATCAGTGAATGAACGTGGACACATAAAAGAGGGAACAGCCTGATCCTAGTGTGAAGGGAACAGAGATATTTCAGAGAGAGAGAGAGAAGACTGGTTTTATCACCTTTAGGTTTTATATAGTGAGCTGGGGTCAGAAAGAAGGACTATAGGAGAGAGTAGGAGGATTGTCTACTGAGACAGAGAGAAATAACAGAAGGCGAGAAAGAGAAAGGACAGCAGTGATAAAGAGGAAGATATAGCAATGATGTAATGTTTACACTTAGAAAAAAGGGTACCAAATGGATATTCGGCTGTCCCCATAGGATAATCCTTTTCGATTCCAGGTAGAACCCATTTTTGGTTCCAGGTTGAACCCTTTTGGGTTGCATGTAGAACCTTCTGTGGAAAGAGTTCTACCTGGAACCAAATAGGGTTCTTCAAAGTGTTCTCCTATGGGGACAGACGAAGGACCCTTTTAGGTTGTAGATAGCACCTTTTTTTTCTAAGAGTGTAAATATAGAGACAATAGAAAAGAGAGTGTGAGAGAGAGAGGGAGGGAGAAGGAGCGTGATAGAGAAAGATGTAAGTGTCTGGGGGCTATGTGAAGCAGTGATAGGGGGCGAGATGTAGGTATATCCGGGCTAGGTGTAGCAGTGAATGAGAGAGAGAGAGCTGTCGGTGCCTGGGGACCTAGGTGAGATTGCCTTTCTGCTCTATCCATCACTATGTGATGGTGTCGTTCCACTCCCTGTGATGTCACACACGGGAGTCAGACCTGGGTTCAGATACTATTTAAAATCTTTCACCCAAAAATAGTGTTTGCTTTAGCCTGCCTGGAGTGCCAGATGGGCGCGGTTTGCACTTTGGCAACTACTCTAGCTCAATCAAGCCCAGCTAAAGAATTTGAAATTATATCAACTAGTATTTAAACCCAGGTCTGACAAGAGCTACTGCACGTTCGCCCTGTCCTGCAGAACAAGGGACCTCACCGGCCCAACCAGAGCCAGGAGCCCAGAGCACTACAGGATGATTTATTTATTTGATTATATCCCTGTGAGATGCCATGTCCCCGTGATGGATGGCCATTGTGTCGCCAACGTCACAGTACTGTTACTCTATCTGCCACAAAACAGCCTGAAGGAAAGGCCTTCAGCGATCCATTCTCTTTATCTCACTCTCTCTCTCTCCCTCTGTCTCTCTCTCTATCGCACTCTATCTAGCTCTAACTCACCTTCCCCCTCTCTCTCTAGCTCTCTCTCTCTCCCTTTACCACTCTCCTTCACTATTTCTCCATGCTCACTCATTCCCTATGCCCCTCTCCATCACTCCCTCATGTCTCTTCTTTCCGGAGTTGCTCTCTCTCTTTGTCAGTCGCTCTATTATTTAGTATTTTTATTTATCTCTTATTCTCTCCCCTCTCTCTCTTTTGTTTACCCTGCTCAGGGTCAGTCCCAATGAGTATGAGTGTCCTGTGTTTCCTGGGAGTGGCTGCAAAATGCGTTCAGTGCCTGTGTGTGTGTGTGTGTGTGTGTGTGTGTGTGTGTGTGTGTGTGTGTGTGTGTGTGTGTGTGTGTGTGTGTGTGTGTGTGTGTGTGTGTGTGTGTGTGTGTGTGCATGTGTTCTTGCACGCATTCATTCCTCTGTGTGTGTGTGTGTGTGTGTGTGTGTGTGTGTGTGTGTGTGTGTGTGTGTGTGTGTGTGTGTGTGTGTGTGTGTGTGTGTGTGTGTGTGTGTGTGTGTGTGTAAAAGTGCTTGTGCTTATGTGATGATGAAAGTGATAACCACTCTGTATACTACTGTATCAGTCCCATGCTGACTGACCTGTCATAAGTGTTGAGCGATTAACCAACATATATATATTTTTTTGTTGGGGGAGGTCATTAAACAACTAATTGACCAACTTCGGTTCAATTACTTAAATTCCATTTAGTTATGTTTTTTTCTGAGCTGAACGCGCTGTTTCTCTAGAGAGAAATCGAATCATTCACGAGAGAGCGGGACACTGGTCTGGTCATTAAGCAAATATTCAGCCTAGTTCAGCGCAGAAACATGACAATTAACTACATTGACCATAATCCATTGCGCCTGTTTTTTTTTACACTAGTGATGTACATTCCGAGTCTTTTCGGTGAGCCGGCTCATTTGGCACCGTTCACATAAAAGAGACAGCTCATTAGGCTCTTTGTAAAAAATAAAAAACGATCTAGAACAATCAAAAAAATGCAAATCTCCATTGTAAAGCCCAAAAGGTAGGCTACCATTATGTCAGATCATGAAATGCAAGTAAACTTCTTTTTACCTGGCCAAATTATTAGACAGCTTGTTTTTAGGCACTGACAAAATCGGCGTGGACCAGATTGATGCGCTCTCCCTACTATTTATTGTTTCTGCAGTGAGGATTCACCCTCTTTATTGAATTATTTTGTAACTTATCTGAAGAAAAACATTGTTCTCAGTTCAAAAAGCAGTAGTAAGTATGGAAATCAGGTAGCCAAATGATCGGCTCTTTCACAGAAGGGATTCGGTTCCCGACGTTCACCAAAAAGATCCGTTCAAAAAGAGCCATTCGCGACCGAACAACCCATCACTAGGATACACTTTTACGCCTGCTACGTTACGTTGGATACACACAGACCGCGTGAGAGAGGAAAGTACACAACACCATGAAGAGAGAGCGTGACGGAGACAGTTTGTGGAAAGTATGCCTGATCTACTTTGAAGAACTAGTCAAATGATTTCGGCAGACAGCTCTGCAGCATACTTAGGCAGGCTAGCCTAGCGTACTTAGGCAGGCTAGCCTAGCTAAATAAGATGACTAAAGACAGTAGGCCTGGGAGCAGAGAGAACATTGTCTGGCTGTTTGTCTGCTACTGCCTGAGCAGAGATCAGACTATTGACTTTTAAGGAATGAAAAATAACCGTCATCAAATAAAAAACGAAGTAATATAGATCCTATCTTTCTATTGATGTCTACCCAATGTGGACCTGACAGAGATAGTGGAATATTTTACAATGTTTTAGCAATTGAATGTTTTAGCAATTTCCTTTTAAAAACGGTAAAATCATTTGATAAATTTTTTTCGTAACTACTGTATACTTGGTGGACTGTCTCCTGCGGTTGTGTCTCGTCGTCCTCACAGAACTCTACATAGATAAGAGGCTTTGCATGTGGATTGATCTCGGTGTGTGTGTCCCAAATAGCACACTATTCCCAATATGTGAGTGTATCCCAAATAGCACACTATTCCCAATATAGTGCACTACTTTGACCAGAGAGCCCTTAGAGCTCTGGTCGAAAGTAGCGCACTATAGGTGTTACAGGAAAAAGGGAGCCCTTTGAGGACACAAACTGTGAGTGAAGACACCACGACCGGTGCTCGAATAATCATGTGCTGGCTGTAAGCAGGGGGCCATCACTGTCAAATAAAGGGGGGGGAGATAGGGAACATGAAATAGAAAATGAGGGAGAGTGAGAGTGTGTATGTTGCAGAGAGTAATGTGTGTGTGTTTAGCACATGTGTGACAGAATATCTTTATGAATAAGTGAATCACACTTTAAATTGGGTGTAGGTTGTGCATACAACTCACCTATGTTGTCGATCAAATGCACCTATACCACATTGGCTAGATTGAGGCAAACATATGGGATCATGTTTTATTTCTCAGTGTAAAATGAGATTAAACAAAGGTGGGCCTATAGAATGTTGAGAAACAGGTGTTTTGAAACTCCTGTGTGGAAGATCGATATAATGCACAGATAAAATGTATGTACTAGTTTGTCTGCTCATGAGATCTCCAAAGAAGCTAAGGTGTGCTCCAATGTGTTTAAAAAAAAGGATTATGTGTTTCTTTTCAGGTGTATCCATTGCGTACATAGTGCGCCTTGATGTTGAACGTTTCTGAGGTGTGTACTATATGTGCCTGACGCTCTCACTTTAGTCTAAAACTGTAAAGAACTTGTCCATGAACAATGGAAGTGTGCAAAGGCTGTTTTATACAGACAGCCCAATTCTGATATTTCGCCCAATTATCGGCAAAAGAGCTGATCTGATTGGTCAAAAGACCCATTATTGGCAAAAGATCTGAATTGGTCTGCCTGTGTAAACGCAGCCATAGCGTGTGAGTGTGTGTCAGAAACTTTCTCCGCCTACCTAATTTTTGCATGCATGCTCGGAGCCTCTCCTCAAGATTTGACACTCTGGTGTGGAGTTCCTCGTAGTCATAGGCTCCCATCTCCTCCTGGAGCTCGCTTAGAACTGACGTCAGATTCTGGACCTCTTCCTTAAACTGCAATACCAATTTGGCATCGGCCTTGTACTCCTCCAACACTGGTATCAACGGCCTAAGCTCCTCCATTTTCGCTTTTATGGCCTGAAAGGATTAAAATAAGCTGGGTTCAGTGTCATGCTTGGCGACAAAAAAAGAAGAGACTCCAAAAGAGCAACAAAAAACACCTATCTGACCCTGACTACTCTAGCCTTGCCTATCTTTACTCTCTGACAATACACAACTCTGTAACAGCACCCTGTTTGTTAGTGTGTGTGGGTGTACAGTGTTTGTACCTGTGTGTGTGGGAACAAACCCAGTGTGTGTTCCACCGTATGGGCGAGATAGCAGAGGCTCCGTCCTAATGGAGACGAGCCGTTGCGTTAAACACAAGCTCTCGGTACACCAGGAAACAATTGGGAAAGCGCTTTATTGGTCATCATCGTTTAAAATGCAACATCTTTAAAAGGTTACATGCTTTTACATGTCACACACAACAAAGTGTTTTGGGTTTTATTATCACTAATGTTTATAAGTACGTTGTAGTCTTTAGTAAATATACATAGACAAAAAACGAAAGTAAAATAGCAATAATCATAAAAATAACAATATCAATAATTGTGAATAACTAAATGTTTACTTTTGAGAGCTTTTGGATGGAAAACATTGTAACAGTAACATGCAGGAAGTGATCAGTGGTAGGTAGATAGGTAGGTAGACTGGCTGGTTGGGAAAGGCGGTAGGTGGGGTTTCTTGGTAGTAGTACTAATGGTGCTAAAGGTAAATGATTAAACTATTTGATGCTCAGTACTGTGGTAGCCCAGTTCAGGTGGAACATGGGATTGACCTGCCTCTTCTCTCTTTACATGTCCTAAAGTTAGCCCTGCAAGCAAGAAAATAACATACTGTTGACATCTAGCTCACTAACCTATCTAACAGACACAGAACAACACACAGTAATGGCACACACTGGATTAGAGAGCATGTTAAACAGGCTTTGATTATTTTGCATTCGTGATATGAAGGTGGGGGAGCATGCGTTGGAAATGCACACACACCCCGAAAGGAATGCAGGGGTTGGAAAATGTTGTTCCGCAAATTGTCATCGACACCGCTGTTTATGTTGAGGTGTACAATATGTACAAAATATGTTTTTCTGAGTGCCAGGAAAGTAACGTCAGTGTGCAGGTGTAGCTTATGATTATGGGGTTTAAAAAGGTGTAGTTGGTTAGCTATGACCTTACTGGTGGATCTACTGTCATTGATTAGTCAAATCAATCAATAAAAAAAATGCGTGGTGCTAAACTTGCATTGTTGATCGTCATTTAAAAGGAAGCAGAGGGAAGGAAGGAAGGAAGGAGAGCTAAGCAATGAATTAATATCTGGTTGATGATAGTTTTTGCATGTGCCCACTGAATGTTCTAGAATCCCCCCAGTACCAGCTCATACACTATAATTCATTATCGTTACTAGTATTTGTGGCAGTGGTAGTTGTTGTTGTGATAATGGTTATTGTTGTGGAGGAAGAAGACCGTTTCTCAGTAAGAGAGAATCCCAAATGTTCCTATTCAAAAGTCTTAAATCCCAACACGGTTCCTTTTGATACATACTGATGCATTCAATTCTGAGAGCTTTTCCTAGCGAATGTGAAAAGAACTCCATACGAACTATAGAAGAAGGAAATATGCAGCGCTCCAATGGTTCACTATCAATACTCGTTCGTCAAACACGGGTGATACATAAGTATTGGAATGACATTTTTGGGAGTAATCTCCATTTGATTATCTGTGAGGATCCAGCACATCCACGGCTTTTTGATTGCGAATGTCGCTGTTTATCATCTGATGCTGGACCATATCCAGAGTGGGCAGTGGGCACACACATAAACCAATCCATGGTGGATGGAGGTGGTTTTTATCAGATGAGTGGTGATGGTGATGGTGATGATGATAGCCCCTATATCCCCAGCAGGGTGGGTTAAGGTGTACTGGTCTGCTGCTGTACCTTGTATTGCTTGGCGATGTTCTGCTTGTGGTTCTCCTCCACCTGTCTGAACTTGGTCTCCAGACCTCTCAGCTGCACCTCCATTTTCTCCACGTACTGCAGGTCTCTCTGTGTCCGCTGGTCCAGCACCTGGATGGACTGGGTCATGTTCTGGACCTACATAGGGGAGAACAGGGAAGACATGGAGATGAGTATGCCTACACTCAATACGGCCACCGATTCTTCCATCACAGAACATTGACTTGAATAGGATGCCCATTCTAGCAATTCTATTTCTATGGTCTGGGCTCAGAGTCTGATTTCTGCAGAACACATCTCCACGTTTTGTTTTTTACCCTGGCACTACACAACTGATTCAAATAATCAAAGCTAGCTGATGAGTTGGTTATTTGAATCAGCTGTGTAGTGCTAGGGCAAAAACCAAAACGTGCACCCGGGGGGCCCCCAGGACCGAGTTTGTAAATCCCTACTGTACTGTATGTGCATTGAGCTGGCTTGCATCATCTGTAGTGTTGTTTGGCTAGTGTGCGGTGATGTAATAGTGACTCCCATAATGCCTGCTTCTTGCCTGAGGTTTCCATGGAACTCATTAGTGGCTGACTGGCTCCCGGTTCCCATTCTTGTCTTATGAACAACAGGGTGGATGAGGATGGGGCCGCAGGTGGGTGTGGGTGACAACCATCTAAACGCAACTGAACACTTTTCTGGCCAACTTTTTTTTTTTTAAACACGTCAAGGCATTTCGAATTTCAATGAAAATGCATCACAGTGTTTAGATTGTCCATACCAGAACGTGTTAATTCGCTGTAACACTTTTTAAACACTAGAACATGTTTATTCGGCACAAGGTGTTTAGATTTTAAACACTTAACACTGGGGATGTTATTTTAACACTGTAGGTAGGGTGTAAAGCTCTATTTGCATATTTCCCTGCATGCCTTTCGAATGAATGTAAGAAATACCCACCTACAGTATGACCGTGTTTGTTACTGAGAGACACGTGGTTGTTACATTCAGAACCTTCTACCCCCGAAGCCTTCACCTGACTGCCTAAGTGAAAGTATTTCAATTGAATGTAAAACCTTTATGACCATATTTAATACATTTCATAAGGCAATCAACAATCCTGGCCATTCGCATCTGAAAATCCTGACTCACAGGCTACATAAAACCAACAAGTCAGTGAAGCAGTAAGTATTTACTATCAGAATCAAACCAGTGGGAGAACATCCAACAACCTGATTATTTTATCACCCACAACCTGCACTCAGAATGACTGCTATGACGGCGGACATAACGAAGACGATTACAGTACCTAAACCATCTCAACTGGAACAACCATCTCAGCAAGGGGTGCAATAAATCAAAACCCTTAGCGATTGGATTAGTTTAGAAGATGTTTAGTTATTTGTCTTTGTATAGTATAAGATCAATAGATATTAAGACAAACTACTCTAAAAAATCAACCCGCAACAAATCACGCTGGGAGATATATGATCATGACAGCCTTCCCACGTCTTATTCACTCCGAGAGAGTTAACGGACATTAATTCAACACAGTCGAGTAACAACGACACCATGCGATTGAAAAGATGTCTTGAATCAAATGTCCTATTCACTTGTGCTGAAATGTCGGAAAGGTGACAGACATTCCTAACACTGATCTGAATAAAAGGAATGGAAAGTTCCATCAATTTCCAATCACTAAATGCACTCTAAACAGGACGATGGGAAAGTAAACACTAGTTTATCAAATCTGATCACTTAGGAGATATACAGTAGGTGTTCTCCTGATTGGAAACTGACAGGAAAAAGCCGACTATCATGTTTAATCTTGCATTTTAAACAGCTGTGTTTAAGATTAGAACACTTATTGACTAATCTAAATGCCTAATGTTGAAGTTTTAAACACCGATGTTTAAGTTATGAAAGTGTTCACATGTTGCATGGTTTTACAGTGTAGCTACACTCAAAAAATGCTGGGTTAAAAACAACCCATTGTGGGTAAATATTTGACAGACAAATGTTGGGTTATTTTGAACCAGTCAGTTGGGTCACAAACAACCCATTGTTTTCTTTAAGTTGGGTTGTTGATGCTGGGTTATTGAGCTATGATCCACCGGGTCAGATCAGAAGACTGAAGGCGTGTCTTAGTATAGGCGTGGCTTTCATGTTGTTATTTTTGGCCACCCGTGAGAGTAAATGTCATTCCGGTTCATCTGTTGTGTTTTATTGTCAATGCATGTTCAAGAAAACAATGTTAAATAACCAATGTGTTATCAGGGTGCTGAAGTAGTATGTTGTCTTGGACTGCTGCTGGTATGTGTGGTGGTGGGGTAGTTGAATAATTCCTTTGAAGTCTGTGAGGTAAGACTTGACAGGTCATTGGTTGGTGTTGCTTTGGACATGAAGTAATAATATAATGAACAAAAATATAATCGCAACATGTAAAGTGTTGGTCCCATGTTTCATGAGCTGAAATAAACGATCACAGACATTTTCTAAACGCACAAAAAGCATATCTCTCAAATTTTGTGAACAAATTTGTTTACATCCCTGTTAGTGAGCATAATCCTTCCACCTAACAGGTATAGCATATCAAGAAGCTGATTAAACAGCATGATCATTACACAGCTGCACTCAAAAATCTGCAGTTTTGTCACACAACACAATGCCACAAGTTTTGAGGGAGCACACAATTGGCATGCTGACTGCAGGAATGTCCACCAGAACTGTTGCCAGAAAATGTCATGTTCATCTCTCTACCATAAGCCACCTCCAAAGCCATTTTAGAGAATTTGGCAGTACGTCCAACCGGCC
The DNA here is from genome assembly GCF_045679555.1 of Salvelinus alpinus. NCBI lineage: Eukaryota > Metazoa > Chordata > Actinopteri > Salmoniformes > Salmonidae > Salvelinus > Salvelinus alpinus. The sequence goes on from NC_092109.1 coordinate 7,352,601, forward strand.
TCACAACCACCGACCACGTGTAACCACGCCAGCCCAGGACCCCCACATCCGGCATCTTCACCAGCGGGATGGTCTGAGACCAGCCACCCAGACAGCTGATGAAACTGTGGGTTTGCACAACCCAAGAATTTCTGCACAAACTGACAGAAACCGTCTCAGGGAAGCTCATCTGCGTGATCGGCGTCCTCACAGGGGTGTTGATTTGATTGCAGTTCGGCGTCGTAATCGACTTTAGTGGGCAAATGCTCACCTTCGACGGCCACTGGAGAAGTGATGAATCCCGGTTTCAACTGTACCAGGCAGATGGTAGACAGTGTGTATGGCGCTGTGTGTGTGAGCGGTTTGTCAACGTTGTGAACAGAGTCCCCAATGGTGCAGTGAGTTTATGGTATGGGCAGGCATAAACTACAGACAACGAACTCAATTTGAATGCACAGGGAAGCGCTGACAAGATCCTGAGGCCTATTGTCGTGCCATTCATTTCAGCATGATAATGCACAGCCCCATGTCGCAAGGATCTGGACACAATTCCTGGAAGCTGTCCCAGAAATGTCCCAGTTTTTCAATGGCTTGCATACTCACCAGACATGTCACCCATTGAGCCGCTTTGGGATGCTCTGGATCGACATGTACGACAGCGTGTTCCAGTTCCAGCCAATATCAAGCGATTTTTGCACAGCCATTGAAGTGAGACAAAGTGAGACAAAATTCCATAGACCACGATCAACATCCTGAACAACTTTATGCGAAGGAGATGCGTCACACTGCATGAGGAAAATGGTGGTCACAGCAGATACTGACTGGTTTTCTGATCCACGCCACTACCTTCATTTTTTAAGGAATCTGTGCCCAACACAGGCATATCTGTATTCCCAGTCATGTGAAATCCATAGATTATGGCCTCATTTTTTTACTTCAATTGACTGATTTCCTTATATGAACTGTAACTCGGTAAAATCTTTGAAAGTGTTGCATGTTGCGTTTATATTTTGTTCAGTGTAGTTACCTTCTCTAGCAGTTGCCTCAACTGTTTGGTGCGGGCATCTCGTGAACACATGGACTGCTGCGGTGCCACCACGGTGCACACACACCTCCCCTCACTGTCCTGGGCTGAACTGTACACCTGCCACGACTCCTCTGGGTTCGCTGGCAACACCTGGAAGAAAGAGAAAGCGAGAGATAGAGAGACAGAAAGAGAGTGGGAGGGAGGGTGGGTGGGTGGGTGTTCGGGGGAAAAAACTGGTGAGAGAATAACAAAAGCATCCATCCTATAATCCAATTGTCAGGGATTTGTTGAACAAATAACTTATTCTACCCCTTCCATCCTCGCCTGCTCTCTGACTGCGTTGGCTTAGCTTGGCCGCACATTTCAAACCTACACTGTAGGCTTGTGGTCACATATAGCACCATTTGAAGTGGTGGAGCTGTGTTAAACCCTCAGTACTTCGTGTTTATTTTCTCTCCACCGTGGCACTTACATAATGTCTCTCTGTGGGATGCACACGAACAAAGGATTAAGCACGGGGACATATGGCCATGACGAGAACTGTTAAACCCCGCTCCATCCAATCATCAAATGCAAACAGAGGGGAACAGCAGCCAATCGAACTGGCCGAGACGTTGAAATACTCATGTACGTGTACCTTATCAACGTTATTGGTGTCCAACTATTTAACAATACAAGGATGCGGTGTGAGATTGTCAAGATTAAACAATGAACACAGTCCAATCATGTTCGCATTGAGACAGGGCAAAGCTGGGTATGCAGAATCCTACGAAGCTTGAGAGGTCATCAATGAATACTGAATGTGGTGCTGATGCTGATCTCACAACCAATTGACCACAATCTGATCGGGATCTGACAACGGTGTTGATTGACATGTCTCTATCCTTGTCCCTGAGTGATTGACAAGCTGAGGCCCACACTCAAACAAATGCTGGGTTAAAAACAACCCAGTGTTGGGTAAATAGTGGACAGACAACACGTTGGGTTACTTTTGACCCAGCCTGTTGACTCACTTAGTTGGGTTACTGAGCTATGATCCACCGCGCAATAATGAACAAAAATATAATCGAAGACTAGAGCCATGGATTAGTCGGGGCACGACTTACGGATAGTACTTTTTTTTTTCTCGAGTAAATGTCATTCCAGTTCATCTGTTCTGTTGTATAGTCAACACATGTTAAGGTTGAGCACGGACACTTTTGTAGGCTGACAGAACACTACCAAATCAACATCCCCTGTAACTCTTCTGCAGAAAGAATCGTGTAATGCCAAGTACTTCTCTGCAGCTGCAACCACAACGTGTATTTTCTGTGACTCGCGTTCCATGTCTGCTGTGCAGTTGATAACCATGGCTGTCAGGTAAAAACTCGGCAGGACAGACAGTGTCTTCTCTGTTTCACCACGCTCTCCACGGGGTCTGCGTCGCACCAAATGGCGGGCGTCACATACCACCTGTAATCTTCCATTTCAGTTGATCCTCCTCAACACTTAACACCGTCACTCCTTTTAATGGCACCCTGCTCCAAAGAGCAAAGCAAGTCGTAGTTATTGTCCCAATGTGCGTGGTTGTGAGCGCCTGTGTCCTCTGGATGGAAGAAACGCAAAAAAATCATCACGAGTCCACTTCAACTTACTTTCACTGACTCTTCTTCTACTTTGGGATTGGGTTGGTAGTTCGCGTCCAACTTCTAGTTGCATACACCGCCACCTACTACTAACATCCGGTAATACAAAATTAGGGGAAAGGAAAATGACCCTGCCAATTACTAGCCCCTCACTAAAAAAAACACTACCCTATTCCATTATTTAACCCTATCTAATCATTCTCCAGGCCAAAGGTCTGGGAGGAAAAAAACTACCACTCAACACCCCCTGCAAATCTTTTTTCAGTAAAACCTCACAATCCCAAGGACTTCTCTGCAGCTGCCACCACAACCTGCAATTTTCTGTGACTCACGTTGCATTTCTGCGGTTCAGTTGACAACCACGTCTATGAATGCTAAGAAACCCACCTTACTGAAGCGCATATTATTCCCATCCCTCTCTAATGGTCTCTTCCTACTCACAGAAATCCTCTCAGGATCCCTCACGCTGTACCCACTCTCTTCACTGCTTCAGCATACAACACTTTCTGTACTACTCTGACCCTGGCAACCTCAACCTGCCTTTGTCTCACTGGAGGCCCGATCTCCAGCCCCATGGGGACCGCCACAGCTAACACACAACTTTCTCCACCGATACTACACATTCCTTCGTCTCATGCCCTCCTGCACACTTGTTACATGTAGGAATCTCCCTCATACACACTGCTGCAACATGACCATAAGCTTGGGTCATAATACACTGCAGTGTTTTCAGAACAAAAGCTCTCACAGGATAAACATCCTAACTTGACCTTGTCAGGGTTAGACATATCAAAACTTTGCAGGACAGACAACGTCATCGCCACCGATTCACCACACTCTCCACCAAGTATTTTACTGACTGACTCAACCCTTATAATTCCTTGACAATACAACAGAATTTATTAACTGGAATAACATTCACTCTCACGGTTGGCCAGAAATAACTACCGGATAGCCACGCCTCCAGTCTTCTTATCTGACCTTGGTGGATCATAGCTCAACAACCCAATTTAAAGAAAATAATTGGTTGTTTGTGACTCAAGTGGCTGGGTCAAAATAACCCAATGTGTGTTCTGTCCAATATTTACATAAATTGGGTTGTTTTAACACAGAATTATTTAGAGTGCAGATAGCATAGAAATGAGTAATCACAAAACCTTTCAGCCAAAGACTCATGCTCCATATGTAAATATATCTACAGTTCTGGTGGCACGAACATAGGAAATAGCCAATACATATCTGCATTGGTCATCTGAAACCGTTGCACTTCCATTCAGTCTCTCTACCTGGGCCATTACATATCTTCAGGACTAATCTGAAATCGTAGCACTTTCATTACTACTGTCACATAAAAGCCAACAGCGTCCTGATCCTGAATCCACACACTCATTCCACAATCCATCGTTTGACTGTACATCATGACCAGGGTGCAAGAGAAGCCTTATTCCAATAGTGAATATTAATCTGAGTCAAATGTCCGGTGGCCGGAGTACTGCTGAGAGTGAATTGGATAGTGCATGGATGCAGAGCCCTAAAGGGAACCAAAAAGGTCACCAACAATTAACTTAGTGTGGTAAATCAATCTGAATGTTTAAAGCCAACCTGGCAACCTTTCCATATTCACTTCACAGAGGCATTGACTGAATATAATGAAAAGATGCTTCACTACACACAAGAAAAGAACGGTTCTAAATAATATCAGATAGGGGTTATATACCATAGCGGGAACCCTTTTTTGAAGGTTCAATAAAGAACCATGCTAATAAGGTTCTAAATGGAACCTGTACGGTGATATAAAGAACATTTCTCAACATGAAAGGTCATTTGTAGATCCTTTCGAAAAACAATACAGTTTTTTAAAATTCCGGTCAGCCATATTATATTGTTAAAATTCCATAGGTGTTATTACTGTGTTAATCGACAAGTTGAATCAAGTGAGCTACCGCTGGAACAGATGGGGGTCCCGGAAGAAAAAATTGAGAACTGACTGATTTCATCAATCGTTCTCAATTAACAAGGCCATACACGAGTCTTTCACAAAACACTGCCACCGGCTAAAGTCAGATACTGGCCTAACGCAACACATCAGACAAACTGGAATGACACTCTGACTCCCGGTTACACAACAATATTCTAATGAGCCGCGTCCCCTAAATTTTAATTGTCACTAAATGAGTAAAGAACCCTTTTGCGAACTGTAAGGAACCGTTGAAGAGCGCCGCGTCCCCTAAATTTTAATTGTCACTAAATGAGTAAAGAACCCTTTTGCGAACTGTAAGGAACCGTTGAAGAGCTCAAAGGGTTATTTTAGTCATTATATACCTTTTTATTTTTTTTACATATAATTAAGCATTATGATTATGCCTCTAGACTACAAGAAAAAGCTATTTCAGGTGTTTGAAAAATGTCAAATTCTCCAACGTCACCCCCAGCCGTTCTCATGTACTTTGTGCCCCCCTAGATTTTTTTTTGTGCATGGTTAAGAGGAAGTTTTTTACATCAATAATCCCACAAGAGAACAGCTGAAAGTCAGAGCGCTAACACTCATGGATGTTATTACCAGAGCCATGTCTTATCTAAACACATGGCTCTGGTTATTACTATGTAATAACACAACATGTCAATCAGATCATCATGTAATAAGCGAAAATTACTATGTAATATGTCGGCCCTTCATTACAGTGCAGCCTTTATATCGGACCAGATAGTATTGTTTTATGGTTTAATTATTTAAATGGTTTATGTTCTAATCAAACAGCTTTTTGCCAAAAATGTAAACCATTAAGGAGTGCGTTTTATTTAATTATTTCTTACTCAACCTCATTGCGTAAAATCACATCGATTTTTTTTCTTCTATAGGTTTCAACATTTATTTCACAAAGTATTAGCCTATTTATGTTTAATAATAATTACATTTTCTTCGATTAACCAAAAGGTCAGATCGTGCTTGACAAAAATACAAAGAGGAGAAGCCTTCTGCCCCGAGTAATAACAGGACCCAATTATTCATCTGGTGCGCTTTTCATTCGATGATCAGAGAATCAGAGACCCCACAGAGGGTGCCTGAAATCGGGGGATAAATATGAACCCAGCTGCTTTCAGTGTAAAGGTCTGGCCGCGAAATTTCATTTTCACTCAATTTTCACCTTGCAGCGTTTTATCAATGACAGCATCCAAGTCCATTACCGCTCTCAGTGCGCGCCCTTGTTCTCCTCCACCTCTCAGCGCGCTCCCCCGCCTCACCTCGAAAATACAGTAACCTACAACTAGTCTCTCTCTCTCGAGTGATATCAAACTGAAAAAGGCGATATCAACCATGCCTCTGCAATTCCATTTGCTCTAAGATCTGAGAGCCAACCAAACGCTGGAATCAGACAGCACAGCATAAAAATACACTAGTAACCATGTCAAGCAACAACAAAAAAAGAGCTTAAAGCGAAGGGCTTTTATACGTTTAATAATTAATGAACCAAAGAGAGCGAATAAAACAAAATAAGTAATAGTTGGGGAAATGATATGCAGCCGAAATTAAGCCGCGAGAAACGAAAAGTTGTGTTGACACTTACTCCGGTGCTCCTGTCCGGGTAGCCTGCCCTCTCCGCGGTGATCTTGGTGGTGTTGAGCCCCACCAGCGACGGCAGCGTCTGCGACATCCAGTTAGTGATCATCGCCATGGTGCTCAGCACCACACCGATCTTCAGCAACGGTACTGACATCTCTTCACGCTGTGTTTAACCCAAATTAGCTGTATTCTATTTCAGCACAATCCGGTGAGAAACGAGCAAGGCAATCCATGTTGCCCGGTGAAGCCACAGCCTGCTGGTGTAACACCCGTAGCCCCGTTTCGGTCGGTCGTTTCTTGGACATCACTGGTGAATGGCGGAATGGTTCGGAGCTGGAAAAAGCTCGGAGGAGCAGGTATGGATCACGTTAATGAGAATAAACCCTCGATAACCAATCGGACAGACCCGAAAGTCGTGAGATTGAGGAGTGGGTTAGAGATGGAGAAATCTGGATGGACAGGCCTATCTCTTTCAATTCCAGGCAAAGGGCTTTCTCTCTCTGTGCTGTCCCGCGCTCTGGTGGCTTTCCCGTTCTCCCTTCCTCTTTCGTTCACGCCCTCAGTCCGCCTCCTGAATATAAGTGCGAGTGACTACACACAGGCTGTTCCAAAAGGAGAAGGGGGTGCCTGCAGATATATACACACAAAACAATGGATCTGTACACTGCCAGATAGGGGTTATTTGGCTTGTAACCGTAGCGGAAATCTTTTGGTGCAATATAAAACAATTTTTTTTCAAGATTCTAATTGGAACATGTACGGTGCTATGAAGACCCATTGAAATGTTTTCTAAATAGCACCAAAAAAGGGTTCCACTATGGTTCCAACTCTTTTCGGGGCTATATAGCACCCTTTATTACGGTTATTTATTTAACTTTGTGGATAATGGTTCCATAAAGAATCTTTCTCAGACTGAACGATTCTTTCTAGATCATTTTGAAGAACCGACGTTTTTATTTTTTATTCTTGTCAGCCATATCATATTGCTAACATTCCTTAGGTGTTATTATTGTGTTAATTGACAAGGTGGATATGAAGTGAACTACCTCTGGAACAACTGCGGATCCCTGAGAACAATTGCGACCAACGGACAACCGTTCTCAATTAATACAAAAAACACCGTTGCCGGCCCTAGTTACATATAATGCCAGAACATAAACTGGAATGACACTCTCACTCACGGTTGCACAAAAATAACTATGCGCATACCATGACCCGACATATTCTGATGAGCCGTTTCACTATGTTTTAATTTTCCCTAAAAGAGCAAAGACCCCTTTTGTGAACCGTAAAGAACCATTGAAGAGCTCTTTAAATCATTGTGGTTCCACATAGAACCATCACCTTTCCCAAAGTACCCTTGAGGAAACCACATTATTTCGGTGTCTGTTTGGTTGGTGTAATCTCGGATTGCGCGCCGTTATTGTCCTCAATCGCGCCCACAGAGGAAATAGGGGAAAGAGCAGTTCCCGGTAAAATTGCCCCACTTGTCCGCTCGCAAGATGCTGAACGCTTCTATTACCAAGTAAAAAAATAAAATAAAAAAGTGATCTCTAAAAAATACGAGGTCAAATCAGGAAGTAAGTGATCTTCAAGTCGGAAAGTTGAAGCTCTAGAAAGAGGCCCAAATTCCCGAGTTTGAATTCCGAGTTGGATGACCGTTCAAATCGATTTTTCTCAGTCAGGGATAATTTGTTTCTGAGTTCCCAGTTGTTTTGAACGCGGCAATTATCCCGGGCCGCAGCAGGTGACGTTTCTCACTTCCACCCCCCCCATGGACCCCGAGATGTTAAGGTACCGATAATTACTCAAGTTGACCTTAATATAATGAACAACCTCATGCAATTAAAGTCCATTATGATTTGATTTAAATACTCCACCAGTTCAGAATTTGATCAGAAGTTGTGGTGGGCATATTAAGGTGGTGAGATAGGCAAATAAGGGTTGTACATATGCCTAATAGGGCACACAATAAGGATAACATGCATTTATTATCCAATAATGAAAAAAAAGTGCATTAAAACACATCGACGATTTTAACACAAAACCAAGCTTAATTCAAAAATCCCCAAAGCCACAACTATCATTATCAACACTGCCTTTACAGTATAATCTAAAACGAATGATGTTGAAGACTCTGGCACCATCTTGTAGCTGCTTTTGGTGTTGCTGTTACTCCAAACTGTCCTTTAAAGGGACAGTAGTCATAAGGCAGTACTGTTCTTCATTAAATAGCCGTGAAATATCACATACATGTCACAACCCAATTTAAATGTGCAAATGAATCACCCAACGGTTGGCGACTCATTTCGTGTTGGAATGTGTGCCTAATTTGCGTCACCAAAAATGATTTCTGAAGGTGTTACAGGCAGAAAAACAAGCACAGCAGGGTTAGGCAAACCTGTTCCTGGGGTGCCGCAGGTACTGCCGGATTTTGTTCCAACTAGGCACCACACCTGACCAACAGAGCAAATTGATCAGTTCAGTGATTGCCTAAATTCAACACACCTGGTCTTCCAGGTCGTTTAAACAAAAAACATGAAGTGCCTGCAGCACTACAGGACCAGGGTTGCCTACCCCTGACATACAGGTTCAGGTGAATTGATTATCACTCACTCACACTCTCTCTTTCTCATTATTTGAATCAGCTCTGTAGTGATGGTTTTGGAAACTCTGCCATAGGCCATATATATATATAGTATCAACCTTGTCAGAGTAGTAGAAGTACTGACTTAGGATCAGTTTTGCCTTCAAGCTCACAATTAATAAGATTACAAGGGGGACTTGATCCTAAATCAGCACTCCTACTCTGAGAAGCGAGATTTGGTTTGGGAGCCCCCCACTTTACGGGTAAAGCATTTTAGTGGTCCCCCTCTTGATGGGGAAGAGAACAAATTATGTTTTAAAGTTAATTTCCTGCAATTCTACACATTTTGCCATGGGGCATAGAGAAAATGTTGCCGTTTTAAGGGACATTTTCTGCAACATTTTGCCACAGGGCGGAAAGAAAATCTATCCGTTTTAAAACACATTTCATGCAATTCTACTCATTGTGCCATGGGGCTGAACAGAAAATTTTCTTGTTTTAAAGCTAATTTCCTGCAATTCTACAAATTCTGCCACACGGTGGAGATATATTTTTGCAGTTTTATAGCTAATTTCCTACAATTCTACACATTTTACCATGACTTATCCCATGTTCATATGATACCTGAGTGAGAATGACTAACAAAATCAATGAGGGCCCCCTATAGGTCAGGGCCCCTAAGCACATGCCCCGTGTGCCTGGTCAGTAATTTGGACATGATTACTACAAGGTGTAGATAGATGGCTATCAATGTTTGCTGACATGGGCTAATTGAGTGACTGTCAGTGACTGACATTACATGAGAAAAACTGCTGATACACTACCAAATTTCGATTATCGGCCGGGGCCCTAAGCAACCGCTTATGTTGCTTATGCCCAGGGCCGGCCCTACATACGGCCCCTGAACCACAGCCATATCCACAGCAGCAGGATGACACACCAGTACTTTAGGCCCCATACCTGTCTCCTTCTTTTATCCTATCACCTCTCTCCCAAAGTGTGACACCAATCAGCACCCCAAGGACTGGACCAACCCTGACGTAAAGAATCAAAGCACTGAGCAGAGCATCACACTACCTGGGTAGTGCTCAACCTAAAGGTTTAGCTGTAACTGCAAGATATTACATCAAGAGCCAAAATATCCAGTGTTATATGGGCTATTTATGTCCTCTCAGTAATGCAGTATGCTGATATAAATAAGACTCAGTCTCCCATTCTCTCTCACCTTCAGTCTCTCCTTCCTTTTCCCTTTTCCACTCTCCCCCCTCCTACTATGTATCTGTCTCTCCACCCCCCGCCCTCTCTCTTTGACCTTTCTCAGTGTACAGTACACAGCAGTTGTGACTCTACAGGACAGTGTGAGGTATCAGAGGGGGTCAGCTCACCTCTGTGTGTGTGCCCTCTCCTACCCTGCCCATCCCAGCCCAACCCATCCAAGTCCTGTCCTCTCCTGCCCAGCTCAGCTCTGCTCACCCCATCCCATCTCTGCCAGTCAGTTTGCATAGCAGTACTAAGCATTAATAATCTGCTTTAACTGGGTCGGTTTCCCCAACACAAATTCAACCTAGTCCTTGAGCATGGTTTTTAGTCCATGACTAGGCTTAATCTGTGTATGGGAAACCGTCCCTATGACTATGCCCTGGACAGATCAGCAAATACGGGATAAACCACTGGAACAGATCAGTCAGTGGAGGACTAGCTCGGGCTTGTCACGCTAGGCTGGCTTGACTGACCGATTCACAGAGAGTGGCAGAGAGGAAAGTAAGGAGTAAAAGGAACATCACAGTAAGTATCATGCAGAAAGCCTGAGGTTCACACATCCCCAATTATGTCGCTCATTTAGTCATACTAGAATATGTCATTTAAAATGGCTATATTCTCCCATGTTATATGATTACTATGACCATATGGCATGTATAGCTACTGCTGCTACTACTACATACACAACTGTGAATGTACAGTATGACATATGATCATCAATGATCTCTCCCATTGAGTCAGATGGAGCTGTGCCAATTAAAATTGACAACTTCTTTCACTCACACTGAATCATATCCAAGATGTCAATCACATAATGCAATGCAGCTGCAGAGAGACTCCATCTTTCTCTCCATATTTCTCACTCTCCCAAGAACTGAATTGATTATAGTGTAAACCCCCCCACTCTCGCTCTCTCTCACTCTCGCTCTCTATCTCTTGGATCCCTACATTTCTAGCTGGGAGAGAGATGTAGCTGAAGCTGAACAGCACACGGGACATAAGTGTTTGGAATTTTGTCTCTATAAATGAATGTCTTGTCTGCATGAGTGTGTTTGTGGATATGTGTACATTTGCTGAGGATTTATGTATGTGTTTAGTGAATGCATTTGAATGTGCTTTAGCGTGTAAGAAAGATGTGTCAACATCATGCAATTGTCTCTGGCCCCCTCCCAGTTAGGGGGAGTGATGAGCTCTACAACAGAGTCTCACTGTCACGACTTCCACCGAAGGTGGCTCCTCTCCCTGTTCGGGCGGCGCTCGGCGGTCGTCGTCGCCGGTCTACTAGCTGCCACCGATCCCTTTTCTTTTTCGTTTGGTTTTGTCTGTCTTGCTGCTCACCTGGTTCTAGTTTAGGTTATTAGTGGGGTATTTAATCTCGCCCTACCCTCTTGGGTTTGTGCGGGATTGTTCGTGTAGCTGTCATTTGTTTGGGTTGCGTTTTGGTTTGTTCTGTTGAACAGGTGTTTTTTTTCCTGGACTGCGTTCCTGTCGTTTTGTGGCTACTGTTGTGGTCCTGTTCCTGTTCTTTGGACTTGTAAATAAAACGCCCTTCCTTGCAATTTGCTCTCTCCTGCGCCTGACTCCACACCCACCTCTCCTAGGGAGAACCTGACAGAATCCCGCACCGGAATCATGGAGTCAGCAGGAGTGGACGCGCTATCCCCGTCCATGGAGGAACGTGTCCTCCAGCAAACAGCCGTGCTACACCGTCTGGGGACGGCCATGGATCAAGTGTTGGCGAGAATGGAGAGATGGGAAAGGAGCGGCCTCCCTACCCCATCTTCAGCCACTCTCCAGCCTGCACCACCACCTTCTCCGGCGACGTCCGGCCCCAGCGGGATTCGGCTCGCGCTCCCGAGGGACTACGATGGGACGGCTGCCGGGTGCAAGGGGTTCCTGCTCCAGCTGAAGCTTTACCTGGCGACCGTTCACCCGACTCCCTCGGGAGAGGAGAGTCTCAATGTCCTCGTCTCCTGCCTTTCGGGCAAAGCCCTGGAGTGGGCCAACGCGGTCTGGGAGGGTCCAGATTCGGCGAGGGACCATTACCCAGAGTTCACCCGCCGCTTCCGGGGTGTGTTCGATCCCCCACCGGAGGGCAGAGCGGCGGGTGAACGGCTGTTTCATCTGAGGCAGGAGACGAGGAGCGCGCTGGAGTTCCGGACCCTGGCCGCCGGCCAGTGGAATGACAGGGCCCTGATGGACCACTATAGGTGTAGCCTGCGAGAGGACGTCCGCAGGGAGCTAGCTTGTCGAGACACCACCCTCACTCTGGACCAACTGATCGACATGTCCATCAGGCTGGACAACTTGCTGGCTGCTCGCGGGCGTCCAGATAGGGTTCTGTTCGTTCCACCTCCCAGCCCTCCCGCTCCGACACCCATGGAGTTAGGAGGGGCTGCAGCTAGGGCGACCGGAGGAGGAGCCTGTGGTGATGGAGTGTGACCGCATTGCGGCCGTGCGTAATTGGCCGACCCCGACCACGGTAAAGGAGGTGCAGCGGGTTTTAGGGTTTGCCAATTACTACCGGAGGTTTATCCGGGGTTTTGGGCAGGTGGCTGCTCCCATTACCGGGGGGGGGGGCAGTGCATTTGCGGTGGTCGGCGGAAGCGGACAGGGCTTTTGGTCGTCTGAAGGCGTTGTTTACCGATGCTCCCGTATTGGCGCATCCGGACCCCTCTTTGGCATTCATAGTGGAGGTGGATGCGTCCGAGGCTGGTGTTGGAGCCGTGCTATCACAGCGCTCGGGTACGCCCCTGAAGCTTCGCCCCTGCGCTTTCTTTTCGAGGAAGCTCAGACCGGCGGAGCGAAACTATGATGTGGGGGACCGGGAGTTGCTGGCTGTGGTAAAAGCTCTGAAGGTGTGGCGACATTGACTTGAGGGGGCGCAACACTCTTTTCTCATCTGGACTGACCACCGTAATCTGGAGTACATCCGGGCGGCGAGGAGACTGAATCCTCGTCAGGCAAGGTAGGCAATGTTTTTCACCAGATTTCGTTTCACCATCTCTTATAGACCAGGTTCCCGTAACGCTAAGGCCGACGCACTGTCCCATCTCTACGATACCGAGGAGCGGTCCATCGATCCCACCCCCATACTTCCGGCCTCTTGTCTGGTGGCACCGGTGGTATGGGAGATGGACGCGGACATCGAGCGGGCGTCACGGTTAGAACCCACTCCACCACAGTGTCCAGCTGCTCGGAGGTACGTCCCACTTGGTGTTCGCAATAGATTGATCAGCTGGGCTCACATGCTACCCTCCTCTGGTCATCCGGGGATCGATAGGGCGGTGCGGGGTATTATGGGGAAGTACTGGTGGCCCACCTTGACCAAGGACGTGAGGGTTTATGTTTCCTCCTGTTCGGTGTGCGCCCAGTGTAAGGCTCCTAGACACCTGCCTAGAGGGAAGTTACAGCCCCTTCCCGTTCCACAGTGGCCTTGGTCACACCTGTCGGTGGACTTCCTCACCGATCTTCCTCTGTCATGGGAACACCACAATCCTGGTTGTTGTGGATCGGTTTTCTAAGTCCTGCCGTCTCCTCCCTTTGCCCGGTCTCCCTACGGCCCTACAGACTGCGGAGGCCCTGTTTACACACGTCTTCCGGCACTACGAGGTGCCTGAGGACATAGTTTCTGATCGGGGTCCTCAGTTCACGTCCAGGGTCTGGAGAGCGTTCATGGAACGTCTGGGGGTCTCGGTCAGCCTCACCTCGGGTTTTCACCCCGAGAGTAATGGGCAGGTGGAGAGAGTGAACCAGGATGTGGGCAGGTTTCTGCGGTCGTATTTCCAGGACCGGCCAGGAGAGTGGGCGAGGTTCGTCCCATAGGCCGAGATGGCTCAAAATTCACTCTGCCACTCCTCCACGGACCTGTCGCCGTTTCAGTGCGTGTTGGGCTATCAGCCGGTCCTGGTACCGTGGCATCAGAGCCAGACCGAGGCTCCTGTGGTGGAGGAAAGGGTGCAGTGCTCAAAAGAGACCTGGAGAGCCGTCCAGGAATCCCTGAAACGGGCCGGTGGGCGGCAGAAGGAAAGCGCTGACCGCCACCGCAGTGAGGCCCCCGTGTTCGCACCGGGGGACCGGGTCTGGCTCTCGACCCGAAACCTGTCCCTCCGCCTGCCCTGCCGGAAGCTGGGCCCGCGGTTTGTGTGGCCATTTAAAGTCCTGAGGAGAATAAACAAGGTGTGTTATAGGTTACAGCTCCCCCTTACTATCGTATTAACCCCTCGTTTCATGTCTCTCTCCTCAGGCCGGTGGTAGCTGGTCCATTGCAGGACGGTGAGGTGCGGGAGGTCCCTCCGCCCCCCCTGGACATCGAGGGGGGCCCGGCGTACACTGTAGGTTCCATCCTGGACTCTAGGCGTCGGGTGAGGGGCCTGCAGTACCTCGTGGATTGGCAGGGGTAAGGTCCGGAGGAGAGGTGCTGGGTGCCGGTGGGGGACATCTTGGACCCATCTGTGCTGGGTGAGTTCCCCGCCTCCATCCGGATCGCCCTGCGCCTCGCCCTCCGGGTCGTCCTCGAGGACGGCGTCGGCGTGCTGCGGGAGCCACGCGTCAAGGGGGGGGTACTGTCACGACTTCCACCGAAGGTGGCTCCTCTCCCTGTTCGGGCGGCGCTCGGCGGTCGTCGTCGCCGGTCTACTAGCTGCCACCGATCCCTTTTCTTCACACCCACCTCTCCTAGGGAGAACCTGACACTCACAACTCAATCACTGGTTGAAAACTGTTTTCTGCCCCTCCCAAAATATAGAATTTGTAGACAATAGGCCCTCTTTCTGGGACTCACCCTCAAACAGGACCACGCCTGGCCTGCTGAGGTGTGACGGACTCCTTCCTAGCTGGAGGGGTGCTCTCATCTTATCTATCAACATAGACAGGGCTATAACTCCTCTAGCTAAACAATGAGATACGGTGCAGGCCAGGCAGCAGGCTGTTAGCCAGCCTGCCAGCTTAGTGGAGTCTCAGCTATCCACATTGAGACCATGTCTGTGCCTCGATCTAGGTTGGGCAAAACTAAACATGGCGGTGTTTGCCTTAGTAATCTCACTGAAATAAAGACCTCCTCCATTCCTGTCATTATTGAAAGAGATTGTGATATCTCACATCTCAAAATAGGACTACTTAATGTTAGATCCCTCATTTCCAAGGCAGGCATAGTCAATGAACTAATCACTGATCATAACCTTGATGTGATTGGCCTGACTGAAACATGGCTCAAGCCTGATGAATTTACTCTGTTAAATGAGGCCTCTCCTTCTGGTTACACTTGTGACCATATCCCCCGTGCATCCCGCAAAGATGGAGGTGTTCCTAACATTTAGGACAGCAAATTTTAATGTACCAAAAAAAAAAAAGACTTTTCATCTTTTGAGCTTCTTGTCATGGAATCTATGCAGCCTACTCAAACACTTTTCATAGCAACTGTTTACAGGCTTCGTGGGCCATATACAGCGTTCCTCGCTGAGTATCTTGCATTCCTATCAGACCTAAGTTTGGACACACCTACTCATTCAAGGGTTTTCCTTAATTTTTACTATTTTGTACATTGTACAATAATAGTGAAGACATCAAAACTAGGAAATAACACATATGGAATCATGTAGTAACCAAAAAAGTGTTTAACAAATCAAAAAATATTTTATATTTGAGATTCTTCAAAGCAGCAACCCTTTGCCTTGATGACAGCTTTACACACGCTTCGCATTCTCTCAACCAGCTTCATGAGATAGTTACCTGGAATGCATTTCAATTAACAGGTGTGACTTGTTAAAAGTTAATTTGTGGAATTTCTTTCCTTCTTAATGTGTTTGATACAATCAGTTGTGTTGTGACAAGGTAGGGATAGTATATAGAAGATAGCCCTATTTGTTAAAAGACCAAGTCCATAGTATGGCAAGAACAGCTCAAATAAGCAAAGAGAAACAACAGTCCATCACTACTTTAAGACATGAAGGTCTATCAATCTGGAAAATTTGAAGAACTTTTAAAGTTTATTCAAGTGCAGTCGCAAAACCATCAAGCGCTATGATGTAACTGGTTCTCATGAGGACCGACACAGGAAAGGATGACCCAGAGTTAACTCTGCTGCAGAGGATAAGTTCATTAACGTTAACTGCACCTCAGATTGCAGTCCAAATAAATGATTCACAGAGTTCAAGTAACAGACACATCTCAACATCAGCTGTTCAGAGGAGACTGCGTGAATCAGGCCTTCATGGTTGAATTGCTGCAAAGAAATACTACTAAAGGACAACAATAAGAAGAAGAGACTAACTTGGGCCAAGAAACACGAGCAATGGACATTAGACCGGTGGAAATATCCAAGTCCAAATTTGAGATTTTTGGTTCCAACCGTGTTTTTGTGAGATGCAGAGTAGGTGAAAGGATGATCTCCGCATGTGTGGTTCCCACCATGAAGCATGGAGGAGAAAGTGTGATGGTGTGTGGGTGCTTTGCTAGTGACACTGTTAGCGATTTATTTAGAATTCAAGGCACACTTAACCAGCATGGCTACAATAGCATTCTGCAGCAATACGCCATCCCATATGGTTTGCGCTTAGTGGTACTAGTATTTGTTTTTCAATAGGACAATGACCCAAAACACACCTCCTGGGTGTGTAAGGGCGATTTGACCAAGATGAAGAGCGATGGAGTGCTGAATCAGATGACCTGGCCTCCACAATCACCCGACCTTAACCCAATTGAGATCGTTTGGGATGAGTTGGACCGCAGAGTGAAGGAAAAGCAGCCAACAAGTGCTCAGCATATGTGGGAACTCCATCAAGACTGTTGGAAAACATTAATTTGCCTGCAGCAAAGCACCCCCATAACATGATGCTGCCACCCCCGTGCTTCACGGTTGGGATGGTGTTCTTCGGCTTGCAAGCCTCCCCCTTTTTCCTTCAAACATTTGTTTTACCAGACCAGAGGACATTTCTCAAAAAGGTACGATCTTTGTCCGCATGTGCAGTTGCAAACCGTAGTCGGGCTTTTTTATGGCAGTTTTGGAGCAGTGGCTTCTTCCTTGCTGAGCGGCCTTTCAGGTTATGTCGATACAGGACTCGTTTTACTGTGGATATAGATACTTTTGTACCTGTTTCCTCCAGCATCTTTACAAGGTCCTTTGCTGTTGTTCTGGGATTGATTTGCACTTTTCGCACCAAAGTACGTTAATCTCCAGGAGACAGAAGGCGTCTCCTTCCTGAGCGGTATGACGGCTGCGTGGTCCCATGGTGTTAATACTTGCGTACTATTGTTTGTACAGATGAACGTGGTACCTTCAGGTGTTTGGAAATTGCTCCCAAGGATGAGCCAGACTTGTGGAGGTCTACAATCGTTTTTCTGAGGTCTTGGCTGATTTCTTCTGATTTTCCCATGATGTCAAGCAAAGAGGCACTGAGTTTGAAGGTAGGCCTTGAAATACATCCACAGGTACACCTCCAATTGACTCAAATTATGTCAATTAGCCTATCAGAAGCTTCTAAAGCCATGACATCAAGCTGTTTAAAGGCACAGTCAACTTAGCGTATGTAAACTTCTGACCCACTGGAATTGTGATGCAGTGAATTATAAGTGAAATAATCTGTCTGTAAACAATTGTTGGAAAAATTACTTGTGTCATGCACAAAGTAGATGTCCTAACCGACTTGCCAAAACTATAGCTTGTTAACAAGACATTTGTGGAGTGGTTGAAAAACGAGTTTTAATGACTCCAACCTAAGTGTATGTAAACTTCCGACTTGAACTGTACCTACACGTATGCTATGATCACAAGATGCAGGCCTCCTTACTGTCCGTAGAATTTTGAAGCAAACAGCTGGAGGCAGGGCTTTTCCTACATTTTATGGAATGGTCTGCCTATCCATGTGAGAGATGCAAACTCTGCCTCGACCTTTAACTCTTTACTTAAGACTCATCTCTTCAGTAGATCCTATGATTGAGTGTAGTCTGTCCCAGGGATGCGACGGAGAACAGCAAGGCAGTGGGGCAACTAAACGCCCTTGCTGTCTCTGCCTGGCCAGCTCCCCTCTCTCCACTGGGATTCTCTGCCTCTGACCGTATTACGGGGGCTGAGTCACTGGCTTACTAGTGCTCTCCCATGCACTCCCTAGGAGGGGTGCATCACTTAAGTGGGTTGCGTCACTGACGTAATCTTTCTGTCCGGTTTGCGTCCCCTTGGGCTCAGCTTTGGATGAGATCTTCATGGGCTATACTCAGCCTTGTCTCAGGGTAGTAAGTTTGTGGTTTGTTGATATTCCTCTAGTGGTGTAAGGGCTATGCTTTGGCAAAGTGGGTGGGGTTATATCCTGCCTAGTTGGCCCTGTCCGGGGGTATCGTCCATAATGTCCCCCGACTCCCCCATCTCAGCCTTCAGTATCTATGCTGCAATAGTCTGTGTCGGGGGGCTAGGAGCAGTCTGTTATGTCTGGTGTCCTGTGAGAATTGTAGTATGCTCCCTCTAATTCTCTTTCTCTCCCTCCCCTCCAGAGGACCTGAGCCCTAGGACCATGCCTTAGGACAACCTGGCCTGATGAGTCCTGTCTGTCCCCAGTCCACCTGGTTGTGATGTTGAATATTTGAACATATTGAAGAACAATCTGGCCTTAATGGCCACGTACTCTTATAGTCTCCACCCGGAACAGCCAGAAGAGGACTACACCCCCCCCCCCCCTCCCCAGAGCCTGGTTCCTCTTGAAGGGGTTAGGGTCCCAAAGACCCTTCACATTATTGATTAATAAGGTGACCTTAAGATTCATATGTTTTTCTGCAGGCCTTATAATAGATACGGTTGCTATGTGCCTAAAAACTCTACCACTATATGTTTCACAAGCCATCTATTTTAGTCTTTGTGGTTATACCCTAGCTGTTGCAAGAGTGTGCTTGCAGGCTAGGTCTGAGTCAGACTGAAACTAGATAAAGAAAAGTAACCACTGTCTGGTTTTGACATTTTGATCTTGTGTGACAGTGGACAATGCTAATGAATTCAGAGAAGCTACTGTACTAGGTTACCTTATAAGGTAACCTCAGCATATTGCCGTATACATACATTGACGTAGGTGATCATACCATCAGGGAGTGATCACATGTATAAAATCAGCTGCGCCCTTAGGTGGGTTGCAGAACTTACTCTGAAACATACATGCTGTGTTTCCATTGTCAACTTCTGTCTGCAATTGCATTAATAAAGGTTTGATTGATTTACTTAAAGAAGATATTGTCTGATTGCTGAGTTTACCAATAAGCCAATGATTGACAAGGAACAAGGAACCTACCCCAACACTCTCTAGGTTTCTTCCTAGGTTCCTGCCTTTCTAGGGAGTTTTTCCTAGCCACCGTTCTTCTACATCTGCATTGCTTGCTGTTTGGGTTTTTAGACTGGGTTTCTGTATAACACTTTGTGACATCTGCTGATGTAAAAAGGGCTTCATAAATAAATTTAATTTGATCTATGAGGGAGTCCGCATGTGTTTACATTAGTGGGAGTATGTTACATATCGCTCTGAGTTAGCCTGTAACTGTGTGTGGGTTTGTATTTGTTTGTAGGCGTGTGACAATATGTAGAGGTTTGCACTTTGCTGCAGATTGTAGGTGTGTGATATGTAGCATGGAAATGTAGGCCTGAAACCTTAAGGTTTATAGAGGAGAGGGCTGGTATATTACTGTAACAGCAGCATACCTGGGTTCAAATAATAATTTAAAACATGAAAAATATACTTTGATCTAGCCTGCATAGAGTGCCAAATGTGGGTTTACAGTTTTGGGACTACTATATCGGTCAATTAAGCCAGACAAGTTCAATCAAGCACAGATAAAGTATTTTAAATTATTTCAAATAGTATTTAGAAATCATTTCAAATTGTATTTGAACCTAGGTCTGAACATCAGGCCTTTGTAAGAATGCAGGAAGAAAGAGGTGGAGGTAGAGTGGACCTGAAACATTGAAAGTTACAGAGGGCTGTTATATTACTGTTACAGCAGCATACCTGGATTCAAATACTATTCAAAATAATTTCAAATACTGGGCTTGACTGAGCATTCAGGTGCAGTGGAATCAACAGAAAAATCTCAAACGTGCAAACTGCGCCCATCTGACACTCCAAGCGCTGTAAGTTTTTGAAAGATTTCAAATAACATTTGAACCCAAGTCAGAACAGCAGGCCTCTGTAAGAATGTACATTTATTTTTATTTAAACATTATTTAACTAGGCAAGTCAGTTAAGAACAAATTGTTATTTACAATGATGGCCTACCAGAATGCAAAAGGCCTCCTGCGGGGACAGGGGCTGTGATTTAAAAAAAAATATATATATATGGGACATAACACACATCACGACAAGAGAGACACCAAAACACTACATAAAGAGAGACGTAAGACAACAACATAGCATGGCAGAAACACATGAAAACACATTGGTAGCAACACAAAACATGGTACAAACATTATTGGACACAGACAACAGCACAAAGGGCAAGAAGGTAGAGACAACAATACATCACGCGAAGCAGCCACAACTGTCAGTAAGAGTGTCCATGATTTGAGTCTTTGAATGAAGAGATGGAGACAAAACGGTCCAGTTTGAGTGTTTTTTGCAGCTCGTTCCAGTCGCTATGGTGAAAGAGGAGCAATTACGATAGAGGAAACCAAGTCTAGATTTAGTCTTTTCCTGCAGCTTTGATATGTGCTGAGAGAAGGACAGTGTACCGTCTAGCCATACTCCCAAGTACTTGTATGAGGTGACTACCTCAAGCTCTAAAACTTCAGAGGTAGTAATCACACCGGTGGGGAAAGTGGCATTCTTCTTACCAAACTACATGACCCTTGTTTTGGAGGTGTTCAAGACAAGGTTAAGGGTAGAGAAAACTTGTTGGACACTAAGAAAACATTGTTCTATTGTGTACAACACAACATCTGGGGAGGTGCCAGCTGAGTATAAGACTGTATAACCTGCATATCGGCATATCGACTGTATAATCCTGACTTATTGGAGTGGTGATTAAAGAGCTCAGCCATGTGCTCCTTGTCAGCAGCAACCACATCATCAACGTTAACCTCACTAGGGTAGGGGGCACTATTTTCACCTCCGGATGAAAAGCGTGCCCAAAGTAAACTGCCTGCTACTCAGGCCCAGAAGCTACTATATGCATATATTTGGTAGATTTGGATAGAAAACACTCTAAAGTTTCCAAAACTGTTAGAATAATGTCTGTGAGTATAACAGAACTGATATGGCAGGCAAAAACCCAAGTTGTTTTTATTTTATGTTAGTAGTTTTCTATTGAATGCCATTACAGTATCCATTGACTTAGGACTCAAATTGCACTTCCTATGGCTTCCACTGGATATCAACAGTCTTTAGAAATTGTTTCAGGCTTGTATCCTGAAAAATGAGGGAGTAAGACCACTTTGAATGAGTGGACACTGCAGTGTCCCAGAGGTTTTTCATGCGCACTACCGAGAGCACGCCTTTCTTGTTTTCCTTTTATATTGACGAAGCTATTGTCCAGTTGAAATGTTATTGATTATTATGACTAAAAACAACCTGAGGATTGATTATAAACATCTTTCGACATATGTCTACGAACTTTACTGATACTTTTCGGATTTTTCGTCTGTCTGTTGTGACTGCCTTTGAGCCTGTGGATTACTGAACAAAACGCGGAAACAAAACGGAGGTTTTGGATATAAAGAGGGACTTTATCGAACAAAACAAACATTTATTGAGTAAATGGGAGTCTTGTGAGTGCAACCATATGAAGATCAAAGGTAAGTGATTAATTATATCACTATTTCTGACTTGTGTAACTCCTCTACTTGGCTGGTAACTGTTTGTAATGATTTGTCTGCTGGACGCTGTTCTCAGATAATCGCATGGTATACTTTCGCCGTAAAGCCTTTTTGAAATCTGACACCGTGGTTGGATTAACAAGAAGTTAATCTTTAAACCGATGTATAACACTTATGTTTTATGAATTTTTATAATGAGTATTTCTGTTTTTGAATTTCGCGCTCTGCAATTTCACTGGATGTTGTCCAGGTAGCGTCCCACACCCCCTAGAGAGGTTAAGGGACATGGGCAGCTGTGATAAGGAGGGTTTAGTCTCCAGGTCTGTAACCGTTTTCTAGAACTTCTTGGGGTTAGACCCAGAGAGAGAGAGCTGCTCCTTAAAGTAACTAACTTTGGCCTTCCGGATAGCCTGAGTGTACTTATTTCTAATTTGCCTGAATGAGAGCAAGTCAGCCTGAATGCCGTGTGCCGAGCGATTTGCCAAATGAAATTCTTGAGGTGGAGTAACTCTGCCAGATCACGGTCAAACCAGGGGCTGAACCTGTTTTTAATTCTCATTTAAAAAGAAGGGCCAAGTGTCTTCAACAGAGGGGATCAAGCTGATTCTATACCAATTTACAGAGGCCAGATCATGAAGGAAGGCTTGCTCATTACATTTTTTTAGCAAGCGTCTATGACAAGTTAGTACAGGTCGTTACACTAAGCAGCCATTACGAACACAGGCTGTAAAACAGTGATCACTAAGGTCATTACAGAAAACACCAGACTGATACCTATCAGGATTATTTGTAAGGATAAGATCAAGGAGAGTAGCCTTTTCTGGGTGTTTGGAGTCATACTGTGTGGGATTGGTTATAATCTGAGGAAGATTTAGAGAGCCCCATTGCTTTAGGACTTGGTCAGGTGGTTTAAGCATGTCCCAGTTTAGGTCACCTAGCAGGACAAATTCAGACTTAGTGTAAGGGGTCAGGAGAGAGCTTAGGGCAGGTAGAGTACAGGCCGGTGCTGATGGAGGACGATAACACCCAGCAACAGTCAACAAAGAGATATTTGAAAGTTTAATGTGTAAATCCAGCAGATCAAATTGTTTGGGAACAGACTTGGTGGAGACAACCGAGCACTGAAAGTGTTCCTTGGTAAAGATTGCCACTCCACCACCTTTGGAAGATCTGTCTTGCCGAAAAAGGTTAACATCAGTGTTCAAAGCACTCTTTCTTAACCACGTCTCAGTAATGACCAACACATCTCGAATGGAGTTGTGAACCCACACTTTCAATTGATACATTTTGGGTAGTAAGCTTCTGGTGTTAACGTGCAGAAATCCCAGGCTTTTACGTGAGCAGAAATCAGTGAAGCAGATATCAGAGCACAAATCAGAATTGGGACTAGCAACAGTAGATGGGCCAGTGTGTACTTGCACATTTCCAGATATCATCAACAGTAATACAATCAGGGAACGGCAAAGGACAGGGAGAGCTCTGCAGTGCTGATTTATAACATTTGAATGTGCATTAGATGGCAACAAGATCATGTTGTACAGTAATTTCATCAGGTAACATGAATACAAAGCCAGCAAGAAGTGGTTAGAATAGGATGGGAGGCCAAGAGTCCGTGTAACCAGTAGAGAGTCAGAGTCCCGTGTGTGGAAAAAAACAGACTTTCCCACGGTTGGGTAAACAAGCAAGTTCATAGTCAACAAAACATGCAGGCGTCATGAGGCAAATAGCATAAAGCACAAGCGAAAAATATAACTTTGGGCTAGCCGTTGTAAGTTTAGAGTCACTTGCCTCAACAGTGCATGTCTGCTGGAGGCAAGAGAAAGCTCGAGGGGGGAGTGTGGCGGGGGTACCTATACCAGATAGGGGGAGACAGGCCAGGGCAAATGGTGAACAGATCGCCAGGTGGAATCCAAGCAGCAGTGCAGCAGGCAATGGGAGTAGGTGTCAGACCCACTTGGGAGAAGCTATTTTTGGGAGGCAAATTCCTTGTAGAAAATCCCAGCTAACGTAGCTAGTATGTCTCTGTCCATCTTTTCCACGTGGAAAACGAGGTCGTTAGCTAGCTTTATCTTGTCAGTATTGGCGAATGGTCCTTTACGACGTCCAAACAAAGTTGTCCTGTGGCTGTTGTATTTTGGGGATTCTGTATTTTGGGGATTCTGTGCACAGATGGAGAGGGAGAGGCTGTGAAACTCTCCTGCATTTTTTGAGTTTTCACACCTCTCACTCCACACTTCAGTGCTAATTTCAGTCAGATTATTTCCTAGCAGATTAGTAGGCATATTTATTAAGCTTCATATAACAAAATTACCTCGAGATTGTCTTTTACTTTTTGGCTTCAGAAAGTAGGTTCAGTCTGAACATTACTCACACAATTTTGTGTTGGATGGTATTTCCAGGTTCCGTTGTGTTGGATTGTTAGGAGTATTTTTCCTTGATAGTACTCAGTAGTAAATAGTCCATTCAGGTAATTTTGTCCAAAATCAAGGTTTTAGGTATGGAATTGTGAATTGCAACAAACGCTGACACTAATCCAAGTTATCCAAGTATATCGGACCAAATTATGAAAGACAAGCGTTGTAATTTTGAATTCCGTAAAGTCAGTGGGGAAGAGGAAAATACTATTGCTGTCTATCAACAATGACAAGCCACCGGGATCTGGCAATCTGGATGAAAATTTACTGAGGACAATAGCAGACGATATTGCCACTCCTGTTTGCCACATCTTCAATTTAAGCCTACTAGAAAGTGTGTGCCCTCAGACCTGGAGGGAAACTAAAGTCATTCCGCTACCCAAAAATAGTAAAGCCCCCTTTACTGGCTCAAATAGCTGGCCAATCAGCCTGTTACCAACCCATAGTAAACTTCTGTAAAAAATGGTGTTTGCTCAGATAAAATGCTATTTTACAGTACACAAATTGACGACTTTCAGCACGCTTATAGGGAAGGACACTCAACAAGCACAGCAATTACACAACAAAAATTGGTGATAAAATTATTGTGGGGGCTGTCTTGTTAGACTTCAGTGCAGATTTTGACATTATCGATCATAGTCAGCTGCTGGAAAAACATATGTGTAATGGCTTCACACCCCCTGCTATAATGTGGATAAAGAGTTACTTGTCTAACAGAACACAGAGGGTGTTCTTTAATGGAAGCCTCTCAAACATAATGCAAGTCGAATCAGGAATTCCCCAGGGTAGCTGTTTAGGCCTCTTGCTTTTTTCAATCTTTACTAATGACATGCCACTGACTTTGAGTAAAGCCAGAGTGTCTATGTATGCGGATGACTCAACACTACCCACGTCAGCAACTTCAGCGACTGAAATGACTGCAACACTCAACAAAGAGCTGCAGTTAGTTTCAGAGTGGGTGGCAAGGAATTTGTTAGCCCTAAATATTTCTAAAACTAAAAGCATTGTATTTGGGACAAATCATTCACTAAACCCTGAACCTCAACTAAATCTTGTAATAAATAATGTGGAAATTGAGCAAGTTGAGATGACTAAACTGCTTGGAGTAACCCTGGATTGTAAACTGTCATGGTCAAAGCGTATTGATACAACAGTAGCTAAGATGGGGAGAGATCTGTCCATAATAAATATGCCACACTGCCATTTTAACAACACTATCAACAAGGCAGGTCCTACAGGCCCTAGTTTTGTCCCACCTTGACTACTGTTCAGTCGTGTGGTCAGGTGCTACAAAAAAAGGACTTAGGAAAATTGCAATTGGCTCAGAACAGGAAAGCACGGCTGGCCCTTGGATGTACACAGAGAGCTAACATTAATAGGATGCATGTCAATCTCACCTGGCTCAAAGTGGAGGAGAGATTGACTTCATCACTACTTGTATTTATGAGTGGTATTGACATTGTAACGATGTAGGCTGAGAGTCGGGAAGCAAGCTCAGGGAGTGAATACATTGAATTAATTAATAAATGAACAAAACAAGAGACACAAACAGCGCACCGACATGAAACAGGAATAATGACGACTGGGGAAGAAACCATAGGGAGTGACATATAAAGGGCAGGTAATCAAGGAGGTGATGGAGACCAGGTGTGTGTCATTATGCGTAACGCTGGTGACAGGTGTGCGCCATAATGAGCAGCCTGGTGACCTAAAGGCCGGAGTGGGAGCACACATGACAGACATGTTGAATGCACCGAGCTGTCTGTTTGAACTACTGGCACACAGCTCGGACACCCATGCATACCCCACAAGACATGCCACGAGAGGTCTCTTCACAGTACCCAAGTCCAGCGCAGACTATGGGAGGCGCACAGTACTACATAGAGCCATGACTACATGGAACTCTATTCCACATCAAGTAACTGATGCAAACAGTAAAATTATATTTTAAAAAACAGATCAAAAACACATTACGGAACAGCGGGGACTGTGAAGCAACACAAACATAGGCACAGACACATGCATACACACACAAGATAACATACACACATACACATGGATTTAGAACTGTAGATGTGGTGGAATAGGGGCCTAAGGGCACACAGTGTGTTGTAAAATCTGTGAATGTATTGTAATGTTTTTTAAAATTGTATAAACTGCCTTAATTTCGCTGGACCCCATGAAGAGTTACTGCTGCCAGCAGCTAATGGGGATCCGTAATAAATACAAAAAGGTTTTGATGTTGAGGTTAGTATCCTGTATAAGTCCTTACAAATAAAATCTAGTTTAACTACATTTATCCAACTCTAATTCCATATTTTTGCAGAAGAACCCATGGGCCCATGCTCGCTGTGTTACTTTGTATATCACTTCATAAAGCTGGAGGGAGAGGTAGTCCTGAATCCTTGAGGGTTACAGAGGGTTGTTATATTACTGTAACAGCAGCAGCTGCTTTTCAGGTCTCTCTGAGAGGGCAGGCAGGGAGAGGGGTCTAAAACTGCCATGCAGGGAGATGTAGTGGGCCTAAAGCCTTGAGGGAACTGCCAGGTGAACAGCTGGCCTTTCAATGCATGACTGAAAACCTGAACCAACAACAACAAATACTGCCCTCGCTATCTATTCTAAAAACATGTTAATTAAGGAATTCTGGAATGCATACTGCCCACATACTAGCTATGCTCTGAGTTCATCTTCATTAAGGAACTATGGGATATGTAGTGCTCTAGGGGAGGAGTACGCAACTACATTTGGCCGAAGGAAGCTTTTTGCTAGAGAGAAAATAATGATTAAAACAATTAGTTGTGGCCGATTGCATGTACTGCCAAATTCTCAAAAATTGAGGTGGCTTATGGTAAAGAAATGGACAGTCAATTCTCTGGCAACAGCTACACTAATGTTCAAAAGCACCGTTTTTTGACCTATTTAAAATAACATCAAATTGATCAGAAATACAGCGTAGACATTGTTAATGTTGTAAATGACTATTGTAGCTGGAAATGGCAGATTTTTTATGGAATATCTACATATGCGTACAGAGGTCCATTATCAGCAACCATCACTACTGTGTTCCAATGGCACGTTGTGTTAGCTAATCCAAGTTTATCATTTTAAAAGGCTAATTGATCATTAGAAAACACTTTTGCAATTATGTTAGCACAGCTGAAAACTGTTGTTCTAATTAAAAGAAGCAATAAAACTGGCCTTCTTTAGACTAGATGAGTATCTGGAGCATCAGCATTTGTGGGTTCAATTACAGGCTCAAAATGACTAGAAACAAAGAACTCTCTTCTGAAACTCATCAGTCTATTCTTGTTCTGAGAAATTAAGGCTATTCCATGTGAAAAATTGCCAAGAAACTGAAGATCTCGTACAACGCTGTGTACTACTCCCTTTACAGAACAACGCAAACTGGCTCTAACCAGAATAGAAACGGGGGTGGGAGGCCCCGGTGCACAACTGAGCAAGAGGACAAGTACATTAGAGTGTCTAGTTTGAGAAACAGACGCCTCACAAGTCCTCAACTGGCAGCTTCATTAAATAGTACCCGCAAAACACCAGTCTCAGCGTCAACAGTGAAGAGGCGACTCCGAGATGCTGGCCTTCGAGGCAGAGTTCCTCTATCCCGTGTCTGTGTTATTTTGCCTATCTTTTCTTTTTATTGGTCAGTCTGAGATATGGCTTTTTCTTTGCAACTTTGCCGAGAAGGCCAGCATCGCGGAGTCACCTCTTCACTGTTGACGTTGAGACTGGTGTTTTGCGGGTACTATTTAATGAAGCTGCCAGTTGAGGACTGATTCCCACATAAAATAGCCTTTAGAGTGAATAAAAAATAAAAAAAACATAATATTTGTTTTGGATAGAAATGCTCAAAATTAGAGAAAAGGTGATTTTTATCTCATTGCTAATTACCAGGAAGTTTGAAAAGACAGGCTGAGTGGGCCGGGGAGCTTATATTTATGAGCTTGCCTTGACTGACAGCTCTTTGAAACGCCTATGTCAAGAAACTTGGATGCAGTAAACAGTGTTGCAGTAAAATCATCTCAAGCAAATTTGGTGATACACAAAGAAAGGTTAAGGTTAAAAAAAAGATCTATGTGTTTTTATATACACAGTAACTTCGGAAAGTATTCAGACCCCTTGACTTCTTCCACATTTTACTACGTTCCAAATTCTTCACCAATCTACACAGAATACTCCATAATGACAAAATGAAAACAGGTTTTTAGAAATGTTAGCAAATGTATTAAAAATAAAAAACAAAAATACCTTATTTACATAAGTATTCAGACCCTATGCTATGAGACTCGAAATTGAGCTCAGGTGCTTCCAGTTTCCATTGATCATCCTTGAGATTGGAGTCCAGTTATTGGAGTCCACCTGCGGTAAATTAAATTGATTGGACATGATTTGGAAAGGCACACACCTGTCTATATAAGGTCCCACAGTTGACAGTGCATGTCAGAGCAAAAACCAAGCCATGAGGTTGAAGGAATTGTCCGGAGAGCTCCTACACAGGATTGCATTGAGGCACAGATCTGGGGAAGGGTACCAAAACATTTCTGCAGCATTGAATGTCCCCAAGAACACAGTGGCTTCCATCATTCTTAAATGGAAGATGTTCGGAACCACCGAGACTCTTCCTAGAGCTGGCCGCCAGACCAAACTGAGAAATCGGGGGGAGAAGGGCCTTGGTCAGGGAGGAGACCAAGAACCTGACGGTCACTCTGACAGAGCTCTAGAATTCCTCTGTGGAGATGGGAGAACCTTCCAGAAAGACAAGCATCTCTGCAGCACTCCACCAATCAGGCCTTTATGGTACAGTAACCAGATGGAAGCCACTCCTCAGTGAAAGGCACATTACATCCCGCTTGGAGGTTGCCAAAAGGCACCTAAAGACTCTCAGACCATGAGAAACAAGATTCTCTGGTCTGATGAAACCAATGAATGACAAGCGTTACGTATGGAGGAAACCTGGCACCATCCCTACGGTGAAGCACAGTGGTGAAAGCATCATTATGTGGGGATGTTTTTCAGCAGCAGGGACTGGGTGACTAGTCAGGATCGAGGAAAAGATTAACGGAACAAAGTACAGAGAGATCCATGATGAAAACCTGCTCAGGACCTCAGACTGGGGGCGAAGGTTCACCTTCCAACAGGACAATCACCCTAAGCACACAGCCAAGACAACGCAGGACTGACTTCCAGACAAGTCTCTGAATGTCCTTGAGTGGCCCAGCCAGAGCCCGGACTTGAACCCGATCAAACATCTCTGGAGAGACCTGAAAAAACCTGGGCAGGAACGCTCCCCAACCGACCTGACAGTGCCTGCAGAGAATTGGAGAAACTCCCCAAATACAGGTGTGCCAAGCTTGTAGTGTCATACCCAAGAAGACCTGATGCTGTAATCACTGCCAAAGGTGCCTCAACAAAGTACTGAGTAAAAAGTCTGAATACTTATGTAAATGTGATATTTCAGTCTTGTATTTTTTATAAATTAGCAACAATGTCTAAACCTGTTTTTGCTTTGTCAATATTGGATATTAAGTTGAGATTCAATCAATTTCAGAATAAGGCTGTAATATAACATAATTGGGGAAAAAAGTCAAGGGTTCTGAATACTTCTCAAAGGCACTGCATTTCCCATTTGGGCATGTCTCTTGTGATGTTATCACAGCAACACTGATTGATGTGTTGACTTGACAACTGCGTCAGTTTTGAACAACCCTCCCCACTTTTGTTCCATGCTAGCTGAAGACCTAGCTAGCCAGTAACTAGCGAACACCAGACACAGATGAAAGGGGAAACCTATACGCATCTTTTCCATAGATGAACTTGGTCAACTTTTAATTATGCACTATTTGCAGAGACACTACAGTCAAATGTGGGCACCAGTAGAGTAGCTCCTAGCTATATAAACCATGCCCTTCTCCAAACACGCCTTCTCTGATGTAGGTTACAAGGTGGTACTTATTGACATTTCTCAAGCTGAAAAGTTCTCTGTAGATCCTTTTGAAGAACCATACATGGTTTTTTTCATTCTGGTCAGCCATGTCATATTGTTAAAATTCCATAGGTGTTATTGTGTTAATTGACAAGCTGAATCAAGACAGCTAGCTCCGGAACAGCTGGGGGTCCCCGAGGAGAGAGTAAAGAAATACATTTAAGACAACCATTCTCAATTGACAGAAGCCCATACATGAGTGTTTCGCACAACCCTAGCACTAACCATAGACGTAATATGCAATGGCATAACACAACACATTGGATGAACTGTAATGACCTAACTCACAGTTGTGCAAAAAGAGCTGTGCGCATCCCACACAACAAAATATCTTAATGAGCCACCTCCCCTACATTTCAATTATCACTAAAAGAGCAAAGAACCCTTATGTGAACTGTAAAGAACCATTGAAGAGCTCAAAGGGTTCTTGAGTCATTATGGTTCCACATAGAACCAGCACCCTTCCCAAAGAACTCTTGAGGAACCCTCATATTTGTTTTGTCTGTACACCATCCTATCTCCCTAGGCATGAACAAGTTGACAACTGGTTAACAAGCAGAATGGACATTATTTCAACATAATAATCATGTCAAAAATCAGAAGAAATCAGCCATGATGATGTTCTTCATCTTGCAAGCCTTCCCCTTTTTTCCTCAAAACATAACAATGGTCATTATGGCCAAACAATTCTATTTTTGTTTCATCAGACCAGAGGACATTTCTCCAAAAAGTACGATCTTTGTCCACATGTGCAGTTACAAACCGTAGTCGGGCTTTTTTATGGCAGTTTTTGGAGCAGTGGCTTCTTTCTTGCTGAGCTGCCTTTCAGGTTATGTCGATATAGGACTCGTTTTAGTGTGGATATAGATACTTTTGTACCTGTTTCCTCCAGCATCTTCACAAGGTCCTTTGCTGTTGTTCTGGGATTGATTTGCACTTTTCGCACCAAAGTACATTCATCTCTAGGAGACAGAACACGTCTCCTTCCTGAGCGGTATGACAGCTGCGTGGTCCCATGGTGTTAATACTTGCGTACTATTGTTTGTACAGATGAACGTGGTACCTTCAGGCGTTTGGAAATTGCTCCCAAGGATGAACCAAACTTGTGGAGGTCTACAATTTTTTTTTCTGAGGTCTTGGCTGATTTCTTTTGATTTTCCCATGATGTCAAGCAAAGAGGCACTGAGTTTGAAGGTAGGCCTTGAAATACATCCACAGGTACACCTCCAACTGACTCAAATGATGCCAATTAGCCTATCAGACGCTTCTAAAGCCATGACATCATTTTTTTGAATTTTCCAAGCTGTTTATAGGCACAGTCAACTTAGTGTATATTAACTTCTGACCCACTGGAATTGTGATACAGTGAATTATAAGTGAAATAATCTGTCTGTAAACAATTGTTGGGAAAATTACTTGTGTCATGCACAAAGTAGATGTCCTAACCGACTTGTCAAAACTATAGTTTGTTAACAAGAAATTTGTGGAGTGGTTGAAAAACAAGTTTTAATGACTCCAACCTAAGTGTATGTAAACTTCCGACTTCAACTGTGTATGTGTTATTTTAACTGACAAATAAAATCAATCAATCCAAACTGTGCAGCAGCTGGTTGATGAATGGAAAGAGACATCTATTACAGAAAACCGAAAAGTTGAATGACATTCGGACATTGTCAAGCCAAGGCTTTGATAGTGGGTAAGCCTAGAAGGTAGGGAAGTAGTTTCTGTTTGTCGAGATTGACATAATCTATTTATTGTGGTGTTGAAAATGCAAACCATGATATTGAATTGCCCAATGTCGGCATGCTTTGATTATTCGTTGTGTGGTGCATTAGCACAGAAACCTGTTGGTGGAAAATATGTTGCATACATTTTATATAATTATAAATATTACATCAAAATGTTGAAAATGTGACTTCCCCCTAGCTGATCGTGTCTGCAGCCAACTCTGACCGTAGTGTAATCACTCAGGCAGGGAGAGTTAACTCGTCTGTGGCGGTCTGCGAACCCTCCAACCTTCTGGCCCATAGCCCTCCGTGGAATCGACTGTACCACAAAAGAATGCTGAAGTGGCAAAGTCGATATCCCCGTTTATAAACACAGGATCCCTACAGTTATTGTTATTTGTGGTCGTAAACACATTATTTTGAGTTAATTCTATGAGGGTGGAGGGTGTTCAATATATTTTATAGTACAAGGGGAGGGTCAAGTGAAAATATGTTTTACTTTGGGGAGGGGGGGTGCATTTTTTTTTATGACACCTTGAGGTAGACCAGTCCCTCCCTAGTAAATTCCGATCTGCCCCTAACATTAATCCAATCTGAAATGAATTAAATGTTGAGGCCTGTGGTTGAATTTTAATTAAAATAAGGTTCAAATTTGTTAGAATATTGTGTGGTCTATGTTTGTATATTGCCAAATAGATGTCCACATAATGTACTCATGTTGACAGGATTATTATGTTGAAATAATGTCCATTCTGCTTGTTAACCAGTTGTCAACTTGTTCATGCCTAGGGAGATAGGACGGTGTACAGACAAAACAAATATGAGGGTTCCTCAAGAGTTCTTTGGGAAGGGTGCTGGTTCTATGTGGAACCATAATGACTGAAGAACCCTTTGAGCTCTTCAATGGTTCTTTACAGTTCACATAAGGGTTCTTTGCTCTTTTAGTGATACTTAAAATGTAGGGGAGGTGGCTCATTAAGATATTTTGGGGCTCTTTTTGTGCAACCGTGAGTGAGAGTGTCATTCTAGTTCATCTAATGTGTTGTGTTATACTCCTCTATATGATTATGGGCAGTGGCATATCTTGTGAAAGATTTTGCATGGCCTTGCGTCAATTGAAAATGGTTGACTAAATCAGTCAGAGTTCCTCAAATCTCTCCTCGTGGACCCCCAGCTGTTCCAGAGGTAGCTAAGTTGATTCAACTCATCTTCTAACACCTATGGATTTAAAGCAATATAATAGGGCTTGCCAGAAAGACAAGAAAAGTGTGGTTCTTCAAAAGGATCTACACAGAACCTTTCAGATTGATATAGGTTATTTATAGAACCCTTCTCCATAAAATAAACAGTTATTCATAAAGGTTCTAGAAATAACCATAAAAAAGTGTTATATATATCCCCCAAAAAGGATTGTAACCATAGCGGAGCCCTTTTTTGGTTCTATAAAGAACCTTTTTAATGGTTCTTTATAGAACCTTGGGAAAGGGTGTTTTATAGCGTCATACGGGTTCCATTTAGAACCTCATGAGCATGGTTCTTTATAGAACCTTGAAAAAAGTGTTCTATATAGCACCAAAAAGGGTTCCACTATGCTTACAAGCCCAAAAAAAACAATCTGGTACTATTTAGAACCATACTTTTTTTGTCTGTAGGTCTCTGGGAATGAACAGACACACGTGTAGTTTTGGGGAACATAAATAATTGCTAGAATATCTGTGTAACCCTTTATGTAAACATGTGTGCTAAAAATTAGGGAATTTACTTTTAACTATAGAGTAAAATGTGCACAATGTGAGTTAAAGGCAACTTCCTCACAACAATAAACCAACCATCAGCACCATGGACAGCACCACCATAAGCATCTCCCAGAAGTGCTGTGTGGGTGGTTCAGGCAGAGAACAACACTTGACAACATTCTTCAATCACATTGTCAACTCCTGCATTACAGCCTTGGATACATCGTTGGTGATTGGATCAAAATGTTGTATAATGGTTTATACCACACAAATAAAATGTACGTTGGTTAGAATGAAGACCTCCCTATTCCTCTCAGCAGTCGCATTCTTACTGCTCGTTTGGGCATCTTCAAAAGACCAGCTGTGCTGTGCTACTTGATATGCAATCATCTTAGACTGTTTGTTATTCAAAAAAAACGACACATCCAGAATAACGATACATCTATAGCAGACAAAGCACAACGATTCGATTTGAAATTAAAAACATTCTGAAATAACCCTAACCCGCAGATTGATTATTTGGATAGGTATATTTGTCATTCATTTATTACATTTGCTCATTATTTATACGTGTGTAATATATTTGTATATTAACACACATTTGTGCGTTTAGCATTTTGTATATCTCTGTATCCCTGCGCGTTAGACAGAGAGCCCCGGTAGGGTCAGGCTGTGTGACATTCATTGGGCGCTTCTGGCGCTATCTGCGCCCGTGTAGCACAATGTATCCACATCATCGCCATGTAATCCCACCCGTTAATCTGTTTAAGTGCGGAAACTGTCTGATTTACCGGAGCTTTGTCTAGCGAGCAGGCACTGGGTAGAATCTTAATCTTTTATCGGACCAATTAACCGCCCGCCACGTTGTAGCTCTAATACAGAGGGGAAAATGGCGTGTGTTCAAACCTACTTGGGTGAGTTCTGTGCCCATCAAGACGAGGACGATAAGACTCAGGATCTTGCTCGAGGGCTGCATCTCTTGCCTCTGGTGTGTGGAACGTACCAATGCTCTCACATGCAGATCGGTTCCTTTGCGTCCCCCGCACGGCAGTCCTCTCCGCTCCCTCCTAGCTCTGAGGTCGCTCGCCGTCTGTTTATCACTCAGCAATCAAATAGTAGAAAGCGATAAATCTGTGTGGAATCACAGTCTCTTTGCATATTAAAAAAAAAAAAATCTCGGCTCCTCTCGGTCTCCGTGTTTCTGCTTTCCCTCTTTCGTTCTCCCTTTCGTCCTCTAATCGCCACTACGGGTTCTGATAAACATTTGCGAAGGAAGACGTTGGTTTACGGAAAGCTGCACTGGTTACTCAGAATTTGCCAAAACTTTGCTCCCCTGCCTCGAGCCTCAGAAGAGCGATTGGTGAAAAAATGTGAGAGACGGCGGAGCTGTCCACGGTGTTGAACCAGGAAGTGACATGCCAGAGCGTGGGAAATTCAAACAGGGAGCGCACGAGAGATATGGAAGGAGGCCTAATATTTGATGATTTTTATTATTAAGAAAACATGTCCCTCAATTCTAGTATTTCATTTATTTGTCACAGGTTTATTAAACTAAAGCTGTCCTGTCTGTGTTCTAGATAGTCTATTTAATCCATTGGGAGTTTCTTCTTTGATTTGGCTCATATTCCAAAATAATGGTATTCATTTCACATACACCTCTGTTCATTGATATTGAAATAATACATGATCATAGTCTGTAAGGCTGAAATCATGTGTTGGTTTCTAAATTGAGAAATTGATCAAGCAACACTGGCGGCAACAGTGGCTTCACTGTAAAAATAGAAAGACTCTGGGATTGTGTAATGTTGTTTGTGTTGCATGGAACCATGAAAAGTAGTGCTGAGATCTCGTTTTTGGAAGGTGTTTGAATGTAAACCCAATGTAAGTGTTACGATGCACAGAAAGTGTTTTTAAAAATGGAATAGCATTATTCTGAAACACCCAAAGTGGTTCTTCAATCTGAATAGTAGTGTTTTTAAGAGAGGGTTTGAAAGCACTTTGAGTTTCAGTGTATGTAAAATGCAGCATCAAAACAAACATAAATATATTTTAGCAGACTGTGAGACTGAGAAATGCAAACGGTTTCTACCTTAAATATTGATTAATGATAAGGGTCTATGAAGAAATGTTTGTTGTGGAATTCTAATTCTAACTATATTTTATGAGGATAACCAAAAATAGAGAAAATTAAGTTATTGAACTCATTGGAAGTCTGTTTTTAATCTCCTTGCACTTCCTATCTTGCCCTGTGGTTCTGTTTTTAGAGGACTGTAGGTAATTAAAAATGTTCAGACTTCATTATTATTTTACACAATGTTGTATGCATGTTTGAAGACAGAAAAATATACCTCTATATTAGTATTAAGCAGCTTGTTGTGCCATGAGGCGTAATTGCTCATGATGAACAGATTTGAAAACAGTCAGGCAAAATGAAGTTCAGCGATGAGACGACCCATTCCCACATTTCTAGCTTGTAATATTGGAGGCTAATACTGTATCCTGCAATGTTTCTGGAAAACCTGCAGTTACTACTGGGGGGGGATCGAGAACTGTGCTCAACTGTGCCTGCCAAAATGGGTTAAACGGGCAAATGATCAGATACATAAATCAATGTTAAACATTAAAATACTCCAAAAGAAGTGATCTAATTATGTACTAGACAGGATTTGAAACACCATAATAATGTTTAGGAGTTTCAGGGAGAGGAAACAACACCAAAAGAGGCAGTATCTAACCGAACTCGAAACACCAAAATAGGTGTTGCAGAACACTTGACTAAGTGGTGTTAAAACACACCAAGTAATGTTTCAAAACATCTCAGGATAATGTGTTTCAATACTCCAGCAAAGTTAAGGTTTCGGGCTCCTTCGCATTGGTTATAGCTCAGTTGCCACTTGTTTTGGTGTTACGAAGCACTTCATTTTAACCGTGTTCATACTGTGTGGTCGGCTGCAACTACAGCCTGTTCTTGATATGCTTTACCCAGCTGCACGCTGGGGATATCGCAGTTCATGGAATTGAAAGTGCAGTTCAACACTTTTCATCCGAATGCCTTCCTCTCGTAGCCACATGGGATGTACAACGTGCTGTGTGTCAGCTTGACGAGGGTTTTATAGACTTTTATAGACTGTCACTGGAAGCTGGCTCATGTCCTCCCTCAAACTAAAGTGACAAAATGTTGGTGGTGTGTGTGTCTGTGTGTATGTGTGTGTCTAGAGGGGGTACGTGTGTGTGGGGGTGTGTGTATGTGTGTGGGGGGGGGGGGGGGGGGGGGCGAGCCACAGGTAAGTGTGTGTGACTGACTTTCTATGCTACAATATTATGCATGGAGAGAATCTAACTATTTGGATTGGGTATATTAGTGCACAGGGGGTCTTGTTTGTGTAGG
The DNA here is from genome assembly GCF_045679555.1 of Salvelinus alpinus. Taxonomy (NCBI): domain Eukaryota; kingdom Metazoa; phylum Chordata; class Actinopteri; order Salmoniformes; family Salmonidae; genus Salvelinus; species Salvelinus alpinus. The sequence continues at coordinate 7,389,689 of NC_092109.1, forward strand.
CAGTAGCCCACAGTGCTGGCCCGCTGTGTGTAAGCCTATGTGCTTTGTCACTTTAGTGGTCTATTTAGCATTCTCCCTCTGTGCTGAGCTCATTTCATTGTGTGCCTCAGTAATGGCCTCTTTTCTCTCAGATGCAAACCAAAAGTAATTCCTCTGTCAATTGCTTGCCCCAGAAGTCTTTGATGCGATTCCATGGCCGCCAGGCTGCCTGCGTCTCGGTGGAATTGTATCATACACTAACAGCTTAAAGGCATGTAGCATCAGACACACACGCCTTAATTTGTTAAACAGCTTACAGAGGGACCCAGCTAGCTGTAGCTGGCTAAATGTGTTCACTTACATCTACTCTGGCTACCAAAGGACTGAGCGTATGTACATAGTGTATGTCCCGAATGGCACCCTATTCCCTTTTATAGTGCACTACTTCTGACCAGAGCCTGCCTACGGCTCTGGTCAGAAGTAGTGCACTAAAATAGGGAATAGGGTGCCACGGGATGAATCCAGAGAGATACTGTGGGGTAATGTAATGTGGAGAACATGCTGCGTAACATGCTGCATAGACTACTAGTTGTTAGTTTTACTAACTATTTTTCCTTAAGATAGTGAAGTCGGGTAAACATCCTATTACACTTTTACCCTCTATTGCTTTGTGCACAAAATAGTGTTTTATACAGGTGGGCTTTTGAAAGGAAAAGCTAGCTACAGTAGGTGCTCTCAAATTAGCTGAGAGGTTAATGGGGAAAAGCTTGACTGCATGTAGCCTAAAAGCTATTGTTGTTCAGAACCAGCAGAGCATTACCGCCTAAGTCCCAAATGGCACCCTATTTCCTATATAGTGCACTACTTTTGACCTGGGCCAATATCGCTGTTGTCAAAAGTAATGCTCTATATAGTGAATAGGGTGCCATTTGGGATGAACGCACTGTCTGTTTAGAGTGGTTGAGCTGCTCTACTCTCAGTCTTGAAAACAGTAATACAATATGCCTACAGTCTAAACACATTTTATGGAGCCTCCATTATCATGGGACTTGAATTATATATCACCATGTTGTGGCCTACAGTGTAGGCCATGAAATTCTCCCTTTTTGACTGCACTGGGCCTTTAATGAATGCATATAATTTTCTCTGTCACTCCTCTTATCCTTTCCTATTGAGCTAATAAAGAGTGAGAAAGAGAGAGCGTGAGAGAGAGAATGAGAAAGAGAAGAGAAGAGAAGAGTGTGAATAAAGGGTGAGCGGGAGAGATAGAGGAGGAGAGACAGAAGGATAGATACATTACATTCTGTATTAACTTTGGAGACAGAGCTGGAGTCACGGCGAGAGAGCGAGACGATTAAGAGAGAAAGACAGAGGGAGAGTTTTAGTCTGTGACATTTCTGTCCAAATAGAATTCACGTCCCTTTCTCCAGGCAGTCGGCCATTACACTCCCCAGCCATCATCACCACCTCTCAGTGCTTATCAGCCCCCTCCATGGAGACACAGCGGCAGATATAAAAAAAAATATGATTCTCATCCCTTTTATGCCTCTGAGATGTCCCATTCATTCAAATTGGCTGCTGTGCAGCCACTGATGCAGCCCATTGCTTTGGGTCACGATCAATCCGGGCCTGGCAGAGAGAGAGAGAGAGAGAGAGAGAGGAGGGGGGAAAGAGAGACAGAGAATGTGTGTGACAGACAGAGACAAAGGGAGAGCGAGAGAGAGAGCTCCATAAAAGTCTGATTGAACAGCGGGACCGGACGGAAGGCCCAGAGGGGAAGAGTGGGGCAGGCAGCATCATATGACTAAGTACTAACGAGTCCGCTAATTATTCTCATTTCAGTTGGGCTCCAGACTCTCCTGCGAGAGAGGAAGAAGTAAAGAAGGAAGAAGGGAAGGGAAAGGGGAAATTACAGGGTTATGTCTTTGTTTTTGGCTTGTCTCTATTTTTCTGTCTACTTTGATGGTTTAATTTTCACACATACAGGACATTGGGGGGGAATGATAGCATCGCGAAGCCACTCAGGCAGACGATAAAGCTGTTAATTATAGGGGATGTTTATGGGGATTTTTTATGGGCTGTTAGGGTTGTGGTCACACTCAAAATGAAACAAAGGCATTTACTCTCAGACAGAAGCATTCTCTCTCTCACACACACACACACACACACACACACACCTAGCAGGCATCGACACTGAAAGCAATACTGTTTTTTTGGGGGTTACTCTGTGTGCACTCTAAAAGGAAATGGTTCTATGTTGTGCCAAATAAGGGTTCTTTGGTTTGTAACCATAGCGGAAGTCTTTTTTGGTGCTATATGGAACCATGCTCATAAGGTTCTATAGGGAACCTGTATGGTGCTATAAAGACAAGTTACCCAAGGTTCCATGAAGAGCCATTCAAAAAAGTTGTATATAGCACTGATGGGGAAACAAAGCTTTCTGAAGTATTGAGGTTTTCCAGCCAATTGTGTCGTAAAATAGGTTCATTACACAAGGCTTTGATCAACACAGTGCACAGTAATGGCACCACCTGGTAAAATGATTATAGATAACGTCCCAAACCCCGTAGCGCGTGCACAGCGTAGCCTTTTTTGTCTGCTACCAAACTAATACCAAACGTAGTTCGACAAAACGAAACGTTGGACATCGACGATCACGTGCTTTTGATAAAGTGATACAGGCATCGGCATACTGCTTCGAAGTACACTTTATTAACAAATTCCTTGGTATCAAATGTAACGTCACTAATTATCATCAGTTGGGTTTCTATTTACCTTCATGCTGGGTTGACCCGGCAGATGGGTCTTTTGTTAATGTAATCCATAGGTTATTTTCAGGAAGCATGGCCAATTGTGGCCGTGGATTGCCGATGGGTCTCCTTGGCCAACCATTCGAATAAATGTAATTTGTATTTATTATGGATCCCCATTAGCTGCTGCCAACGCAGCAGCTACTCTTCCTGGGGTCCAGCAAAATTAAGGCAGTTTATACCATTTTAAAAACATTACAATACATTCACAGATTTCACAACACACTGTGCCCTCAGACCCCTACTCCACCACATATCTACAGTACTAAATCCATGTGTATGTAATTGTGTGTGTGTGTCTGTATGCATGTGTCTGTGCCAATGTTTGTGTTGCTTCACAGTCCCCGCTGTTCCATAAGGTGTTTTTTGTCTGTTTTTTAATTCTAATTTTACTGCTGGCATGAGTTACTTGGTGTGAAATAAAGTTCCATGTAGTCATGGCTCTATGTCATTCCTGTCCACTTCCCCTCAGTATTTTTGCACATTGCATATTTATATGTACAATCAATATTTAAATATCATAACACAGTTGTAACTACCCCAACATACACATAGGAACTTGCCGTGGTCAACTTGCGTAAGTCTCAATGGGCTACAAATGTGTCAATGCTGAACCCTAGCATGTGTCGACAACTCAGCACAACAGATGAACCGGAATGAAATATACTCTCACCGGCTCTGACCCGGTGGATCATAACTCAATTACCCAACTAAGTGATCCAGCGCTGGGTTGTTAATTTGGTCTCTCTCTCTCTCTCTCTCTCTCTCTCTCTCTCTCTCTCTCTCTCTCTCTCTCTCTCTCTCTCTCTCTCTCTCTCTCTCTCTCTCTCTCTCTCTCTCTCTCTCTCTCTCTCTCTCTCTCTCTCTCTCTCTCTCTCTCTCTCTCTCTCTCTCTCTCTCTCTCTCGCTCTCTCTCGCTCTCTCTCGCTCTCTCTCGCTCTCTCGCTCTCTCTCTCTCTCGCTCTCTCTCTCTCTCGCTCTCTCGCTCTCTCGCTCTCTCTCTCTCTCTCTCTCTCTACTTCCTTGGCCATTTTTTATACTCCTCTCTCTGTGTTTGAAGGGTCGATTTGTGTGTGTTTTTGTATGGGTGAGACGTACTGTGCATGTATGAATTTGCTTCCGGGCTTGTGTTAATGAATGGGGATATGTGTCTGTGTTTGTTATGTGTGTATATGCATAGTATTTGTGCATTTCTCCCTCCCTCTCTCTCTCGTGTGTGTGTGTGTGTGTGTGTGTGTGTGTGTGTGTGTGTGTGTGTGTGTGTGTGTGTGTGTGTGTGTGTGTGTGTGTGTGTGTGTGTGTGTGTGTGTGTGTGTGTGTGTATGAGTGCACATGCAGGCTGCAGTGGGTAGCTAGTGGACGTCCCTCACATCCAGATATATGCAATATTGTATAAACTGGGTTTATTTTGGTCAGAATAGTATGATGCAGGAAACAAAAAAGAGAGTGATCGCCTACTGATAGAGAGAAAGAGAGGAATAGACTGAGGAAAGAGAGTAGGGGAAAGTAAGGTGGGAGAGAGTGAGAGAAAGGTTTAGGGAGGCCATGTTGGATCATGAGCGTCGTTGCGGTGCAATCCGTTTGATCTCTCTCTCTCACTCTCACTCTCGTGTCATAGACGATTGCATTCAAAAAGTACTCAGACCCCTTCACTTTTAACACATTTGTGACCCGATTCAGGAAACTAGGTGTATGTGGCAAGTCACGACTTCACAGGAGAGCCGTTTGATTAAAATGCGTTTTTGGGCCAGAAATGCCTTCTCGAACATGTAAACTTTCATGTGCCTTAATATCAAACTTGTATGCCATCTGTAAATACGAATAAAATGGTTAAATTACGAGCCTAGTTGGTTTAGCCCCAGAGGAAGGGAGCAACCTTCCCGCTAGCCATGATTGGCTGAGATAATGAGTGGGCTGGACATGCCAAGAGATGAGTTTGGATTGGTCTGCCATATAGCCGTGGTCTGTCTATTGGAGCTGGTCAGTGTGTTTAGGTAATTGTGTTGAAAGCAGCTTTTACATTTTTTTTTATCACGTAGTAACACTGCATGAACCTAATGTCAAATTAAAGTGTACTGTTAGCCAGCTAACGTTAGCTGGTTGGCTCGCTAGCTAACATTATGTGCATGCTCTCCACTTTCTGAAGTTTTGAAATCAGTGGAATTCGAGTATAATAGCTAAGGAGATGGGGAAAACACCAGTCTGGATTGCATCTTCAAACCAAGGTCAACCATGCATGGCATCAGACAGGAGACACATCCAAGCATGATGTATATGGGTAAGATAGTCTAGCTAGCTACATTTTCAGATAATACACGTTTGTAATTTTGACAGAAAGTGGTTTCATTTCAAGTGTACTGTTAGCTAGCTAACGTTAGCTGGCTGGGTCGCTAGCTAACGTTATGTGTATGATCTTATTCTTTGTATCTCAGACACATTTGCTTGACTAGTTATAGCCATATAACCTATATGGTTAGCTATATGCAGATTCATGCAGTGTAGTAACGTCATGAGTTGTGATTATGGGCCATTGTTTAGCTAGTTAGCTACATGTCTTAACAAAAGACCCCACTATGCAAGTATCCATTTCAATAGAATGTCACTGCAACTGTTGATAGACGTACTAGCTCATAAATTTGCTCTGGCTTTCTACTCCGATTTCAGACCATGGGTAAGATAGTCTAGCTAGCTACAATATCAGATATTACGCTTTTCTAATTTTCACAAAGTATTTTCATTTCGAGTTACGCCCTGCACTTTCACTGGCTGTTGTCATATCGATCCCGGTATTGCAGCCCTAAGAAGTTAAAGTGTACTGTTAGCTAGCTAGCTAACGTTAGCTGGCTGGCTCGCTAACTAACATTTTGTCATGCGTTGGGATTCATTGTTTACCTAGCTAGATATCTAGCTACATTTATTAACAAAATACTCATCTTAGTGTGCCAGAGTGCAGAATAACTGATTCATTTTTGAACGCTCAAAACCGTTGAATATGTCCATAGTCAGTAAACGTTGGCAACAAAGCGTAATTCAATTGTTGCCAGCAGCACAGTTACAGTGCCTTGCAAAATAATTCATCCCCCTTGGCATTTTTCCTATTTTGTTGCATTACAACCTGTAATTTAAAATGATTTTTATTTTTATTTTAAGTAATGGACATACACAAAATAGTCCAAATTGGTGAAGTGAAATTTAAAAATCACAAAAAATAAAAACCGGAAAAGTGGAGTAGGTATTCACCCCCTTTGCTATGAAGCGCCTAAATAACATCTGGTGCAACCAGTTACCTTCAGAAGTCACATAATTAGTTAAATAAAGTCCACCTGTGTGCAAGTGTCACATGATCTGTCACCTGATCTCAGCATATACACACCTGTTCCAAAAGGTCCCAGAGTCTGCAACACCACTAAGCAATGGGCACCACCAAGCAAGCGGCTCCATGAAGACCAAGGAGCTCTCCAAACAGATCAGGGACAGAGTTGTGGATCAGGTTTGGGTTATAAAAAAATATCAGAAACTTTGAACATCCCAAGGAGCACCATTAAATCCATTATTAAAAAATGTAAAGGATATGTCACCACAACAAAACCTGACAAGAGACAGCTGCCCACCAAAACTCACAGACCAGGCATTGAGGGCATTAATCAGAGAGGCAACAAAGAGACCAAAGATAACCCTGAAGGAGCTGCAAAGCTCCACAGCAGAGATTGGAGTATCTGTCCATAGGATCACTTTAAGCCGTACACTCCACAGAGCTGGGCTTTACGAAAGAGTAGGCTAGAAAGAGCCATTGCTTAAAGAAAAAAATAAGGAAGTACGTTTGGTGTTCGCCAAAAGGCATGTGGGAGACTCCCCAAACATATAGAAGAAGGTACTCTGGTCAGATGAGACTAAAATGTAGCTTTTTGGCCATCAAGGAAAATGGTATGTCTGGTGCAAACCCAACACCTCTCATCACCCGAGAACATCATCCCAGCATGGCAGCATCATGCTGTGGGGATGTTTTTTCATCTGCAGGGACTGGGAAAGTGGTCAGAATTGAAGGAATGATGGATAGCGCTACACACAGGGAAATTCTTTAGGGAAACTTGTTTCAGTCTTCAAGAGATTTGAGACTGGGACGGAGGTCTGAATTTACAAACGAAAAATCTGACAGCACAGTTGCAGCCGCCACGCTCTGGATAACATAACAGCCTAACCAGCTCTGCTAGGGCGACTAATGTTCAGTGAGCTTTTCTCTCTCTCTTAGATGTCTAGAAGTAGCTGGCAAGTTAGTACAGAACGCTCGGATCAACCCTTAAAGAGATGGGTGGGGCTAAGGCTCAAGAGGGTGTGAACAATGTTGAATGGGTGTAGACAAAGGGCTCTCCAAAGATGGTGCCAAAACATTGAAAGAGGGTTTTCTCAAATGTGAGTTTACAGGTTGATCAATTTTCAAAGCAGAATTACTTTCCCATTGCTTCCTCAAATGCAGTGTATGATATACCATGTTGTAGTTCTGTATCTCTACTTTTATCCAATTTAAAAAAACAGAAATTCAAATTTTGCTACGTAAGACCGAATCCAGGTGGTGAGTCACATTTTGTTACATTACACCCTAATTATAAAACTGTTTTTACCTACAATGCTGCATAATGATGAAGGAAAAACAGGTTTAGACATATTTGCAAATCTATAAAATATACAAAACTGAAATATCACACTTACATAAGTATTCAGACCCTTTACTCAGTACTTTGTTGAAGCACCTTTGGCAACGATTACAGCCTTGATTCTTCTTGCGTATGACTAAACTTGAACACCTGTATTTGGGAAGTTTCTCTGCAGATCGTCTTAAGCTATGTCAGGTTGGATGGGGAGTGTCACTGCACAGCTATGTTCAGGTCTCTACAGAGATGTTCGATCTGGTTCAAGTCCGGGCTCTGGTTGGGCCACTCTAAGGACATTCAGAGACTTGTCCCGAAGCCACTCCTGGGTTGTCTTGGCTGTGTGCTTAGGGTCATTGTCCTGTTGGAAGGTGAACCTTCACACCAGTCTGAGGTCCTGAGAGCTCTGGAGCAGGTTTTCATCAAGTATCTCTCTGTACTTTGCTCCATTAATCTTTCCCTCGATCATGACTAGGTTCCCAGACCCTGCCACTGAAAAACATCCCCACAGCATGATGCTGCCATCGCTATGCCTCACCGTAGGGATGGTGCCAGATTTCCTACAGATGTGACGCTTGGCATTCAGGCCAGAGTTCAATCTTGGTTTCATCAGACCAGAGAATCTTGTTTTTTTGGAAAACTCCAAGCGGGCATTAATGTGCCTTTTACTGAGGAGTGGCTTCCGTCTGGCCACTCTACCATAAAGGCCTGATTGGTGGAATGCTGCAGAGATGGTTGTCCTTCTGGAAGGTTCTACCATCTCCACAGAGAAACTCTGGAGCTCTGTCAGAGTGACCATCGGGTACTTGTTCACATCCCTGACTAAGGCCCTTCTTCCCCGATTGCTCAGCTTGGCCTGGCGACCAGCTCTAGGAAGAGTCTTGGTGGTTCCAAACTTGTGCCACTGTGTTCTTGGGGACCTACAATCCCGCAATTTCTTGATAACCTTCCCCAGATCTGTGCCTCGACACAATTCTATCTCGGAACTCTACGGCCAATTCCTTCGACCTCATGACTTGGTTTTTGCTCTGACGTGCACTGTCAACTGTGGGACCCTATACAGACAGGTGTGTGCCTTTCCAATCTCATGTCCAATCAATTGAATATACCACAGGTGGACTCCAATCAAGTTGTAGAAACTTCTCAAGGATGATCATTGGAAACAGGATGCACTATTGGTTAGAGCCTGCAAGTAAGCATTTCACTGTAAGGTCTACACCTGTTTCATTCGGCGCACGTGACAAATAAACTTTGATTTGATTTGACCTGAGCTCAATTTTGAGTCTCATAGCAAAGGATCTGAATAATTATATAATTTTTTTTTTTTAATACTTTTGCAAAAATGTCTTAAAACCTGTTTTCGCTTTGTCATTATGGGGTATTGTGTGTAGATTGAATAGGATTTTTTTTAAATGTTATCAATTTTAGAATAAGGCTGTAACGTAACAAAATGTGGAATAAGTGAAGGGGCTTGAATACTATCCGAATGCACTTTATCTATGTCTGTGGTTGTGAGAACTCATTATCAGTTAGAGGCTAGAGCTGCTCTTTCTATGCAAATCGCCTTTCCCTGCTGAGTTGCCAGATTTGCACATTTCCTAATTATGACCCATAAGCTCCGAGCTCTTCCCCTCTGCCTGCATTTCCTCCTCAACCCATTGGGTTGCCAGATTCTCAGATCTCTTAATTACTTCTAGTATAGCACAGGACACAGACGTCACTCTCATGATAGAACTAACTGTGTTCCAGTTAATGTGTTGGTGTAGTATGGGGTGCTCTCCATGGGTATGAATGGGTTAGGAATTACTTGCAGACTTGGTTGGTGAAGTCTTGTTTGCTGTCCGTCGCGCTATTTGAGTACGTCTTCACTGTCTAAAGAAAAACGTATTTAAAAAAAAAACATTTATTTAAAGCAGTAACTCAGTGTGTTCTGACCATTTCATGACTCTAGGACCAAGAAAATGTATTCAAAATGTCATACTGAAGTTTCATAATTGTATGTTCGTTAATGGGAATATATTTTCAATTTCCTTTTTTTTTTTTTTTTTTTTAAAGATAAGAGGTTTTCATCAGACAGCGATAATGTGCTACTTCTGATGGGTTGCCAAACTCATTAGCAAGATCCTCTGTGTCTTCTATTTTATGGGTTGCCTTATACTCCCCCTTCTTGCCTGTACACAATACCAGGCTGCCACTTCCACACATCAGATAAATCACTACTTCTCATGACAAACAAATCATTCCCTCAATCAGTTGTGATCAGCGGTGGGTGGGGATGGAATTGGTCTTGTTAGGCTGTTGCATTATCAGTAGTCTATACAGCACATCACACCGTTACTAAATCGTAGCTTGCGTGGTGCATGGGGATATAAAGGCTTGTTAGGATGGTAACACCTCCATCTTGGTTGGTGTTGAAAGTTGGTCCAGAGCGCGCACGCACACACGCGCACGCACACGCACGCATACACCTCTTCTGATGATTTATCAGGTAAAATGGGCCTGCGTTGTTTATGCCAGTTAAAATTGCCTCCTCTGTTCAGTTAGGTGGTGATTTGAATGCAGCCCATGATTTCCAGCGCAGCACATTACAGCGGCGCTCTGGAGTTCAGTTATACAGTACATCAAAGTGAGAGCTCAGTTTATTTCTGATTAATTTATCGCTTTACTGTGGCTCCTTCCCAAATGGCATCCTATGACCCATGTAGTGAACGACTTTTGGGCCAGGGCCCATAGGGCTCTGGTCAAATGTAGTGCCCCATGAATATGGTGCTATTTGGGACACATTCTGTGTTGCTGTCTGAAGACACGGAAGGAATTATACCTAGACCAAAGATCCAAATCAGTTTGACAGGCTCTTCCTGCAGCACAACATATCAAAGTATAAAACAGTTATAGAGTATTTTCTAGCCCTTTGACGTGTACGATCACATATTTGTGATCATTGTTGAGTGGTCCCTGAAGCGTACCATCGCAAATATGTGATTGGAACAGTAGCAACAGAACGTATGATGCAACAAGCGTGTCTAAAGCGCATTGTTGTCTGAAAAGCAACTAAAAATGTATTGTACTGATGGGAAATAAAGGTTTCACAACTCTATTCCTCAATGTCACCTTTATTGTAAAAGATAAATGCTAATTTCATCATCCAAGCATCAAACGGAACACCTCCAGAGCCAAACTCAATCCATAAACCAGTGTAAATAACAGGTTGCGCTGACAAAAAAACTAAACATAAGTTAGCGGCCTAACAGCTAGACTTGTTTACAATGTACCATATCTCTGGTGAGCACAAGGTAGAAATGTAATTTTATTTAGAAAAGAGAAGCGTGTCAGCTAAGCTAACAGCAGCTATGCTACAGTAGAAACGACAATACGATATACAGAAAATGAGGCAGTTACTTTGAAAGGAACACACACACATGTCCACAGTTATTATTTGTAAGGAAAAGAATAATGAAGGGCGCCAGCCAGAAAAAGTGCCAGGGGTAAAACGTTTGTGCAAGGCCTGTTCTGACAAGAGATAAGAAAATGTCTGCATACTTGATCTGGGGAAACACTGAGGAAGTGCTTCAGCTCCCGTTGAAGAGAGAAGTTAGTCCGGCTCAAAAATAAATTATCCGCAACAGTGAAGTGGGCTACTTCTTGTGTGAATTAATGAGGAGGCGGAACACACCTCAATTAAAACGGCAAATAGAAAATAAAACTTGTTAGAAAACAATTTTGAAACTGACAAATTGAAACAAAGCCTAGTGCAAATTATTATTTGTAGTTCCGCATTTTGGTTTGGGCACAGTCTAACTTTAATCCAATTAATTTAAACACCAGAGTCATGTACAAAGACGAGTTCATTAAAAGTGAATTCTAGGTAAATAGACATCCTCTTCTCAGAACAAGTACATTCTCCATAAGCCACGAGTGCCTGTCTATTTACTGTATGATTATATTACCATGACTCCAGCTTTGTCTCCCCTACCTCACACATCATCTCTGTCTACCTCACACTCATCTCTCTCTCTACCTCACACTCATCTCTCTCTCTCCCTCTCTGTCGGTCTCCCTCTCTCTCTCTTTCTCTCTCTCTCTCTCTCTCTCTCTCTCTCTCTCTCTCTCTCTCTCTCTCTCTCTCTCTCTCTCTCTCTCTCTCTCTCTCTCTCTCTCTCTCTCAGCCTGTTTCACAGTGCTGTGTCTGGAGGCTAGCCAGATGGAAGAATTAATCACACTAATACAGCGTGTAGAAGACCTTGTTAAAACCTCTGTATTGCTTTTTTTCTATATTCATTATGATTAAAATATTTCCGCTGCATTTGCCATAGGCAACTTGTGCAGTCGGTCAAAAGAGCATAATTGAAAAGCAGGAAATCAGAACAGAACCTGTAGGAACTCCAAGGTAAGAGCCGGCTGTTCAAAATGTGTGACCACCCAAGCCAAAGAGATGCGTCTCAAATTATGTGAGTAAAATTGTGCACACACACACACAAACCCACACAAGCACACCCATACAGGCACACACACACATCAGAATCTATAGCTAAAGCGAATCTAATGTGATTTACTAACGGAGCCTTTTGCAAGCACCACACAAAATCACGCACACATACAAGTAGAACAATATTAAATTGCTCCATGTTTTCCATCCTAAGAGCACACACACACCTGCATACATACACCGCCGCATGTGGCAGGGGCTACAGTCCATTACGGATTACAAACCAAGACACAGCAGTGATCTGCCCAATGACACCTCTCTACCAGAGGAACTCAATGCATTTTATGCATGCTTCGACAAAAACAACATCTATCTGTGCATGAGGGCCCCCGCCGACCCAGAGTACTGGGTGATCTCGCTCGCCGAGGCCGCCATGAGTACGTCGAACCCAGATGATGAGGGTAGGCATCATCCCCTCTGTCATGCTGACCCTCAACACGGGGGCCCCATAGAGGTGTGTGCTCCAACTCAAACATCATCATCAAGTTTTCTGACGACACAACGGTGGTAGGCCTGATCACCGGCGATGATGAGACAGCCTACAGTGAGGAGGTCAGTGCCCTGGCAGTGTGGTGCCATGACAACAACCTCAACGTCAGTAAGACCAAAGAGTTGATCTTGGACTACAGTAAATGGGGGGGGGAAACTTTCACATTTTCAATAACGGAGCAACAATTCTGAAACCAACAGGCTCTTGAACAGCTTCTATCCCCAATCCATAACACTCCTAGCTAGATGATAGCACTCCTAGCTCGCCCTCCAAATACACCTCTGCTGTTTTCAATCAAGATCTCAGAGATCACTGCCTCATTGCCTGCATCCGTAATGGGTCTGCGACCAAACGACCACCCCTCATCACTGTCAAACGCTCCCTAAAACACTTCTGTGAGCAGGCCTTTCTAATCGACCTGGCCGGGGTATCCTGGAATGACATTGACCTCATCCCGTCAGTAGATGATGCCTGGCTATTCTTTAAAAGTGCCTTCCTCACCATCTTAAATAAGCATGCCCCATTCACAAAATTTAGAACTAGGGATAGATATAGTCCTTGGTTCACTCCAGACCTGTCTGCCCTTGACCAGCACAAAAACATCCTGTGGCGTTCTGCATTAGCATCGAATACCCCCCGTGATATGCAACTTTTCAGGGAAGTTAGGAACAAATATACACAGGCAGTTAGGAAAGCAAAAGCTAGTTTTTTCAAACAGATATTTGCATCCTGTAGTACTAACTCAAAAAAGTTCTGGGACACTGTAAAGTCCATGGAGAATAAGAGCACCTCCTCCCAGCTGCCCACTGCTCTGAGGCTAGGAAACACTGTCACCACCGATAAATCCACTATAATTGAGAATTTCAATAAGCATTTCCCTACGGCTGGCCATGCTTTCCACCTGGCTACCCCTACCCCGGTCAACAGCCCGGCACCCTCCACAGCAACCCGCCAAAGCCCCCACCATTTCTCCTTCACCCAAATCCAGATAGCTGATGTTCTAAAAGAGCTGCAAAACCTGGACCCCTACAAACCAGCCGGGCTAGACAATCTGGACCCTCTCTTTCTAAAATGATCTGCCGAAATTGTTGCAACCCCTATTACTAGCCTGTTCAACCTCTCTTTCGTATCGTCTGAGATTCCCAAAGATTGGAAAGCTGCCGCGGTCATCCCCCTCTTCAAAGGGGGTGACACTCTAGACCCAAACTGCTACAGACCTATATCTATCCTACCCTGTCTTTCTAAGGTCTTCGAAAGCCAAGTTAACAAACAGATTACCGACCATTTCGATTCCCACCGTACCTTCTCCGCTATGCAATCTGGTTTCAGAGCTGGTCATGGGTGCACCTCAGCCACGCTCAAGGTCCTAAACGACATCATAACCGCCATCGATTAGAGACATTACTGCGCAGCCGTATTCATCGACCTGGCCAAGGCTTTCGACTCTGTCAATCACCACATTCTTATTGGCAGAATCGACAGCCTTGGTTTCTCAAATGATTGCCTCGCCTGGTTTACCAACTACTTCTCTGATAAAGTTCGTTGTGTCAAATCGGAGGGCTTGTTGTCCGGACCTCTGGCAGTCTCTATGGGGGTGCCACAGGGTTCAATCCTCGGGCCGACTCTCTTCTCTGTATACATCAATGATGTTGCTCTTGCTGCTGGTGATTATCTGATACACCTCTACGTAGACGACACCATTCTGTATACTTCTGGCCGCTCTTTGGACACTGTGTTAACTAACCTCCAGACGAGCTTCAATGCCATACAACTCTCCTTCCGTGGCCTCCAACTGCTCTTAAACGCAAGTAAATCTAAATGCATGCTATTCAACCGATCACTGCCCGCACCTGCTCGCCCGTCCAGCATCTCTACTCTGGACAGCTCTGACTTAGAATACGTGGACAACTACAAATACCTAGGTGTCTGGTTAGACTGTAAACTCTCCTTCCAGACTCACATTAAGCATCTCCAATCCAAAATTAAATCTAGAATCGGCTTCCTATATCGCAACAAAGCATCCTTCACTCATGCTGCCAAACATACCCTCGTAAAACTGACCATCCTACCGATCCTCGACTTCGGTGATGTCATCTATAAAATATCCTCCAACACTCTACTCAACAAACTGGATGCAGTCTATCACAGTGCCATCCGTTTTGTCACCAAAGCCCCATACACTACACACCATTGCGACCTGTACGCTCTCGTTGGTTGGCCCTCGCTTCATACTCGTCGCCAAACCCACTGGCTACAGGTTATCTACAAGTATCTGCTAGGTAAAGCCCCGCCTTATCTCAGCTCATTGGTCACCATAGCAGCACCCACTCGTAGCATGCGCTCCAGCAGGTATATCTCACTGGTCACCCCCAAAGCCAATTCCTCCTTTGGTCGTCTTTCCTTCCAGTTCTCTGCTGCTAATGACTGGAACGAACTGCAAAAATCTCTGAAGTTGGAAACACTTATCTCCCTCACTAGCTTTAAGCACCAGCTGTCAGAGCAGCTCACAGATTACTGCACCTGTACATAGCCTATCTATAATTTAGCCCAAACAACTACCTCTTCCCCTACTGTATTTATTTATTTATTTTGCTCCTTTGCACCCCATTATTTCTATTTCTACTTTGCACATTCTTCCACTGCAAATCTACCATTCCAGTGTTTTTAATTGCTATATTGTATTTACTTCGCCACCATGGCCTATTTATTGCTACCTCCCTTATCTCACCTCATTTGCTCACATTGTATATATACTTATTTTTCTACTGTATTATTGACTGTATGTTTTGTTTATTCCATGTGTAACTCTGTGTTGTTGTATGTGTCGAATTGCTATGCTTTATCTTGGCCAGGTCGCAGTTGCAAATGAGAACTTGTTCTCAACTAGCCTACCTGGTTAAATAAAGGTGAAATTATTATTTTTTTATTTTTTTAATAGCCAAAAAATGGCTACACGGACCATCTACATTGACCCTTCTATTGTATTTTTGCACTGACTATGCACACTCACGCACACGCACACTGACAATCCAACACACACATACTCACACACACAGACACACTCACATAAAATCATCATATTCGCTGCTGCTACTCTATTTATCCTATATCCTGATGCTTAGTCACCTTACTTCTATACATATCTACCCCTACCATTCTAGTATCCCTGCACATTGGAAATATGATATAGGCACTGACCCTGTATAGAGCTTCTTACTTTCTCGTGTTCTTCTTATTCTATTTCTTGTATGTTTCTGTTCTACTTTACTTCATGTGACATACTACTGATACTGAGTACTGCATTGTTGGGAAAGAGGTTGCAAGAAAGAAATTTCACTGTACTTGTGCAGGTGACGATATTAAACTTGAGACAAATCTACAGCGTATCCTCAAGAAATGATCTTCAGTCTCATGCTCTTCCTTTTGACTGAGAAACAAACATACAAACACACATGGACCAAATCCAAATGAAATTTCCACAGGAATATCATGCATCTTTAGAGGGCCACGCACATATACACACACACACATCACGCACACACACGTGCTCAAGACAACCACACAAGGCACAAAGAAACACAGACATGCACTCACACAAATCTCTGAACCAAAACAAAATGAAAATCCTCATGCATTGTTGTGGCCCATCTTTCTTGTGCCACACCCTCTACACCCCCACATAACACATAATAAATGACATAATTCTTTCCTTGCACCAGAGGATGATAACAATGCCTTTTGAAATCTGTGTGTGTTTTGTGGATGCCCCAGGCAGGGCAGTCCCGTCCTTGGATTGGTGCTAGCTCTGTTAGTCAAATCAAATCAAATGTATTTATGATGCCCTTTTTACATCAGCAGATGTCACAAAGTGCTTATACAGAAACCCAGTCTAAAACCCCAAACAGCAACCAATGCAGATGTAGGAGCACGGTGGCTAAGAAAAACTCCCTAGAATGGCAGAAACCTAGGAAGAAACCTAGAGAGGAACCAGGCTCTGAGGGATGGCCAGTCCTCTTCTGGCTGTGCCAGGTGGAGATTATAAGAGTACATGTCCATTAAGGCCAGATCGTTCCGCAAGATGTTCAAATGTTTATAGATGACCAGGGTCAAATAATAATCACAGGGGTTGTAGAGGGTGCAACAGGTCAGCACCTCAGTAGTAAATGTCAGTTGGCTTTTCATAGCTGATCATTCAGAGGTCAAGACAGCAGGTGCGGTAGAGAGGGAGAGAGAGGGAGAGATGGGAGCATAGTTAAGTTCACACAGGACACCAGATAAGACAGGAGAATTTCACAAGATAGGACAGACTGACCCTAGCCTCCCAGCACATAGACATTTGCAGCATAGATACTGGAGGCTGAGACAGGGGGAGGATACCCCCGGACAGGGCCAACCAGGCAGGATATATCCCCACCCACTTTACCAAAGCACAACCCCCACTCAACTAGAGGGATATCAGCAGACCACCAACTTACTACCCTGAGACAAGGCTGAGTATAGCCCATGAAGATCTCCTCCACTGCACAAGCCCAAGGGTCAACCACGATACAATTTAGCATTCGACGTCCATCGATGTCTGAGGACGTCGGGCAATGACGTGGAAACTGGCCTCTAAGGGCAACATTGAGAGCTTTTACCTTTAAGTAGGTTTACGTTTTGCTAGGGTGTTCTGGATGGGGATGGGTGTAAGCATCTGTTTTTGGAAAGTCGTTTTTTATATTTTTGGGCTAGGCTTGAAACAAAAATATAAAAATTTGATGCCTTGGGACTTGACTTTGACTTGAGACTGATGACTTGAAATGATCTGGCCAGGTTTTGTAATGTTACGTCACTCATTTTGTGGACCAGAGTCTACGTGGATTCATTTACACACAGCCAGACAGTAGCCGCAGCATCGCCCTTGCAAAAGAAATCTGCAACAGATTGGCAAGTGAAACGCACACTCAACACTCTGATTGGACCAGCAAACTGTCAATCAACACAGGTTGAGTGAGCTAGCGAACAGATTTCTGATTTTGCTGTACAGTTATATGATCGGGTGCAGTGTAAACATCAAATTGTAGGGAGAGAGGATTGGCACAATAAAGTATTATGTAGTTCCAAAAATTGTTTGATGATCAAGAATATTAACTGTTTACTTTGCAAGCTAACCAGCATTGGGGTAACAATTACTAGCATAGGTCTACTGGTATTTTTGGTATGTAACAATTGCTTGATATTTATAATTTACTTATGACGCTGGCATTCATTTAGAATTTGTTGTTAAAAACAAATAGTACTGTGGCTGTTCACTTGCACTCTCCAAACTCCCGCCAGTGGAGAGTGCTCTTTTTCTCTTGTTGAAATATTTGCTGTTATTGTCACACATTTAAATGCATAGGCCCTATGTGGTAAATCTATATTCCATATAATACTACAACAATTGCGAGCGTTTCATCCTTCCATCCCGTACCATTTATTGCAACACATAGACATTTCTGTTTCATGTTTGATCGGCCTACGATACATTTTCATTTTATAGCCAACAATTTCTTAGCCTCGATAAATAGGCAAAGATTTGCATGTACAGATTTTTTTTTATTTTTTACAAAACTCGTGACTTGCTCTTAGAACGCACCACTTGGACTTGACTCTAGTCTTGACCCATTCTACTTGGTGCTCGACTTGAGACTCGAACCTTGTGACTTGAGACTTGCTCGTGACTCGAATAATAGTGACATGGTCCCACCTCTGCTATTGGGTGGCGAAACAATGTATTCCTCCAATGAACTTTCCCCTTTGAAGTCTGAACAATGACCTTGCAGTTTGGTTGTTTGTTATTTTATAGCACAGTGGCTCCTGTACATTTTCTATACCCTAAAGATTGTTGATTTATCTTCTATTTCATTCACACCTCAGCCTTTTTGCTTCCTTTTTTACTTATCTTACCATTAGATGTATGCGGCAGCTAAGACAGTCGCTGTTCAGTATTTCACTCTGTAGAGAACGCATATTCGGTGAAGAAGGAGAATGAAAGTTGCAATATCCAATAGGCCTATGAGTTTTTGTCTGACAAAGAATAAAATGACATTGAACTTCCATTGCTCTCCATGGTTAACTGAATAAAAATATCCAGTTTGGCTCTCATATGTGGCTGACTATGGCTTGAACACAGGACTCCGGCGCTACAAGACTTTGTTAGCCCACTGAACTGAAGCCCATGCATACGCTTGGGGAGATAACACAAGTATTCAAGTGCAAGGTTGTTCATCGCAGACGCAGACAGGACTTTATCTCTCAGCTGTAAAAATATGCCCTGGATTCGTTTTGAGCTGGAGGTTGGGTTGTCTATATCCCCTCCGTTACACATCGACCTTGGTCGGATTGTGAGGCAGCTGCGACACTATACTTCTTACCTACACATGACGTGGGTGAAATAGAGAAGAGTAGATGGTCGGCCTTTATAGTCCAGCACCCAGCTTTAGCCGACCACAGGGATTAGTGTTGATCACGTGTCCATCCTCTCCTGATGGGCCACGGGTAAAATCAATAAAGTCACTCAGCTCTCAGCCTCCTCCCCATAGCCCCACAGTACAGAGGACTGTCTGCTGCAGGGGAGAGATCAATGACCAACCCAGAGGCACCTACAGAATCCAATTATACCTCTGGAGCACCAAGCATCCATCTCACTGACACACACATATAACATGTAGCCTACAGACAGGCAGGCATGTGCATACACACACATATATACCGTGAAGCATACCCATACTAGATAGGCAGGGATGCACGCACATACACACACCCTGGCGAAAACACAGATACACAAGCTGACATACAGTCGTGGCCAAAAGTTTTGAGAATGACACAAATAATAATTTCCACAAAGTTTGCTGCTTCAGTGTCTTTAGATATTTTTGTCAGATGTTCCTATGGAATACTGAAGTATAATTACAAGCATTTCATAAGTGTCAAAGGCTTTTATTGACAATTACATGAATATTTGCAGTGTTGACCCTTCTTTTTCAAGACCTCTGCAATCAGCCCTGGCGTGCTGTTAATTAACTTCTGGGCCACATCCTGACTGATGGCAGCCCATTCTTGCATAATCAATGCTTGGAGTTTGTCAGAATGTGTGGGTTTTTGTTTGTCCACCCGCCTCTTGAGGATTGACCAAAAGTTCTCAATGGGATTAAGGTCTGGGGAGTTTCCTGGCCATGGACCCAAAATATCAATGTTTTGTTCCCCAAGCCACTTAGTTATCACTTTTGCCTTATGGCAAGGTGCTCCATCATGCTGGAAAAGGCATTGTTCGTCACCAAACTGTTCCTGGATGGTTGGGAGAAGTTGCTCTTGGAGGATGTGTTGGTACCATTCTTTACTCATGGCTGTGTTCTTTGGCAAAATTGTGAGTGAGCCCACTCCCTTGGCTAAGAAGCAACCCCACACACACATGAATGGTCTCAGGATGCTTTACTGTTGGCATGACACAGGACTGATGGTAGCGCTCACTTTGTCTTCTCCAGACAAGCTTTTTTCCGGATGCCCCAAACAATCGGAAAGGGGATTCATCAGAGAAAATGACTTTACCCCAGTCCTCAGCAGTCCAATCCCTGTATCTTTTTCAGAATATCTGTCTGTCCCTGATGTTTTTCCTGGAGAGAAGTGGCTTCTTTGCTGCCCTTCTTGACACCAGGCCATCCTCCAAAAGCCTTCGCCTCACTGTGTGTGCAGATGCACTCACACCTGCTTGCTGCCATTCCTGAGCAAGCTCTGTACTGGTGGTGCCCCGATCCCGCAGCTGAATCAACTTAGGAGACGGTCCTGGTGCTTGCTGGACTTTCTTTGGGCACCCTGAAGCCTTCTTCACAACAATTGAACCGCTCTCCTTGAAATTCTTGATGATCTGATAAATAACCTGAGCGGAAACCAGACTGCATACCCGAGAGAATACTATAGACATCAAGAAAGCCAGTCAGTTGATTATTGACAAGTTTTTCCAACACTTTTGATAAACAGGGCAAAATAGAAATAGGCCTATAACAGTTAGGATCAGCTTGATCTCCCCTTTAAATAAAGGACAAACCGTGGCTGCCTTCCAAGCAATGGGAACCTCCCCAGAAAGGAGAGACGGGTTAAAAAGGTCGGAGATAGGCTCGGCGATGATAGGGGCAGCAACCTTAAAGAAGAAAGGGTCTAAACCATCTGACCCAGATGTTTTTTGGGGGTCAAGTTTCAGGAGCTCCTCTAGCACCTCGGACTCGGTGACTTCCTGCAGGTAGAAACTTTGTAGCGGGGCAGGGGGAAAAAGAAAGAGAAGCATCAGGGATAGTCACATTAGAAGGGGTGGGAGATGAGGAAATGGTGGATGGGAAAGGAGGCATGGCTGAGTCAGTAATACAGTGGTGTTACACATCAGGCCTTCAAGTCACATTATACTGGCTGGTGAAGTGATGTGTAATTATTTTCGAAATCCAGACATCATTTTATTCACCCGCAACATGCATTCAGAATAACTACAAGGGTTAGGAACTCTGATAAGGTAAACTGGAACAACCATTTCAGTAACGGGTCCAACTAACTGATTGGATTAGTTAAAAATTAATGCTATTTATCTTTGTGCAATTCACAAATAGCGATTAAATATTCACTTACTTTTTGAAAATCTTCCTTTGATTTGTCATCCAAAGTGTCCCAGCTATAACATGTAATCTCGTTTTGTTAGATAAAATCCTTCTTTATATTCCAAAAGGTCTGTTTAGTTGGCGCCATCGATTTGAGTAATCCACTCGTTCAACATGCAGTGAAAGGAATCCAAAAATCTACCGCTAAACTTTGTTAAAACAAGTCAAAATACGTTTCTATTGACTCCTCAGATACCCTAAAATGTAATCAAACTATAATATTTCATACAGAAAGAAGTATGTTCAATAGGAAACCAAAATTAGCAGGTGTGTCTTGTCTTCATCGAGCGCACAAACGCGAATTTCCAATAGTGAATCCCAATACTAAAACTACTATTTCTTACTCGTATTGGAAGAAACAAGCCTGAAACCTTAAACATAGAGTGCTGACACCATGTGGATGCCATAGGAATTGCACACTGGGAGCTAGATTTCATTATTACCCTATACTTTCCATTGTAAGGCTCTCAAAAGAAAAGAAATTCTGGTTGGTTTTTCTTTGGATTTTCTCCTACCATATCTATTGTGTTATAGTCTCCTACATTTCTACAAACTTCAACGTGTTTTCTTTCCAATGGTACCAATTATATGCATATCCTGGCTTCAGGGCCTGAGTAACAGGCAGTTTACTTTGGGCATGTCAGTCAGGCGGAAATTGAGAGAAAAGGACCCTAGCCTGAGATTAGGTTT
Organism: Salvelinus alpinus; assembly: GCF_045679555.1. Taxonomy (NCBI): domain Eukaryota; kingdom Metazoa; phylum Chordata; class Actinopteri; order Salmoniformes; family Salmonidae; genus Salvelinus; species Salvelinus alpinus. The sequence goes on from NC_092109.1 coordinate 7,411,453, forward strand.
TAAGACCAACACTGGTGTTATTTACACTACTGAATGTAAATTTCACTCTAGTAGTGTGAATTTAACTCCTGAATCAACACTAGAAATGTTACACCGAAAGATCAACTGCTATGTACGCATGGCACAGTGCCATATCATCCTCTGCTCCATAAGTTGATGTTATTTCAGCTGGCTGCACAAACTACATCACAGTCTGTCACACCGCACATTTTCACCTGTCAATATCTATTATATTAATTTTGAGGAGGGAGGAAATTGTGGGTATAGTCGACATATATTATATCAGTGTCTGGGAAAAGAGCATTGGTGTGTGACAGCTTTGTGTTGACAGTCACAGAGAAACCTCAAAATATAAGGACTTGTTTATATCATGACACAAGGCGAGAGCCAGATGCAGACACAGGAGGCAGATGGTTGGAGTTGAAGATGTTTAATAAGAGAATGGTCGTGGACAGGCAAAAGGTCAAACCAGTTCAGAGTCCAGGAGGTACAGAGTGGCGGACAGGCTCGAGGTCAAGGCAGGCAGAATGGTCAGGCAGGCGGGTACAAAGTCCAGAAACAGGCAAGGATCAAAACCGGGAGGACTAGAAAAATGAGAATAGCAAAGGCAGGAGTACGGAAAAACCGCTGGTTGACTTGGAACATACAAGACAAACTGGCACAAAGAGACAGGAAACACAGGGATAAATACACTGGGGAAAACAAGCGACACCTGGAGGGGGTGGAGACAATCACAAGGACAGGTGAAACAGGTCAGGGCGTGACAGTTGATGTGCAGGTGGCCATTGGACACAGACAGATGTCTTTAACCCATAAGAGTATGAGCCTGGTCTAAGCCGGGGGGGTTCTACTAAACTAAGCTAAATTATTTTTCGAAGTTCATACCAAGAGAGGGAGGGGGGTTATACTAAGTTATATGGAATTGTTTTAAGAAGGTCATACAAAGTATTATTTTGCTATTTGATTTTGAATTGTAAGATTTTTGAAGTGTAAAAAATTGTGTTGGGCCTTATTGCTATTAGCACATCCAAATGCATTGAATAACAGATTCACTACATGGAAAAACAGATAGTCCCCCCCCCAACAAATATTTTGGAAGTTCGTCCTGAAGTGCCTGTTCTGTATCTGAGACATATAAGAAAGATCAGGAAACATATATATTTTTTCACATGTACACTGAACAAAACATTTAATGCAACATGCAACAATTTCAAAATATTTTACTGAGTTGCAGTTCATATAATGAAATCAGTCAATTTAAATGAATTCACCAGGCCCTAATCTCTCGATTTCACATGACTGGGAATACAAATGTGCATCTGTTGGTCACAGGTAGGGGAGTGGATCAGAAAACCAGTCCAAATCTGGTGTGACCACCATTTGCGACACATCTCCTATGCATAGAGTTGATCAAGCTGTTGATTGTGGCCTGTGGAATATTGTCCCACTCCTCTTCAATGGCTGTGTGAAGTTGCTGGATTTTGGTGCGATCTGGAACACGCTGTCGACCCAGAGCATCCCAAACATGCTAAATAGAGGACATGTCTGGTGAGTATGCTGGCCATGGAAGAACTGGGACCTTTTCAGCTTTCAGGAATTGCGTACAGATCCTTGTGACATGGGGCCATGTTCATCATGCTGAAACATCAGGTGATGGCGGCGGATGAATGGCATGACAATGGGCCTCAGGATCTCACTGTATCTCTGTGCATTCAAATTGCCATCGATAAAATGCAATTGTGTTCATTGTCCATAGCTTATGCCTGCCCATACTATAACTCCACCGCCACCATGGGGCACTCTGTTCACAATGTTGACATCATCAAACCTCTCGCCCACATGCTGTCTGCCATCTGCCCGGTAGAGTTGAAACCAGGATTCATTCGTGAAGAGCACTTAACTCCAGCAGGGTGCCAGTGTCGAGCATCTTGCCGCTGAAATCGGTGAGGACGATGAGCACGCAGATGAGCTTCCCTGAGACGGTTTCTGACAGTTTGTGCAGAAATTCTTCAGTTGTGCAAACGATCAGTTTCATCAGCTGTCCGGGTTGCTGGTCTCAGACGATCTCACAGGTGAAGAAGCCTTCTGTTGAAGTCCTGTGACGTAACTCCACCTTTCCTATTCATAATATTATTAACAAAGATATTTCCTTTTTCAATGTTTTGTTTTAGAAAGGGCGATATTTAAAAAATGGTTCCATTTTCAATTAACTGAAAGTGAAGGGTTGTAATCTGGATAAAGGGAGAAGGGTCATTTTTAAACAAGGGGTGAACCATTCTTACTAATCTACTGGAGAACCAGTGTGGGTTTAAGTATAGCTTTTGTATGATTGATGCTTTTAGTGAGAGGTTTAATGCTTTAATATTAAATAATTTTAGCCCCCCAAAGTCACATTAATTATAGAAATATGCACGTTGCATTTTGTCTAGCTTGCCGTTTCAAATGAAGTGAAATATTTTTTGCTCAAATAATTTAAAAGACAAGTTGTTCAGCGCAGGCAGGGCCATAAGTAAATGGGTAAACTGGGATATGACTAAATACTTTATTAGTGTGATTTTACCTTTCCATGGCAGCAAGACCTTATCTATTTTTGCTAACTTTCTGTTGAATCTCTGTGTAGTAAGTTTCTTTATTTCTGTAGGGATATGAATACGGAGTGTGTCCACTTCACCAGGAATTTTTTTGGGTAAAGTACATGGTAATGTAAAACTTGTATTTTTTTGTGAACCAATACGTAACATGGTACATCTTCATTTCGGTTGTAATCCAGAGACGTTCAAAAAATTATCTAGATCCTCTATGCAGGGATCCTGATAGCGGATTTAAGAGGAAACTTCAGCGTACAAAAATTTGTCATCAGCGTACAATGACACCATTGTTTTTAAGCCCTGCATTTCTAGCCCCTCTATATTAATGTTGGGTCTGATTTGAATAGCTAACATTTCGATGGCTATAATAAATAGATATGCCGACAGTGGACAACCTTGTTTTCCTCCTCTTGACAGTTTAATAATTTCTGAGAATTTATTATTTTACACCTAGGGTTACTATATATAACTTTAACCCATTGTATAAGTGATTCTCTGAAAATAAGTCCAGGCATTTATATATAAATTCTAGCTGTACTTTATCAATAGCCGTTTCAAAATCTTCTATAAATACCTCATCTGATTTTCTAGATTTTTCATAGTGTTCTAATGTTTCAAGTACTTGTCTTATATTATCTCCAATGCATCATCCAAGTAAAAAACCTGTCTGATCACGATGAATAATATCTGAAAATACCTATTTAATTCTATGCGCTATGCCATTTGCTAGGATTTTTGCATCACAACATTGAAGTGAAGAGGCCTCCCTGATAGTTTACAATTTTTATAGGAGTGGTTTAAACATAATAATAGTGGTCCTTTGAGTACATCAAAATGGCTCCCGAATGGCGCAGCGGTCCAAGGCACTGCATCTCAGTGCTAGAGATGTCACTACAGACCGTGGTTCAATCCTGGGCTGTATCACAACTGGCTGTGATTGGGAGTCCCATAGGATGGCACACAATTGGCCACACGTTGTCCGAGTTAGGGGAGTTAGGGTTAATTTAATTTACTTGCCTAGTTAAATAAAGGTTAAATAAAAAAATATATATATCACCACTTTATTTTAACTTCTTAGGGATAGGGGGCAGTATTCGGAAGTTCAGATGACTGACATGCCCAAAGTAAACCGCTTGTTACTCAGGCCCAGAAGCTAGGATATGCATATAAGTTGTATTATTGGATAGAAAACACTCAGAGGCTTCTGAAACTGGTAAAATAATGTCTGTGAGTATAACAGAACTGATATGGCAGGCAAAAACCCGAGGAGAATCCATCCAGATTTTTTTGTTTGTTGAGGTGACCACCATTTAAATCCTCCCAGATTGCAGTTCATATGGCTTACACTAGATGTCAACAGTCTTTAGAAAGGGTTTCAGGCTTGTTTTTTGAAAAATGAGCTAGAATTTGTCGTTTCTGACTTTTGTGACGCCTCTGCTGGGTTGGAAAATGTTTTTAATACTTTGTGTGTGGGCGCTGTCCTCAGATAATCGCATTGTATGCTTTCGCCGTAAAGCCTTTTTGAAATCTGACAACGCGGTTGGATTAACAAGAAGTTATGCTTTTAAACGATGTAAGACACTTGTATGTTCATGAATGTTTAATATGACGATTTTTGTATTTTGAATTTCGCGCTCTGCAATTTCACCGGATGTTGTTGAGGTGGGACACTAGCGCCCCACCTATCCCAATTAAGTTACGAATCTGCAAAACATACGTTAAAATAATTCAGAACACATTATATGTTACAAATTCTAACTAGGTGGCTAGGCAATTTTTATTAAAGACCATGCTTTTTTCAGCGGAAACTGAATCCAGTAACAAGTCAATGTGATTCTGAACATTTCATATGCAAATGCACCAGAGAAACTGCAGCATGATGCCTACTCGCTGTCAAATTATTCAAATCCTCTCTGACAATGGCCCTCTGACTGAAGCTGTCACGGTGGTCTCTGCTCGCAGCTCCTCCAAATTGGCGGAGGAGGTAAATTGCCAGCGTGATGGCAACTGAGGTGGTCTGAGGCGACCGTCGTAGCTTGGCTGCTCATTTAGCGATGGAATGTCTCATGCGATTTCAGGGCTTCAATGGGCATCATTTTTGTTTGATTGTTTGATTTAGTGGCGAAGGGTCTTTGAAAAGAAGATAATCTAGTATTTGCAAATTAATTGGAGTTCTAATGCCAGTTAGAGAATTCAATCCAAATATCATTAGCGTGCGAATTTCTACCAGGTATAGCAGAGTAAGAGTTGCTTCAGCAGTGAATAACTCATTTACATGACATTGACCAACGTTAGCCGTCTTTTGGATCTTTTGACCTAGCCAGGCTGTCTGCAAGTGTCTTCTTTTGCAGAGAAAGGAAAGATAACAATCTCTCACCCAAAATAACATGGTGGTAGTCATAGAAAGGAGGAGTCACAATGACGTTTTTCACCCCAATCAGTAACATTTTTCTCTCCAAAGGTGTAATTTCATCTGTGAATGTCTCATCAAAGTCTCATCTCAGACCGACACCTCTGACAGTGTAGCACACACACATGCAGTCATACACACACACACGCACACACACACACACACACACACACACACACACACACACACACACACACACACACACACACACACACACACACACACACAGACACTTGGTCTGCCATGACAACTCACTCAACATCAGCTCCCATAACACAACATCCATGTCATCTGTGTCTGGGTATAGACTAGAGCTTTGTGATTTCTGTCTGTAAATGAACTGCGCTCTACAAATACAATGTATTATTTGTATTAGAGTAGGCCTAGAGCAAAATTCAATTGTGTGATGCTGTCTAATGTTGTATACTGGCCTTCCTCTTAGTGTTTACTCTGACCATGTAGCGTTTCTGCAGAAATTCTACACGGCTAACTTCAAAATGCATATCACTGATGAAATACTGATGAAGCTGAAGCTGAATCTACTCCAGGGTGAACTTGCTACACGCGTTGCTGTGTCCCAGGGAGTAGTGAGCAGAATCCTTTCCTGCTGGATTGACACAATGGAGGAGCACCTGAGCATCTACATTCCATGGCTGCCGAGGGAGACAACCCAGAACACAGTCTCGGTGCTTTAAAGAGATGTTCCCCAACACCACTTGCGTCATCGACTGCTCTGAAACCACTCTTCAGAAAGCACACAATCTCCATTCCAGAGGGAAGTCATACAGCGACTATTATTCCAACAATACTCTCAAGTATTTGGTTGCCATTGCTCCATGTGGACTCGTTATGTTCATTTCTCCTGCATATGGAGGCAGATGCAGTGACAAGTTCATCACCCAAAACTCTGGCTTCCTGGAATACCTTAGGCCTGTTCGATGAAGTTATGGCAGACAGGGGCCTCACCATCCGAGATCTCCTGTATGAGAGGAAGGTCAACTTTGCCATACCGGCCTTCACTCAGAAAGGAGACCAGCTGTCTGATGAGGATGTCACAAGCACGAGAAGGCTAGCTAATGTGCGTATACACGTTGAGAGAGTTATCAGACGACTCAAGGTGTTCAAAATCATCGCCCAGACTGTTCCCATCAACCTGATGCACAAAATGGACAAAGTCCTCAGAATATGTGCAGCACTTGTTAACATGCAGGGTGAGATCCTCCATAAGGATGCCTAGTGAGCAATGAGAATGTTCATACATCTGAAATGTAACTTTATACACTATCATTTCATCCACATGAGATACTACGTGTATATATAGTTTCCTATTTCATCGGAATAAATTTTTATCTTCCTACATTAGAAATGTACTGTCACTTTGCCTGTTCCTGATCATTACAGGCATCCACTAGGTGCTGTTATCATGCCTTCTTAAATCTATTAAAAATGCATTTTCTTCAAAAACCAAAATGTCTCTAACAGACCAAGAGGGAAGACGACAGTTTATCAAGTGCCACACTGTTTTCTTAGTTTGTGCCCCTGGAAAACCAAACCCAGAATCAAACTGAGAACACATTTGACAGCCTTAGACATGCCTGCAACCTTCCAAAATGTTAAGTATCAAAGAAAATGTCAACAAAGTTCAATTTCATAGTGTTTTTTTATTAACACCATAATTTGCCAAGTGCAAGATGATTTACAGTATGCTGAGATAAGTTCATGAAGTGCCATATGAAAAAAGAAAGAGCCATACAAATATTCATAAATCATAAGGAGTTATCCTTAAGTATTAGATAAGCATGTATGAGGCAAGATGTAAAAAAACACCAATAATTGTGCAAACATAATCAGGTAAATGCGCATATGAAGAGAACCGTGCAGGACAACAACAACAAAAAACACCAATCAAGAGTTATGCTTAGATAATAAGGTAGAGATGACAGAGCTTTTACGAGATGAAAAATAGAAAAACTATTTAAAAACACAGAAGTGTTAGGCCCTTAGATGCCACATAGTTGAACATATTTGGAGCACAGAGTTAGTCTGCCTGACTAGAACTCATCTACTATCCTTGGCAGCATATGTGTGAAATAGAATGCCTACAGTTTAGGGATAACATCAGCACAGAAGTTCACATCAAAAGGCACATCAATAACCTGCTCGGATGGAGTCCAGACAAGCAGTTAGCATCTCTCCAGTCCTGTGGAGAACATGCCCATTTGCACCTGCATGTAGTACCCACGGGCTGAGGAACACCATCCATTCACATCGGTGAGTTTGCCAGAAAACAGTCAGAGACTCACACGTCTTACTCAGAACAGGACATTTTTAGTTCTAGAAGTTCTTGAGAGTTTAACACTCCATCTGGGCTTGCAGAAAGCCACAGCTCCTTGACACTCACTACCGTGCCGCTAACAGTTACTCTCCAGACTAAAACCGCAGGTAGCATCACAAGTAGCTAGCTAGTTAAGGAACTAGCTTAGATCAAACGTATCAGTCACAGAAAGGGCAAGTTATGATACACAAAAAGCCAGCGAACTAGCTTCCTTTCATAGTATTGCATCTGCATGACTGCCAGATTTCCCCTGCCCTGCAACACAAGAACACCCCGCAGTCTCTACCGTGCCGACAGATAATACAAGAATCCAGGCAGAATGATGGTGTGTTTTGCTCTGACTGGGCTGCACATCTGCTTTGAGGAACAAGTGAATCAGCACTCGCCCAACTTTGTCACTGTGGAGGTTTTGATATGCCTCTGGGCTTTTGTAGCGCCTCATCTCTGACCCATCCCCCCAGAGACGAGACGAAATGATTTAAGATGGCCTTCGTAGGTGATATGTGGCCATATTTTTCATATCGTCCTCCCACTCTTGAATAAATCCGCGGATGTGGCACAGACTTGCCATTCGACTTTGAAAGGTTTTCTTGGTATGATCCCACAACATTTTGAGCTAGCTAGCTAACGTTTGCAAAATGGAAAAAAACTACACAAAACAGAACGTTCGGACATTGTTTTGTTTCCGTGCTCTTAAATAAGGTGAATATAGGGGTGAATGTGTGTGTCTGTCTACTACGGTGCACTGTCTACCCCCACCTCTCGCCCCTAGTCAAGCTAATTAGGCTGTGCGTGTTTTTGAGTGTAATACCTCACTGTCCCTCCCCTCTACCCCTCATCTCACCTTCTTTCTCTCCCTGAAACTCTCTCTTTTTGTTTTCCTCACCCCCTGACCCTCTGTCTCTCCCTGTATCCCTGTCTCCCTCCCTCCCTGTCTCCCTGTCTTTCCCCTCCTCTCACTCTGTCTCCCCCCTTCACCCCCTGACACTGTCTCTCCCTTCCTGTCTGTCTCGCTCCGTCTCCCCCCTCCTCTCTCCTCTCACCCCATAGGCCATGGTCTCATTATAACATCATTAGCAGAATGACTGGCGGGTCTGTGCTCTGTTTATAGAGACGTAGCTGGAAGAACTCTGTCAGCTTATTTACCCATGATGTCAGGGGAGCAGAGAACAGAGAAACACTGCAGGAACAATTATTCAAGCCTTACTGACTGAGGAAGAAAAAAAGATGAAAGATGTAAATGAAAGACAGGCAGAATAAGAGATGGAGCAGGGGGAAAAAGTGTGGTGTGGTGGATGAGCAGAGAGTAGATATGGGGCAGACAGGTGAAGGACAGGGAGAACAGAGGAGGTAGAGGAGAGGGACAGGGAGATAGGAGGAGAGAGGGCAAAGAGGGACAGGGACAGTGGGAGAGAAGGGGGCAGAGAGTGGTATTGATGAGAGACGGACAGCTGGAGAGTGGAAGATTGAGAGGTGGAGAGAAGGACAGGTTGAGTGGGAGGGAGGGACGGGTGTGTGGGAGAGAAAAGCGGGGACAGGCAGAAAGGGAGAAAGAGTGACTGTGTGCAGAGATAATGAAGGAGAAAAAGCGAGGCTGTGCTCTGAGTGACAGGAGGAGACGGTGACACAGGGAGAGAGGAGAGCCCCAGCGACACACAGACACACAGATGCAACTGCCTATGTTTTATTACCAGGGACGAGGGACAGGAAGGAAATGAAAGGAGAAGAGGAGAGAGGGGTAGAGAAATGAAGGAGCACAGTTTTAATTCATTACTTGACTGTTGCCTTAATGATGATGGGGCCTCTCAGTTTCGGGCTCTGTTTCTTAAATGGTATGATAGATTCAGGCACACACACACGCGCACACACACACACACACACACACACACACACACACACACACACACACACACACACACACACACACACACACACACACACACACACACACACACACACACACACACACACACACACACACACACACACACACACACACACACACACACACACACACACACACACACATCCTCTGGGTGTCTGCCTCCGTCCCTCTGGGCCTTTTTAATTTCCTCTTCTTTCCTTCCTTGGTGTTTTTCTTTGTCTAAGGGTGCCATTCAATCTGTATCGCTGAAGTGTTACAGACTGCACACTAGAAATGTGATGGACATTTCCGATTGAGCGGACATATGCAGGGTTTTTCTGTGAATACAGTCTCTGCCAACGAGAGAACCTTGCCTTTAAATTTCAGTTGGGCTTTAGTGTGGAACTTCCATGATAGGGATTGAATAGAGCCCTCAGCCTCTCTAATTAGAAGGGGGATTAGATGAGGGGATAATGTGTTGTCATCGCAGATTGCTCAGACTACTGTCTGGCTCTGTTCTTTAATAGCTGTTCTCAGACCAGCTTAGCAATCGGCTCTGTAGTATTGACGGATAAACAATAGCTAAGTAGGGAGTCGTATTAGTGTAGGGTGTGATAGCACTATTGGATAGAACACGAAAGTAATTAATGCTTCGGTCATGATAAATAGCCAACTTTGGAAACGTAAACTTTATGTTCTTAGACCGAGTCATTCTTCATCTTAGACCGATTAAGAAACAACTAAATGCCAATGTAGAGCATTCCAAATATTCAAAGTACTTTTATTTGTCTGTGAACTTTCTTTGGACTCCCGGTTCATACAAAATACATAGTAAAAGGCGAGGACTAGCCTACACACAAACAGCAGGACATGAAAACAAAACTTCTAAAACAGCGCAGCTCTCCATGGTGCTGGCTGGCCAGCTATGAAGGAGGATATTGAGAATCTGTTGCCGTGGGCTGTAACTCTCAACTATTAAAAATCCTTCAAACTTGTGAGTCAGTCTTACATATATGTATGTCTGGCCCACACACACACACACACACGCACGCACGTACGCACGCACACACACACACACACACACACACACACACACACACACTACATAACTGGCCGGAGAGCAGGGAGACAGACAAGGCAGAGCAGGGAGAGCAGACAGGCAGGGAGAGCAGAGGGAACAGGCAGAGCAGCCATCCCACCATCTGGGCTAGTGGGGTGTCAGGTGTGGAACTCTACGTGGTTTAGTTTCCAGCTCTTCCAGCTAATCTTTTAGTCCCCGTGGCTACAGAGCCGCCATGACGGGTTTTATAAATCAGGGAGCCAAGACAAATTATAAGAATATGGATGGTGGAGGATTAGGGTCCAATATGGAGGCTAAGGAAGAGAGAGATTCACCACCCTTCTGTTGAAGTGTAAACTTGCAAACTTTACACTTCAATGGTGAGACTCCTTCTACCTAATGATTACACCAATACAACGCTTTTAAATCAATGACGGGAAGTGTGCACCTTAGAGATTTACTCCCAGTTCTTAAAAATTCAGAATCTTTAATATATTTGCTGGAAGCAGTACAGCTTTGCCTGAGGCAGTGTTCATTTTGTCAACAATAACTACGCTGAAAAATATTTCTCAATAACCAATTTTTACTGACAAAAACGAATGACGATAGTGAGACGATGTGCCCGGAAAACTATTACAAATTCATTTTCATTTTAGTTGACAACAATGCAACGAGAGGAGAATTCCATGTGCGACTAATAGTATTCAATTTCACATAACGCTCCTTTTTTTTATCTCCTTTTGATCTGTGTTGTCCAATCATAATCATGTATTTCTTTGCAGAATATAATTGTAATCCTCTCATTGGTCTTTCAGTTGCACGGGCTGATCTGCCCTGCTCTCCCATACACTCACAGCCACCAGGCGGTCACTTCAGTCACTCGTCTCCCCTTTGAACTGATGCAGGCAAGACCAGGGCAGTAACAACATCTGAGGACTCCACTTGTACACAATAATGAAAATAAATGGTGGGTCAACATCTAAATATTGGTCCCAGCATTTATCAAAGTTCAGAATGCTTATATTCTCGACCTGACTGAATTCTAATAGCGCCCGTCTCTTTGCGAACGATTGGAATCATGAACAGTGTTTTTTTCATGTTTGCCTGCGTCCACCGGATTTGCCCCCCTGGATTTGCCTTTGCAGCACATTTACCACTCTCTCAAATGGCTAGCTCAGCCCTCTTGCGGCACAGGCCAAGGGACTGAGAAGTGAAACGGGCTACCTCAGCAAGGAGTCGGCTCAAGTAGCCTGTTCAACAGGAGGGCTTTCTATGCATCGTGGAGGTTAGAGTAGCAATGTTCCAGAACGCAACCAGCTTGTGTCGTGCATTCGATATGCTGATAGAATTTAGGAAGTCTTGTTCTCAGGTTAGCTTTGATAAAATCCCCAGCTACAGTAAATGCAGCCTCAGGATGTATGGTTTCCAGTAGGCTACTGAGACAGATTGTGATGTGGTGCCCAGTGATGAGGCTGAGGCAGGCTGCACTGACATGTGGAATTGTTTTAAGATGGTCATACTATGGATCATTTAGCTATTTATTTAGAATTTTAGGACCCATTTAAGTAGTTTTTTTAAATATTTATTTTGTAAATTTTTTATAGAGATTTGGGCCTTTACTACTAAAAACCATAGAAAAGCATAGAATAACATGTTAACAAATAGCAAAAAGGACCATAAAAAAATAAACCATAGGAAAACAAGGTTTGAAGTCTCTTACCTAAATCTCTGAGATATTAAAAAATCTCACGTACTGGTTACCTTCAGACTAGTCCCGTTACACGTGTGGGGGTCTTAGAGCAAAATGGAGAACAGCATTGTGTTCATTAGTTTGCAGCCCAAACGGTTTGGATGCTACCAAACTGAAATTAGCACATTGACGTACCAACTTTAGACGAGTCACACAGGAAAGAAAGAAATTCTACAAATTAACTTTTAACAAAGCACACCTGTTAATTGAAATGCATTCCAGGTGACTACCTCATGAAGCTGGTTGAGAGAATGCCAAGAGCATGCAAAGCTGTCATCAAGGCAAAGGGTGGCTATTTAGAAAAATCTCAAATGTAAAATATACTTTTTTGTTATTACATAATTCCATATGTGTTATTTCATAGTTTTGATGTCTTCACTATTATTGTAAAATAGTAGAGAAAATAGAGAAAATAGTAAAAAATAGTAAAAAATAAAGAAAAACCTTTGAATGAGTGGGTCCAAACTTTTGACTGGTACTGTATGTCTGGTAGGTACTCTATATTAGCATTCTGCCTCTTTCTCTTCCATGCATTTATTAATAATGTATTCATTCTGCTAGCTAGTGCACAGTGTGGGTCTGCCATGTTTAAAAATCTACATTTGAGGTTTGGAGAGCAATGCAATGCCAGAGTTTTTTTTAAACTAAAGTGCCTGAAGCAAAGTTTATGAAGGTTCCAAACTAATACTCACATGATGCTCCTCTCAAGGGGGACAAGTGTGTAAACAACCTTGGAAAGTGGACAGACGAGCTGAGAGTCATAATTCCTTTCTAGAATCTCTTAGTGCCTGTCTTTTCTCTCTTTTTTAAACTATTTTTCTCTCTTGCTCCCTCTCGCCATCACTCTTGATTTGTTAGCCACAGAATGCTAATGTGATAGCACACCATTGCCATATTACATTTACAGAAAACTAACCAACACTGGCATAAGAGCAATTTCTCTTCACATAGCCAGTAGACCGCTGCTGGGCCTGTTCAACATGATCTACCCCTTGCTGTGGTGTACGATCTTGCCTTCAAGCAACCCTCACTCCCAAATATTAGCTGAATTACGGCTGTGCCATTCAATTTGACCCATCGTGTGCTCTGCTAATGCTAGCTAGCCTGAGTTAAAGCCACCCCACATATTATTAAACCCTGTTAAGTTTCCGACTCTCGTTGCCAGCGCTGCCATGCTATACTACAGCGCTGCCATGCTACACTACTATTTAGCTTGGAATGAGTTCTCTCTCTCTGGGTAGTATGACTAATAACTCTCCAATGCAGGATCTATGGTAATAGTTGACATCTCAACCCCGCTGGCTCTCTCATTCTCCCTATATCCAATTTCCCCAGTCAGCCTGTAACCCCATCGTGACTGACTGACTGACTGACTGCCTGAATGACTGACTGAATGAATGCAGAAGGAGTAATTCTCCCCAGTCCTTGTGTGCAAATCACTCCAACCCCTCTGTGACTCTGACCTCACATTGACTTTATAGTTAATGCCTCAGCATCCTACAACCAGGGACCGGAGTCATAGCAGAAAGAGCAAAATAGAGGGAGAGAAGGAAAGAATGACTAGTAATAGCAGAGGAAAGGAGTCTTAGAGGAGGGGAGACATCCTCTCCAGACCTTTGCAGCAAATATTAAGGTTTCTGCTCATTACCATGAAGACATGAAGTTCCACGTTACCATTTCACATTTGTGGAATATTCCCTTGATTCTGTATCAAGGCCCTAAACACTTTGCTAGTCTATCAGCAGATGGGTGGACTGAGGGTGGATGGTTGTGGACTGAGGGTTGACTATATCATACTGTGTACGCCTCTCATGACACACTTCAGGGACGCCCGAAGGCCTAATAGATGTCTCTCATGGCCATCTCTCTATCTATCTATCTGGATTCTCTCTTTCTCTTTCTCTCTCTGTTTCTCTCGCTCTCTCTCTCTCTTTCTCTCTCTCTCTCTCTCTCTCTCTCTCGCTCTCTCTCTCTCTTCCTCGTTCTCAATTGAATTCAATTCGAAGGGCTTTATTGGCATGGGAAACATGTTTACATTGCCAAAGCAAGTGAAAAAGACAAGAGGAAAAAAGGAAATAAACGAGGGAAATAAACAATCATAAATGAACAGTAAACATTACACTCACAAAAGTAAAAGATATTATAGACATTTTAAATGTTATATTATTGGCAATGTTGTAAAAATGTGCAAATAGTGGAAGAAAAATAAATAAATAAACAGATGAATATTGGTTGCACGTACAATGGTTTGTTCTCCACTGGTTGCCCTTTTTCTTGTGGCAACAGGTCACAAATCTTGCCGCTGTGGTGGCACACTGTGGTATTTCACCTAATAGAGTTGATCAACATTGGATTTGTTTTCAAATTCTTTATGGGTCTGTGTAATCTGAGGGAAATATGTGTCTCTGATGTGGTCATACAGTTGGCAGGAGGTTGGGAAATGCAGCTCGGTTTCTACTTCATTTGGTGGGCAGTGGGCACATAGCCTGTCTTCTCTTGAGAGCCAGGTCTGCCAATGATAGCAAGGCCATGCTCACAGAGTCTGTGCATAGTCAAAGCTTTCCCTAATTTTGAATCATTCACAGTGGACTGTTATTCTGCTGCTGTGCGCATTCTGTTTAGGACCAAATAACATTCCATTTTGCTCAGTTTTTTTGTTCATTCTTTCCAATGTGTCAAGTAATGACCTTTTTGCTTTTTCCTGATTTGGTTGGGTCTAATTGTGTTGCTGTCCTGGGGCACTGTGGGGTCCGTACCAGCTAGCAGAGGAGACTCTTCTCCAGGTTCATCTCTCTTCGGTGATGGCTTTGTTATGAGGGATTTGATATGGAATGTTTGAGAATCACTTGCTTTTAGGGGCTCCCGAGTGGCGCAGTGGTCTAAGGCTAACTGTATCTCATTGATAGACTAGTTACTACAGACCCTGGTTCAATTCCAGGCTGTATCACAACTGACTGTGGTTGGGAGTCCCATAGGGCAGTGTACAATTGGCCGGGGTAGGTTGTCATTGTAAATAAGAATTTGTTCTTAACTGACTTGCATAGTTAAATAAAGGTTAAAAGAAAAGGTGGTTGTAGAATTTAATTGCTATTTTCTGGATTTTTAAAATGATCGGGAATCGTCCTAACTCTGCCCTGCATGCAGAACTAGCAAGAGTCTGTACATAGTCAAGGCTTTCCTTAGGTTTGGGTCACTCACAGTGATCAGGTATTCTGCCACTGTGTACTCTCTGTTTAGGGACAAATAGCATTCCAGTTTGCTCAGTTTTTTTGTTAGTTCTTTCCAATGTGTCAAGTAATTATCTTTTTGTTTTCTCATGATTTGGTTGGGTCTAATTGTGTTGCTGTCCTGGAGCTCTGTGGGGTCTTTTTGTGGGGTCTGATTGTGTTTGTTTGTCTGTCTCTCTCTCGCGCTCTCTCCCAGGATACGTTATACCACACAGTCAGCATATTCATCAAACTATTTTTTATTAATAGATTTTAGATGTGTATGAAAATGTTTTTTGTTGTTGTTGTTGCAAAACCATTGAGTATTATGTCTGAAATAAAGCCCTTTTGTGGGGAAAAACTCATTCTGATTGGCTGGGCCTGGCTCCCCAGTGGGTGGGCCTATTCCCTCCCAGGCCCACCCATTGCTGTGCCCCTGCCCAGTCATGTGAAGTCCATAGACTAGGGCCTAATGAATTCATTTCAATTGACTGATTTCCTTATACGAACTGTTACTCAGTAAAATATTTGAAATTGTTGCATGTTGCGTTTATATTGTTGTTCAGTGTAATTTCAAAATATATATATTTTTTAATATTGATGTCACAATGTATCATTTGTACAGGTCTTTACAAAAAATGTAGTTATTTGTTACGTCTGACTGTGTAAAACCTAGCGGTACTGTTTCTTTCTCTAAAAGTGAGGAAGATATATAGCATTTTCCCCCAAAAAAACATTATTATTTGTCTCTCTGAAATTAATACATGTTGAACAAATACATGTCTTTCACTGAACAACCCCATGCCATGATTAGATGGTAAAAAAACACACTAATCTCGTTCATAATTTCTTTCTACAAAAAAAGCTAATAAACCAATTAATGGACTCACTGCCTGGTCCCTGATCGTGTTGTGCTGTCTTGCCAATAGGAGATCTCGGTGGCTATAGCCCCTTAGAAGTTAGCAGTAGAACAGAAAGAGCAACATGGACAGATGCTAAGCCACATTCTCACTGAATAGACTATTTGTTGTCATGAATCACTGAGATTAACATCATGATGATGTTGCTACTGATGTACTTTCTGGGGTTTCTGCTGAGGGTGCATCTCAATAAACGGAACTGGCTTCCTCTCCTTGTCTTTTCTTTCCTTCAGTGTACTGATCTGAAACCATGGCATAGGGATAGCAATATGCCATTAATTCATACCAGGTATTTACCTCCACCTGTCTCTTGCTTTCACATCAGTGTAGAGTGCCAACAGAGACAAGGAAAATAGTCTGCTTTGACTATTGAGACATAGCCCAAGGTTGGTTCAGGTACTGATTTTGTCCCAAACTATCTCAAAACTGGGCCATGTTAATCATTAGCATTCAAGCAGATGCCGATTGGGTGGCAATGTTCCCCAGAGACGCAGCATCTCCTTCTGGTAATTCATATGATTGTCTTTTGAACAGTGGTGCCTGTAATAAGCTCAATTAATGTAGTTACTGTAAGAGTAAATGTTATCTGCTCTGCATTTTAGTGGATGTTCTTATCCAAAGCAACATATAGGAACAACCAGCCTTCATTAAGGGCACATTAAGGGAACATCCACAGATTTACAGTATACGAAGCAGAGTATCCTTAGCCTAGTGATCAACCATCTGCAGAGAGGTAATGAGACATCCCACTGCTGTTTTCAGGCATCTTCCTTCAACTCTTGGAGATGACAGAGGTGCCAATAACACACCTGTGCTCGTTATGGAACAGGGCGTTTTTTGGACAGGCACAGTCCCGCAAAGCGACCCAAAATCACGGGCAGTGCACATGCAACAACAACCAAGGAGGATGGGGGAAGACACACGCACAACAAAACAACTCTGCCATTTTGTGACAGCCTCCCAGTTTCTGACGAACGGGTGGCTGAGTGGATTGTTAGTGTAATATTTGACTGTGTGATTAAGAAAGCAGGTGCATATGCTCAGGAGTCGTTGTTTTAACGTCCGTTCCAGAAAGAGAGAGCGAGAGGGGTACCTTTCCAAAGAGGACGAGTGCGGAAGTGAGCAGAAGGAGCGTGTGGGCATGGATGAATGAATGAGAGTGTTGTCACAAGACAGAGACAGGGAGGGAGCTTTGTCTTTCAAAAGCTTGTGTGGACTCATATTCACTTCAGTTCCATACTGAATGAGACATTGATAGGGCGAGAGAGAGAGAGATACAGAGGGAGAGAGAGAGCGAGAGAGAGAGGGAGAGAGAGAGAGGAAATCACTCAGTCGGAAAGTAGATAGACCTTAATTAATTGGCTGTAATTAAAAGCTCAGTACCTCGATTGATTCAGGTTCATGAAAGAACTGAATGACAAATTGGTCATTTAGATAATTTAGATAGATAATTTGACCTAATGAGTCAGTCAGAGCAGTACGTTGAGCTGACATTCAACAGCTAGATAATGACAATGAAGGGCTAATGTTAGTGTGATTCTGCCTCCTGATCAGTTATATAGGGAGATAATGTGTTAAATTATGAGGAGAAATATCACCTATGGTCCGTTCAACACCTAGTTAACACCAACCAGGGGTTAATGTGTTTCCATCTGTGTCAGTGTGAGATTTGGGGGAGATAACGTGTTAAATTATTAGGAGAAATATCACCTTGTGTCCATTAAACATGCATTAGCCACGCTTGTTTGATGTAAGTGTGTTAGATGATGAAATGTCTTCTTTGTAAATGTAATATTGTGTTCCTGACTGTTTCTATTCCCAGCTGTCTGTCACGTCAGCTAACAGTGAGTGACACATCAGTGTGGCCCGAACTGAGATGAAGCAAGCCATTAAAGAGACTCCACTTGATTAAATTAAGGGTGATCAGAGATGTGCTGGTGAGGCACCAACCCTGTCAAGCGTTCAACTTCCCAAGGGATCCTGGAAGGCACACTCAGAAGTTGATATCCATTCTCTCTCTCAGGTAGAGAGAAAGAACAGGGTAACATTAGTGATGACAGCAGTGCGTGGTGTCAGCTTACCACCATTAGATTAATTATTCTTCCTGTCAGTATACAAGAAGACAGGAAGCTGCAGACTCATCAGGGGGGGGGAGAAAAGTAGTTGAGTGTCACCCGCATAGCAATGATAGGAGAGACCATTTGAGGATATGACGGCGCCGAGTGACTTGGTGTATAGAGAGAAGAAGAGAGGACCTAGAACCGAGCCCTGGAGGACACCGGTAGTGAGAGTACGTGGTGCAAACATAGATCTTCTCCATGTCACCTGGTAGGAGTGATGTGCCAAGTAGGACACAATCCAAGATTGTGCACAGCCAGAGGCGCCCAGCCCTGAGAGGGTGGAGAGGAGGATCTGATGGTTTATGGTGTCGAAGGCAGTGGATAGATCTAGGAGATTAAGAACAGAGGAGAGAGAGTCCATTTTGGTAGTGCGGTGAGCCTCCATGACACAGAAAAGAGCCGTCTCAGTTGAATGACCCGTCTTGAAGCCTGACAGGTTAACTTGGTATGCCTCACTTGCAACTGCATTTAAGCCTATAGGATACTTTAGATGTGCTTATGACACAAATTGTAAAAAATAATCTTGTCATTTTATTTTAGGTTAACGGCTACTGAGCTCTAATGTACTTGTCCTCTTGCTCAGTTGTGCACCGAGGCCTCCTACTCCTCTTTCTATTCTGGTTAGAGACAGTTTGCGCTGTTCTGTGAAGGGAGTAGTTCACAGCATTGTACGAGATCTTCAGTTTCTTGGCAATTTCTTGCATGGAATAGCCTTCCTTTCTCAGAATAAGACTGATGAGTTTCAGAACAAAGTGCTTTGTTTCTGGTCATTTTGAGTCTGTAATCGAACCCACAAATGCTGATGCTCCAGATACTCAATTAGTCTAAAGAAGGCTAGTTTATTGCTTCTTTAATCAGGACAACATTTTTTAGCAGTGCTAACATAATTGCAAAAGGGTTTTCTAATGATCAATTAGCTTTTTAAAATGATAAACTTGGATTAGCTAACACAACGTGCCATTGGAACACAGGAGTGATGGTTGCTGATAATGGGCCTCTGTACGCCTATGTAGATATTCCATAAAAGAATCTGCCGTTTCCAGCTACAATAGTCATTTACAACATTAACAATGTCTACACTGTATTTCTGATCAATTTGATGTCATTTTAATGGACAAAAAATGTGCTTTTCTTTCAAAAACAAGGACATTTCTAAGTGACCCCAAACTTTTAAACGGTAGTGTATGTACAAAAAGTTCAAAGGTACATATAGGAATTCACATGGGACTGGATAATACGTTTTAGGGTACATGTGCAAATAATCTAGTATAATGGTACATTTTTCTACCCAATATATACAATATAAAGCTGCATGTAACAATGTGGGAGGTGGGAATTTACCAGTTGTGAAGTACTGTAGTAGTCATGGGAAAGTGAGGCTTTTTGTGCGGAAAAATTGTTAATTACTCTGAGCTTCATTATCTGTTCACAATGCATATTAGTGATATCTGCTGGTCAGCAATAAATAGCAGCGTGTGATGATTTTTCTCTGTTGTTTTCATTATAACACTGTGGTCCAGTGGTAAGTCATTGGCTTTATAGCCTAGCCAAATGTTTTTTGTCAAATGCGCCGAATACAACAGGTGTAAACCTTACAGTGAAATGCGTACTTACAAGCCCTTAAGGATCTCCACAGATCGGTGTCACACCCACGGGACGGTTGAGCTAACGTAGGCTAATGTGATTAGCATGAGGTTGTAAGTAACAAGAACATTTCCCAGGACATAGACATATCTGATATTGGCAGAAAGCTTAAATCCTTGTTAATCTAACTACACTGTCCAATTTACAGTAGCTATTACAGTGAAAGAATACCATGCTATTGTTTGAGGAGAGTACACAGTTTTGAACTTAAAGTTATTAATAAACCAATTTTCCACATTTGGGCAGTCTTGATACAACATTTTGAACAGAAATGCAATGGTTCATTTGATCTGTCTTAAACTTTGCATATTCACTGCTGCCATCTAGTGGCCAACACCTAAATTGCAGCTGGGCTGGAATAATACATTATGGCCTTCCTCTTGCATTTCAAAGATGATGGTACAAAAAAATTCCCCAAAACTAATGGTTTTTTTCTTTGTATTATCTTTTACCAGATCTAATATTCTCAGATGTTATATTCTCCTACATTCCTTTCACATTTCCACAAACGTCAAAGTGTTTCCTTTCAAATGGTATCAAGAATATGCATATCCTTGCTTCAGGGTCTGAGCTAGAGGCAATTAGATTTGTGCATGTCATTTTAGGCAAAAATTGGAAAAAAGGGGCGGATCCTTAAGAATTAAGGGCTTGTAATTGAGGTTTACACCTGTTGCATTCAGCGCATGTGACAAATAAAATGTGATTTTATTTGAAAATCCCACTTCCCACTTGGTTAAGAACGCAGAATTAGGTAAAATCATTACTGCAATTTGAAATATAGGTGGGGGCAATATGGTCATGGTCTAACCGCCAGTATAAATGTTGTACCAGTTTAAGTGGTTTTATAATTATATTCATGAAGATTTAACACCTCTGTTAGCATTGTCAGTTTGGTTATTGTTGTAGGAACTTGTGATATTTAAGAGCTGCGCTGTTTTAAGAGGTTACTGGGCATTTTCTAGTGGTGGGAAAATGAGACGTTCCAGCCAATTGTGTCGAAGATAGGTTCGTATCGCAAGGCTTTGATCAACACATTGTACATTAGTGGCACCTGCTGGTCAAAATCATTTAGAACAGCCAAATTATTATAGATTACATCGCACATGCCGTAACACATGCGCAGGGTAGCCTTTTTTGTCTTCTACCAAACCAATCTGGTGGTCGTTCGACAACCTTCTGTTTCTGATGAAGTGATACAAGCATCGGCACACTACATCGAAGTAAACTGCTTAGCAATTTTGAGCTCCGATAAAGCTCCGATATCAAACGTAACATCACTAGCACGGCAGCTGGTTCACAGGAAGTTGTTTAATGTTCAATAACTCAATGTCACCTAGTTAAAAGTGGGTTATTGACAATTTCACGTTCATTTACTCTAGCTAATACTTCACACTCACTGACCTGACAGTCTGGGTGGAACGTGAGTATTACAATTACATGGTGACCAGCTATAAATGAAATATGTTATGATTCTTTGGTTTGACATTCACTTATGACAGCTTTGAACAAGACTGCAGAACTGACAGTCTACTAGATCAATGTTTATGAACACACCATATTAACTGTCATGACATTCCATCTCATGGGAGACCAAAAAGAGCTAGCTGATAGCAACACTGAGAATAAGCCACTCCTGCAATCTTCTGATAGGCTGCCGCTGTTACAGTATGCTGCCACTCAGCAAGTGATGTAAATGTTGTCAACAGAAGAGTCAGTGAAGATACTGTAGGTGACTGGCAAGATTGCTGTGGCAGTAAGTGTCCTGTAGGTTACTGGCAACATTTTGCCTGTATGTCATTGTGATTTTTTACAATAACTTACTGAAAAGTAGTTTCCAGTTAAGAAATTAACCATTCACAGCAACACGTTGCCATTAAGTTAATGGAAAATGCATAATAACCTCTTCACAGTGTAGCTCATTACTGACACATTCTCTTACCACGTTTGCGGAACAGACAGTGTCAAAGGAGGTGGTTGCAATTGCATAACCATCAAACATTTAAACAGCTATAATACTTCCACCAGTACATTGCCCACACCTATCAAAGCACAGTGACGATCGTACCTTATACCTACAAGGTACCGAACTGTACCATGTGAGTTCATATGTGCACCTCTGAAGTGTACCTTTGACCTTTTTGTACCGCAGGTAACAACACCGTACCCTAACCATACCGTCATATTTTTGCCCCCCAGTTTTATCATTGGAATGTGATACAAAATGAGGTGTGGTTTAGGACCATGCGTTGTCATAATACAAAATTAGATATTTTACACTAATTTAAGTCAGAATACAGCAGAAGACTGTCATTTTATAGTAATAACATCAAGTTGTTGTATATATTTAATTTTACTTTAACTGCAATTTTAAGCAAAGTTCAGAAATGTATTCTTATTCATCTCCACTATGTCCACAGACCTCGTGTCGCAGCAGGAACTTCAGGTAGCTCGCAAACAAGAGGTTGCGAGTTCAAAGTTCAAAAGTCCCAAATAATCAGCATACAGTAGCATACTGTCCTTTCACCTGATTTTAGCTGTAAAAAATGCAGTAACTCGATGTAGATTTACCATATTTTCACCGCAAATAGACAAAAGCCTCCAGTGGACCATGACACAACGTCTTAAAAACGTCCTCAGTTATTCCAAATGACATTTGACACCTGGGCATTTGTGCTCAAATGTTGTCACTTGTAGTGTCATGGTATCACATGTTGAAATTTTGCACCCCCATGTTGTCACGTTTATTTCATATTATTTTCACGAGATCATGTGCTTCAATGTTGTCACGTGTAGTTTTACGTTATCACGTTGCTTCACATGTAGTCACGTTATCACATTAGCTTCACATCAAATCACATGTGATCACATGAGATATCACGAGATCATGTGAAATTCACATGTGAAATTCATGTGATTTTTCCATAAGGGCAATACTTTTCTTCTTAACATATTCCGCTTTTTTCTAAACCTATTCATGTAACATTAATCATCAAATCTAACGACCATCATTTCAATATACAGTGTAACATGGAGATTCAATCACTGACGAATGAACCACTGTCATTCTTTAGACAATCTTCACAGACACAAATATCTACAGACTGGACCAGGTTGTATGAGATGCTTATGAAATGCTTTATGAAGGCTATTTGAGGATGTGGCTGGAGCACCAACATTAGATAGCCGAGATGCGCTGTCCGGCCTCTCCTTGGCACCCATCCTCAGTCAGCTACAGTGTTTGTGTTTCAACTGGCACCCTATTCTCTAAATAGTGCACTACTTATGACCATGGCCTATTGGCCCATAACTAGCATAATATATGACAGGATTATAACAGACATGGTGAATGTTAAATCAACAACGATCCCTGTGATTACGTAATGATTCAACTGTATTCACTGTCATTCGTTTTCACTGTAATTCAAAGCTTTTCTAAAGTCAAATGCTTAAAGATCCTCCTTCTACGAGGTGTTTATGAATGCCATTTTGAGGATATGGCTGTAGAACAACATTAGATAGGCAGCATTAGTAAGCTGTGGTGGGCTGGCCGGCCTTCACCTTGGCACCCCAGAGTATGACACCATCTCAGCCTGATGTTTAATCAGAGGATGGTAGTGACCCCCCCGCACGGCATTGACGTCCATACAACAGTGATGAATTACCGCCACATCCTCTGCCCTCAGAAAGGCCGTAAACACAACCATAATTCCGTCTCTTATTTGTTTTATATACAGTGGTGGTGGAGGAGGGCGTGGGGGGGGGGTCTGAGGTGACACGGTGGAGGGAACGATCGATAGGGAGGGAATCGAGGGCAGGTTATATCTCTCTGCTATGTTCCTCCACGACTCTAAAGTGGGCTGCATGCTGCATTCGAGGGGAAACTTCTTGTGGTGATATTTGACGTTTCGGTGAGTTTCAGGTTTAAACCAAAACGGAGACAGAAGAGGGCAAACTGATGTGTCAGTGAAGAAAATGGGAGGAAGAACAAATAACTGATTATTTAATGTAGTGTTATATCATCCTGTCCTCTTTTGTTTGCGTAACCAAGTTCAGCCTAGTAGCTAGGTCTATTGTGTGTAGCCCTCTAGCTACTATGTTTATGTCATTTCTTTATTTTCTGAATCACTCCAAAAAGAAGTTCCCTTGCGGGGAAAAAGGTTCTTCTTCTTCTAACATTGTAAGAAAAAAGGATATCTCATAATAGTCAGATGACACACAGAGGTGCTAGAGAATACAAATCAAGTGAATGGCGTTGAGAGATGACAGCCAGTGAAATCTCAGCAGCAGGGAGTGTAGTCATGGCAGATTCAAGGAGGCTGAAGGCTGCTTTCTGGCACGTTGAAATCAAGAGCTGCTCCTGTATAGAACCCGGCCTTGAGAAGAGAGAGGCTTTCAATGTGATGTATGGGAGGGAATACTGACTCCCTCAATGTGTGTGTGTGTGTGTGTGTGTGCGTGTGTGGGTGTGTGTTTGTGTGCGCGAGGGTTGGTGAATGCATAGGTTTGTATGTGGTATGCTTTGGGATTTCTGTGTGCTTGAGTGTGTACAGTGTAGGTAGGCTCTGCAAGCGAATGTGTCTTTTAGGGTTGCACACAATTTTATAATTTGCTATTACACTCTAATAGCAGATAAAAGCAAAGTTGGGGATGTGAAAAGCTCTGGCAGACAGCTAAGCCAACATCATGAACTATTCAGTTAAGTGCACAAACACTGAAATGGTTTTATCACCTGGTTTATTCTTCCTCCATTTAGTATGATATGTTACATTTCATATGGTACCAAAAGGGTTCTTTGCAGAGGGATAGGGTTCTACCAAGAACAGTTTTGGAAGACAAGGGTACTTTGTAAGGCAAAGGGTTCTACCTAATGTAGAACCTTTTCTTCCAAAAAAACGGTTATTTGGATGATAAAGGTTCTTTGGAAGGCAAGAAGGGTTCTACAGAGAACCATATATACTATTTCCCAGGATGCTCTATTGCAGGGAGATTTTCATAAAAGTTTGTTTTACTGTAATATCTGTGTTTTTGCATGTGTAACAGTATTGCTTCCGTCACTCTCTGGGCTCGAACCAGGAACCCTCTGCACACATCAACAACTGCCTCCCACGAAGCATCGTTACCCATCGTTCCACAAAAGCCCTGGCAGAGCAAGGGGAACAACTACTTCAAGGTCTTAGAGCGAGTGACGTCACCGATTGAAACGCTAATAGAGCTCACCCCGCTAACTAGCTAGCGATTTCACACCAGTTACAGTCACCCCCCTTTTGACCTCCTAATTTTCTGCAGCAACCGGGTCAACAGCATCAATGAAACAGTATTGCTTCCGTCCCTCTCTGGGCTCAAACCAGGGATCCTCTGCACACATCAACAACTGCCTTCCACGAAGCATCGTTACCCATTGTTCCACAAAAGCCACAGCCCTTGCTGGGCAAGGGGAACAACTACTTCAAGGTATCTGAGCGAGTGACGCCAACTAGCTAGCCATTTCACAGCGGTTACACATGGATTGGTTGATTAATGTTATGTTACACAAAGACACGTAACATACAGTATTCTGACCTAATTCAATCGGTTGGATTTATTGCACCCGAGATTGTTGTTCCAGTTTACATGATTGGGATAGTCTAAGTATGCAGTCTTCCCTACCCTGGCAATCATTCTGAATGCGGGTTGCGGGTGATTAACAATTCCACTTGTTGGATATGTAAAATATGTTACAAATCTGACATATGTATGATAGGTTACCAATTCAAATTTGTTGTGGCTAATATGAGTTAGGTGGTTAGGGGTTAAGGTTAGCGTTAAGGTTAGAGTTAGGGTTAGGGTTAGGAGTTAGGTTAAAGGTTTAAGGTTAGGGGAAGGGTTAGCTAACATGCTAAGTAGTTGCTAATTCCCTAAAATTGTCACGCCTGCTCCGGCTCTCCCTCCCTGGCGCTCAAGGGCGCCAGGCTGCCCAGCACTACGCACTCTTGCCACCATCATTACGCACACCTGCTTCCCTCGTCACGCGCATCAGCGATTCATTGCACTCACTTGGACTCAATCACCTGTGTCATTACCTCCCCTATATCTGTCTGTTCCCCAGCTCTGTTCCCCGCTTCAGGATTAATCGTCGTATGTCTTTGTATTACCCGGTTCTGACGCTGGTCCTGTCCCGTTCCATGTCTGTGTAAATGAAATGTTCACTCTCTTTACCTGCTTCTCATCTCTGGCGTCAGTTGTTACAAAAATGCTAAAGTTTTCCATGATGAGATTCGAACACACAACCTTTGGGTTGCTAGATGTTCACGTTCATCTTTGCCTTAAAACTGCAATATGCAACTTTTGGAGCGACCTGACCAAATTCACATAGAAATGTCATTCGCATTGAAAGCAAGTCTAAAAAGCGGTAGATCTGTTCTATGTGAGCTATTTCTATGCTTCCAGTTCTTAAGTTTTGATTCAACGTATTTTGCTTCCGGTTTTGTACACCAGCTTCAAACAGCTGAAAATACATTATTTTTGCTTATGGAAAATATATTTCACAGCGATTTAGATTGTACAATGATTCTCTACACTATACTTTCTTGCTTGGTCACATAAACTGATATTAGGGGAAACTATTACTATTTTAGCAACCAGGAAATGGTGGAGAGATTTCTGTATTGTGCATCTTTAAGTAACCTTCTGCGGTGGCATGTATTCATGGATGCCAAGGGAAGCCAGGCTTCCCCCAAAGATTACAAAGAAAATAAGAAAATGAAAGAAAAAAATATGTCTTTTGTCTCTGTGTTTTCATAATTTTGCTTCAATTCGCAAGAGGCTGAATGTATCTCACTGGAGAAAGCATCCGAGCGAGTGAAACCCCGCCCATCTGTCTCTGTACTGTATACGTAGGCCCTCTATATGATGCTGTCTGGTCATAAAAAGTATGACATTGTTGATGCCCATAGCATTGAATGCAAGGGAAGGAAGTGAGCATTTGGCCTCCTTTGATAAAAAAATAAAATAAAATAATAGCCAATCAGCGTTGAGCTAAACTGAGTGAGCTCAACTGTGAATTGTCCTGGTGCACCAAAAAAAACTGTCAAGGGAAGCCAGTTTGGATTTGGCTTCACTCCTATCACAGAGAAATACATAATCGACAGAAACAACTTGAATTGTTGCATCTCGTTGTGTTGGTGTCCTCCGGTGGCAGGCTAGCTAAAATTGTCCTTTTACTAAATTAGCCATGTATGGCGATAGGGATTTGGACTTGTGGTTTTCCTTATGTTAACTAGCTAACATTGCCCATGAAAGGAAGTTATGCTTACGAGCAAGCATTTTAGCATGTATTGTATGACAGTCATAGACCGTTTCGTCTACATGAAAGAGAGGAGGATGGAATTGACGTTTCTCTACGAGTAGGGTGAGTCAACATGCACAAACGAATGCACACACACACACACACACACACACACACACACACACACACACACACACACACACACACACACACACACACACACACACACACACACACACACACACACACACACACACACACACACACACACACACACACAAATCAGAACCATGGACGGTCACATCAATAGCTTATGTTGTACATAATTGTACATAATTGCCTCAATTACCTCGACACCGGTGCCCCTCGCACAGTGACACATTGACTCTGTACCAGTACCTGCTGTATATAGCCTCCACATTGACTCTGTACCAGTACCTGCTGTATATAGCCTCCACATTGACTCTGTACCAGTACCTGCTGTATATAGCCACGCTATTGTTATTTACTGCTGCTCTTTAATTCTTTTTTATTCTTATCTCTTACTTTTTTAGGGATTTTCTTCAAACTGCAATGTTGGTTAAATGGCTTATAAGTATTGACAGATGTGACAAATAAAGATTTGATTTGTTGATTGGACTTGGATGTTGCAGTTGAAATGGTGCTGGAGTAGTGGAGGCAGCTCCTGTTTAATACTTTGTGACTTGCAGTAACTCTCTATGGTTGTAAATCTTGCTTGGCCATGCTGAAGGTCATCTGACTGCTTGTTACATGCAATATGCTTTATGGACTTCACCGGACAGAGGTTGCTCTCCGGTTTTGTGATGAAACAAAGGTGTGGTTGAATTCATTCTGCCACTGTGTCTCGGCCTAAGGCATATATCACGGTCACAAGGCATATGAACTAACAGGTTATAGAGCAAACAACACAATTATCACAACAAATATGTTGTAATATGGCTTTTTTTTCTGGCTTGGTTTCTCCAGTGATTTTACTTACACACCAGTACTGACCTTCTGTCTTATGTATCCATACCAAACGTAACATATCATACGTTATGGGTGTCCCAGATTTACGTTTACTATGTTACGTCTAGTCATTGAGACCAGGGTGGTTTATTTGATTCAATTATATGTGCAGAAGCAGCAGCAGATACAAGATACAGTATGTTCTCCACCATCTAGGAGAGGAGGGACAGCAGACTCATATTGACTTTTATATTAATACCAGTATTGATACGATTTTCCCTCATAGCCTACAGCAGGTAATGGACTGACACATACTTTAATGCAGACGCTTCTCATTTGCTTCTGTATCTTTCAAACTTGTGCCTGTGTAGTGCTCTTAACAGACATTTGTATTGCTTGAATCTCTGTACTTTGAAAACCTGGATGGATTCAGTTGATGCCCCAGGAATAAGGAGAGCATTGTGCAAAAATGTGTATTATCGGAAAAAGGATGAACCAATTGTCTGGCCACAAGTATTATCTAACTTTTCAAATCACTTTTTGGCTACATTAATTCAGCTCCACAAATTATTCTCATTCTCTCATTCCATATTTGCTATAAGATTTTTTTTATTAACTTCCCTCCCCATAATACTTGTTCATTGCCGATGGTGGACTACATCCAATCTCTAGCTACCGCTAGTGCTGTAGGGCTACTAATGCTTGTGCATGCTAAATGAGCTAACAATGTTCTCACCACAGTAATGACACCTCTCTCTCTCCAACGCTGTGCTGTTTCCCAGCCTCATTAACATCTCAATGTCTCTCTCCCACGTCCGGTTATTTTGTCTATGCACCACACTATACGCAGATGGACAGATACCATCTGGTAGGGATGGAGGGAGGAGAGGAGGATGGAGGAGGGGCGAGAGGAGGAGAGACGAAAAGAGAAGAAAAGAAAAGAGAAGCAAATAGAAGAGGAGAGGGGGAGAGAATAGACACAAACAGAAGAAGCACAGGTGATTTGAAGCACAAAGAGAAATACCAGTGAAGCTGTCTTTGTTAATAACCAGTAGAGACACATGGACACTATCTCTCGTATTATATTGGCCTGGCCGATATTGGACTGTCTGCACATCAACCCTTGCAGCTCACTATACAACAGTATTTGCTTTTCAAATGTCAATCTCTAACAGGGCTGCCTCGAACTCGCTCCTCTAGAACATTAGACTCCTTAGGGCTCTGGTCAAAAGTAGTGCACTATATAGGTAATAGTGTGCTATTTGGGAACGCATTCACCCCATATACTGTAGGCATTAGCTACCATGGGCATAAAGCTGTGGGTATAAAAGGTTAACTTCTTATGGCTGCAGGTGTAACGGATGTGAAATGGCTAGCTAGTTAGCGGGTACGCGCTAGTAGCGTTTCAATCAGTTACGTCACTTGCTCTGAGACTTAAGTAGGGTTTCCCCTTGCTCTGCAAGGGCCGCGGCTTTTGTGGAGCGATGGATAACGACGCTTCGTGGGCGACTGTTGTTGATGTGTGCAGAGGGTCCCTGGTTCGCGCCCGTGTCGGGGCGAGGGGACGGTTTAAAGTTATACTGTTACACAGGGGCAGTATTGAGTAGCTTGGATGAAAGGTGCACAGAGGTGCCCAGAGTAAACGGCCTGCTCCTCAGTCATAGTTGCTAATATTTGCATATTATTATTAGTATTGGATAGAAAACACTCTGATGTTTCTAAAACTGTTTGAATTATGTCTGTGAGTATAACAGAACTCATATGGCAGGCAAAAACCTGAGAAGTTCCACTTCCTGTTTGGATTTTTTCTGAGGTGGCAGATTTTCAACCAAGCTCTCATTGAAATTACAGCGAGATATTCACTTCCTACGGCTTCCACTAGATGTCAACAGTCAATAGAACTTTGTCTGATGACTCTAATGTGAAGGGGGGCCGAAGGAGACAGGTATTAGTCACCACTGCCACGAGCTGACCATGCTTTGACCACGCGCGTTCACGTGATAGGCAGCTCCGTTCCATCGCTCAACTGAAGTCAATCTAATTCTCCGGTTGAAACGTTATTCAAGATGTATGTTAACAACATTCTAAAGATTGATTCAGTACATCGTTTGACATGTTTCTACTGACTGTTATGGAACTATTGGACATTTCGTCACGTTATAGTGGACGCGCTTTGTGACTTTGGAATTGTTTACCAAACGCGCTAACCAAAGTAGCTAATTGGACATAAATAACGGACATTATCGAGCAAATCAAGCATTTATTGTGGACCTGGGATTCCTAGGACTACATTCTGAGGAAGTTCATCAAAGGTAAGGAAACATTTATCATGTATTTTCTGGTTTCTGTTGACTCCAACATGGCGGCTAATTTGGCTATTGTTCTGAGCGCCGTCTCAGATTATTGCATGATTTGCTTTTTCCGTAATTTTTTTGGGAAATCTGACACAGCGGTTGCATTAAGGAGAGGTATATCTATAATTCCATGTGTATAACTTGTATTATCATCTACATTTATGATGAGTATTTCTGTTGAAACGATGTGGCTATGCAAAATCACTTGATGTTTTTGGAACTAGTGAATGTAACGCGCCAATGTAAACTCAGATTATTTTATATAAATATGAACTTTATCAAACAAAACATGCATGTATTGTGTAACATGAAGTCCTATGAGTGTTGTCTGATGAAGATCATCAAAGGTTAGTGATTCATTTTATCTCTATTTCTGCTTTTTGTGACAGCTATATTTCGCTGGAAAAATGGCTGTGCTTATTGTGGTTTGGTGGTGACCTAACATAATCGTTTGTAGTGCTTTCGCTGAAAAGCATATTTGAAATCGGACACTTTGGTGGGATTAACAACAAGATTACCTTTAAAATGATATAAGACACATGTATGTTTGAGGAATTTTAATTATGAGACTTCTGTTGTTTGAATTTGGCGCCCTGCACTTTCACTGGCTGTTGTCATATCGATCCCGTTAGCGGGATGCAGCCATAAGAAGTTAACTAGGTTCTCTTAATGCTGTCAAGTGGCTGGGCTGGGCGGTTAAGTGGTTGATAATAGCTGGCCTATGGTTTTTGCTGGACAACAGCACTTCAACTTTAGCACCACACGGCTGATGGATGTATGTGGACGTATGGAGGGATCGGTGGATTGACGTCTATAGGCTCGACACATTTAACACTTAAACATGCACCAGGAGGAGAGGCAAGAGGCAGAAGGCATTAGACACCGCAGTTAACATGGGCAAAATGACAGGCGGTGGGAGGCTTAATGGAATGAGATACGGGAAGGGGGAAGGGAAGGAGAGAGAGAGAGAAAGAGGGAGGCAGAGGTAGTGAGAGAAGAGAGAGAGAGGGAGGAGAGAGGCGGGATATAAGAGAACAATTAGAGGAAAGGAAACAAGAGATCTGAAAGAGACATAAAGAAGAGAGGAGATGGAGTCCTTTCAGGGTTTTATCAGGAAACTAGTATACTAGACTCTAAAGACAAATTAAGAATTTTAGAGCGACATTACTGAGAGAATGGCCTTGTCTGGACTTTATTGATTAAAGGTTTCTTTAAAGATGTATGGATTCAAGGAGAGTTAGGGAAGAGGAAAACAATTACGGGCCGAAAGATCCAAGGAATAATGGTAAAATACAAGTCCAAAGCATCACTATAACGCTTTTCTAACTACCAATGACTGAGCCATACATCCTCTCTTAAACCTGCTGACCCAAATTCACCCTTGAACAAACCATGTACACATCCCAGTTCAACCCTAACCCTAGCCCTTAGAACCAATAATGAAATAAAAGTCCACAGCTATGGATGTTTGAGAGGGAAGAGTTGGCATCTACTGTATCGCTTCCCATGTTGTCAGATGATTCCTGCTTCACCTTGTCTTTGGGCAGGTGTGATGCATAATTGCCACTCCATTCCAGACGTGCCTTCCTGAGTTCACAACACTATCCATATGCGCTTTTGGAATATTGAAATGTATCACTCGCTCACTCGGTGTCAGGGTAACAGATGGTTGCTGTAGGACAATCTCAGCATCTGTGTCAGCGCCATGACAACAGTAACCTTTGATCTTGAATATAATGAAATAACTCTCCCTCTGCTGCTACCACCTCTCGGATCGTCTAGAACACTAGGACCTTCTGAGCGTCTCACGTCTTCCGGTGGGAGTGTGGTGCTGTCTCCAGTTCACAGGAAGAGAATTTAAAGATGTACTGTTTGTCAAAGATGTGTGTGTGCTCCATGACAGTAACAAACGAGGAGAGGAAAGAGAGGGAGAGAGTAGGCTAATTCATTCGTTTCATGCTAATGATGATCTGATACTATACCCCCCCATTTGAATAAGGTTCTAATTTTGACCCAAACTCATGTGTAATTCACCTGCATTTCTGTAGGGAAAACATCACAAGCCGACTGTGTGTCGTGCATTTACACATCAAACACACTCCCTTATCTCCCTCCTCTCCTTTCCTCCCTCCTCTCCCATCTTGTCTTCTTCCGTTTGGGAGATGGTACTGCTCTGAACACAAGACAAAGAAGACACTGGGGAGCCTCATCTAAATAAGAGGTACAACATACAATATATACCAGCATAGAAATAGTTACTATTTATACATATATTTATCAGTAGGCTATGGTGTACATAATGAATCAATTCATTTGCCATAGAATGCCATTGGGGATGTGCCACTGATCAAGTTGAACAGTGCAATTGCCATATTAAACATAGTAAATATTGATAAGACATGGAGATAAGAATTGAGCATTCTCATTTCTTACATCACCTCAAAACACACACTATCATCCCACCATTCACACCAATACCATGGGTGGTCTCGCCGTAATCAAATCAGATAGCTACAGGATCTGACATCTCCAACTACAATACAGGCCCCCAATATCTCCATTAGCTACAGGCAGGGTAGAAGAGGCTTATATAGATATCCTAACATCAGAACTGTATCATAACTGCCTGCTTCCCCCTCTCCATCCTGCTCTCTCACCCCGTCCTTCTCTATCTCTCTCTCACTCCCTCTCTCTTCTGTCTGATTCCTATGCAAGTAGGTCATTAGTACGTGGCCAGAGTTGGGGAATATATGAATGAGTGGACTGCCTCTGTCTCTGTTGCCCAAAGATCCATCGGTTCAGGGCATTTACCCCAATGTTTTGATATATGTTTCCTTCCTCTCCGTCTTAATTTCCTACCGGCGGGCAGACTGGCACTTGACCCACTCTGGCCCTCCTCAACCCTCCAACCCTTCCAATCTCAAAGCATTGTAATCTTCTATCAATATCAGCTGTCTCACAAAAAAACGGGACACCACTGTAAATCGGAGGAGACTAACGCCGTGGAGGAGAGGATGCAATCTCTTAGACGCTAAGTCCCCAATTTAGGGGAATTTGAGCGGTTCTGGACCTGTTCCCGACTGACATTTTGTTTAACAAGGCGCTCTGTGAATATCGCAGGGTCTAGTGCCTTATATTGCCAGAAAACCCCATCTGTCCTCTTTTCCGCTACCACTTTGTCAGCGGAGCGGAAGTGTCAGGTTTCACACCCCACATTTGCATAGGGAGTGACGTATCACATTTTCTGTCCTGTACAGACAAAGCCTGGGAGACGGCATCTTAAAGGGGACAGTCTAGCAATTTCAACAATCATGGTTTCATGTCACTGTGATATTCTCAACTGGATTCAGAGCTCTTAACAACAAAAAAACATGAAAATAATACAAAAAAATACGAAATAATGCTAATAGAATTGAAACACGACCACTTTTTCTTGGTCACAGAGGGACAAAATCACGTTGTGGCTAAAGCTGAAGTTGTAAGGAGTCTGCAGACATTCGAATGGTGTCTCTGCGTCGCTCAGAGGAGGCTTGGCAGAAAATGCTCTGTCGTCAGTTATATGAAATAGGGCCAAATTTGTACTGTCACTAAACATGATCCTATTTATTTTACAGCTGTAAGAGAGGTGAAGTCATATAGTAAGTCGTTTATCATTTGATTGTCGATTCCCATACTTTTGTCGAATAGGTAAACAATCATACCGGTATATATATTTTCAGAAGTGAGTATCTCACACAATGTATAATTATGTTTACCAGAAAAGTGAGTTCCAAACCGTTCTAGAACTATGCAGCATTACCAGTTATTGTTTATGGCCATCTCATGAAAAATAATGACTTTTGAGTATGTCTATTTAGGCGGAAATCTACATTTTGCCATGACGTTCAAGAGGTCTTGAGAGGGGTCGAGAGTGAATGCTAAGGCCCCTTTAGGTATAAAAAAAGATGAAAAATATTGAATTTGACCTTTACTATTATCGCCCATAGAAACACATTGAATAACACATTCATAAATGGTTAAAACAAATACAGAAAAAATAGCCCAAACGGTTTGGACGCTACAGACAAAGGTTGACGTTACAAACAGAAGTAAACTGACAAATTTTGCTGGGGATTTTTGTATTATGTTACTTAGGTTTAGAGTCTTAAGGATTAAAAGGAATACACCGTTTTTTAATAACAACGTTTTTTACGAACCTGTAAGAAAGCTGAAAGACCAACAAACTAAATGGAAAGCCAAAGCGAATTCAAAGTTAAGCACCAGGCCTATGAAGAGATGATGAGAGTGAGGGAGTAACTCTGCATGTCGTTCTGTTTGAAACTCTATTTGCTTACCCAGTATCAGTATGTCTCCTGTAGATACAGTATTATGCATGCAGATACATCCACCCTGTAAACACTGCATCAAACATGCATGCAGAAACACATCATGTACACTCCAGCTACAGTACGTCCCTGGAAGCCTTTGCATACTGTATGTATGCAAATGTATTCTAATGAGGGGTGGAGGTGGTGGAACACATTAATACACAGCAAAGATTTTCAGAAGTAATCAGATTGCCAGAACAAGGATTTTAGAAATGGTGGAACTTCACTTACTATAAACACTGTTTGTTTTGCAAGAACTTATTCTAAGGGCTGGATTCAATCAGTATTGCCGAAGTATTGTGGAAGATCCGCGCAAAAATATTAAGGACATTTCCGATGAGCCGACCTCCCCAGCTTTTACCGTGAATGCAGTGTCCGCGACCGCGAGAACATTGACTTTCATTTCCAATCGCGGTATAAATGTCCTTCAGCGCTACCGTCTGGAAAGAGCTGTGGATTCTAAAATCAACAACTATGACTAAAAACGTACAATATTCACCATCTAACTCTGTACGCAGAGTTGATGAAAGTCAATCTGTAAAAGAATGAGAAAACATAAATTTATGTTTTGGATCAGGGTAGGCTACCATAACCCAAGTGGCAAATATTGACTAAAAACCAATTAACGATACATCTCTGTTTCTGAGATAAAGAGTGGGCCTTCCAGTAACACTATGGTATCAATTTACATGTATTTTTTTCAATAATATAATACATATCCTACAAATGAACCTTGGGTTTGGGTAGAGAATTACAATATTAGCATTCTCGCTACACTTCACAATTATGGACATGACCGTTTTCAATTTAGCATACATTTTTGCAAATCTACCTATTTTTCTATAAAAAAAGTGGGTTTGAGATCATGTCTTTCTAAAGTATAACAACAAGAGAAGAAAACCTTACAATTTCATGCATACAGATAGGTTTTAATGCTTCAAAAGACATACAAGAGTGGGTGACCACAGTAAACTTGAATTTATTGACAAAAACACCATCTTCTATCCTCTCTTACACAGGTTTGACAGGACCGTAAAAACAAATGAATGAACAGACAAATGTAAAACAAAAAACAAAAATAAAAAACTTTATTGACTGCTGGTTCTGAAAATTTACAAAATTGTTTTGTCCTTTTATTGAGAGCAAAAATGTTAAATTTGGCATGCTTTATCGAAATGAAAATTTTAAAACGATTATCAATGAGTGTATTCAGCTATTTTAACAGAAATGTTTCAAGTCACATATCTAGAAGGTAAAAACGGTAAAACTTAACAAAAAACAAGCTACTTATGCAGGACAGTAAAAAGTGGTGATGTTGCAGTGGTAAAAAGCAGGCAGAGTGCATAGTTTGTACAATGGGGATAACTAGGGGCTAAAGGAAGTAAACCAACAGGTAAATCAGAAGTCCCAAACAACAATACAAAAACAAGCTTTTCATCTGGCTTTTCTTCCTTTAAACTGGCTAATCTGATGAACTATAAACTACATTTTTCCTTTTATTCATTAATTTTTTTATTTGTTTTCAATGTTTTATTTTTATATGATACATCTGATTTTAATCATCATTTGAACATTTGAACATTTTCAAAAATAGTGGATTTCAAACTATGTAGTCGATTCTTGGCCCTCTAGAAACTTAAAGCTATGTATAAACAAAACCTTTGGTAAGAGAGTTGAGGATTTCAGGTACCAAAATTCCAAACTGTTCCGCGGTCATGTGCTTTGGAATACTTGACGGTTACCCCTTCCAAACCAGTCACCTCCACCCCACCCCCGAAAAAGGAAAGGATGAAAAAGCTTGACGAAGTGGAAAAAGATGATCCATTACACATAACACCAAACACTGAGATCCATTCACAAAATGCACCAAGTCTTGGAACCATGATATGGAAACATTGCAGTATCGCTTCTACTTTCTTTTTTAAAGACATCTAAGAAAGTTCGATAAATTAGACCCACATTTGGCATTCGAGTACAATCTTATTTCAATTAACACATTCTAAGTAAGTTGCAGTATGATCAGACACTGGTAGAGTTGTTACTAAGTGGGCCTTGGAAGCAGAGAAGTACATAAAATAAAATACTGCATTGATCTATGAATGAATACGAAGCAAACTGGCATGCATTAAAACACCCCTGGACATAAATAAGAATGCAGTGAAGATGTTATTTGGCCAGAGGTAATGGCTAAGAGGGTCAGAGGCAGGACGGGTAGTCATGGTAACAGGATAACATCACCACCATCAGATTACTGTACTTTTCAAAATAACAAACTAGAAAATATCATAGCACCACAGAGGAGAGAAAATAGCACCTAATTCTTGATTTCTTGTGCTTCATTGAAATGTGACATCTCACGTTGCATATATAGGTTGATAGATCAGAGATAGTGAATTATTGGGGGAAAAAATGACGTAAAAAGACGGTTTATTAAGTTAATAAAATCTCCAAATGCCACCAAAATAGGCACTTCGTTCAGGAGGACACAAAAAGAGGAGGAATGTTTTTGTGTATTTTTTTTCTTGACACATTTTGTTTTCTGCAAATCAACTCTCATATAGTAATGCAGAGTTTTTTTTTCTCCAACTTTTATTTTCATTCGGTTCTTAAATTACAATTAGGTGTGCTTCACAACCAGCAACAAGACAAGCATTCCTCATCTATTCTCCAATTTACACATTCAATTCCTCACTTCAGTATCTGCAAATTTGATGTATTCCAAAAACCATCATCTCCTAAAAAGTCACATGCACGTTTTGAAGCCAGAATCAATCAACATTACCAGGAAAAATATACAGAAAGTACTTACAAACATACAACAAATATTTATATATATTTATATGTATAAGCTCCATTCAGAAGAATGGCGAGACAATTATGCACAAAACAAAGCTTTCGAAATTAATGAATGAATGAGCGAATTAATAAAATATTCAGAGCGGGAGATAAGAGGGAGATTATTATTATGATTTTTTTTTAACTGATCAAAACAAAACAATGAAGCAAACTGCCGAATCAGATTGAGTCCATGGCAATCTTCTGAAACCAGTGGGATTCCAGGTAAAGGTTTGCCTCGGGTGCGTTGGACAGGCAGACTGGATCTACATCAAGTGCACTGGGAGTGGGTGGAGGTTTCGGGTCGGAGATACAGGTCAGGGGTGAAGATAGGGGTCGGTAGTATCTAACTTATCCAGTTTCAAAACTTGCACGTGATAGAGAAGGCACACTGAGGTTGCAAGGTTGCTCTTTTTTATTATTATTATTTCTTACGAAATCCTACAGAAATGTATTCTAGTATTCTCATCTTGAATTTTTGTATTTTATTTATACTTGTTGCTAGTGAACACAGAATGTTTTACACAAATCAAAATTGTCCTATTCATTTCATGTGTTTTGTTTTTGACAAAACAAATATGGTGTTTTATTTTCTCCATTTTGTTCAGTAAACAGTCTTAGCCAATGAAACAGACAGGACCCACTTCGAATCCAAACTTCTGCGTGGCTCCGCCGAAATCATTGAACATTATGTCAACAAAAGGCACCTGTTCCACCTTTGGTGTGTTGATCTCAAGTACTGTCTTTTCATAGCCCTTTTTCAACTGGAAAACAGAGGGAGAGGGACATTGTGAGAAAATGCTTCGGTGCTAAGAACATCTCACCCACACATACCCTTACACACACCCCCAGGACACACACACACTTCCACCCACTCACCGCACAGCCGTCCACCACGGCTCTGATGTAAGGGTTATTGTCGTAGGACATCTCCTCATCATTGGACCCCAGGAAGCGGATGGCCTTGTCGTACGAGTCCCCGTCCTGGTCATGCCAGGCCACCGACTGGTAGCAGTTGTAGGTTAGGTTCTGGCGGGCGGCCGCGCTCAGCAGACGCAGGAAGGTCATCTGGACCACGCCGATGGGGTTGCCCTCAGCGTCCACGTACGAGAGCTACAGATGGAGGGAGAGGGGATAAAGGGTCTAGGCCGGAACAGACACTGGGGACTAATACAGACACTATACATACTTGGTGCTTGGGTGCATCTGAAATGGCACCCTATTCCCTAAATAGTGCACTACTTTTGAGCAGTGCTCTGATCCAAAGTAGTGCACTATTTATGGAATAGGGTGCCATTTCAGACACAAGGTTACTTTACTGTATATTCTCTAACAAGAACACTGGAATCTACACATCACACTGTTCTCATGTACTGGGAGGTGTCTCGTTGGGGTTTCTTCTGTATCAGTGAAATCTCATTTTCGACAGCTACTGCAAGAGTGCCTTAAAAATAAATGAATACATCACCCTTGCACTTGTCTTTCCCTACTGGCACTGACATTGTACTTCCTACGACTCTGATATGTGGTCGTCTCACCGAGTCTTAAGATGAATGCGCTAACTGCACGTAGCTCTGGATAAGAGCGTTTGCCAAATGACTCTGTATGTAAAATGAGTGTCGGCGTCACCGTTTGCAGACAGCAGCAGTTAACAACTGCAGGTGTCTGCGGGAGCGCTGTGCTGGCGAAACAGCGTCACGGCGCCTGTTTGAGTGACACGACGTCACTCAAACAGGTCAACAGTCCTTGCCTCTCCCTCTCCGGTGCTACGGCTGGCCTTACAGAATTGTGGATGTCAATTAGGTCGGTGCAGTGGGCCGCGACGCGCATTCGTGCCATCTTTCACTGCTGCTCGGGGGAGAGGGGGTGGGGGGTTATGGTTAAGGAGATCAACAACGTCCGACGCGTCTCCAGAAAGCATGTTACGCTTCATTACCCATAATTCACGGTGGCGCTACAGGAGTAGGACATCGTCTCGATTCCTCAGACGACAAAACCAGGTGGGGGGGATATATCAGAGGTTTGTATCCCAGTTACCTCCTTTAGAGTGAACTATATAGGCCATCATCACCCACTTTTGGGAGTGATGGAGAGGGTT
This sequence comes from Salvelinus alpinus, assembly GCF_045679555.1. Taxonomy (NCBI): domain Eukaryota; kingdom Metazoa; phylum Chordata; class Actinopteri; order Salmoniformes; family Salmonidae; genus Salvelinus; species Salvelinus alpinus. The sequence goes on from NC_092109.1 coordinate 7,451,237, forward strand.
GCTGTATTATGGGCTCTGTCTGACTGTCTGGGGCTCTAGGAGTAAGCTCGTGTCTGAGAAACAGTAAGGCAGACAGGGGTTACAACATGAGCTCTAATCCACAGGCTCCGGGGCATTAGATACTGACTGACTTATTCTCTGTTGAAAGATTACAATGGTTCTGTAGGAATAGCAGTCTACAAGCAATGAACAAGTGACGATAACTCTCAATCGAGAAGCTACTGTATCCGCGATTAAACATTTGAGCTTTAATTAAGAAAATGGACATTCTCTGTTTTTTAAACGAGCTCATTAGGAAATAGAAAACATTATGCACAAACATAATTGTCTTAATGAAATTAATAATGCTTTAGTTAAATCGGTTTGTGAAATGTAGAATTTGCCTAATTCGCCTTGTTTATGTGAATACTAAACAAATGTAGTTTGGCTCTAATGGTTACGGATAAGACTGATGATCTGTCAGGTAACACATGTGGTAACATCAGTCTTTGGTGTGATGCCATTGAACTATTACGGTGGAGATCCGTTTCCATACCAACCAGCAGTGTTCCACCATCAGTTCCACAGGGTTCTCTTCTTCTTTCAGACAAACAGGACTGACTGAGACCAAGAGCCGAGCGCATGCAACGCCCATGCCATGCAGTAGGAGCAGGGAGCCACTGATGTGGGTGTTTTGTGTGTGTGTGTGTGTGTGTGTGTGTGTATAGATATTCTCACACGCACACACACACAAATACAAACTGGACAACAATGGACATTACAAATTACTATGAGAAGGAAGTAATCAAATCCTATGTACCTGTTGTACACTGAACAAAAATTATAAACGCAGCATGTAAAGTGTTGGTCCCATGTTTCATGAGCTGAAATAAACGATCCCAGAAATGTTCCATATGAACAAAACACTAATTTCTCTCACATTTTGTGTACAAATTTGTTTACATCCCTTTTAGGGATCATTTCTCCTTTGGCAAGATAATCCATCCACTTGACAGGGGTGGCATATCAAGAAGCTGAATAAACAGCATGATCACTGGGTGGGCTCCCGAGTGGTGCAGCGGTTTAAGGCACTGCATCTCAGTGCTAGAGGCTTCACTACAGACTCTGGTTCAATTCCAGGCTGTATCACAACCGGCTGTGATTGGGAGTCCCATAGGGCGGCGCACAATTGGCCCAGCGTCGTCCAGGTTTGGCTGGTGTAGGCTGTCTTTGTAAATAAGAATTTGTTCTTAATTGACTCGCCTAGTTAAATAAAGGTCAAATTACACAGGTGCAACTTGTGCTGGCTTCTTTACCTGCAGGATCATATGAGACCAGCCACCTGGACAGCCCTTTTGTGGGGAAAAACTCATTCTGATTGGCTGGGCCTGGCTCTCCAGTGGGTGGAGGGCGTAGCCCCACCCATGTGAAATCCATAGGTTAGGGCCTCATTTATTGCAAATGACAAATTTCCTTATATGAACTGTAACTCAGTAAAATCGTTGAAATTGATGCATGTTGCGTTTATATATATTTTCAAGTACTCACAAGGTGGCCTTATAGGGAGTTTGGAAATATTGAAGGATGATAACTATGTCCATTATGTCTAGTATGAGTGTCTGTTCATCAGTGGATCCTAAAGGGAGTAGTACCATTCACCCCTGTGAGTGTCCAAGTACTCAGAGAGGATCTCGGTAGGTCCTCTCCTGCTCCTGTCTGCCCCCCCCCCCCCCCCCCCTTCCCCGCAGAATCAGCGTGTGGAACCTGCCCTACATCGCCATGGAAACATTACCTCTTCACCACAGCCGCAAGTCAAAAGTGGCTGAGTACCCAAAAGCCCCTGGGAGAGTGACTGAGTGCCTGACCTTTGTTCACCTGTTCACATTGAATCTGTGCTGTTACCTACCGTAACCCTGATGTGAGAGTGAATGAGGAAGTGAATGAGGAAGTGAGTGTGTGAAATGAGTGTAGCAGGAACAAAATGGTTTCTAATCACTCTCCTGTGAGTAGCTTTCACTATAGATACATACCTATTTATGAATAGGTATGTATTTATTCAGTATGCATCTGAGTCAACTGGAAAAGGCAGAGGTCAATACGAGTAGTTGTTGTCACTGTGTTTAAACGTAAAATGTGTGTCTAACTGGGAGATTCTCAAGGCACTCAGTCACTTCTAGGTGACGCTCTCCAACTTCAGAGGTAGTCAGGTTGAGTGGATGCATTTACAGACATACCTTTCCATGGCAACATTCAATGACTTTTTGTACGACACTTACCTTTTTCTATTTTGAATTTCTATTGACGTTTCTACCAGTTGCCATGGTAAAGACTGTCTATGTCTGTGCCTGCTCCACCAACTCTGTCTCCCTCTATTCTGGGAGGAGCCGTCACCTATAGCTGTATGTCTTACTGAAGGTGAGCTGAGCTTGATCATGCTGAACCATGCAGAGCAGTGTCGCCACAACCACAAGCCAGAGTGCCAGTCAGAGACGAGTACCAAGCAGTACAGGATCCATGCAGAACCAGTACTGACCAGTACCAGAACCAGAACCTAGAACCATGCAGGGCCCTTAGGCTCTCAGAGACCCAGCAAGGAGTCACTCTTGCTGGGCCTCCAGAGACCTGTGGGCGTGCCACTTACCAGGGAACCTCGCTTGTAGCGACTATACCAAGAGCCTGGGGCGTCTTTGGGCCATTTTGCCATTTTGCTCTGTAAAATATGAGATGAGCTGTTCAGGAAAAAGGGAAGGGGACGGGGGGAAGGGGAACATCAGGGGGGCTTACCAGTTTACCACGTTTGAATTCACTGAACCAGGAGCCAGGGATCTCCTTTACCCAGGAGGTGAGCCTAGTCTGGGGTACGGAGGGAGCGAAACAGGGGGGAAGAGGAGGAGGAGGAGGAGAAAAAACGAAGGTTAAAGAAAGAAAAACAGTAAGAACACAGCCTCCTGAAAAAAAGAAATGCTTCCATCCTTCATTCGTCCCCTCCACCCCTCCCTCGTTTCCTTGGCTCTCTGTAGCGTCTGCCAGACCTGCAGAGGTATCGGGTGACACCGAACAGCCCGGGACAGTGTAAAAGACCTTAGGCTTAGTAAGCCATTATGGCGTTTTGTATAAACATTGTCTGGCAGCTAATTACTGATAATATATTAATGAGTACACAGTGATTAGTTAGGAGACATTGTCTGCATCTCAAATTACACCCTATTCCCTTTATAGGGCATTACCAGGGTAGTGCACTATCAAGGCAATAGAGTGCCATTTTGGATACAGCCGTTAGCCTCTAGGGGACCGCCTTGCAAATGCCCCATTTTCCCTTCTGCTAAGTGTTTTGCTCTACAACCATACAGAAGTGACTATACTTTATGGTTTAAGCTTCTGCTGTTTATGATAAAAACAAGTAGGTGGCTTGTTTTTATGGTTTTCATTTAAAGCCAGTTAAGCTTTCGCTGTAGAGTCAACAATAAGTCACTTTTCAATTTAAAAGCTGTAAAACGTCTAGAATTAATATTTTTTTATTTTTTTATTCTGTTCAGCTTTTGCTTCTTTATCACCACCAATAATTATCTTCGTTTTCCCCCCCCATTAAGATCTGTATCAGACTAAATGGCCAGTAGTACTCCAGTGTGATGGACTTATTCAACAACACTCATTTGAATAGCATGGTTAGCTCACTAATGAGCGAGATGAGTCTGTGGCAGGGTTTATACAAGGCTTGTCGTCAATGCCTTAATGTGTTCATGAATGTTCAGCTGGAGATCAATTAACGCTGCGGGACAGCATACATTAAACACACCGCGCTGCTTTGAAAGGCACCTTCAGATCGACGCGAGCACCAGGGGGGGGGGGGCTCACTGGGGGGTGAGAACTGATACCCTCTACTTCTAAAACGGGAAACCATCAACGGCGTCACAATTTGCGTGCGAGAGTAGAGCTTGAATTCACACACACTGCGTAGCGTATGCCAACTTAATCGTCATGATATACTCCATAATAAACCGTTGTGTTTGTTATCTTCGCTATGTAGACCTTGTGAATTATTGTTCTGTTCCTTTTGACTCACCTTATATGTCCTACGGGAGCCACCGTACCTGCCTCTTGTTATGTTGGCTCACGGATGTGAGGGGAGTTGTGGCTAATACAACCTAGCAGTATATAAAGAATTTAGCTCGTCTCATTCTTTCTACATAACAGCATTCTCTCTTGAACGGAGTTCCTGGAGTTTCCCAGCCGTAGCCTGCCTAGGCTATATGCCTGTGCTCTAAATCAACCATGGTAGGGATAATGTTATTGTTTTCAAATACGTAGGCCTATTATTGGCACTGGCAGTTAAACTTATCAACACTAAATAGGCACTTTTTAACTATATATATAAACTCAGCAACAACATAAAAACGCCCTCTCACTGTCAACTGCGTTTATTTTCAGCAAACTTAACATGTGTAAATATTTGTATGAACATCGCAAGATTCAACAACTGAGACATAAACTGAACAAGTTCCACAGACATGTGACTAACATAAATGGAATAATGTGTCCCTGAACAAGGGGGGGTCAAAATCAAAAGTAACAGTCAGTATCTGGTGTGGCCACCAGCTGCATTAAGTACTGCAGTGCATCTCCTCCTCGTGGACTGCACCAGATTTGCCAGTTCTTGCTGTGAGATGTTACCCCACTCTTCCACCAAGGCACCTGCAAGTTCCGAGACATTTCTGGGGGGAATGGCCCTAGCCCTCACCCTCCAATCCAACAGGTCACAGACGTGCTCAATGGGATTGAGATCCGGGCCCTTCACTGGCCATGACAGAACACTGACATTTCTGTCTTGCATGAAATCACGCACAGAAAGAGCAGTATGGCTGGTGGCATTGTCATGCTGGAGTGTCATGTCAGGATGAGCCTGCAGGAAGGGTACCACATGAGGGAGGAGGATGTCTTCCCTGTAACGCACAGCGTTGAGATTGCCTGCAATGACAACAAGCTCAGTCCGATGATGCTGTGACACACGACCCAGACCATGAAGGACCCTCCACCTCCAAATCAATCCCGCTCCAGAGTACAGGCCTCGGTGTAACGCTCATTCTTTCGACGATAAACGCGGATCCGACCATCACCCCTGGTGAGACAAAACCGCGACTCGTCAGTGAATAGCACTTTTTTCCAGTCCTGTCTGGTCCAGCGACGGTGGGTTTGTGCCCATAGGCGACGTTGTTGCCGGTGATGTCTGGTGAGGACCTGCCTTACAACAGGCCTACAAGCCCTCAGTCCAGCCTCTCTCAAGACTATTGTGGACAGTCTGAGCACTAATGGAGGGATTGTGCTTCCTGGTGTAACTCGGGCAGTTGTTGTTGCCATCCTTTACCTGTCCCGCAGGTGTGATGTCCAGATGTATCGATCCTGTGCAGGTGTTGTTACACGTGGTCTACCACTGCGAGGACGATCAGCTGTCCATCATGTCTCCCTGTAGCGCTGTCTTAGGCATCTCACAGTACGGACATTGCAATTTATGCCCTGTCCACATCTGCAGTCCTCATGCCTCCTTGCAGCATGCCTAAGGCACGTTCACGCAGATGAGCAGGGATCCTGGGCATCTTTCTTTTGGTGTTGTTCAGAGTCAGTAGAAAGGCCTCTTTAGTGTCCTAAGTTTTCATAACTGTGACCTTAATTGCCTACCGTCTGTAAGCTGTTAGTGTCACCGTTCCACAGGTGCATGTTCATTAATTGTTTATGGTTCAATGAACAAGCATAGGAAACAGTGTTTAAACCCTTAACAATGAAGATCTGTGAAGTTATTTGGATTTTTACGAATTATCTTTGAATGACAGGGTCCTGAAAAAGGGGCGTTTCTTTTTTTGCTGAGTTTATATATATATATATATATATATATATATATATATATATATATATATATATATATATATATATATATGTGTGTGTGTCACAATTCCAGACATAACAATTCACAAAGTTTATTTTCTGGCTATTTATCCGCTCACTTTCCCAGTATTGCTTCGCGTAGACGCAAGAAAAATAGACTTGCTTTCAAATTTGAAGTGCATTTTCTCTTATTCACTACAGTGCATTCAAATTCCAGCGTGTCCATGCTTGTTCACGCAACAAAAAACACTTTGTTTGATTTGAGCTTGACTCTTTTCCCCCCTCTGCTATCCTGCATCTATCTATCTATCTATCTATCTATCTATCTATCTATCTGTCTGTCTGTCTGTCTGTCTGTCTATCTATCTACCTACCTACCTACCTACCTACCTACCTACCTACCTACCTACCTACCTACCTACCTACCTACCTACCTACCTACCTACCTACCTACCTACCTACCTACCTACCTACCTACCTACCTACCTACCTACCTACCTACCTACCTACCTACCTACCTACCTACCTACCTACCTACCTACCTACCTACCTACCTACCTACCTACCTACCTACCTACCTACCTACCTACCTACCTACCTACCTACCTACCTACCTACCTACCTACCTACCTACCTACCTACCTACCTACCTACCTACCTACCTACCTACCTACCTACCTACCTACCTACCTACCTACCTACCTACCTACCTACCTACCTACCTACCTACCTACCTACCTACCTACCTACCTACCTACCTACCTACCTACCTACCTACCTACCTACCTACCTACCTACCTACCTACCTACCTACCTACCTACCTACCTACCTACCTACCTACCTACCTACCTACCTACCTACCTACCTACCTACCTATCTATCTATCTATCTATCTATCTATCTATCTATCTATCTATCTATCTATCTATGATACAGTGTCTCAGGCTAGCAGGGAAGGAGAGAGAGAGGGTGTGTGTGTGTGCGTGCGCAGGTGCCCACATGTGTGTATGTCAATGTCAGGGCCTCTGTTCATATGTCCTCTCTCTCTCTCTCCACTCTACACCAACGAGACCATCCCACTGGCCCATCGCTCTCCCTGGCTATAAAAAGACAGGTTCATTATTCTGAACTTATGCAAACTCCTGTGCCTCAGCGTGCCAGCGAATCGTTAACATGTCCTGTAGCAGAAAGCCATTACAGATCTCCCTGACAAACTTTCCTGTGTTTTACTTCTCCTCTCCTCTCATCTCCTCTCCTGTTCTCCATGCATAATCATCCAGCAGCAGAATCCTCTCTGGGTGCCTGTAACCTGCCATAACCTATTACAAGCGTTTGGGCCAGGCACAACACTAAGCTACTGACACTTAACTAGAGGATGGCACGGCAAAACGGATGTGTTTATACGCCTGTGTGTGATGGTGCGTGCATGTGTGTGAATAGTTGACTCTCCGTTGACAGTGAGTGACTGCCCCAAATATATTCATTGAACTCATGACGTCAGCAGTGTGCAACACCAAGCAGCTTACATGGGAGTGACTGCCCCCTAGGGGCTTGGAGGATAATGAAACATGATGTGTGTAGGCACAGGAGGAGGTGTTATGTGATTATGCAGTAATGTCAAAAGAGAGGTATATATGATTTATATACAGTAGTTTGCCTGGGGCCTGGGAAGAAAAACAATTACAGTCACTTATCCACAGCATACCGTTTGTTATTTGACCTGTCAATCAAATAGGGAACAGTTGACAGAACATTGTAGATACAACCCTAATTAAACACACTATTTCAATCAACCAGAAATATCATCATGCCAGCTTTTATTTGTATTTTTTTTACCCCTTTTTTCTCCCCAATTTCGTGGTATCCAATTGGTAGTTACAGTCTTGTCTCATCGCTGCAACTCCTGTACAGACTCGGGAGAGGCGAAGGTCGAGAGCCGTGCGTCCTCCGAAACACAACCCAGCCAAGGCGCACTGCTTCTTGACACAATGCCCACTTAACCCGGAAGCCAGCCGCACCAATGTGTCGGAGGAAACACCGTACACCTGGCGACCATGTCAGCGTGCATTGCGCCCGGCCCGCCACAGGAGTCGCTAGTGCGCGATAGTACAAGAACATCCCTGCCGGCCAAACCCTCCCCTAACCCGGACGACATTGGGCCAATTGTGCGCTGCCACATGGGTCTCCCGGTCGCGGCCGGCTGCGACAGAGCCTGGACTTGAACCAGGATCTCTAGTGACACACCTAGACCACTGCGCCACTCAGGAGGCCATCATGCCTGCTTTTAAGAATGTGTATGTCCCTCATTATATCAACCAAAACCTTTCTAATGTGTAAGCATTCATTTTAAGCATGTTCTCCCATTGAATTTCTATCACTGGCTCTCAAAATGTGACCATTTTACCAGTTCTGTATGTAAAAGCACCATGACTTACCCCTTCAGACTTCTTGTCAGGGTAGATGCAGCTCTCTCCTCCTGCTGTGAAATTGCAGTGGACCTTGAACGAGTCCCTCGAGCAACCCTGGTTGGGGTCGATCCAATATTCACCTGAAATAAAAAATAGGGGGTGGGAGGGGGGAGGGAGAAAAAGGGGAAGAGGGAAGGAGAGGGGTAAGGACGGAACCTTGACAATTAGAAACGTTTTCATCAGAGGTCATTCAACGTTTAAATTAGCATGATTTAGCCTACAAGAGAGGGCATACTCTTTAGCCCACTTACACTGCAATGACAGGAAATATCATCAAATAAATTCTTGATGGCTAATCCTATTTCTCTATCCCACTTAAGTCCACTATAAAGACACTTGACCCTTGGCATTGACATCCTATTCACTTGTCTAAGATAGATGCTCGACAACGTGCTCTGGGGGCCTTTTTTATACAAAGTCGGATTACACCTGGGCTATATCACCCAAAGACTTATTAAAATATAATATATCAACAGAACACAATCTGAGCACGTCAGATTTGGAATTTGCGATTTTCCGTGCCCACCATCGGGGAAGTCAGGGTGGCAGAGTTGCAGGTCCTTGCAGGTGCGGGCGGGGTTGCCCTGCGTTCCCAGCGGGTGCTTCATCTGCTCGATCTCCAGCTTGAGGGAGTTGAGGGATCCGAAGATCTCCTCCATGCCGTCGTCGTAGTCCTTGTAGTTGGCATCGGCGTGGGCCTCGTCCATCATCTGGCTGGCGTCGATGTTCCTGCGGCTCCTCTTGGGATTCGACTGCATGGGCAGCGGGTGGATGACATCACCGGGAGGACCCTGTGGAGGTGGAGAAGGAGAGAGAGAGGGGGGACAGGAGGAGGGAAGGAGGTGAGAAGAGTGGAAGAGGAGAGTGGTTTTAAGTGGGAGTATACTATTGTATTCTATTCTAAACCGTCATATAGCAAAGTTCAGTTTACTCAATTAATAATTGTGCGTATAGTTTCCGTAAAGTAACACATGCAACATATGGAACTGTAAAACAACAACATGCAATGACGTCACACAAGCGTGGCGATAACTTACAGGAGGCCCTGGTTGTCCAGGAACACCGGTCTCTCCCTTGGGACCAGTTTGACCCTGAGGAAGACAGAACACAACACAGCGTCATACACACAGCCCCTATGTATAGTAGGACATGGGTTAGAGGGGACAGTGTGACATGGTTTAGAGAGGGACATGGGGGGGGACACTTACCGATGATCCCTTAGCTCCTTTAGGTCCAGGAGGACCAGGTAATCCTGGGGGTCCCAGGGGACCAAGAGGACCTGAGGGGCCAGCAATACCCTGGAGGGAGAGAGGGAGGAAAGAGAGGAAGGAGAGAGGGTGAAAAAAAAAGGTATCCTTATTGTCATTATTTTGTGATCAAACATTTTACTGTGCTGTTTAACGACTTGATATGATCTACGATATGCCCGACCAAACTAAAACATGTAACTATTAGGTTAACTCATGTCAGGCTGAGTTGGAGCCTTGCTATAACGTTTTGTATGTGAGTATCCTTCTTGTTATAATATTATATGTTATTTGAGTGGGGGGGGGGGGGGGGGGTTCTCACATTGTCTCCTTTGGGTCCTGATGTTCCCTGGGGGCCTGGCAGACCTCTGTCACCCTTTTCTCCCTGCTCACCTGGGGGCCCGATCAAACCGATAAGACCAGGGTGGCCCTGAGGAGAGTATCAGAAACATACAGATCAATGAACGTACTTCAATAATCAATCAAACACCGAATTACTCACGTCTGTCTCTCTGCCAACCTTATATCATTAGTGTGATGACTCACTGCTCGGTAGCTGATACCAGATAAACAATCGATAGGTTTGAATGCAGAGCAGTCAGTCATCATTGACTTGAATGTGTACGGTATGCATTACACAGTATCTCTATCGACACATTTCACCTGTATCCCTATGGGCTATTAGACATCAACCTCATTAAAAGTGGAAGATCAATACCGTATGTGATATTCAGCCATGCATGCAACAGGTATTGATGCAACTATTTCACTGTAATATGTACCGTGTACAACGTGTGGTCAATAATCTGTTGAAACAGGGGGCTCACCTTTTCACCCTTAATACCAGAGTCTCCCTTCAAACCGGGTAATCCTGGTGGACCCTGCGAGGGAGAGAGGAGTAGAGAGAGAGACGGAAATAGAATGGCAGAGGGGTAGAGAGGGAGGACAGATAATATTACATGTCTGACCCAATAAGACAAGGTACTGTGAATCCTGTGACATCAAACAACCCAGGGTCAAGGGTGAGAGGTTAGCTGTCCTCACCATAGGTCCAGGGGGTCCGTCAGGGCCTGAAGAACCCGGAAGACCTTGTTCCCCCTGCAAACATTCAGAGAGTCAATGCTTTAACCCACTGATCTTCATACAATATTGGTATTATGACCTCATGCCTATAGCGTGTGCTTTTGTAGCAATAGCTTTTGTAGATCAGTCACTATGCTAATCTATGTGTGTCGTGGACATCCACAGTTACTGCCCCTAGTAACTGTAATGGCTATGACACAAAGAAGTAAAAATATGAAATAATGCTGTACTCACAACTGGGCCAGGGATACCTCTGAGACCTTCCGAACCTTGCTTGCCAGGTGCTCCCTGAGGACCAACTGGGCCTGTCTTTCCCTGTGGGCCCTCCAGACCAGACTCTCCCTTGGCTCCCTTCTCTCCTTGCCTGCCCTCGGGTCCAACTGTTCCATGGGGGCCTCTCTTTCCTGGTGGGCCGGAAGGACCAGACTCTCCGGTGGGTCCAGGGGAACCCTGGGAGGTGAGAAAGGATAAGGTTCACATCACGGGATGAGAGCAAACGAGTCGCTGGAGGAATGAGCGACTCGGTGCTAAAACTCTTGTACCACGCCGCATGTTTACTGTAGCTCCCGTCAGATATGAGACCTCGTTCGAGTTTGTTAATGCCTGTTTGTCGTTAGTCAGGTGTAGTAATGCGCTAGGTGAGACTCACAGGTTGACCAGCCTCTCCGTCGTCTCCCTTGTCACCAGAAGGACCGTCTAAACCCTGGGAGGAGGAGAAAAAGAGACGTAAAAGTTGCGTAATGTTGGACGGATAGAGCACAGTTTGGAATTTTTAAACGTTTCAATTGGTACCAAAGCGTTACGGTAACTGGAGGTCAAAACAATATCATTGTAACATTTCAGTTGCTTACAGCCTGTCCGATCTCGCCAGGGGGACCAGGATCACCAGGGAAACCACTTGGACCCTGGAAATGAAATCAAACAAAATGCTCATTATCTAGAGTGATTCTAGGGATATTTATTAACACATAAAGGGAATCCGTCATACTTTGCCTTCCACTGACAACTCATTACAAATCCATAACATCCATTGGTATGCATTCACATGGCAGTAACAGGACTCAACTGCAATATGGGTAACCTGTGACTCTACAGAGACGTGTAACCAGGACTTACAGGACTTCCTTTAGGACCGTCGTCTCCAGGGGGGCCTTTAGGTCCGGGGGGTCCAGCAGAGCCAGCGGGACCGCCCTCTCCCTTCTCTCCTCGCTCTCCTCTTGGGCCCTGCGACAGTGGGGCAGTGTGTCACCAGTGTGTTAACAGTGTTCTTATTAGTGTGTCACCAGTGTTAGTGTGTCAATAATGTGTTCATGTCAATGCACAGCAGGGGTGTGCTTAACACACTCCATGAGGTTGGTGGGCTTTCTTTTATAATGGTTATAATTCAAACTGAATTGATTCAGCTATTGTTACGCTAATGGTGAAGTTGACATTTCAAAACGGTGTATTGAATTATGTAATTGTTACAATAGCAGAGGACTAGTCTCATTTTATCTGTTGTAATACATGAATCGGCCAATTATTGCATATGCAGCAGCGTAATTCTTTTTCTTCTGCTGAGAGGCAGTTGTAAGGTTCTGCTGTGCTGCGGTGTGGTGCTGTGGTGAGAGTGTTGTTCTGTTGAATGATGACGGCGGTGTGGTGAAAGTGTTGTTCTGTTGAATGATGACGGCGGTGTGCGGGTTCTTTCGGTTCTCTTACAGGTCCGCCAAGTTCTCCCTGAAGACCAGGCTCTCCGCTTTCACCCGAATCACCCTGAGAGACGGAAAGAGAGAGACAGAGAGAGAGACAGAAAGAGAGACGGAAAGAGAGAGACAGAGAGAGAGACAGAGAGAGAGACAGAGAGAGAGAGAGAGAGAGACAGAGAATAAAAACAATTCAGTTCAGTGAACCAAAACGACTCAAAAAAGTCAGATTTACCGACGTCCTTGGTCACACCCAATCGGGGATAGAAAGAGATGACACCAGAGGTTTCAATCCATCACAGCCAGTCAGCGCTGGGCCTGGAGCGGGCAGAGAGCGGTCGACCTTTGGGTCCTCCCTGGGTCTCCTCCATACATCCTCCTCTCTCCCTGCCGGTCTTATTGGGTAAAAGGCCCAGGCTTCAGGCTCTATCATTATTCAATGTCACATAAGCCCAGTCGTCACAGTCCCCATCGGGATATAAATGTTGCCAGCGCACGTGTTCCTAGAGACAATGTTTACGTAACCCTGGTCTGCGGGATGGGAGAACCAGAGACAGAGCAAAGTGCCTGTCTCGGCCTATTTGGATCAAACGTCACAGAGCCAAGCCAAGCGGTGCCTAGTGTACAACCATAGACCTATTCTCCCTCCTGCACAGACCTAGCTCTGTATTGTCGTACCCATTCCTAGTCTAAATAAATAAGCATCTCACCTCTTTCCCAAAGCATTCTTGTTTCTGTCAGGATGTCCACTCCGGGCAGCAGAGAGAGCAGATAGAGAGGCCTGTTTAAAGGCATGAGAGATTCTCTCCTAAGCTATTTCTAAAGATTTTACACAGCCCTGTGTATCTGGCTCTCTGGGAAGCCTCACTCCACTTAGGGGTTCTATCCAGAATGGCACCTTATTCCCCATTGTGTGTGTGTGTGTGTGTGTGTGTGTGTGTGTGTGTGTGTGTGTGTGTGTGTGTGTGTGTGTGTGTGTGTGTGTGTGTGTGTGTGTGTGTGTGTGTGTGTGTGTGAGAGAGATGGATAGAGAGAGAGAGAGAGAGAGAGATGGATAGAGAGAGAGAGAGAGAGAGATGAGAGAGAGAGAGAGAGAGAGAGAGAGAGAGAGAGAGAGAGAGAGAGAGAGAGAGAGAGAGAGAGAGAGAGAGAGAGAGAGAGAGAGAGAGAGAGAGAGAGAGAGAGAGAGAGAGAGAGAGAGAGAGAGAGAGAGAGAGAGAGAGAGAGAGAGAGAGAGAGAGAGAGAGAGAGAGAGAGAGAGAGAGAGAGAGAGAGAGATGGGGGGACATAGAGGGATAGATAGAGAGAGAAAAGAAGACTAAAAGACAACCACTCTGATCCGTAACACACCAAAGCTGCTGTTAGCAGGCCTGGCCTAACCCCTGCTATAAAAGCTGCCCAGAACAGTGCAGACCAGATTAGCCGGAGAACGGATTGCGATTGCGGTGAGCTAAGGTTTTGTTTGAGGAAGGGGTGGATGTGTGCTCCCAGGGTGAATGTCATTCCGTCGACTGGACCAGAAAAAAACTATTCACGCCACGATAGTGGCAGAGAGCTTGTAGAGCGGACGGTAGAGCCCCCCGACGGCGAGCCAAACGCAGAAGCTTATTTTCGAAGAGGTGGTTTTAATAATGCACTCAGCAGCTCAGCGTCTTAGGTACAGTCGCTTGGAGAATTTATTCACACTTCTACTCACTGCAGCGCTAATACGGCTGAGGATGACTACCATTAAGCTGTGTGTGTGTGTGTGTGTGTGTGTGTGTGTGTGTGTGTGTGTGTGTGTGTGTGTGTGTGTGTGTGTGTGTGTGTGTGTGTGTGTGTGTGTGTGTGTGTGTGTGTGTGTGTGTGTGTGTGTGTTAGAATTATGTTAAGGGTTAGGAGCTACGGTTAGTTTTAGGATTAGAAGCTTGGGTTAAGGTTAGGTTTTTGGGTTAAGGTTAGGGTCAGGGTATGGGTGGGACAGAATTGTGTGTCCCACAAGGTTAGCTGTACAAGACTCTGTGTGTGTGTGTGTGTGTGTGTGTGTGTGTGTGTGTGTGTGTGTGTGTGTGTGTGTGTGTGTGTGTGTGTGTGTGTGTGTGTGTGTGTGTGTGTGTGTGTGTGTGTGTGTGTGTGTGTGTGTGTGTGCGCGTGCGCGTGCTTTGCTCGCTTTCACTTGAGAATGAAAATGAGCCTTTCCCATTTCAAAAATGTGCTTTAAAACAGCAGCATCAAATATTAATGACGACGAAAGCTTTGCAATGATGAATGAGTGGTGATCTGAATCACAGTATAGGTTGTACTGAAACTTGTTGGACCTCTTGCACAGTAAGCATATATGTGTCTTGTTGATACTTTAAACCAGAAATACACAGATAGATGAAACACTTTTTGTCTCTGAGTTCAGCAACATGGTAAATAGATCTTGCCATCCACTCTGGACTGATGTAAACCATGGGCATTTTCTCTGCAGGAACAGATACGTAACTACTATGTGTCCCAATACTGTCCGAGTCCTTTGTTATGTATATCTCAAAGTACTAGAAGAGCCATGGTGGATGCCCTATGCTCCCAAAGGGGTCAAGAGGTCTAAGCCAAGTGGTAGGAAGCTGCACGTCCTGATTTGGCATCATCTTAGATTTGGCTCTTAGATTTGGTTCATTAAGAAATGCTAGCGGCCATGACTGAATTCAAGCTTGAGTTGGTTTCGGGGTTTCGGGGTGTGGTTTTATTTGGGTGTCTCTTGTCTGTGTTAGCAGGTTTGTAAGAGTTATCCAAATTATTTTGCCAATTAGCTTCAGCCGGCTGGTGTGCGAACATGGCAAAGTTGGTCCGGCTTTGATAAGCCTAGCTCTGGGGATAGTTAGGGACTGTCAATAAATGACACAATGTAAATGGGATACTATTTTAATGTTGCACATTTGTTAAGTGTCTCATTAAATGCTTTCAATATTTGTAAATTCATTTCTACAATTTATAGTTGTTTTGAGGTTTTTAAGTAATTGAAACTCGGAGCTATTGACATTTTTAAAATATTTTCCCATGTACATTGTGTAATTTAGTGATGGTGCCTAACTAGTCCCATAGGAATATCGAATGTCAAATCGAATTGAATTGACCATGGGCATTATGATCAGGTCCTGTGCAGCTGCGCTCTGAATTGATGATTACTTGGGTGTTCCCAGCTGTGGGCATGTGGGCAGGATTAAAATAAAACCAACCCACGGAAGACTGTTACAGTACCCTTCATTGCGTGAATTTGTTTTCCATATATTCTCGCAAATCTCTGTTTTGGATGAGACATATTTACACGTTGTAGTACATTTTGAAACTAGAATAAAAGTTTGTGACTCATATCGATGCCACACAGGCCATTTTCACTGTTGCTTTTTAGGCGCAATCGCTCTTTAAGCCTCCTATGAAAGGGTTCTACATTGAGGTGAAGGGTATTAACAGGGGGACCTTACCTTCACTCCAACAGCACCGGGGTTTCCAATACCACCAGGGGGTCCCTGAGGGCCATCAGCTCCTGGGGGTCCGGAGGGGCCTCTGGGGCCAGGGGGACCGGGAGGACCCTAGAAGGGAAGGAGAGAAGGAGTGATGAGTCATCACACACACGTGGGAATAAAATATGATCATATATATAGTAATCTGACAGTGCTAAATTCATTGTATACAATCCATACAATACACGCAATATCGGTACATTAGTATTCTGTTCTATTTCATTCAACTCTAAAGGTATATTGTAAGAGGATATTAGGAAATCTTACCATCTGACCCACGTCTCCGGTTTCTCCCTTCTCACCGCCGGGACCAGGCAATCCCTGCAGTCAGACAAGACAATGGCGTCAGTCACAATCACAACAACAGAGCCCTATGGGCCGTGGTCCAAAATCAGTGCACTAAATAGGGAAAAAGGGTGCCATTTGGGACACATCCAGAGACTGTCTCTGGTTCTGGCGGTGGTTATGACCTGCAGTCCAACTGGGCCTGGGGGTCCGTTGAATCCTCTGGCGCCTTCATCTCCCTTCTGGCCAAACAGACCCTGCTGACCTCTGGGACCGGGCTCTCCATCAGCTCCCTACACACCCGAGAGAGAGAGAGAGAGAGAGGAGAGAAGGAGAGGAGGAGCGGAGAGAGGGAGAGATAGAGAAATAAAGAGAGCGACAGGGGGGTCGAGGGGTTGAGCAAGGGCGAGAGAGGGGGGCAGGAGAGGAGAAAGAGAAGAAGCAATCGGGGCTAAACGTTAGCATGTACTGTATGCCAGAAGACAGTGGAAGGAAGTGACATCATATATACAATGGTCGCCTCCAGATCTAATAAACTGGGGGGGTTCAGGAGGATACTTACAGCAGGACCAGGCGCTCCGACTGGGCCTTGGGGACCAGTAGGACCAGGTGGACCATGCTCTCCTTTGTCTCCTTTGCTTCCCTTCTGGCCTGGCTCTCCGATCTCTCCCTGGTGATAGAAACCAAGACGACAAGGCCAGTCAACACAACTCAATGAATCCCGTTGCGTCAACTCACTTCCATCCTGTTGAGTTTGTGTGTTCATCTAAGTCAGAGGAGGCTGGTGGGAGAAGCTATAGGTGGGTGGGCTCATTATAAATACCGGAATGGAATAAATGGAACGGTATCAAACACATTAAACGTATGGAAACCACATGTTTGACTCTGGTTCCATTTATTCCATTCCAGCCATTACGATGAGCCCGTCCTCCTATAGCTCCTCCCACCAGCCTCCTCTGATCTAAATTAAGATGTGTGTGTGTGACTGTGTGCTTGGCAGGGATATAAGACCGGTCTCAGGGCTTTTGATATGTCATTGTCAACTTCAAATAAAATTCGCTGACACACTGTCATAACTCAGAGTCACATCCTAGAACGGGTTTGTTGTCTCTCTGTGACAAAAGACTAGCGGCCTGTCACGGATCCCATTCACATTTTCTTCGCACTGCATTTCAACAATAAATTAAAACAATGACACCAGCACATCACACCGTTAGGCACATTCAAACGCATTCACATTCTTTGAGTATTTAAAATGATGGGAAAACATTGAATCAGACTTTCCCTAAGCCAACCCAGAGGATAGCTGGTCACGTGGTTATTGCTTCTGTGGAGTTCTCCTCTCTGTTCCCAGTGGTAAAGGCCTTATAATGAGACTGTGGATAATGTTAGCGAGATCTTCGTTGTGTGTGTGTGTGTGTGTGTGTGTGTCTCTCTCTATCGGAATGTCAAATACCTCAGTCCTCCAAGGATACGAGATTCAATTACAGCTGATCTTCACACAAATGTTTATCTTGCTATCTCTGTCTCTCTCTCTCTCTCTGTCTCTCTGTCTCTCTCTCTGTGTCAGTGTGTCTCAGAGTGTCTCAGAGTGTCTCAGTGTGTAGGAGAGTTGTTCCTCCTGCCTGTGAGTCGGCATACTAATAGCAGGGCATCTCTCTACCATCTGAAAAATACAACAATTGAGCGACATAACGGGTTCAGCTTTAAGTCAGCATGAAAGACTTAAAGACCTGTGAGCCAGGGAAAACACTGCCTGTCAACACCACTAAGGAAAGGGTCGGAATATGGAAGCCCGGACGCGTTCTGACTTTGATCTAAATCATCACGTCGAGTGACCCACCCACACACACACACTACTCTTCCCTCAGCGAGCCAACCCACCTTGTCTCCATCCTCTCCTGGGGATCCAAGAGGTCCAGCGGGGCCAGGCAGACCCACCGGTCCCTGGACACCGTCTCTACCAGCGGGGCCTTGTGGTCCTTTCTCTCCCTATAACACATTTGTACAGCACATTCCATTCCATTCAATTTCAGCCATGTACCAGATATTATCTTCTGGAGAGACTTAATGTACTGCAGGGTTGGGATCCATTCCGTTTTCATTCGGTCAATTCAGAAAGTAAAATGTTTACTTCCTGAATTGATTGAATTAGAAAGGAATTGACGCAAACAACTGCTGCACTGTACAACAGATCAATTCTAACGAGGAGGCTAAGACAGCCCTGGGATATACCGTAGCTGAGAGCAATACGTTTGTTTCCCAACAACAGGCTTCATGTTTAAACTAGTGACGTGGCCAGAACCAGGCTGAACTGAACTGGGTCTTACCGGTCCACCCTTCTCTCCTGCGGGTCCTGGGGGTCCCTGAGGTCCTGGTCGTCCGGGGAGTCCGGTGGGTCCCGCTGTGCCAGCAGGACCACGCTCCCCAGGGGAACCCTAGAACACAGGGAGAGACACGGTCACTACAGCTCGCTACTTGTACAACCTGAAACCAGAGCCATACATTTAGAGAGTTGGGCAACTTTAAGAATTTCAAACATTGTTCTTACATGTGATGTTAATGGGGCGTTAACATGGCTGCCATGGGATTTTTGTAGTGTTATGTAAATGTTACATAATGCTCATTCTAGACATTATATTCCTGGCTCTGCCTTTATTGACCTACATTGGCGCTACCTTGACACCTCTACACTTTCTGTAAATCCAGGGCGTACTAGTCTACATCAGGTACTGTCACGCCCTGACCTGTTTCACCTGTCCTTGTGATTGTCTCCACCTCACTCCAGGTGTCGCTTGTTTTCCCCAGTGTATTTATCCCTGTGTTTCCTGTCTCTCTGTGCCAGTTCGTCTTGTATGTTTCCAAGTCAACCAGCTTTTTACCCGTTCTCCTGCTTTTTGCATTCTCCTTTTTGCTAGTCCTCCCGGTTTTGACCCTTGCCTGTCTCTGGACTCTGTACCCGCCTGCCTGACCATTCTGCCTGCCTTGACCACGAGCCTGTCCGCCACTCTGTACCTCCTGGACTCTGAACTGGTTTGACCTTTTTGCCTGTCCACGACCATTCGCTTGCCTATTCCCTTTGGATTAATAAACATTGTAAGACTCCAGCCATCTGCCTCCTCTGTGTCTGCATTTGGGTCTCGCCTTGTGCCTTGATAGGTGCACACAACATGTTTAGAGTAGAACCTCAACGTCACGCAAATCTACTAAGTAGGTGGAAACCTGTGCTGCGTAACGAATTATCAAACGATGAATATCACCGACACATCGCGTGCTGCATCTTAACACAACTGATGCGCTCAGCTATGAACCGTATTCCCACAGTCAGTGTGTGTACGAAATACATAGAGAGAAATAGAACAAAAGAAAGAGGGATAACGATGGCACGATAACGAAATATTGATGGCGTGCAGGGAGTGAGTCTTGAAGAGAGGATGTTGGTGAATGTGTGCTAATCATCTGTACTCACAGCAGGTCCAGGTGGGCCGTTGGGGCCTTCGCTCCCTTTCAGGCCGTGAGCCCCCTGTCGAGAGACAGAGAGACACAAACCTTTAGAGGCCGCACCGTGCACCTCATCCTTGGTTAATGCCGGGCGGACCCCCCTCTATCTATCCCAGAATCCTGGTGTGGGAATCTCCTCAGGTTAACACAACAAAGGCAGCAAAAAACTTATTTGGATTGATCTGAATCGTATTTATCCAGAGATAAGATAGAAATGATGTGAGGTGTGTGCTACTTACCACTGGTCCGGGTAGACCTCTCTCTCCTGGGAACCCTCTCAGACCAGGGGGACCGTCCTTACCAGCCGGGCCAGCGGGACCTGGGTCACCCTTAGCTCCCTCTTTACCAGCAGATCCAGGAAGACCCTGCTCACCGGGCGGGCCTGGGGGTCCGGGGTGGCCACGTTCTCCCATTGGACCCGTCTCACCTGTGGGGCCCTGTGGATATGAGAGAGAGAGAGAGAGAGAGAGAGAGAGAGAGAGAGAGAGAGAGAGAGAGAGAGAGAGAGAGAGAGAGAGAGAGAGAGAGAGAGAGAGAGAGAGAGAGAGAGAGAGAGAGAGAGAGAGAGAGAGAGAGAGAGAGAGAGAGAGAGAGAGAGAGAGAGAGAGAGAGAGAGAGAGAGAGAGAGAGAGAGAGAGAGAGAGAGAGAGAGAGAAATGTGCGGTAACATGAATAAGACAACAAAGTGAATCGGGGTGTCTGCACAGTATGAGTACAGGGTGACAGAGTGTGAGAGAGTGGGAGGCAGCTAACCCCCGGTATTCGCTAGTCACTCCATGAAGGCGTCATCCATCTGCCAGAATAATAGCATCAATGCATGTAATGTTCTCAATTAGCATTAGGAGAGAAGCTCTTGGGTGGAAATGGCTGTTGACTAAGCATGCATAATGAATGAACAGCCTAGTGCTAATATCTAAGAGGATAAACAACACTGACAGTCAACTCTAACCAGATACGGATAACAGAAAATCCCTTCTGGGTGTACAACAAACATAGCTAAAACTCACTATGACTGCCTTACGACACCTGTAAGTCACCCTTATCACACTCTTGTGACACATCCTGCCCACAATCAGAAATAATCTTAGTATCTTGGCCGAACACTTCTGGTTTCCATCCTCTCCTTCTAAATCGGGGACTAGTTCAGAGTGCAGACCGCGTTGACACGATGCGAGTCGCGCCACGCTACGTATTACCTCATCAGTCAGCTACTACTCCTATACAGACATGATCTGTCCACGTCTACCTGTTGACGAGGCCAGTCCACTGAAAGGTATTGTATCGGGTGTGTTTTTCCTCCCAGTAGCACAGAGAGATATGATACAGTGTGTGTTAGTATTGTGGCGGTGCGTGACGGAACTCACCTGAGGTCCGACCACTCCTGGGGGTCCAGGTGGGCCAGTCTTGCCTTGGAAACCCTGCGAGGAGAAGAGAGAATAAGAGTGGTATAAGAAGGTTGTATGTATGAGGTTCGGGAGAAGTGAAACTCTGGCCTATGACACTAGGGACAGGTCCACAACAACAGCGTGTTCACTCACAGTCTCTCCTCTCTGTCCAGGGTGTCCGGGCAGACCATCTTTCCCAGCGGGGCCCTGAAAACACAGAAAGAGAACCTCAGTAATGCTACACATACGCACTAGTCCACCGTTAAAACACTATAGACTTAAAACAGAGGAAAGGCATTATTGTGTGTGTGTTCAAGTGTTGTGTTGTCATTTTGTTTTGGGGGGGGGGGGTCTTACGGGTGGGCCCTTTGGTCCGGGGAATCCTGTTGGTCCCTGAGGCCCTGGAAGACCCTGAAACACACAAGCAGACGATACAGTCAATCAATCATTTATCAATCAATCAATCCATCAGTTATCAATAACCACTATTGGAAATGGATCATACATACAGATGAATAGGTATTTGAGTGAGGGCCGCTCTAGTACATACCCTCTCACCGGGAGGTCCTGGAGGGCCGTCACTTCCTGAGGTACCCTGGGAGACGGGAAGGAAACAGGAAGTGGTCAGAAAGGACTCAGCCAATGACAGACAAGAGATCATACCACTGTATGATAGCGAGGCATTACGTGAGCCATGTCATATTGGAAGACACCCCAACTCACCTTTGGTCCAGCTTTTCCTGTTGGTCCCCTTGGTCCCCTCTCTCCACGAGGCCCCTGGGAGGAGAGAAAGAAAAAGAGAAGGAACGTCAGGAGGGAGGAATACCAATAAAGTCGATAGAACACCCGGAGGATATCCTTCACCATTAGAGGACGTTCCCCTTTCATTCACTTAACTTCCTATTGGAGGGCCAAGGGAATATACCATAACCTGTGTCACCTGGACACCGTTGTCATGGTTGCCTACAGTATATCGCCAGCGGATAGTGGAGGTCAAAGAGGCGGTAGACTTACCGTTGGTCCTCTCTGTCCTCTTGGGCCAGCCTTCCCTGCAAGTCCCTGTGAGGAACCATAAGAAATACAGAGGGTCAGAGGTCACATGTCGCCATGGTAATGCATTTGAGACCACCCTGACCTATCTAACCAATCAGATCAACTAGACCTGCAGCATAAATAGGTCCCATTCTCACTGTCACCACGGCTACTTCAACTAACATTGAGACCTATTCCTCATTCAACCGTCGCTCTGGGTCCCTCTAGATGAGAGTGTCTGCTAAATGACTTACATTTAAATGTAATGTATTCACCTATCTATGGTAAGAAGCTTTCTTTGTATTTGTCTCATGGGAGCGAACAAAGGCTTTTAATTTGGAAACAGTTTTCCTAATGAAACTAGATACATGACTTTACATATTCAAAGCTGTCATTGGGCGAGAGAACAGTGAGGTAGATCGGCGAACCAATGCTATATAATAAGACATATTTCACACGGCAATATGAGGCCATACTTCCTTACTGTACGTCAAGTGAACGAAGAAAAGGATTATGGCTGTCTGTGGGTTTCCGATTTACAAACGACAGCAATGAAACTGGTGGTAATGTGACGACCATCGCTCTACGTCGAAGAGTTAGGCCTTCTGCCTCATAAAGGCTCATGTTTCAGCGACAGAAGATGAAAGGCTTTCTGTGTCGTACGTCGAGGAAACACAAAACAAAGCATTACTCTCCGGACCAAATGAACGACCCGTCTCTTTTAAAAGAAAATGAAACATTGCGCCGAGCACTGTACAATGTGATAAATTACCTGTGTGGTGCTTTTCAATGCTCTTATGTGAGGACGGTAATGAAGAAGGGATACAACAGTCTTTTTGTCCTTGGTTTAATCTTCTTCCCGTTGACTAAAAGTCCCTGTGTCTTTTGAATTTGCACTAGAGAGACAATAAACCCCGTCTCCATTGGTCGGATTCAGTATTGATCCAAAACTCTAAAGGGGTGGATAGACTAAAACTTCAAAGTGAAATGCACTGGGCCGGCTCACACACCCACCGAGTTGTTTTGTAGGTATGTAGAGCAGATATGCAACTATAACTTCAAACGTAAGGATACTAACACTCAGCACCAAAACTTTGACAGGTGCGCTTTTCTCGGACCTACCCTTGCTCCTTTCTCTCCGTTGGCTCCGGGGAAACCTTGGAATCCCTGAGATCCCTGTGTTGATAAAAAAGAAAGGAGGGATAGAGAGAGAGAGAGAGAGAGAGGCAAAAGAGATTAAATCCCATGTTCGTCAAAGGCGAGCAACAAAGACGTTGAGCGGTGTAAAGGGAAAGTGCTGTTGTAGGCAGCAGTGATGCATTTTGGGTAGCGCTCGTTCAGTGGGCGTCTGTCTGACACCAAAAGGCATGGCTAAATCCTGCCCCCTTTGATCAGGGAGGTTCAAACATGACCTCCCTGCGCCCAGCCTGCGTCAGAGCGGTTCCCCGCTGGGCAGTCAGACCGGTCCATCAATAACGCCATGTTCAATCAAGGGGGCCTTCAGAAGTGCCTCCTTGAAGAGTCCACTATGATAAAGATAGAGAAAGAAAGGGATTCTGGGAGGAAAAGGGGACTTACCTTTGGCCCTTGTCTTCCGGGGTATCCTGGCAACCCTGGAACGCCCAGTTTGCCCTGTGAGAGAGGAACACAAAACAAATTCTCCATCAGTATATCAATCAATGAAACACATTTATTTATAAATCCTTTTTGTACATCTACAGTTGTCACAAAGTGACTTTGCTTGAATGTCATGGGTTTAAGTATTCATTAAGTCCTGTGTATCTCCTCCATCTATTTTCCTATCTTTTACCATTCCCCCCTTTTCTGGGTCAGGCCAATCTGAAGCCAATCTGTTTTGTTTACACCCTCATCCTGCTAGATGTGGGCTGGACGTGGGACGAGGAAACTGCCTCTCTCTACGTTCCACTTCTTAAGATAGTTTCTCTGGGGAATTCGATTCAATTATTCTGATTCCCAATTACTAAATTACAGTAGAGAGAGAGAGACACACTACACTAAGGAAAATGAAACATCTCGCAACTACTTTGTCTTCAAGCTATAAAACGATTTGTCCTTGTTTTAATTTGTAGAAATAAGTCACTCCAGTGTTTCACTGGTTATAGATAGAAAATACCCTACATGTGTATAGGCAGTGTTTAAAATAAAAAAATGTGGCATTTAAATTTGCCAATAA
Organism: Salvelinus alpinus; assembly: GCF_045679555.1. Classification (NCBI taxonomy): domain Eukaryota; kingdom Metazoa; phylum Chordata; class Actinopteri; order Salmoniformes; family Salmonidae; genus Salvelinus; species Salvelinus alpinus. The sequence continues at coordinate 7,475,459 of NC_092109.1, forward strand.
GTGTTCTCATCTTAAACACAGGCGTTTAGAACGCAAGATAAAACATGAAAAACAGCTTTTTCCTGTCAGTTTCCAACCAGAAGAACAATATATCCCCTAAGTGTTCGGATTCGAAACACTAGTGTTTACTTTTCTATTGTCTCTCAGAGTACGTGGGAGGGGCCACATTATCATATTTCCCAGCATGCTTTGTTGCAGGATGATTTTTAGAATAGTTGTTTTAATATCTATGTTTCCTCATACATATTGATCGATTGATCGTATACATTTTTCTAAACTAATACAATCTGTAAGGGGGTTGGAGTTATTGCACCCATTACTGAGATGGTTGTTCCAGTTTCAATGGTTTAAGTATCGTTTGGTAACTATTTCACCATAGCAGTCATTCTGAGTGTAGGTTGTAGGTGATAAAAAAATTCAAATTGTTGCCTATATTCCGACAGGAATTACTATTCAATTCACAATCCAGTTTATTGTGACTTGCAGGTTTAAACACTGTGATGTGTTCTCATTGAAATTCGAAATGCCTTGATGTGTTTAAAAATTGTTATGGAAAAGTGCCTAGTTATGTGTTCAGATCCTAAGCACTTGGTTTTACAGTGGATGAGGAGTTGGTCACCATTACTTACAGTGGATGAGGAGTTGGTCACCATTACTTACAGTGGATGAGGAGTTGGTCACCATTACTTACAGTGTATGAGGAGTTGGTCACCATTACTTACAGTGGATGAGGAGTTGGTCACCATTACTTACAGTGTATGAGGAGTTGGTCACCATTACTTACAGTGTATGAGGAGTTGGTCACCATTACTTACAGTGGATGAGGAGTTGGTCACCATTACTTACAGTGTATGAGGAGTTGGTCACCATTACTTACAGTGGATGAGGAGTTGGTCACCATTACTTACAGTGGATGAGGAGTTGGTCACCATTACTTACAGTGGATGAGGAGTTGGTCACCATTACTTACAGTTGATGTGAAGTTTGTCACCATTACTTACAGTGGATGAGGAGTTGGTCACCATTACTTACAGTGGATGAGGAGTTGGTCACCATTACTTACAGTGGATGAGGAGTTGGTCACCATTACTTACAGTGGATGAGGAGTTGGTCACCATTACTTACAGTGGATGAGGAGTTGGTCACCATTACTTACAGTGTATGAGGAGTTGGTCACCATTACTTACAGTGGATGAGGAGTTGGTCACCATTACTTACAGTGTATGAGGAGTTGGTCACCATTACTTACAGTGGATGAGGAGTTGGTCACCATTACTTACAGTGGATGAGGAGTTGGTCACCATTACTTACAGTGGATGAGGAGTTGGTCACCATTACTTACAGTTGATGTGAAGTTTGTCACCATTACTTACAGTGGATGAGGAGTTGGTCACCATTACTTACAGTGGATGAGGAGTTGGTCACCATTACTTACAGTGGATGAGGAGTTGGTCACCATTACTTACAGTGGATGAGGAGTTGGTCACCATTACTTACAGTGTATGAGGAGTTGGTCACCATTACTTACAGTGGATGAGGAGTTGGTCACCATTACTTACAGTGTATGAGGAGTTGGTCACCATTACTTACAGTGGATGAGGAGTTGGTCACCATTACTTACAGTGGATGAGGAGTTGGTCACCATTACTTACAGTGGATGAGGAGTTGGTCACCATTACTTACAGTTGATGTGAAGTTTGTCACCATTACTTACAGTGGATGAGGAGTTGGTCACCATTACTTACAGTGGATGAGGAGTTGGTCACCATTACTTACAGTGGATGAGGAGTTGGTCACCATTACTTACAGTTGATGTGAAGTTGGTCACCATTACTTACAGTGGATGAGGAGTTGGTCACCATTACTTACAGTGGATGAGGAGTTGGTCACCATTACTTACAGTGGATGAGGAGTTTGTCACCATTACTTACAGTGGATGTGAAGTTTGTCACCATTACTTACAGTGGATGTGAAGTTTGTCACCATTACTTACAGTGGATGTGAAGTTTGTCACCATTACTTACAGTGGATGAGGAGTTGGTCACCATTACTTACAGTGGATGAGGAGTTGGTCACCATTACTTACAGTGGATGAGGAGTTTGTCACCATTACTTACAGTGGATGAGGAGTTTGTCACCATTACTTACAGTGTATGAGGAGTTGGTCACCATTACTTACAGTTGATGTGAAGTTTGTCACCATTACTTACAGTGGATGAGGAGTTGGTCACCATTACTTACAGTGTATGAGGAGTTGGTCACCATTACTTACAGTGGATGAGGAGTTGGTCACCATTACTTACAGTGGATGAGGAGTTGGTCACCATTACTTACAGTGGATGAGGAGTTGGTCACCATTACTTACAGTGGATGAGGAGTTGGTCACCATTACTTACAGTGTATGAGGAGTTGGTCACCATTACTTACAGTGTATGTGAAGTTTGTCACCATTACTTACAGTGGATGAGGAGTTGGTCACCATTACTTACAGTGTATGAGGAGTTGGTCACCATTACTTACAGTGTATGAGGAGTTGGTCACCATTACTTACAGTGTATGAGGAGTTGGTCACCATTACTTACAGTGGATGAGGAGTTGGTCACCATTACTTACAGTGGATGAGGAGTTGGTCACCATTACTTACAGTGGATGAGGAGTTGGTCACCATTACTTACAGTGTATGAGGAGTTGGTCACCATTACTTACAGTGTATGAGGAGTTGGTCACCATTACTTACAGTGTATGAGGAGTTGGTCACCATTACTTACAGTGGATGAGGAGTTGGTCACCATTACTTACAGTGTATGAGGAGTTGGTCACCATTACTTACAGTGGATGAGGAGTTGGTCACCATTACTTACAGTGGATGAGGAGTTGGTCACCATTACTTACAGTGGATGAGGAGTTGGTCACCATTACTTACAGTGTATGAGGAGTTGGTCACCATTACTTACAGTGTATGAGGAGTTGGTCACCATTACTTACAGTGTATGAGGAGTTGGTCACCATTACTTACAGTTGATGTGAAGTTTGTCACAAGGGCAAAGACGACTCACCTTTTCGCCGTTGGGTCCGAGAGGGCCAGCATCTCCAGGGAGACCGGAGCGACCCTTAGGGCCCTCAGGTCCGTCCTCTCCTCTGGGTCCTGCAGGTCCCAGCTCACCCTGGATAACACACATAACCAGGTTTTCAGGGGAATCTCATATTTTGTCATACTATTTCTCAGAGTAACAGATTGTATCCTAGATTCACGTATTGTGGCATTCCATGTGGTTGATTTACTAACCGAATCCTACCATATCTTCTATCTTAACGAACACTTAGAAAAAAGGTGATATCTAGAACCTAAACGTTTTGGGGGGTTTTCTCCATAGGAGAACCCTTTGAATAACTGTTTTTGGTTCCATATAGAACCCTTTTCACAGAGAGTTCTACATGGAACCCACAAGGACTCTACCTGGACCCCAAAAGGGTTTTACCTGGAACCAAAAAGGTTCTCGTATGCGGACAGCCAAAGAACCCTTTTGAAACCCTTTTTCCCACGAGTGTATCGTGTCATGTCTTATCATAGAGCCATGACACCTGCTTCCCAGGTCCTTCAGAATGCCCTACCATACCCACATCACTCCAGTCACGGTCATGACACCTGCTTCCCAGGTCCTTCAGAATGCCCTACCATACCCACATCACTCCAGTCACGGTCATGACACCTGCTCTTACACGCCCAGCAAACTGAAATATCATCCTCCGATTGTTCCAAACACTTTTTCAGTCATGACATCGTCTCATCCTCACACCGTCTCAGTCCCCGTTTCAGTCATGACACCGTCTCATCCTCACACCGTCTCAGTCCCCGTTTCAGTCATGACACCTGCTCCTCCGGGTCCAGCCCTTCAGACAGTGGGTGTCGAGCAGCTCAGTCTCTGATGCTCTGTAACTGCTTAAGGAATCAAATGAGGCCATTTCCCCTGCTCTCTGTCTGTCTGTGTCTGTCTGTCTGTCTGTCTGTCTGTCTGTGTCTGTCTGTCTGTCTGTCTGTCTGTCTGTCTGCCTGTCTGCCTGTCTGTCTGTCTGTCTGTCTGTCTGTCTGTCTGTCTGTCTGTCTGCCTGCCTGTCTGTCAAGCTGACTGTGTGATATAATAGGGCTTTTATTTCCTCCCTCTTTACGTGTATTCATCCTCTGGTGGGTTAGCGGTGCTGTCCTAAGGCTGCTATGAGGCAGAGCACAACTCTAAACGGCAGGGTACAAACTGGCTCTGACAATTTGTCGGTGCCGTGCCGACCCAGTGGACCATGAACAGTCCCCCGTAGACTCGCCGTCACACACACACACACACTTCACACGTATGTGCCCACTTACATATGCACAAACACATCACAGTAATCACAAAGACTCTGTCTCTTCCAGCTTGACACTCACACATTGTAACTCATGCTAAAAAGTTAATCAAACAGACTCAGTTCTCGCTCTCTAACGCACGCACACTCATAAGCACGCAACTCAAGTAGACAATTACATTCCGGTCCATGCCGGGAGCCTCCTGCCTCCTCTCCTCTCGAGAACAGGGCTCTCTCAAATCTCTCTCTCTTCTCCTCTCTCCCCCCTCTCTCTTCTCCTTTCTTCCCCCTCTCAACTCCATCTCTCTTCCACTCTCAAATCCCTCTCTCTTCTCCTCTCTTTCCCCTCTCAAATCCATCTCTCATCTCCTCTCTTCCCCCTCTCAAATCCCTCTCTCTCCTACTCTCAAATCCCTCTCTCTTCCCCCTCTCAAATCCCTCTCTTCCCCCTCTCAAATCCCTCTCTCTTCTCCTCTCTTTCCCCTCTCAAATCCCTCTCTCTTCCCCCTCTCTTCCCCCTCTAAAATCCCTCTCCTCTCCTCTCTTCCCCCTCTCTCTTCTCCTCTCTTCCCCCTCTCAAATCCCTCTCTCTTCTCCTCTCTTTCCCCTCTCAAATCCATCTCTCTTCCCCCTCTCTTCCCCCTCTCAAATCCCTCTTTCTCCTCTCCCCCTCTCAAATCCCTATCTCTTCCCCCCTCAAATCCCTATCTCTTCCCCCCCTCAAATCCCTCTCTCTTCTCCTCTCTTCCCCCTCTCAAATCCCTCTCCTCTCCTCTCTTCCCCCCCTCAAATCCCTATCTCTTCCCCCCCTCAAATCCCTCTCTCTTCTCCTCTCTTCCCCCTCTCAAATCCCTCTCCTCTCCTCTCTTCCCCCTCTCAAATCCCTCTCTATTCTCCTCTCTTCCCCATCTCAAATCCCTCTCCTCTCCTCTCCTCCCCATCTCAAATCCCTCTCTCTTCTCCTCTCTTTCCCCTCTAAAATCCCTCTCCTCTCCTCCCCATCTGCTACATCTCCAGAGGAAGACAGGCTGAAGCCCCCTGTCTTTTTCGCTCTCTCTGTTTTGAAGGGGTTTAAGCTCCTCTCATCGATTTCTCTCTCATCACTGTCTCTCTCTCTCGCTCTCCTCCTCTCAAGATGGCCTGTTCAGGGGTTGAGGGTATTGTGTTTAAAGTAGGGGCCAGAGGTACTCCTTGTGTCTCACCGTCGACGGGTATTGAGGTGACTTGAACAGTCTAACGTAAATCTCTGACTGACACTGTTCGCTTTGAGAGGGCTTCTATTTCTGGCTTTACCTGCCAGTTCTCTGTTCTATAAATCTCAGAGAGGTCGGCTAGACGTCAAGAGGTAATTGGAGAGATGGAAGAGGGGGATTGATAGGAACACACACACACACACACACACACACACACACACACACACACACACACACACACACACACACACACACACACACACACACACACACACACACACACACACACACACACACACACACAGAACTGGCAACAGAGACGTTTGGTCAGTGCTTGCTCATTACCCATAACTCCACAGTGACTCAGCAGTCACAGTGACTTCGGGCCAGTCGGGGGGGGGGGGTGGGCGGGGGGGGGTTGGCAGAGAGACAGTAGGGGATCAACACCACTGAACAGTTTAAGTAAAGGTCACCTCCTACTGGACCAGAGAACTTTAGGATCAACTGTGCACTCGACAAAATCCTCGGCCAATGACAACTAGCCAATGACAACTAGCCTAACGTTTTCATCACTTTTCAAAGTCAAACTGGGTTTTACTGTACCCTTCATCATAAGCCTGTCAAAGGAACACTAAATCCCTGCCAGACTGATGAAAGTATTTGCTTAAACTCTGTTGGATATTATGTACTGAGACGTCCAGATATGTGGACGGCATTTGACCCAAAAAATAGAACAAAAGATAAATGTCTCACCCTGTCACCCTTGATTCCCATATCTCCCTTGAAGCCAGGGAATCCATCTTCTCCCTGAGAGAAAGAAAGGAACAAGACAAAGGAGGGGGAGACAGTAAAAGGTGTTGAGAATGTGGTCATTTGTTTTGGAGAGCAGTGGAAAGCCATATCCGCCCTCACGAAGACATTCACAAACAAACGTGTGTGAACACAAAAAAACACACATCCCTCTCTCTCTCTCTCTCTCTCTCTCACACACCTGTAAAATTGCTTTGGGCAGTCCCTGTTGCCATAGAAACTCTAGATCTTATTTTCCCAAAAAGAAGTAGGACAGCCAGACATGTATGGGATTCGGCAACATATACCATCATCCTTATCGTCACCTTCATCATCACCATCATTGTTAGAACCATCATCACTTTCATTATTATCATGTGTGACTGATGCCTGTTTCATTTGACCACTCTAACAGAAGATCGGACACAAACGCACGCTATTGACGTACCTTTTCACCCTTTCCTCCTTTCAGGCCTCGTACACCATCGGCTCCCTAGTAGGCAAAGGCAGAGAGAGAGAGAGAGAAAGAGAGAGAGAGAGAGAGAGAGAGAGAGAGAGAGAGAGAGAGAGAGAGAGAGAGATAGAGACACAGAGACACAGAGAGAGAGAGACACACACACAGAGACAGAGGGTGAAAGACAGGGAGAGAGAGAGAGAGAGAGAGAGAGAGAGAGAGAGAGAGAGAGAGAGAGAGAGAGAGAGAGAGAGAGAGAGAGAGAGAGAGAGAGAGAGAGAGAGAGAGAGAGAGAGAGAGAGAGAGAGAGAGAGAGAGAGAGAGAGAGACAGGGAGAGACATAGAGGTTAGTGAGCATGTATGTCTGAAGCACGGTGCTTTAGGCCAACATCAACCACACTCTACCAACTGGGGCTTCATTAGTATCAAACACTAAACTGGATCCGAACGCTTAAAACACTAACACACTCAACTAAGGCTGAAAGATAACTAAGTATGCCGTATCTCATTAAACTCTATAAAGACTGATCTCGATTGGAGCTCGATGATAACAAAGCTATTCGCCTGGGGTGGAATTCTATAGTATAGGAGCAGAATTGATGGTACCCTGTGGTGCTGGAAACCAATAGCATCCTTCTCCTCCTATATCTATCTTTACGCCCATATACATTGGTTGTACTTTCATTAAACCAGCATCAGTCACCGAGCCCGTTGTCTCCAACACGCAGAGGCTAACTGCTGGGGAGCGCGTCGGGAGAGCACACGCCAAGAGGCATGAGCATCCGCCAGCCTCACACACACACACACAGTCAGTGGGTGGTGTAATTCATTTGGCCCCTTAACCCCTCTCTGGAGGGGCCATTTGATGGGAGTCCGCCTGCCTTCACGTGTCTCTGCTTAAATCAGCTAGTCATTACTGAGGATCAAGCGGCAGTGGGATCACTCCCAGGGCCATAGAGAGAGTGCGAGTGCGAGCTACAGCCACGCCTGCTTATCTCAGCCACGCGGCCCGTCAACCCTGACCCTCGCAACTGAGCTATGATGAGCGGCGCTGGTTTTACGAGCCTAAATAAGTACTTCTGGTGACAGAAGGTAATTGGGGGGGAACAGGTTTGTGATTTCCTGTAATATTGACTCCATCCGCATGACACATATGGGGGGGGGGGGGGGGGGGGTTGTTCAGTCCAAAATCCTACTCTAACATTATGTCTGGTCCACACAGAGTATGAAACAGCATAACCACTAACTAGGCCTATTTTATTGCACACAAACGTGCAGTTTCAGTTCGTTTCCCATTAGCCTTCAAAAGACAGTGGGACTAAGGGTTAGACGGCTTTACCTCATGACAGATCAGGCCAATGGGAGAGCGCCATTGATATCATGTGCTCCAAGGATGGGGTAGTGTATTAGGAGATAATTAGGCCGGGGGGGGGACATTGGGGCGTAAAACTCACCTTCACGCCTCGGGGACCGGGATAACCGATTGGGCCTTGAGAGCCAGTGGGACCCTGCGAGAAGATACATGTGTGGATAGAAGTTTGTCACAGAGAGTCGTTTACATTTATGTCAATTCAATGTCCAAAATCCAGGTGAAGAATACGAGAGAAAAATACAGCGAGTGAGAAAGAGGCAGAGATACACAGAGAGAGAGAGAGAGAGAAAAAGAGAGAATCAGAGAGAAAGAGTGAGCAAGAACGACAAGTAAAAAGACAAAGGGAGAAACAGATCCCGATAAATTAAAAAAACGACGAACAAGAACATAATAGCTATAAAGAGAGAAGAAGCTTACCAAATGTCCTTTCTCTCCGTTGGGTCCTTCCTTTCCTGGGTGACCCTGTGAATTATTGACAGCAAAATGAACGGTAGTCGCGGGATAATTAGCACACGGTCGTAAATACTACAACCTATTACACAGTAAAACACAGCCGGGATGTACGTATGACAGTGGGAAAGGCCATTTGGAATAAAAGCCTTCAGAGTTCAATCTCATTTGGGATGTCCCTTTAATGCCCAGCATTTTACAAGCACTATGGGCTTTTATAGAACATCTTTCAAAGAAGACCTTTCAGCTTCAACACACACCACACACACACACACACACACACACACACACCACACACACCACTTCGCATGTCGAGTGAAAAAGGGGCGAGGGAAATTGATTATGTTCCCTTGAGATAACCAAGCTGTAATATGTCCACTGATAGGGTTTCAGGAGAGAGAGAGAGGAATGAGAGGAGACTTAAGCGGCAGGAAAATAGAAGTCGCCAGAAGAAAGAGGGTAAGAAGGTGGCATAACTATCAAATGATATGGTTTCAGATATGAGCGAGAGAGAGAGAGAGAGAGAGAGAGAGAGAGAGAGAGCGAGAGAGAGAGAGAGAGAGAGAGAGAGAGAGAGAGAGAGAGAGAGAGAGAGAGAGAGAGAGAGAGAGAGAGAGAGAGAGAGAGAGAGAGAGAGAGAGAGACAGGGGGTGGGTGAAGACTAAGAGGCAGCAAATAGAACAGAGAAAAGGGGAGAGAAGGGAGTTGAAAGAGGGAGCGAGTGGCATTTCCACTCTACATAGATATCAAAGCCAAGGAGGATCACGGGGCTTCATGGGGGGGGGGGGGGGGGGGATACGGCGACAGACGCTGCTCTCATCGAGCTCTCGCGCTCTCTTCCATCCCGTCTTCCTTACTTTCACTCTTTCTCGCACTCACTTTCTCACTCTGTCTGTCACGTGCACACACACATACCTTTCTCTCTCTCTCCCACCCACCACCTGCCATCTTCCTGGTGACGGCACAGGTGTGCCCAGCGAAGAGGTGGGGAGTGTGTTCGGGAGAGTTAGTTCACACACTTACCGGGGGTCCGTCAGCTCCGGGCATTCCTGGCAGTCCTGGTTTTCCGGTAGGACCCTGTGGAGAGCGGAGAAGGAGAGAGGGGAAGTCAGAGATACTCAGGTGACAGACAGTGGAGCCACAATACTGCTCACATCACACAATGGTGTAGTTATATGTTTTAAGGGGCCAGGGGCCTTACCTTATCTCCAGGGGGCCCGATGGCTCCCTGAGGACCTGGAAGTCCCTGTAGAGAGAGAGGACGGACATTGTCAGCACAAACTCACTGGAGGATGAGACAGGAACGTCCAAGAGTGACAGAGAATCCAACCAATGGACTAATGTCAAAATGCCATAGTGGGCATGACCATACAACGACGAACCAAATGAAGGCTGTAATCTCATACCCTGTCCAATAGGAATCCTAAGATGATCATACTGACCTGAGCACCTGGGTTTCCTTGCTGTCCACTGGGGCCAGGCTCTCCTTGGGGTCCCTACGATGGAGACAACACCTCGTTCACATTCATCCACAGGACATCACTAGGTGTCAGTCTGACACATGAGGACAGAGCCGCTTTAAGAGGTAGACAACGAAATGCCGGCACCCGAACATAGCGGAGTGTAGTGTAGTGAGTGGACTTTTGATTGGGTCAAAATCACACTACATTATTACTTTCTTCCACACAGACATAACTCCCAAGGTTGGTGTGTTTTTATAGCCTTTTCTAGCTGGAGGGAACACACGCGCACACACATGCACACACACACACACACACACACACACACCCTGCTCTCAACCTCTCTCTTTCAAACAAACACATAAACACCTCCCGTCTCCCACACACACACTCTCTCAGTCTCCTTCACACACACTCTCTCCTAATGAAAGTGAATGCTGAACCTCAAACTCAAACGCCTCCCAGATAATTGACCATCAATTACGTTCCCTGTTCGGAGCGGCTGGGAAAAGACTGTGGATCTCCCATCTCTCTCCCTAATTGGAGCATCCCCAGCGGAGACACTGTCTTCTCCAGCCAGGCGTTCTCTCATTATGGATACACTGCTCCGACTAAATGGTCCCGGAATAACACAGACGGCCCATGGAGGACTTGACTCTAACAGGACAGTACATTCGGTCTATTCTTCATTAGATGACAAGAGAGTCTTCACACTGTGGGAGTGTGGGAGTAAGTGAATGGGTCTTTATGAAACAACAGTGTGCATTTGATGGGGAAATAGACTGGAAGCAAGGTAAGGAAATGGTGTGAGCCTGGGGGATAGATCGAGCCAGTGTGTGTGTGTGTGTGTGTGTGTGTGTGTGTGTGTGTGTGTGTGTGTGTGTGTGTGTGTGTGTGTGTGTGTGTGTGTGTGTGTGTGTGTGTGTGTGTGTGTGTGTGTGTGAGAGAGAGAGAGGTGTGTATCAGGAGCATATCGAGCCGATCGTTTCTACACGCTGCTACAGAACTTACAATGTTTCCTTTGGGTCCAGGGTGGCCATCCATTCCAGTCACACCCTGTAACACACACAGATGAGATGAAGCCTCTACTTCAATGCATAAAGCACACATTCAGGTTAACACACAGAGAATAAGGACATAAAGATGGGGAGGGCGTCAGTGACAGACTGAGATACAGTTGAAGTCGGAAGTTTACATACACTAAGGTTGGAGTCATTAAAACTCATTTTTCAACCACTCCACAAATTTCTTGTTAACAAACTATAGTTTTGGCAAGTCGGTTAGGACATCTACTTTGTGCATGACACAAGTAATTTTCCCAACAATTGTTTACAGACAGATTATTTCAATTCTCTCTATCACTTTACTTCACTTCACTGTATCACAATTCCAGTGGGTCAGAAGTTTACATACACTAAGTTGACTGTGCCTTTAAACAGCTTGGAAAATTCCAAATTCCAGTCATACCGCTCAGGAAGGAAACGTGTTCTGTCTCCTAGAGCTGAATGTACTTTGTTGTGAAAAGTGCAAATCAATCCCAGAACAAAAGCAAAGGACCTTGTGAAGATTCTGGAGGAAACAGGTACAAAAGTAACTATATCCACAGTAAAACGAGTCCTATATCGACATAACCTGAAAGGCCACTCAGCAAGGAAGAAGCCACTGCCCCAAAACCACCATAAAAAAGCGAGACTACGGTTTGCAGCTGCACATGGGGACAAAGAGAGAAATGTCCTCTGGTCTGATAAAACAAAAATAGAACTGTTTGGCCATAATGACCATCGTTATGTTTGGAGGAAAAAGGGGGAGGCTTGCAAGCCGAAGAACACCATCCCAACCGTGAAACACAGGGTGGCAGTATCATGTTGTGGGGGTGCTTTGCTGCATGACGGACTGGTGCACTTCACAAAATAGATGGCATCATGAGGAAGCAAAATTATGTGGATATATTGAAGCAACATCTCAAGACATCAGTCAGGAAGTTAAAGCTTGGTCGCAAATGTGTCTTCCAAATGGACAATGACCCCAAGCATACTTCCAAAGTTGTGGTAAAATGGCTTAAGGACAACAAATTCAAGGTATTGGAGTGGCCATCACAAAGCCCTGACGTATGCGTATGCGAGCAAGGAGGCCTACAAATCTGACTTAGTTACACCAGCTCTGTCACGAGGAATGGGCCAAAATTTACCCAATTTATTGTGGGAAGCTTGCGGAAGGCTGCCCGAAACATTTGACCCAAGTTCAACAATTTAAAGGCAATGCTACCAAATACTAATTGAGTGAATGTAAACTTCTGACCCACTGAGAATGTGATGAAAGAAATAAAAGCTGAAATAAATCATTCTCTACTATTATTCTGACATTTCACATTCTTAAAATAAAGTGGTGATCCTAACTGACCTAAGACAGGGAATTCTTACAAGGATTAAACGTCAGGAATTGTGAAAAACTGAGTTTAAATGTATTTGGCTAAGGTGTAAGTAAACTTCCGACTTCAACTGTGTGTACGCTGTAGATACCTTCCCCAATCTGAACCAACATGCTATCGGGACAAGGGGAGATTTCCCTCACATCAAATGATGTAGAGAAGGTAAAGTGGGAGACATAAATAGCCTCATATTTATAGCCATAGCCCTTCTTATCATCTGATGTATGAAGTGAACAGGAGGCTGCTGAGAACAGCTCATAATAATGTCTGGAGCGGAGCGGAACGGCATCAAACACATGGAAACCATGTGTTAGCGTTCCACTAATTTGACTCCAGCCATTACCACGAGCCCGTCCTCCCCAATTAAGGTGCCACCAACCTCCCGTGACGTCGTGGAGGTGTTGTATGTGGTATTTCCCTGTGGGTGTCATGAAAAATCTGCCGCTGTGCCCTTGAGCAAGGCACTTAACCCTAGTTTGCTTCAGGGGCGCCGTACTACTATGGCAGACCCGGTAAAACAACACATTTCACTGCACCTTTCTGGTGTAAGTGACAATAAACATCATTTTTTGTTCTGCTTGTACTTTGTACTTTTGTTCGTTTTGCTATGAGCTGCAGAAATGAATTCCCTCGACGTATCCGCTAAATCTGTATCTGAATTTGAGTGTGAAATGAAAGTGTGTGTGACTGCGTGTGTGGGTATGTGTGTGTGCGTGTAAGTGTTTGTGCGCGTGCATTCTAAACTCACAAGTTGTCCGGGAGGTCCCTGAGGTCCCTTTGGTCCCAGCAAACCACGAGGTCCCTGGAGAGAGAGAGAGAAACAATTGATCAAAATATGTTTCAAACAACACCAACACCATGATCCTTTTCAAAAGTTCCTAAATAAATATAGAATTGTGTTAAATGTAGATGTAAAATTGCGTGTCACAACAATGAATAATGGATTTTCATCTAAAACATGCTTGAGGCTTCTTGGATCTCTCCGCACCATCCTAGACTGATTTCACCCGTCTTGATGTCTGCTCTTTTCAATGCTCTCAAACAGTCGTATCTTAGTGCCATGGCTCAACGCACATGTGGTTGTACCACCCCCTGGTGGTGTGTCTGAAATACTGCACCACACCATTTACCACTAATGATTCTCTACCAGTCTCTCTTCCTCTAACTCTCTTCCTCTCCGCCTGTCTCATTTCTCCTCTCCGCAGGGGGAAATCCTGTCAGAGAGGAAGGGAAGCTTGTCCGTAGACATATATAGGAGCCTGTCCACCAGCCGTGAGAAAAGCAGGCTGTGAACAAGAGGAATCTACCCTCAGATTCACATGTAGGGTAGCGAGCTAAATAACTAAAGCTGTGTACAAGACTGTGTGCATATACCATTAGCTGGACTTTATGTCAAATCCTGTTTCTAGAATGTATATGTCAACACGTGCTTTATTGAGATGCAAGTGTCACAATGACAATTTATACCAATGACCTGCCACTGGCATTAAACAAAGCATATGTGTCCGTGTATGCTGATGATTCAACCATACACGCATCAGCAACCCCAGCTAATGAAGTCACTGAAACCCTTAACAAAGAGTTGCAGTCTGTTTTGGAATGGGTGGCCAGTAATAAACTGGTCCTGAACATCTCTAAAACTAAGAGCATTGTATTTGGTACAAATCATTCCTTAAGGTCTAGACCTCAGCTGAATCTGGTAATGAACGGTGTGGCTGTTGAACAAGTTGAGGAGACTAAATGACTTGGCGTTACCTTAGATTGTAAACTGTCATGGTCAAAACATATAGATTCAATGGTTGTAAAGATTTGGGAGAGGTCTGCTTTTTTGACACCACACTCCAAAAAGCAAGTTCTGCAGGCTCTAGTTTTGTCTAATCTTGATTATTGTTCAGCCGTGTGCTTGAGAGCTGCAAGGAAAGACCTAGTTAAGCTGCAGCTGGCCCAGAACAGAGCGGCACGTCTTGCTCTTCATCGTAGTCAGAGGGCTGGTATAAATAATATGCATGCCAGTCTCTCTAGGCTAAGAGTTAACACATTAAAGTGTTGAAAATCCCAAATTGTTTGCATAGTCACCTTACACACAGCTCTGACACACACACTTATCACACCAGACATGCCACCAAGGGTCTTTTCATAGTCCCCAAATCCAGAATAAATTCAAGAAAACATACAGTACTATATAGAGCCCTTATTGCATGGAACTTCCTTCCGTGTCATATTGCTCAAATACACAACAAACCTGGTTTAAACAACAGATAAAGCAACACCTCACGGCACAACGCCTCTCTCCTATTTGACCTAGATAGTTTGTGTGTATGCATTGATATGTAGCTACGTGTGCCTTTATAAAAATGTATGTAGTTCTGTCCTTGAGCTGTTCTTGTCTATTGATGTTCTGTATTATGTCATTCTGTATTATGTTTCATGTTTTGTGTGGAACACCAGGAAGAGTAGATGCTGCTTTTGCAACAGCTATTGGGGATCCTAATAAAATACCAAAAATACCAAGTGACAAGGTGGTGGACATCTTAAAAAGGTCAACACTTACTGGCTCACCAGGCAGACCACGTGGCCCAATCTCTCCATCGTCTCCCTGAAAACAGGAAGTGACGTGATCAGAACAGGAAGTGGGAGGTTGGAGTAGAGGAGAGAGGGCGATGGAGAGACGAGGTACGAAAGGAGGAGAGTACAGATGTAGCGCAGTAGGACGAGCCAGGTGGGGGGTGAGTGATGGTGTGAGATGAGAGATGGAGCATGTGAGGAGGAGGCTGATTTACATGACTGCCGGCAGACACTTAGATCACACACACTTACCAATCACACATACGCAGACACACACACACACACACACCGCACGGACATACTGACCAACGGACGCATACACACACACACACACACACACACACACACACACAGAGTGGGAGGATGAAGAAGTAGAGAGCGAGAGAAATTGGGTCGAGATGATAAGAGATGTCGGGAGGGAGATAGGACGTGTGGTGGTGCTTACTCGTTCTCCATCCTCTCCTGTGGGTCCGGGAGGTCCATGGGGACCAGATTCGCCCTAAACGAACCGACATAATACAGATCAGTGACACACACACACACAGACAATCACACTGGCAGAGACACACAAACACTGGACTAGAAAATACAATGTAGATTCAGAAGAAAGCAGAAAAAGGGGTGTGACTTACTCTGTGTCCCTTCTCACCAGGAAGTCCGGCTAAACCATCGAACCCTCTGTCTCCCTTGGTTCCGGTCTGACCAGGCATGCCTCTGGCTCCGTCAGATCCAGCGCGTCCCTGGAAACACAGAATATATAGACCTTACCACACCTACCAACACTAACACTTACATTTCAATCACTTCCCTCTCCTTCCTGAAGGGCACAATCCTTTTCATGTATTCTTTTTTAATTTATTTAACTTTTATTTAACCAGGAAAGACCTTTTGAGGTTAGAAACCCTTTGCAAGGGGAAACCTGTCAAGAGGTCAGCAGGAAGTAGTCAGCGTGAACATACAACACAAGAGCAATACGATACATGAAACAATCAATCCTAATCTGCATGCCAAACTAAAATGCCAGTGCAAGACTCCCAATTACACTTACCCTTCTACCAGGCTTCCCAAGGGGTCCATGAGAACCCATTGGTCCACGAGGTCCCTGAAACAATGAACAATGTTACTGGAGAACCCAACAAGAGAACCCTACCACAGAACCCCCCCTCCCAAAAAATAACCCTAATAAAATAACCAAAGTAAGTTGTGTTTATAGCATAGCCCTGAACTTGGGCTGGCGATGGCAGGAGAGTGGTTCTAGTGGTTCCAGTGGTCTAGAACCTTCAGTGGTTCTAGTGGTCTAGAACCTTCTATCTGTCTTACCTGAGGACCGCTCTCTCCAGAATCTCCCTTCAGTCCAGACACACCTGGAGAACCCTGGGAGGAGGACAAACACAATAAAGTCACACAAAGTCATGGTAGACCCAGATCAGGCCACAGCCAAAACACTATTACTGTTGTAGCATCTGAATTACAATTTCAATAGGATCTTATCAACTATGACCACCATCGTTGTTTATCCTCAGGCTGTGTATGTGACAGTGGTGTGTGTTTGTGTGTGTGTGTGTGTGTGTGTGTGTGTGAGGGGAAACTGAGGAAGACTTTGGTACGTACCAGAGGACCAGATCTACCAGTCAAACCCATAGGGCCAGTAGGACCACGCATCGCAAGCTGGAGAGAGAAAACAGCACTGTAAGAGAGATACAAAATTGTGTGTGTGTGTGTGTGTGTGTGTGTTTGTGTGCGTGTGTGTGTTTGTGTGTGTGTGCGTGTGCGTGTGCGTGTGCGTGTGCGTGTGCGTGACCCTTACCCTGGCCTGTTGCATGATGGCTTGCATCTGAGCCTCCTGAGCAGACACCTGAGGTCCCTTCTGTCCAGAGTCTCCTCCAGAACTGAACCGGAACTGAGGGTGAAAGCAGAACTCAGAACCAATAATCAGACCCATCCGACTGGGCAAAAACTGGGCGAATCAACGTTGTTTCCACATAATTTCAATCCCTTAAAATCGATGTGATTACGTTGAATCAACAACAAGTCATCAACATAAGGGCATTTTGTCTATTTACTTGAGTCATTTTCTATTAAGGCATCTTTACTTTTACTCAAGTATGACAGATTGCAAAGGAAGACCCAGCCGTGACCTGCCCAACTATGCCTCTCTTCCAGACGAACTCAATGCATTTTATGCACGCCTCGACAATAACAACACCGTACCGTGCGTGAGGGGCCCCACCGACCCAGAGGACCTCGCTCTCTCCGAGTCCGACACACGGAATGCCGCGGGGCCGGACGGTATTCCAGGGCGTGTTTTCAGTGCATGCGCAGATCAGCTGGCAGGCATATTCACGGTCATTTTCAACCTCTCCTTGTCCCAGTCTGTAATCCCCACGTCTTAAACTCACCACCATCATTCCTGTTCCCAAGAACTTCAAGGCTTCATGCCACAATGACTACCGCCCTGTAGCACTCACATCTGTAATCATAAGGCACTTTGAAAGGCTGGTTATGCCATACGTCAACCGCATCATCTCAGACACCCTAGACCCACTCCAATTTGCATACCGCCCCAACAGATCCATAGACAACGCAATCTCAATTGCACTCCACACTGCCCTCGCCCACCTAGATAAGAGGAATACCTACAGTGTGTGAGAATGCTGTTAATTGACTACAGCTCAGCGTTCAACACCATAGTGCCCTCAAAGCTCGCTTCCAAGCTTAGGACCCTGGGACTGAACACCTCCCTCTGCAACTGGATCCTGGACTTCCTGACGGGCCGACCCCAGATGGTGAGAGTAGGCAACATCATATCCGCCATGCTGACCTTCAACATAGGGGCTCCACAGGGGTGTGTGCTTAGTCCCCTCCTGTACTCCCTGTTCATCTACGACTGTGTGGCCTCCAACACCATCATCACGTTTGCTGACGACACGATGGTAGCATACTTGATCACCGGTGATGATGAGACGGAGGAGGAGGTCAGTGACCTGGAAGTGTGGTGCTGGGATAACAACCTCTCCCTCAACGTCAGCAAGACCAAAGAGCTGATTGTTGAATACAGGAAACAGGGGGGTGAGCAGGACCCCATCCACATTGACGGGGCTGCAGTGGAGCGGGTCGAGAGCTACAAGTTCCTCAGTGTCCAAATCTCTAAGGACTTTAAATGGTCCACTCAAACACGCACAGCCATGAAGAAGGCACGACAGCGCCTTGTCCCTCTCAGGAGGTTGAAAATGTTTGGCATGGGCCCTCAAATCCTAAAAAATGGAGAGCATCTTGACTGGCTGCATCACTGCTTGGTATGGCAACAGCACCGCCCTCGATGGCGCTACAGAGGGTCGGTAAGTCTGACACCAACAGGCTCCTGAACAGCTTTTATCCCCAAGCCATAAGAATAATAAATAGCTAACAGAATGGCTACACAGACTGTCTGAGTTGACCCTTGCACTTTATGTCTATTTTTTGCATCGTCTCTATGCACACTCACAGGACTCTACACACCCACGCACACTGACTCTCCAACACACACATAACATGCATACACATTTATACTGACTCTACACACACACTCACATACAATCATCATTTCCGCTGCTGCTACTCTGTTCATCATATATCCTGAAGCCTAGTCGCCCTACCCCTATACATATCTACTTCTATCACTCCAGTATCCCTGCACATAGTAAATATGGTATTGAAACTGATCCTATATATAGCTTCTTACTTTCTCGTGTTCTTCTTACTTCTTCTTTTTATTTATTGTGTGTTTTTGTTCTACCTTATGTTATTTTTAGTGCTACATTGATATTGATTACTGCGTTGTTGGGTTTGGAGCTTCCAAGAAAGTCAATTCACTGTACTTCTGCACGTGACTTTAAAACTTGAATCCCCTGTCCATCTCTAACAACACAGATGAGGACAGTCCAGCGTAGGCAGATACAGGTCCATGGACAAAGAGACAGACAAGGCAGAGAGTAAGAGACCCCAGTGGGTTAGGAAAAGGTCAAGTCAGCTTACAGGCTAAAATAGCTCATCTTCAAAAAGAATGTCTAAATAAATCAAAATATGATTTATATTAAAAAAAAGAAATTAAAACTACTCAGTTGCAAAAACCTTAGCTCATACATCAACTGCCTGGTTATGGCCCTTTTCCCCATCCAGATGCTTATACTGGCATCTAGTGGTGATATGTGCGTAGTGCAACCTGGATTTTCAGACCGACATCTGGAGTTGGATGATCCAATAAAGATGTGCTTCTGTTTCTGTTACTGTTGGAATGAATAACAACACAACAGCCGGGAGGGTTTTTCACCACAACCGTTACCTTGTTATTATAAAAAATAGGGGGAAAAATAACATTGAACACAGGATTGCATGAAGCTGGCAAACCTTACTTTCTTCAACACAGTGACATCTCTCTAGCGAGGCTATCTTTCTTGATATTTCTCTTGTCCCCGGAGAGCCTCAATCAAACCAAACCACGACACAGAAAAATCTAACCATGCACAGAGAAAGAAAGAAAGAGAGAAATAGAGAGAGAAATAGAGAGAGAGAGAGAGAGAGAGAGAGAGAGAGAGAGAGAGAGAGAGAGAGAGAGAGAGAGAGAGAGAGAGAGAGAGAGAGAGAGAGAGAGAGAGAGAGAGGGGGAGAGAAAGAAAGAAAGAAAGAAAGAAAGAAAGAAAGAAAGAAAGAAAGAAAGAAAGAAAGAAAGAAAGAAAGAAAGAAAGAAAGAAAGAAAGAGAAACCAGGGGCACACAAATAGGGTCTTACTGCCTAATTTCCAAGGACACTATCCAACTCTCCACAATCAAACATACCTATATTTGGCCAAGTTAATGTGTTGACTTATAGCATAGCTATAAGGCACAGTTATAAGGCATGCAGCTGTCCCACCTAGCTATCTTAAGATGAATGTACTAAATTGTAAGTCGGTCTAGACAAGAGGGTCTGCTAAATGACTCAAATTTAAGCTCTCATTATGTTTGAACAAAATGACCACATTTAAAAGGGCCTGTGCTTTACAGTTGCACCTTGACCAGACTGGGCTAAGTTCATGTCCAGACATATTGGCCTGCCTTTCCTAGACGGCTCTGCTCTGCTCTGCGGTCTCCTGAGACTTCAGCAGGACATCTGGACAAGTCATCACACTCAGGAGCCGCATCAGCAGCAGCAGTAGAGCAGAACACTCAGCAGCAGAAGAAACAGAAAGGCTCGCTATTCACTTTAGCCTTCGCAGCTGTGATCACAGGAAGGAACACTTAGACCTGCTCTACTTCCTGTCTGAGGCTGGAGGACTTCCTGTAAGACTCCTATAGCTGTCAATTGGGCTGGAGTCTGAAGACAAGAGGAAGGTGGGGGCTGGGGATTGGGGAATAGTGTGAGGTAGTTATCTCATTAGTAAGAAGGCGAGAAGAGAGGGGAAATGAGAGGCGAGGAAGAGCCGAAGAGAGTGAGTCTGAACGAGCGGAACCACAGCTTCCTAAAGCTTCAACTAGATGCTAGAGTGCTGACTTATCGCAGAGCATTCTCTGATTGGAGTATCTATTTACGGGGCGGGAGTATTTGATTCAGAAGGAGACTCCCTCCCTGCGTTCCAGAACTGAGATCTCTAAATACCCTTCCGACACAATAGAACACACATCCCACATAGCTAACGTCACACACAGGTCAGGACACAGTGACCCAAACCCCACAGAACTCCGATTCGATATTACCAGCATTCTATCAGATAATGAGATAAAGAGAAGAGAGGATTAGCCTTGCGACAGGCCTAACAAATCAGCCGGCAGCTTGAGAACAGCAGTACAGAAAGGGACATGATTAGGATGGAAGATTAAGAAGAAAGTCTGCCAGACAAAGACAAATGCACACACACAATAGCCAACATGGTATATACAATTATGAACGTAGACATGTGCATAAACATACAGGCGTTATTACTGAACATGAGACATATTTTCCGTTCTTGATCTATATCTGTCTATTCTAGAACTGCTAGATAATGTTATTTACTTACATGCAGCATCAGGTAAGTCTATATATTCTAGATCTGTGTATTCTAGAGCTGTCAGCTATTGTTATTTACTTACAGGCAGCATGAGGACAGTCCCTGGAGGTCCTGGCAGACCATCCGCACCAGGAAGACCAGCACGACCATTGGGACCCTGTGACAGAGAGATAGAGAGAGGGGTGGGGTGGGGGATTTACTCCAACAAGGTCAAAATGTACACATGTACAAGTTTTGTCAAAAACCTGACGCGTTGGTATTCCTGGCATCATTTATCCGGACTAAACTTTTCCAGGTGTATATCAACAGCTTGATTTACACCTTTTGCTTTTAATGAAACAGTTGCTATGTGATGTGTTTGTGGTATTTTCATTGTGTTTTACTGGTGAGGTGTCCTTGTTACTCACCCTCTCTCCTGCATCTCCGGCGCTGCCCGGGGGGCCGGAGGAACCTGGGGGTCCAGGGAGACCCTGTTTCACAACAATACATATCATCAGACAATGAGAACGGCACACACACACAATCACACTCATACATACACACAGCAAAATGCTACTTACGCAGTAACATACAGTGCATTCGGAAAGTATTCAAACCCCTTGACTTTTTCCGCATTTTGTTACGTTACAGCCTTATTCTAAAATTGATTAAATCGGTTTTTCCACTCATCAATCTACACACAATACCCCATAATGATAAAGCAAAAACTGTTTTTTAGATTTTTTTTTGCAAACGTATAAAAATAACAAAACGGAAATATCACATTTGGATACGTATTCAGACCATTTACTCAGTACTTTGTTGAAGCACCTTTGTCAGAGATTACAGCCTTGAGTCTTCTTGGATATGACGCTACAAGGTTGGCACACCTGTATTTGGGGAGTTTCTCCCATTCTTCTCTGCAGATCCTCTCAAGCTCTGTAAGGTTGGATGGGGAGTGTCGCCGCACAGCTATTTTCTGGTCTCTCCAGAGATGTTTGATCGGGTTCTAGTCCGGCCTCTGGCTGGGCCACTCAAGGACATTCAGAGACTTGTCCCGAAGCCACTCCTGCGTTGTCTTGGCCGTGTGCTTAGGGTTTTTGTCCTGTTGGAAGTTGAACCTTCACCCCAGTCTGAGGTCCTGAGCGCTCTGTCGCAGGTTTTCATCAGGGATCTCTCTGTACTTTGCTTCGTTCATCTTTCCCTCGATCCTGATTAGTTTCACAGTCCTTGCTGCTGAAAAACATCCCCACAGCAAGTTGCTGCCTCCACCATGCTTCACCGTAGGGATGGTATCCAGTATCCCTGCACATAGTAAATACGGTATTGAAACTGATGCTATATATAGCTTCTTACTTCTCGTGTTCTTCTTACTTCTTCTTTTTATTTATCGTGTGTTTTTGTTCTACCATGTTATTTTTAGTGCTACATTGATATTGATTACTGCATTGTTGGGTTTGGAGCTTCCAAGAAAGGCATTTTACTGTACTTCTGCACGTGACTTTAAAACTTGAATCCCCTGTCCATCTCTAACCAGTCCAGCATAAGCGGATACAGCATGTACATGGACAAAGCGACAGACAAGGCAGAGAGTAAGAAAACGTTTCCTCCAGACGTGACGCTTGGCATTCAGGCCAAATAGTTCAATCTTGGTTTCATCAGACCAGAGAATCTTGTTTCTCATGGTCTGAGAGTCCTTTAGGTGCCATTTGGCAAACTCTAAGCAGGCTGTCATGTGCCTTTTACTGAGGAGTGGATTCCGTCTGGCCACTCTACCATAAAGGCCTGATTAATGCAGAAATGATTGTCCTTCTGGAAGGTTCTCCCATCTCCACAGAGGAACTCTGGAGCTCTGTCAGAGTGACCATTGGATTCTAGGTAACCTCCCTGACTAAGGCCCTTCTCCCCCGATTGCTCAATTTGGCCAGGTGGCCAGCTCTAGGAAGTCTTGGTGATTCCAAAATTCTTCCATTTAAGAATGATGGAGGACACTGTGTTCTTGGGGACCTTCAATGCTGCAGACATTTTTTGGTACCCTTCCCCAGATCTGTGCCTTGACACAGTTCTGTCTGCTCTACAGACAATTCCTTCGACCTCGTGGCTTGGTTTTTGCTCTGACGTGCACTGTCAACTGTGGGACCTTATATAGACAAGTGCGTGCCTTTCCAAACCATGTCCAATCAATTGAATTGACCACAGGTGGACTCCAATCAAGTTGTAGAAACATCTCAAGGATGATCATTGGAAACAGGATGCGGCCGAGCTCAATTTCGAGTCTCATAGCAAAGGGTCTGAATACTTCTGTAAGTAGGATATTTCTGTTTTCGCTTTGTCATTATGCGGTATTGTGTGTAGATTGACGAGGAAAATGTGTAATTTAATCCATTTTAGAATAAGGCTGTAACGTAACAAAATATGGAAAAAGGGGAAGGGGAGAGGAGAGAGGAAAGTATGAGGAAGTATGAGGTAGGCAGTCTATTAGAAGATACATCTTAACTGGTGGCCCGTTTCTGTCATTTCTCTGCTGTTTTGTGGAGTGTCTGTTTCTTATAGTACCCAGCACCTTGGGATCAAATAGACTGCAAGAGCAAGTGTGTCATAAAGACGTAGATAAACGAATACTAACTGGTCCCAGAACATCTGGGTAAACTAACTGTCTCTCTTGAGGAGTGGTGTGTTATGATATTACCACTCCGATTACTAAGGCTCTAGACTGGCAAGAAGCCCTGCCAAAATCACACCGACTGGGCTTGCAGTTTCACTCTCTCTAACTGTTACGCTAGCGGTGGCGTTCCAAAGAGAACAGTTGGGGGATACCGACTGTTTCTCACCCAGAGACAGACTACATAGGACATACGGGGGTGACACAGACTGAGATGTATCTCCGATTCCAACGAAATCACTAGTCATAGACGGCCAAGGATGAGCGAGAGAGAGAGAGAGAGAGAGAGAGAGAGAGAGAGAGAGAGAGAGAGAGAGAGAGAGAGAGAGAGAGAGAGAGAGAGAGAGAGAGAGAGAGAGAGAGAGGCAATGTTAGAATATGTTTCCCCTGCCAATAAAGCACCTTGAATTGAATTGAGAGAAAGAGAGAGAGAGACATGTACAAACACAGAGTTGAAGAAATAGACTGAGACAAATGGAGAGCGAGAGAGAAAGAGACACGTACACACACAGAGTTGAAGAAATAGACTGAGACAAATGGAGAGAGGGCGATAGAGGAAGAGAGAGATGGAAAGAAAGGCCGACAGAGAGGAAGAGAGAGAGAGAGAGAGAGAGAGAAAGAGAAAGAGAGAGAGAGAGAGAGAGAGAGAGAGAGAGAGAGAGAGAGAGAGAGAGACACACAGAAAGAGATAATAGAGAGATGTACTTACTGTTGGGCCTTCAGACCCGGGTGGACCCTCCACCAGCATTCCCTGAAACACACAAACACATCAGAGAGATGGATGGCTGCAGCCTGTAGAGCATGCAGCACTATCACTGTGTGTGTGTAAGCGTGCGCGTGTGTATGTGTGTGCGTGTGACAGTGTGTGTACAACCCTGTGTGTGTATTCATTCATTCATTCATATGCATGCATCGCTTCAGTATGTGTGCATATGTATACATGTCCAGACACATTCTGCATATCTATTCTCCATCCAGGAGTGTTGGGTAATTTAATATAAATTCCTGCCTGTCATTTCCCTCAGCACTTCACATTATTCTGGGAGGAACCAGCAGAGGGTAAATAATGATCAGGACAAAGTAAGGAGGCTGATGGAACATGTTCAACATGCCCATGGATCAGGGGACTATGGGTAATAAGAACACAGGAGCTCAAGCTGTCCCGGAGATCTGTCTCTGTCCAATTAGCTAATAGCAGAGCCAAGGTGGGAAATTGCTCCTCCAGCTTCCAGCGTTCAAAAAGAGAGATGGCCAGGTCAGTAGGGGGGGGTCTCATAGTAAGCACTCCTTGTCTTGCTGAACATGACCCTTGCCCACGACTCACTTAAAAACAGCAGCTCTCTGTCTCTGTCTCCGTCTCGGCAGGGTGCACTCGTAAACACTCACAGATGAGCTGAAGCTAAAGGACATGACAGTGAAGAATCGTCCTTGTTTGGTTGTGTTGATCATTGTATTTCTCCCTTTGTTGTGGTGACAATGGGAAAAACATAACGTCGACACAACTAAAGCCTTGGTTGGAACTGTTTTTTTTTGTCTGCAGCCCTGCAAAATCTCATTCAAGCCACATCTATTTTCCAAGTAAAAAAAATACATTTACTGCCCTACTTTTTAACATTCCGATAGTCACACATATTCCTTTTGTTTGATGTGTGTCTATGGATAGGTACGTGTGTGTGTGTGTGTGTGTGTGTGTGTGTGTGTGTGTGTGTGTGTGTGTGTGTGTGTGTGTGTGTGTGTGTGTGTGTGTGTGTGTGTGTGTGTGTGTGGGGTCACTTTACCGTTTTCCTATAGTGTGTCTATCTGTCAAACACTTGGCGTAGATGTATGGTCAGGGACGTTTGACCCAGGAGTGACTGATCCCAGCAGTAAACAGATAGAGGAGTGTGTGTATGTGTTTATGTGTGTGAGTAGCCAGGGTGGGGCTGGAAGTGGACTGGGGGGGGTGGGGGGGGGGGGTGTCTTCATTGTAGACACATGGGGATTGGACTGGAAAGAGGGGGCTCATTGTTGATTTAATATCCGAACTAGATGGACGACTCACAGGCTCATTCTGTGAGGTAGGACACACACACATACACACGCTCAGTCACACACATACAAACACTCACACAAACACACACACACATAGTTAAGCCCAGTGACATTTGTTTAAATTAAGCAGCTGTGGGTGATTATAGGGCTGAAGCCATGGGATTCAAAACTCCCTTGATTCTGTGACTCCGTTCAGATTGATGGTGGTGCATTATGAATATCTATGTGTTGATGTGGAGGCTTTGGCTCACAAGATATGAATTGGCTGCCAGTGACGACATTGGCATACCAGAGACCGATGTAGAGGAATCAAAATCCTTGAGGTATAGCCATGGCTTTAGCTCCTCGAGTTAATTAATGTCATGGGTTCAAATCCCAAACTAGGGACTGGCTATTTATCTCTCAGTGTCTCTCTCTCTCTCTCTACCCCTCCGTTCCCAGCGGGTCTTTTCCTGGTCAGTGTTTACGCTAGCCCACAGCGTGTTTACACACCCGATGATCATTCACAATCTCTAGATGTAGCCGTGCTGTTTACCCTCCAGGCCAGAGGTGGGCCTTGCTGCAGGATACAACATGAGAATGCAAAAGGGCCGAGACATGTGTGTTTGTGTTATATGACTCACAGTCAGTGGTGTGTGTGATATTTCATGGTTTGGATGTGAAATACACACATGTGTTTAACACACTCTCTCACACTGACACACACACACACACACAGGAGAAATTATACTCACAGGCTCAATGATAGCAGGCTCTCCCTTCTGTCCTTTCTCTCCTCGAGACCCATCAACCTGCAGATGACACCGTCATCATGACCTTCGTCATCATCATCATCATCATCATCACCACCGCCGTCATCACCATCAGTCATAATTTTTCTTTGCACCCCATTATTTCTGTCTCTACTTTGCACTTTCTTCCACTGCAAACCAACCATTCCAGTGTTTTTTTAGTTTTTATTTTACTTGCTGTGTTGTACTCACTTCGCCTCCATGGCCTTTTTATATTTTTATTTATTTATACATATATTTGTTTGCCTTCACCTCCCTTATCTCACCTCACTTGCTCACATTGTATATAGACTTATTTTTTTCACTGTATTATTATTTAGTATTATTATAGTATTATTGACTATATGTTTGTTTTACTCCATGTGTAACTATGTGTTGTTGTATGTGTCGAACTGCTTTGCTTTATCTTGGCCAGGTCGCAATTGTAAATGAGAACGTGTTCTCAATTTGCCTACCTGGTTAAATAAAGGTTAAATAAAATAAATAAATAAATAATTACCTGTCCATAGTATTCGTCTGTCTCTGCCGGCAGCACCTTTTCCCCCTGTCCATCGTAGTCCGGGTCTCCATAGCCATAATCTTCTTCCCCGTACTCAGAGATGGACTCCTCCTTAAACCCAACACCCTCCAGATCAGTGTAATCTCCCTCAATGTCCCCACCCTGGCCCCCTGCTCCCCTAGCAACGGAACCCCCGGCTCCGGCTCCAGCTCCCCCGGCTCCAGCTCCCCCGCCTCCGGCGCTCGCCGCCCCGCCTCCGGCTCCCCCGCCTCCGGCTCCCCTGCCTCCGGCTCCAGCTCCCCCGCCTCCGGCGCTCGCCGCCCCGCCTCCGGCGCTGGCAGATCCACCCACAGAGACGGAACCGCCCCCAGCAGAAACAGAGCTGCCCCCGACTGATACGGATCCCCCACCAGCGCCGATCTCAACAGTACTGCTGCTGCTGGTTCTGCTGCCGTGGCCACCTCCGCCGACTCCGTACTCATCCTCCTCTCCCTCGCCATAGGACAGGTCATAGCCCTCGCCATAGTTCTCATCGTAGGCTGTTGCTAACTGAGAGACCGGCGAGGAAAGGATACAGAAGTGCGATGCAATGAGAATAGTACACTGGCACACAATGACAGATAATGGCAATCATCTTATCCTCCTGCAAGCTGCATTCCAGGACTTGTAGTTCTATGTGGGTAAATATGCTGGGTTAAAAACAGCACAGCGCTGGGTAAATAGTGGACACGACACGTTGGGTTATTTTGACCCAGCCAGTTCGGTTGTTTCACTGCACATGGCATATTCTAATATAACATTAATAACATTATTGTTAACAAAAATAACTATCTGAATGCCACGCGCCTACTAAGCCACTCCTCCAGTCTTCTGATCTGACCCGGATCTGACCCAACCCAGCATCAATAACCCAACAGCCCAACTGAGTGACCCAACTGTCTGTGTTAAAATAACCCAGTATTCCAGTATTTACACAAATTTGGTTGTTTTTATTCCAGCATTTTGTTTGTGACGATGATGATAACTCACTGAGGTCTTGTTGCTTGTCCTGGTGACTCCTCCACTAGTGGTGATGACCTTCTCAATCTCCGCGCCCGTGCCCAGGTCAACCTTTGACCCCAAGTCTAGCTCCACCCCTGCGCCCGTCCCCATGCTGCTACTGCTGATGGTGACCCTGCGACTGACGTCGGGCAGGGCCGTGGACTCGTCGTAGTACGTCTCGTAGTTGCCGTAACTTTCCGTATCGTAGTTGTCGTAGCGGCCGGTATCCTCCCCAGCTCCAGCGGCAGCGGCGGCTTCGGCGTTGGCGGTGCTGGTCAACACTTTGCCCTCGGCTCCCTGACTCTCTGTCTCCCTTACTGATGACACCACCTCTTTGACGGAGGTGACGACGCGGCCGCTCTCTGGCACGGACACCTGGAGAGAAGAACCACGCAATGTTAGGAGGAACTACTGCAGCTTATACAACTGGCATTAACAACGGCTTTGTTTAACGTCATTCATTTTCATTAACCTCCGTTTTAAACCGTTGAGATAGCGAAAAGCTTTTCAAAGGGATATCTGGCCAAGAAAGCATACTCAGCTAGCATCAACAGCAACAATCAACAACTACGTAATAAGAGAAGGGATGAGGATGGGGGGGAGGGTGTATAGTCCCACAACCCACCATACTAAACTGGAGAGAGACGGTAGTCCTTCAAATGGACAGGGGACAGAGGACAGTACCTTTACGTCTTCCGTGGCAGGTCCAGCTGCTTCGTCCGTCTCAGTCTCAGAAGGCTTCCCATCCATGTCCTCATAGTAAGGATACTCATAGTAATAGCTGTCCTCCTCTGTGTTCTACACAATACAGGGGATTATGAAACGGTTAGTTCCGGCCAAGCAATCGGATTGGTCAAAAGTGTGTTCCAGCAGTGTTGCTATTGAGCACAACACCACGGCTAGCAATAATATACGAGAGGGTGTGCGTTATGGCGTCACTGATCGGAAACCCTTCCAGGAATGTCAATCTGACCCATATCTGACCTCTCTCTCTCTCTCCTAAGCCTCAGCGGCCCTACTCTTCTGTGTTCATGCATGTCACTGATGGATAATAGATCACTTTTCCACTGGTGTCTGAATGAAGCCGTCACAGATCTTAACAGGTCGAGGGCATGTTGCTGTGTACTTTCGGGTGTTTAACCTCGGCATTTCTCTACTGTCCCAAAACACAACCCCCCCCGAATTGCCCCACTCTGAACCCTGATACTGCTGCAGGGGGGGGGGGGGTGAGAGGTTCTAAGAGGGGACAATAGGGTGAGGTGGTACAAGGGAGATCAGGAGTGAAGGTGTTTAAGAAGGGTGGGTAGGCAGGAGTGGGGTTCACTTCCATTTTATGCAAGCTTACTTTACTTGCATATGGCGGTGCAATGTACCGAATGATTGCATGCCATAGCTCTCTGTCATAGAGCTCATCCTGATGATGTACTGAGAGGAGTGGTGGTCCTAGTTGCATCAGTGCCTCTCAGTTTATTTGATCTGTGAGCTCTTCTCCATATTAGCCTTATTATTGTAATATGATTTGGTCGGGGCCCCCCTCTTGACGGAAGAGAGAAAATGTAACATTTTAAAGTTAATTTCCTGCAATTCTACACATTTTGCCATGGGCCGGAGATTTATTTTTGCAATTTTCTAACAACTGTCATGCAATTTTACTCATTTTGCCATGGGGCAGAGAGAAATTTCTGCAGTATTAAAGGAAATTTCATAAAATTCTACCCATTTTGCCAGTTTAGATAACTGGCTAGACTAACTAACCAATCAAAAAAATGGTAGCTGAAATGGCTGAACTGTCAGTGTCTGACAAAACCAACCAAATTTCAAACTTGCACCTTCTATATTCTACTATTCTAACTCTCAACAGTAAGTTGAGACCCCGACTGAGTTCCCTAGTGGCCGGGGGCCCTAAGCGACCAGGTACAAGAGCTGTGATTGGGCACACCATGGTTCTGGTTCTCTCCCTGACTACTCCCCATCCATAAGAAGGGTGAGATCACCACTTCAACTGGAATGGGTCCAAGGGCGTGGTTGGTTAGCTTCTTGAATGAATGTCCTTCTCCTCCAAAGGATCAAACCTTACCAAAGCAAAGAAAGCAGAGATGTTCAATAGAATGGGGGTAGATACTGAAGGAGGACAATCTCCATTCAGGATAGCGTATGGAGATACAGGCTTAGGCAAGTACTCTGCCATTCCTGCATATTTGATCTACAATATCACTGCATAGCATATTCAACCCTGTTGGTTTCCCCAGCAGTCAGCACTTTCTCTCTGGCAAACTTCAGCGTTTTCCCCCTCAGCCATGCAGCTCTTTTTTTCTTTCCAGCATTTTGTCCAACCGACACTACCTGATCCCTAATCAAAGAGCTGCTTATGGATAAAGGGATTAGGGAAAATCAGGGAATACCAGGCCTCAGGGTATATGAAGGTGTTTGATAGAATGCACAGAACCTGGAGCTGGTTTAGAGCTTCATTGGTTAGCTTTTATATTATTGCTAAATCAGGTACTCGTCCTAAGGCCCTAAAGGGCAAGGTGACCGGGAACATGACTGAATACACACAGTGTAGCTATTCCCTCCGCAAGGCAATCAAACAAGCTAAGCGGTCAGTATAGAGACAAAGTAGAGTCGCAATTCAATGGCTCAGACACGAGAGGTATGTGGCAGGGTCTACAGTCAATCACGGACTACAAAAAGAAAACCAGCCCCGTCGCGGACCTCGATGTCTTGCTCCCAGACAAACTAAACAACTTCCTTGCTCGCTTTGAGGACAATACAGTGCCACTGACACGGCCCGCTACCAAAACCTGCGGACTCTCCTTCACCGCAGCCAACGTGAGTAAAACATTTAAACGTGTTAACCCTCGCAAGGCTGCCGGCCCAGACGGCATCCCTAGCCGCATCCTCAGAGCATGCGCAGACCAACTGGCTGATGTGTTTACGGACATATTCAATCAATCCCTATCCCAGTCTGCTGTTCCCACATGCTTCAAGAGGGCCACCATTGTTCCTGTTCCCAAAGAAAGTGAAGGTAACTGAGCTAAATGACTATCGCCCCGTAGCACTCACTTCCGTCATCATGAAGTGCTTTGAGAGACTAGTCAAGGATCATATCACCTCCACCCTACCTGATACCCTAGACCCACTCCAATTTGCTTACCGCCCCAATAGGTCCACTGACGACGCAATCGCAATCACACTGCCCTAACCCATCTGGACAAGAGGAATACCTATGTAAGAATGCTGTTCATCGACTACAGCTCAGCATTTAACACCATAGTACCATCCAAACTCGTCATTAAGCTCGAGACCCTGGGTCTCGACCCCGCCCTGTGCAACTGGGTCCTGGACTTTCTGACGGGCCGCCCCCAGGTGGTGAGGGTAGGAAACAACATCTCCACCACGCTGATCCTCAACAATGGGGCCCCACAAGGGTGCGTTCTCAGCCCTCTCCTGTACTCCCTGTTCACCCATGACTGCGTGGCCATGCACGCCTCCAACTCAATCAACAAGTTTGCAGACGACACCACAGTGGTAGGATTGATTACCAACAACGACGAGACGGCCTACAGGGAGGAGGTGAGGGCCCTCGGAGTGTGGTGTCAGGAAAATAACCTTACACTCAACGTCAAAAAAACAAAGGAGATGATCGTGGACTTCAGGAAACAGCAGAGGGAGCACCCCCCTATCCACATCGACGGGACAGTAGTGGAGAAGGTGGAAAGTTTAAGTTCTTCGGCGTACACATCACAGACAAACTGAAATGGTCCCCCCACACAGACAGCTTGGTGAAGAAGGTGCAACAGCGCCTCTTCAACCTCAGGAGGCCGAAGAAATTTGGCTTGTCACCAAAAAAAACTCACAAACTTTTACAGATGCACAATCGAGATCATCCTGTCGGGAGCCTGTCACAGCCTGGTACAGTAACTGCTCCGCCCTCAACCGCAAGACTCTCCAGAGGGTAGTGAGGTCTGCACAACGCATCACCGGGGGCAAACTACACCACCACAAACACCTACACCACCCGATGTCACAGGAAGGCCAAAAAGATCATCAAGGACAACAACCACCCGAGCCACTGCCTGTTCACCCCGCTATCATCCAGAAGGCGAGGTCAGAACAGGTGCATCAAAGCTGTGACCGAGGGACTGAAAAACAGCTTCTATCTCAAGGCCATCAGACTGTTAAACAGCCACCACTAACATTGAGTGGCTGCTGCCAACATACTGACTCAAATCTCTAGCCACTTTAATAATAAAAAATTGGATGTAATAAATGTATCAATAGTCACTTTAAACAATGCCACTTTATATAATGTTTACATACCCTACATTACTCATCTCATATGTATATAGTGTACTCTATAGCATCTACTGCATCTTGCCTATGCCGAACAGCGATTTATATTTATATGTACATATTGTTATTCATTCCTTTACACTTGTGTGTATAAGGTAGTTGTTGTGAAATTGTTAGATTACTTGTTAGATATTACTGCACGGTCGGAACTAGAAGCACAAGCATTTCACTACACTCGCATTAAGATCTGCTAACCATGTGTATGTGACCAATACTATTTGATTTGATTTGAAGGACCCACCCTGACCAATAGTTACCCTTAACCTCTGTCTGTCAAAAAAATGAGCCTTTAATTAAAAAGTGTATCATCTTCTTGTTAAACTTCTCAAGCCGACACAGCAAGTAGACTTCCACCTGAAGATAATTACCCTGAGACATGAGAAGAGAGAGAACTCACCTGAAAGGAAGGATAGAGTATATAAAACATACTCTAAACATACGGTAAACATGGCTAGGAAACAGGATGGTGGCGAACAGAAGAGTGTGGCGAGTTGACGAAGTGACTCACGTATTCGTCTGTGTTGGGGTCCTGTGCCTGGGGCCGCTCTGGGACAGGGACCTCACAGTCGGGGCTGTAGTGCTCGCAGTAATCATAGGCAGCACGGTGATCGGCTACAATCATCAGCTGCTGGATGTCTCCCTGGAAACACACAGGAAAAAGGAAGTGATGTCAAAAACAAACAAGAAAATAAACAAACCCCATAAAAAGACAGTGGTCAACCGTGAACTCAATGAAAGTATGTATTGCAGAGCGTCCTGCAGGCCGAACATAAACGGCAAGAACTAGGTCACGGGTGATGTATGTACTGTAAATGCTGGATAGCTGATGCTATGTATTGGCCACTGAGGTGCTTTAAAGTCACCGGTCGGCGGTCCAAATCCCCATCGTCATTCATGGCTTAGGAAAGGGCCAATTTAGCTAGCTACTGCAGGACTGGTCACAGGTCACAGGCAGACCAGAAACATCATTATTTTTTGGACAATGACATTTTGTTTTAAATTTGATTGGTGTGATGCCAGATCCAAACAGGTCTCCCTTGGGGGGTGTTTTTCTGTGCCAGGAACACCCCCAGTTTATTATTTTATCATATATATATTTTTTTATCAACGGCAGCCAAATGCTTGCTGGCATCAATCAATCAAATGCTACAGCGGCAACATGTCGTACTCCTTTTGTCCAGACAGCATAAGTGACATGTGCTACACATACTGAGACAGAGGGGCTCTGTTTCCCTCGCTCGGATGATTTCTCCTGTCAGATAGATACAGCCAGTTGCG
This sequence comes from Salvelinus alpinus, assembly GCF_045679555.1. Classification (NCBI taxonomy): domain Eukaryota; kingdom Metazoa; phylum Chordata; class Actinopteri; order Salmoniformes; family Salmonidae; genus Salvelinus; species Salvelinus alpinus. Next base: position 7,509,146 of record NC_092109.1, read on the forward strand.
AATTATGAAAACAGAGAGACGAAAGATATATTGTTTTACGTTGGTCAAATTTTTTTGGGGGGGGAGCTCGGCTTCCCTCTGCATCCATGAATACACACCGCTGCGCAAGGAGTAGTGCGAGTGTTGTAAAGTTAGGCGTTCCTTAATATATACAGGGACATTTAAGTTGATCGATATGAAAGATAAATTTGGTACCAATGCAGTTGTCTTCTGTTTTGGGAGTGTCAGCCAATTTAGTGATTGTGTCTTACAATTGCATGTGTCTTATAATTGCATCATGTACCCTAAAAGGTACCGAACAGTACGATGTGAGATTCTATGTGTACTTCAGACGGTACACTATGTGTATTGATCTTTTTGTAGCCCCGAGAACAATACTGTACCCTAACGTACCCTTTTTCTGACAGTGTATGGAGACGTCATGAGCTGCTCTGGCACATATATCTAATGAACATGGTGGTTTACAGAGAGAGCGTGCGGTTCAGCAGGATCACCAGGCTGCACAGGGAGTTGGGTGTGAGTGTTATACTATATGTTTAATCCTTGACAAGACTTGTACCTCAACTATACAGTACACTTCCCAAGCCAGCACTAACAACACATATCAAGAAATCAACACAGGTTTTTGTTTTTAAAGAACACACAAACCATGATTTAACATGTTTAACACTGCTCTAAACCACACGTAACATTTCCTCACAAATGCCATCAAATCATGTTTTTAATCAACCCACAGTTTGTACACATCCAAATATGTATGCATAGGCACGCCAACCTATAAAATCTCCTCATGAGGAAATAGATTATTTTGAGATGATTTCAGTCTTTCATTAACTCCATCTGCCAGCTGTTTGAAATGACTGAAAAACACTTTTGTTTTACCAAGTCTGATTCTCCATGCATGAAGAATCTTTATTACTTACAGAGAGTATTTGTCACTTGTGGTCCAACCAACACCAGTTTGCAGAAAAACATTCATCTGAAAGTCTCTAACATTACTTTTCATATGCGTAGTGTTTCTCTACATGCACAACACCACAGTCCAATATTGTTTCCTGATGTTTTCTGGCTGGTGTCTGTCTTCCTGATGGATGAAAGGGAAACAAACTAGGACTCTTGTCTTCCAGATGAAATGCTCTGCTAAAGCCATTACACACCATGGCTACTCCAGCATCATGCTCAAGGCTCTCAGGATATCCAGGCCATTTGGGCTGTTCGGATGTTAGTAGATGCATCATTTAAACCCATCATCTTTTTTTTCTTGTCAATATTGGAACTGGAAGATACCAATTTGAAGCAAAAACAGCCATCTGTAAGCTGTTAAGTGTTGGTGATGGAAAAGTGTTTCTCAGACCCCTACGGACTGAACTGGGATGTTGACCAAACTCATCCTGTGTCAGTGCTTAGTTGTCGATCGGTCGATCGGTCTGTCTGTGTGTCTCTACACTCAGAAAAAAGAGTTCCAAAAGGGTTCTTTGTATACGGTTCTACCAAGGGTTCTACCAAGAATCTTTTCGATCTGAAGAACCATTTTTGGAAAACAGGGGTTCGTTGTAAGGCAAAGGGTTCTACCTAGAACCTTGACCATCGTCAGAACTGTTTTTTGAAGAAAGGGTTCTTTGATGAGCCATACATCGTATTTCCCGGAATGTTCTATTGCTGGGTGATTTTCAGAACTGTTTGTTTTAACATCTGTGTTTTTGCATGCACATTTATTGGTTGATACATTTTATGCTACACAAATATGCTACACTATCCTCCAAAGATAAAAGGGTTCTCAGTAGAACCTAGCACCAAAAAGGGTCCCCTATGGGGACAAACCGAAGAACCTTGTATGGATCTACTTAGCAAGTGTAGAGTATCTTTGATTCACAGCTGCTCTAGAGTGAAAGTTTAAAATGGCTGCCCATTAGCTCAGCGGAAACGCAATAAAACTAAATTGAGACCATTCAGGGGGCGCCAGGGGGATGTGACTAGATGCTTCCCCATCTCCTGCTTCCTCCCCCGTTTCTCTACCCCAGGGTATCAGGACGGGACGGTGCCAGACCACACGTGGCACGATCCTCAGTTCACCCAGACGGAACGCTTAGTCATACATTTTCAGACGCTGAGAACATAGCTGGGGCAATAAGAACACCACCACATTGAAAAACACAAACGTCTCCATACAGGTAACGAGGGAAGCTGTGGCGTTTTACAGTATTTAGTTGGGAAAAGCTGATGCGTGCATTCGATTGCAGTGCTATGGACAGACAAAGCCCAAGAGGGAGGAGAGAGAAAGCGCTGGCATTTGTCATCATCGCTGTATTGAACCGTGCTGAACCATACTGTACACCCAGTTCCAGCTGGTGCTGAAGGTTCAACTCTAAGGTAATCAACAGAGGTCTTACCGCCATAAGACAGGCAAGACACAAGCCCAGGAAGTGAGCTTTGTTTAAACCCCATAGACAGTGGGAGAGAACGTAAAAAAGGAAGCTCGACACATCCATTGAGATTTACTGTCAGAGGAAAGATTACTTCTAGCTAGGGTCACATTTTGTGCTTTATGCTCGTCTTTTAAAGCACAAAATGTTTGTTGGTTGTGGCGTGTCCGTATTCACAAAGTTACAATTCAGTTCAATGCAGGTAAAGACCAATTCTTCAACCTCACCAGAAGGAAACCAAAGACCATTTTACTCAAGTCATTTTAAAATACCATGTTCCCCTTGATAAAGACAAACTACACAGTAAAACGTTTGTCACTTTTTGTCACTACTAAGCTGGTTTTGATTTCCCTTGTATGGGCCCGGGTTGTGATGTGTCCTAAATGGCACCCTATTCTCTATGTATTGATGCTGGATCTTCATTTGAGACAGTTTGCTACAAGCAGGAAAATAATCCTGCAGAAACAGGAAATAATGAATGGACATTTTTGTCGGGGTTGATACAATTTTCGTCACGCACAACAAAATGATGGTTCTAAGATAGAGGTTCTTTGGCTTGAAACCATAGCGGAACCCTTTTTGGTGCTCTATACAACAGAACCCTTTTTTGAAGGTTCAATAAAGAACCATGCTCATAAGGTTCTAAATGGAACCTGTACGGTGATATAAAGAAACCTTTCCTACGGTTCTATAAAGAGCCATTAAAAAAGGTTCTATATAGAACCAAAAAAAGGATTATAACCGTTTTTTTATGGTTCTTTATAGAACCTTTGTGGAGAACGGTTCCATAAAGAACCCTTTTCAATCTGAAAGGTTCTTTGTAGATCCTTCTGAAGAACCATACAGGTTTAAAAAAATGTTTTGGTCATTCATATGATATTGTTAAAATTCCATACAGTAAAGAAACTTTGAAGAGCTGAAATGGTTCTTTGAGTCATTATGGTACCACATAGAACCATCACCCTTCCCAAAGAACCCTTGAGGAACGCTCATTTTTTAGTGTGTAGGGCAAAACAAGTCAGACATTTCTAAGTGGAAAATTCTCAGCAACAAAAGAATGATTCAATTAAAATCCTACATCTGTAGTGCACTGCTTTTGACCTGAGCACTATGAGCACTCGTCAAAAGTAGTGCACTATATCGAGAATAGGTTTCCATTGGGACGCAACCTTGGTCTCTTTATAACAGAAAGGCCCAGCCAAGTGTTGCTTAAACTGGCAGTACAAAGACTTCTGGTGGATGTCATTACTACACTCCCCAGGTGTACACTCATATTTCACCTTATATCGCCTGCTGCCAAAGAATTAATACTCAGTGTAGACCAAATGTTTTCAATATATTTATTTCTATGGCCTTAACCAAGCCTTCATCAAACCACCATTCATCAATATGATGTCAGTGGGCCTTGGCATTAGCAGTGCAGCTGAACTAATACAGTGTGGGGGGGGGGGGGGGGGGTTCAATGGAGTCGTACTCTATGTATGGCTCTGCAGAGTCAGTACTTGTGGATTCCTTCAGTGTACTATGAGAGGCCACTACTGTATCCTCAGGCAAGAGATGGAATGGACAAGCAGTGGTTTGACTTAACCCAATAAAATAAATCAAAATATCAAAGATTATAGGATCGGTAGAGGAGAGAGAGAGACACACACACACACACACACACACACACACACACATACACACACACTTTACCAAGCACACACACACACACACACACACACACACACACACACACACACACACACACACACACACACACACACACACACACACACACACACACACACACACACACACACACACACACACACTTTACCAAGCACACACACAGCAATGGCTGTAGTTCATAGCCCTGGCGGAACGTTCTGAGACACCCCAATTACAGGTCCTATTTCTGAGGGAATGGCGGGATCTGGCAGAAACGTTTTTTTCTTTCTGCTGAACTAAGCATCACATTTCCCATCAGACTGGTGTTTAACAGAGCACATCCAGACAAAAACAGTACTACACACACACACACACACACACACACATAGCCCTGTAGCCACCCTGTCAGCATCTCTCTGGGATACGGTGAAATACAATCTATACTCCCAGCCAGCCCTCAATGGAAAAACTGCTGCCTGTGTCCGTAAGTCATGGAGTAGAAGGACAAACACATCCAGCGTGTTCAAAGTACGGCTGCAGGCCTGTGTATGTGAGAGGGGTGGAAGGAGAGCAAAAGTCCAAGTTCTAAACAAGGGATCCAAATGAAAGACAGAGGATGTGTGTATATGGGCCTGTATCTGTAGTATCTCGAAATACAAGACTATATCAGTAGATCAAGCCATGCCCTGTCCAGCATCCACCTTCCAGCCATTAACCAGTGCTGTTCCAGTTGTGCCCAGGTGGGGGCAGGAGAGTGTAGAACTGTATATTAACTCAACGTAATAAAGCATTTACAATGGGTTAGTAAATCGTTTATTCATCATTTATTGATTATTACTCCCACATTTGTAAATGCTAATAACCGAATTATTCACACCTTTATAAACAACTTTTAAAGTACAATGATTTATAAGATCATTCATAAGCTGTTTAATATAGGTCCTTATAAATCATTAAGTGTGGGCTATTTATAAATAATACATATTTTATAAACGTTTGGAGTGACCAGTGTAATTTCTCACAAAAAGATGGACATGCCATCGGTACTGTATTCCAAAACAGTCACACTGTTGTAATAGTGTTACGGTAATATTACAGCAGTGTTGAAGTGTAACTTCAGACACTCTATGCAGAGTAAAACAAAGCTCTTAGTCCAAAAACGCTAACATAAGTGTTTGATGCACTGACTTACCAAAACCAAAGTGTGGATTGGAGTCACTCCTTAGAGCAGTTTAATCTCGGTTAACCAAGACAAAAATCTTGAGTGGCGATTCTAATTGGCCGATTCCCATTTTGAAACGGAGGTCCAGGTTAAACGTAAACTCTTTCTAAAGTTCGCAAGTATTACCCCTTGATGTTTCTTCTCCTCGTGTGCCAGATTGTGGGCAGCAGGGCCAAGAGAGCAGGGTAGTACTATGGAAGGTCTTGGTCCACCTCGGCCTACCTGGTTAACCATCCCACATCAAAGCTCTTCACAGCATGATCCAAAACATTATTTACATAGCAAACCCAGAGCTGCTGCCCGACATACCCAGACCTCCACCAACACCAACCCAGAGTCCAACGCCTGCCTGGGCATTCTCCAACCTGACCACACTAACCAAGCAACACACTGCACAGGTCAGCTCACTGCACTGCAAGAGCTATAAATCAACACACACAGAGGGAGAAACACACAGACGAAGGGATACACACAAACACACATACTGTACAGTACACCTATGTGGAGACAAATGGGCACAGAAGCTGTAACAGTAACAAACACACACACACACACACACACACACACACACACACACACACACACACACACACACACACACACACACACACACACACACACACACACACACACACACACACACACACACAGAGAGACACTGTCACAGTAATATACACATCATTAGAGTTGCATTTACCCACATACACCGTCAAATGCACCCTAACCGACATGCCAAAACTATAGCCAAAACTATAGTTCCTTCTCTAGGATAGGGGGCAGCATTTTCACGTTTGGATGAAAAGCATGCCCCAAGTAAACTGCCTCCTACTCAGTCCCAGATGCTAATATATGCATATCATTAGTAGTATTGGATAGAAAACACTCTGAAGTTTCTAAAACTGTTTGAATCATGTCTGTGACTATAACAGAACTTATTTGGCAGGCAAAAGCTCCCGAGGACAAACCATTCTTTTTTGTTGTTGTTGAGGTCACTCTTTTCAATGTTTTCATTGGGAATCCAGATTTCTAAGGGACCTTCCTGCAGTTCCTATCGCTTCCACTGGATGTCAACAGTCTTTAGAAATTGGTTGAGGTTTTTCCTTTGAGAAATTAAGAAGTAGCCATGTTCAGAATGAGGCTCCAGTGAAGTGTACTGTTTGTTAGAGGCACGTGACCAGAAAGCATGCTACACATTGTTTTCCTCCGGTATTGAACACAGATCATCCCGTCTTCAATTTTATCGATTATTTACGTTAAAAAATACCTAAAGTTGTATTACAAAAGTAGTTTGAAATGTTTGGACAAAGCTTACAGGTAATTTTTTAGATATTTTGTAGTCACGTTGTGCAAGTTGGAACCAGTGTTTTTCTGGATCAAACGCGCCAAATAAATGGACATTTTGGATATATATTGACGGAATTAATCGAACAAAAGGACCATTTGTGATGTTTATGGGACATATTGGAGTGCCAACAGAAGAAGCTCGTCAAAGGTAAGGCATGAATTATATCTTTATTTCTGCGTTTTGTGTCGCGCCGGGAGGGTTGAAATATGATGGTCTGGGATTGTTAGCTGGGGTGCTATCCTCAGATAATAGCATTGTTTGCTTTCGCCGTAAAGCATTTTTGAAATCTGACACGTTGGCTGGATTCACAACAAGTGTAGCTTTAATTTGGTATATTGAATGTGTGATTTCATGAAAGTTAAATTTTTATAGTAATTTATTTGAATTTGGCGCTCTTCATTTTCACTGGATGTTGGCCAGGTGGGACGCTACCGTCCCACATATCCCAGAGAGGTTAACAAGAAATTTGTGGAGTGGTTGAAAAACGAGTTTTAATGACTCCAACCTAAGTGTATGTAAACTTCCGACTTTAACTGTAGAAGGCTTCTGTCTATTTGAGCTGGTCAGACTGTGTGGCAATCCTGTCGAACGCATCTATTTTTTATTTTTTTATGAATCGTGTAGGGAAGCTGCATAAGTGTTGCTCTCCACTTCCTGGCGATTGAGTTTTGAAATCAATGGAATTAGAGTAATAGCTAAAGAAATGGACAAAACACCAGTCTCTGGATTACATCTTCAAACTAAGGGCAACCGTGGCATGGCATCCGTGACAGGGAGACGCATCCATCATGCATGATGATGTACACGGGTAAGATAGTCTAGCATTAGCTAGCTACATTTTCAAATATTATACGTTTCTAATCTTGACAGAAAGTGGATTCAATTCAAGCTAAAGTGTACTGTTAGCTAGCTAACGTTAGCTGGCTGGCTCATTAGCTAATGTTATGTGACGTGTGTGATCTTACACGTTGTTTACCTAGCTAGGTTAATTGTTTACCTAGCAAGCTACATGTCTTAAACTATGGCTATTTACTGACACCGTATGGCCGGTGTCAGTAAACGTTGGCAAAAAAGAGTAATGAAATTGTTGCCAGCAGAGCTGGTTAGGCTGTGTTCATGTTATCCAGACGTAAACAAATCATCGGCCGGAGCGTCAAGCGTGCGCTCTGAACGCTCCGAGAGCGAAACGAGATAGGTGGGGCTAAAGCTTAAGAGGGTGTGAGCGATGCTAAATGGGTGTAGACAAAGATATCAAAACATTAATAGACCATTTTCTAAAAAGTGAGTTTACAAGTTTATCAACTTTCAAAGCGCAATTACTTTCCCATTGTTCCTCAAACATGCAGTGTATGATATACCATTTTGTAGCTCTGAGTCTCTATGTAAAAAAACACAATTTCAAATGTTGTTACAAAAGACCGAATCCAGGTGTTGAGTCACATTCATACACATACACAGTATCCCCTCCAGACAGTGGCTGGTTCTCAGAGCTCAGTGAAGCTGCCGAAAGCCACAGATGGGTCTATCACCTCACTTATCCACCAGACCCCCTCTCACCCTCCCCACACCCCTTCCCTAACTGCCTCACCCCCTTCTGCTCCTGTCGTGCTTCTGGATCCGCTTCGGGTTCTCTCTCTCCTCCCCCTCTCCTCTTTGGGTACCATCCACTCCCTTCCGCCCCTCTTTCTCTCCCCTTTCTCCTCCCCCCTCCCCTTTTCTTGCGAGAGAGTCACCTCCACTGCACAGGATTATGGGTGGATTATTTCCAGTCCCCCTCTCTGACTATGACGTTGGCCAGGAGCACTGGGGGAAGGTGGTGCAGAGGTGCACCATGGGAATGTTTGGCTTGGCCATTTGCTGAAAGCCGCAAAAGAAGTGCTGAGGGCACACTTCTACTTGTGGGCCTGCTCCGATCATTAAGGGGGTTGAGGGAGGGGGTGAGGGGGGTTGAGTTGAAACCAAGACATCTGCCATGAATTAAAGAAATTCTCCCGGTGATCCAGGGGGGAAACGTATCTGTCTGCGGCTAGACGACTGAACTGTGTTAAACTCAATATAAGATCATATAATAACTCATCAAGAGCTAGCAGCTAGTGTGTTCTCACAGGGTTAATTAAGCATAGTATATGCCAAAAAGGCATCATAGGAGAAGGTCAAGCGTGAATTAAGTAAGCTAACAAAACAGTAAGGTTCTTGAATATTGAATAATTCAGCCTCATTTTATCTCTTTTCAATGCATTTCAAACCGTACCTGAGACGTCAGGCTACTGTCTGAGACTAGAACGTCTATGAATGAAGTCTGAGCCACTGAAGCTATTCGTTTGGGGACTCCACTTTTATACTGCTTCAGAAACTGCGAAAAGACACCGTATAGAAATACATTACACTATTCAATGGTCAACACAGCCATGAAACACTATGTACCAGAGAAAGAAAGCATACAAGAGGACCTAATAGTGGTATTCAAAGTTGGGGTCGCAACCCCTAGTTGGGGAACTGCAGTGGGGTATATATATTTTGAAGGCCTTTTCTGATTATTGTAAAGATAATTGTGTAGAAAAGTTTTTGAGAAAGATAATTGTGTAGAAAAGTTTTTGAGAAAGATAATTGTGTAGAAAAGTTTTTGAGAAAGATAATTGGAAAAATAAAATGTTATTGAGGAAATGTATTCATTGATTTATTTTCATTTAGAAAATGTGATGAATTGAAGGTTATTTGTTAATGTAAAAAATGAAATTTACCGGTTGTGTCATTAGCTTTTTGGGGTGGGGTCGCGAGAAATTATTGAGGAAAAAATGGGTCCCCAGTAATTCTGGCGGAACAAATTGGGTCCCCGCTGGAAAGGTTTGAATACCACTGACCTAAAACAGCCCAATGGCATTGATGAGTGATTTAAAAGGGAACTGTTTGAAGTAATGTCTGGGTATATAGCTTGGTCTATGGAGGCTCTTAAAGTCTGCTTCTTTACCATCTCTGCCATCATCACTGTAGTCTTTGGTCCTGCTCTACAGACTAGTTCGAATGGCCTTGGTGAGAGATGCCATTTATCATCCGTTTAGGTGGCCATTGCCACCTAAACATCTAGAAAAGGTTTGTAAAAGTGTTTCAAAGCACAGGAAAATATACTTTTACAGGTATTTTTTGAAGTTCCTAAAAGTAAACAAAGCGAGCCAACATGTCAGCTATCGTTAGAGTTATGACTTCAGCTTCATGACTGAGAGTCCGCTGTTACAGTGGCTCTGCTATAAGGGCTAATAATAGAGAAACAATCAAACAAGAGCCTCGTGGAGTCCCAACGGAGCACTGGTTACATCACCGATCCCCACACGACAGGCAATGGAAAAGGAGATCAAAGTCTGGGCATCTGCACCTGTGTGAGGAGCTCCTAACTGACCCCACTGGAAGAGCGACGGGATGAGTTGCATGCACACCAAGTGGAATAACATATGTATGTTGTATTGTTCATTTCATGTTTTCTTCCTCTCACTTGTTGACCTTTGGGACGAGAACCGGAGTCGAACCATCTATCATTGACAAGTCTCCTTGATAGGAATTGTGCTAACTCACCTGTCAGTTGTCAATCTCTTTAGAGGGAGTACCTGCAACTGTAATTACCTTGATCCCCATATCTCTATTTCTATCTGTGTTTTATTTACCTGACGAGAGGTTATGAAACGCAGGACGGGCAAAGAGAGAGTGAAGAATGTGAAAAAGAGGAAACAGGACATGGGAAACTCCTTATAGCTCTGTAATAATCTGAAATGAATCCTCTTAACGAGCACCATGGGTTCCTGTGGTTTACTGCTTTTTCCTGGCTCACAGCACTGCTGCCACAGGAGCCCCCCCCTCAACCCTACACATCACCCCTGTCTGTCCCTGGCTCTACCCCATTCACTTCACCTGTTTCCCTCACAGGAGCCCTATACCTCACCCCTGTCTGTCCCTGGCCATGCCTCCATCCCCCCACTGTCTCACCCCAACCCTAACCCCTGTTTCTACCTTCCTGCTGCCTCTGTCTACTCCTTTATGCCGCCATACCTGCAGCCTACCTCTCTTTCTACCTCCGTCCTCCCCTGTCTTTACCCTCAGCCCTCCCTCTATCTTTACCTACCCCTCTTCCTTGTCTTTTCCTCTCTTCTTCTCTCCTGCTCTACCTCAACCTCTCCTCCCTCCTCCTGCCCCTCTCTACCTCCCCCTTAGTACTCCTCACCCCGTCCAGCCACCCCCATCCTGGGACAACCTATCAGCAGCACCATGGAAACATCTGGATGATGTCATGCAATATGGCCACCGTTCAAAGGCTGACATCAGTGGAGAGAGAAGAGAACTCCTCATTCTTTCCAGGTCCTGGACCAAAAACCTGTCACATGCTTACCTATAGTACCTCCACCTCTGTCTATGTCTGTGGCTAGCCCTCTCTTTCTCTACCTCTGTCTCTCTTGACCTCTGTATCCTGGTCTCACTCTCCTTTTCTCCCGCTCTCTCTCTCTCTCTCTCTACCTCTGTGTCTCTCTTTCTCTCTATCATTCTCTCCTTCGCCCTCCCCTTTTCTATGTCTCTGTATTCTCTTTGTCTATATTTACCTTTTTTTGGAGGATCAATATGTTACTTATTGCCAAAATAGACAGTTGTTGAGAGAGTAAACTGTTCTGGATATTCCCCGTTAGTTCTGACTGAACTTTTACAAAGTATAACTTCCAAACTGGAAAATCCCTAAATCACCATCAGACACAGACATATTCAATTTGTGTCTGCCAACAGAGTCCTGTGCCAGAGGCAATGGATACCCAGACATTGCCCCATCCATCCATCCCCTCTCTATCTCACTCTCTCTCTCTCCCTCCCCCTCTCTTCCTCTGCCCACATCTTTCCCTCCCTCTGCTGTCCTCTCCCTCTTTCTGCCTTCCCCCCCAACCCTTTCTCTCTTTTCTCACTCTTATCTCCCCCTCTCTCAACATCCCTCCCTCCTTCCTTCCCTACCTCACTCCGTCTCTGTCCCAGTCCCGTAGAGAACACCTTCGAGAGCTTACAGACTGGATCACATCTGTACTATCTGTATTGGCTCTCTCTCGCTCCTCTGTGGCCACAGCCATTTATTTCATATAATGTTGTTTCCTATCTACCTGCCTGGCTGCTTGGGCCTTATTATCCCAGGTTTTTCTTGGCACAGACAATGGGAAACGACAGCGTTTAAGATCAGGGGACACGGTCTGCCGACACCCTCTAAGAGGTCTCTTTCTCTCTCACGCACACAGACACACGAGTGCACTCAAACGCATACAGACACATAAATACACACACACACACACACATTGAGACATAAACAGACACACATGCAGACGCCCGTGCACACACAAAATATAAAAATGAATTCTGATGAATTACTCTTCCTGCAGAGCGAATGATAATTACAGAAAGGTTGAATAAATATAACACAGCCACGACTACAGCACTCTATAACTATAGCCAGATACTGCATCACATTGGCGTTGTAAACGATGTCATGCAATATCACCGGGAACGGCACAACAAGCAAACCCATAGCACTACTGGCAAAGAAAAACATCAAATGTGCTTTCCTTTGTTTTCCTGCTCACCACCTTTAAGCTGTAGCCTCTGGCTCTCCATCAGACTAAAGTAGAGTAAGGGAACAGGGAGTGAGGGAGAGCAAGGGGAGAGAGAATAAGTAAAGGGAGAGAAAGGCGAGAGAGCGGTAAGCACCATTTACTCTATAACTATGCAATGACTCTATAGCTAGATACTGTATCACATTGGCGTTGTAAATGATGCCATGCAATATTCCCGTAAACAGTACTACTAGCAAAACCCATACATTCACAGAAATGCCACAGTCACACACGGTGCGGTACTTAAACATAATATAAGCACCCTCTCTCAAACCACAATATGTCAATGTCAACAACCTAACCACGAACCTCTCCAACATCACTACCAATTTACAGCTGTATGTACAGAGCAGGCTCGACCTCCTTGGGAAGCCTCACAGGCAGACAACGCCATTATTGTTCACAGTAATTCCTCCATTCACACACCGCAGGTAGGGGTTAGAGACTCTCTCATCGTTCTTTCTGTCTCTCTTTTTATTTCCACCTCTTTCTCTCTCTCTTTTTTGACGTTTTATTGCTTCTCTCTCACGGTAAACTGATCTCTTTCTAAACCCCTCGCGTCAGAAATCGTGACAGAAGTCTATTTCGGAACTTTCTGGCGATATTCAAGGAAATGCCGAGAGCCAGAATTCTCTTTTTTACGTTTTTATATTCGAATCCAACTCCCTCCCCTTTGCTCTATCCGATCCCCCACCTCTCTCTCTCAAACTCTCTCTTTCTCGGTGTCTTTTTCTCTCCGTGCCTCCTTACAAGATTGCATTTACATGTGAGTCATTGAGCAGACGCTCTTATCCAGAGCATTCATTTTAAGATAGCTTGGTGAGACAACCACATACCACATTTGTAGTAAGTCTATTTTTCCTCAAGATGTCGAACTGGAAATGTACAGGAATCCGACCAATTGAATTAAATGGCCCTGCCACTGAAATCAAATATGTTTTTCTTTGTTTTTCTGCTCACCACCTTTAAGCTGTAGCCTCTGGCTCTCCATCAGACTAAAGTAGAGTAAGGGAACAGGGAGTGAGGGAGAGACAGGGGAGGGAGAATAAGTAAAGGAGAGAAAGGGGAGAGGGGTAAGGATAATTTGGAAACTATGTGGCATATTTTCCATTTTCTGTGAGTGCTAGAAGCCTGTCCCGTCTCCCAACTGGGCTGGCAGACACACAGCATCGGGAGGGAAAGTTTAAACATCTTTCACAAAATGTCCGCCTGTTCTGTTACCAAGTTAACGGTTAGGCTGTTGTTGTGGGTTTGGGTTGTTTGGGTTGCTGGATGTGATATGTGTTGACTAGGAAGGATGCTATAGGCTACGACAAGGAGGAATTAAAACCCAGGAGCGGGCGCACACACATAAACACACACTAACACACGCACATGCGGTAGCACAGACACACAAACAAACACACTCACGTGCACACACACACACACTTTCTCTCTCAGTCTGAAAACAGACCAGGCTAAGGGGGTGTGTGCTGGGTCTTTGTGACTTACTACCAAGTTTGAATGTCACATGCACAAGTACAGTGAAAGGCTTTTCTTGTCAGCTCTAACCCCAATAATGCAGTAATCAATATCAATGTAATACAAAAAAAATAACAAGGTGGAACAAAAACACACGATATAGAAATAAGAAATAAGAAGAACACGATCAAGTAGGTGAGCATACTATATACAGGGTTAGTTCCAGTGGGTCGACACTTCCATAGCGCTCAAGTAAGCACGCCAGATGTTGTGGATGAAGAGGCAAACCCCCCCCCCCCCTCGTTTTCCCTGACTCCACTGTCTTGTCGGCACAGTGAATGTAGAATCCATCGAGTTGGATAGCCATGGGGGGTATCTTGTTTCAGAAAAACAGAGAACATTGCCATTTTGAGAGTACCGTTGGTAGCAAATGCGCAATGGGAGGTCATCCATCTTATTATCAAGTGACTGTGCATTAGCCAATAGAATGGTGGGAAGACGTGGCCAGTTTTCCCTTTGCCTTAATATCACCAGGATCCCCTCTCTCTTGCCTCTTGTAACGTCGCAGTTTCCCCTTTGGGGAGACGAAGAAGAAGAAATTTGTTGGGAATTACAGAAAGAGCCCAGGGCAGATGAGTCGAAGTCGAAGCCGGGAACTTAGGTAAGTAGCTGCCGATCTGATGTTCAAAAGTTGTTGGTTGTAAGAAATGATAGCGGATACATTTCAAGAAAATAAAGTATAAATAAACGACAAACGAATCACCAAATTGCGAAATTGGCTCTGCGCTTGCAAAATGTTGGCCATCCAGTACGGCGCCATCCTTTTCACACCACAACCAGACAAATATACCACTTATATCTGAAAGATCAACGCTATCATGAACGTTACCAAGTATCAGGACATTATTGCCAAAAAACCTGGTTGTGGATCTTCCAGCAAGACAATAACCCAAAGCACAGATCAAATTCCACAAATAAATGGTTAATTGACCACAAAATCAACATTTTGCAATGGCCGTCTCAGTCTCCGGACTTGAACCCCATTGAAAGCATGTGGTTTGAACTGAAGAGGGCAGTCCATAAGCGCAGACGAAGGATATCAAGGATCTGGAAAGATTCTGTATGGAGGAATGGTCCTAGATCCCTCGCAATGTGTTCTCCATTCTCATAAAACATTTGAGTAAAAGGCTCAGTGACGTTATCCTCGCAAGGGGTATTGAAAACACGGGTGCCAATAATTTTGGCCCCTACCTGTTTGAGAGAAGAAGACAAATGACTTGTTAAACAAAACCTCTTTCTCTGAGCAATTGTATCATTATACAATAATATAATTATCTATATTTTTTTCTTGCATGCAATATAGCTCAGTAGTTATTTATTTTATCGCATTTTTTGCTCGGCATCATCAAGGGTGCCAATAATTTGTCTCATGACTGTTTGTGAGCACATTGCACTTAAAGCATAGACTGCAGGTTAACAAAAACCATTCAGCAAAACTTGTATCCTTATATAACTACTTATCAATCAAATAAGTGAAGTATCTTTGGACTATATGAAGTGGATCTTAGAAGTTGTTTACACAGGCAGCCCAATTTGCATCATTTGCACAATTATTGGACTCAAATCTGATCTGATTGGTCAAAAGACCAATTAGTGGAAAAAACAGATCAGAATTGGGCAGTAAGTGTAAACACAGACTATACAGTACAGCCTTCAATCCCATATGAGCTGTTTAATGCCACATCCTCATATCCCTCTTTCCGTGCCAAGCCTAGGGGAATCCAGGAGTGACGTCATAGCTGTTCCACTGGGTCTATTCTCCTCCAGAGAGAGCAGTGGAGGGCAGAGGTGAGTTGGAACAGCATCAGTCCCATCAGTCAGAGCTCCCGGGTGGGGCAGCGGTCTAATGCACTGCATCTCAGTGCTAGAGGTGTCACTACAGACCCTGGTTTGATACCGGGCTGTATCACAACCAACCGTGATCAGGAGTCCCATAGGGCGGCACACAATTCGTCCGGGTTAGTGGGTTGTAAAATAAGAATTTGTTCTTAACTGGCTTGCCTAGTTAAATAAAGGTTCAATTAATAAATACAATTAAAAGTCAGACTGTGTTTAATTATTATGGAGCGCGACGCCCCTAATCCTCTTTATTCAAGCACATGGATTAACCAAGCACTGTGACAGTAGAAAGACTGCGGGGTGCGTGTTTGATTTCAATTTGGAAGGGTGTGTGTGTGTGTGTGTGTGTGTGTGTGTGTGTGTGTGTGTGTGTGTGTGTGTGTGTGTGTGTGTGTGTGTGTGTGTGTGTGTGTGTGTGTGTGTGTGTGTGTGTGTGTGTGCATATTTTTCTTTTATCCTTTTCACAGGCCTTAGTTTCAAAAATAACAAAAACACTGTTGACATTAGCAATAAGCAACAGTTGGATCACTTCCTTAGCCACTTCTTAACAACAACAAAAAAGTAACAATCAAACGTTCTAAAAGAATACACCCCTTCATTTGTATCTCTCTCCCATCTCCTTTCTCCATCTCTGGCAAAAGCAGCAGTATTTCATACTGTGATTCTTGTTAGGTCTCTCCAGCTTTGATAACCCCAGGGTCTGGCTGTCACTTATCTCCAAATCATCAACCTCTCCCTCATCTCCAACCGCAAAGCATAGCTTAAAGAACGAGGGAAGGAGGAAGGGAGGAAGAGGGG
The DNA here is from genome assembly GCF_045679555.1 of Salvelinus alpinus. Lineage (NCBI taxonomy): Eukaryota > Metazoa > Chordata > Actinopteri > Salmoniformes > Salmonidae > Salvelinus > Salvelinus alpinus. The sequence continues at coordinate 7,525,571 of NC_092109.1, forward strand.
AGGTGAACCAAATCTCCACTATCTGACTGTTAGCGCCTCCCTTAGTGTACACAAAGATGTGGCAGTGAGTGTAGATGGAGAGAAATTAAGAGAGAGAGATAGAGAGAGAGGGGGGGTGTGGACAGTTGCTCAGACTACATACACAGCTATACACAGCTGTGCAGTTCCAGGTAGGTGTTCACAGCAACACTGCACCAAATACCTCATCTATATCTTCACAATAATAACACAATCCAGAATGAAACCCCAGACTGAAAACCTCCTAGCATTTCAACTGGCAGAGATCTCCTCCCGCCTTCTTACGGCTTTTAGATCACAAAATCAGTCAATATCCCCGTCAATCAATAGGACTAAGCGAAGGGCCATTTGGAGAAGATAGCATGAGGCCTACCTCAAAGACTTCCTCATCGAGTATTCTAGTTCCGAAGACCACAATTCCTTTGGTGTCGATGATGGGGTGTGGGCTCCTGGACAGTTTCTGGGTGGTCTTCTTTTTACAGTCCAGGATGATGGTGATGCTCTGTTTGTGAACGCTGATGGCCACTCGGTGCCACCTGGGAAGAGGGACAGAAGGTTAGCTCTCTCTCTCTTGCGCGCGTTTCACTACAGTTCTACTAACTTTGAGATGGACAAAGGGTTAGCTCACACAACGCCGTTTCACTACGATACAGTCGCTGGCTGTAGGACTTGTGATACGCTGATATTATAACCATACATATAACCATATTGGTCAAGGATATGGATGGACTCAATGCCTACACATCCGAGGGCACTGTACCACACAACGCTCAGATACTGTTCATCTGAGGAGGTTATGTGTTATTTATAATCCAAACCGCCTAGGTTGACCGGCTAGATACTAAGTGATGTGTTACACAGACAGACAGCAGATCAGGATAATAAACACGTGTGACCGAGCACCTGGACAAAACTAAATCCCCACAAAGGTTCAACCGCCAGACTCGCCAAAGCTAGGCCGACACACACCTGCGCTCTGATTACAGAGAAGCAAGCAAGCGGCTACACTGAGAGCACATTACATTTGTTTGTTAGGGTGGTCCTCTGTAGCTCCGTTGGTAAGGCATGGCGCTTGCAACGCCAGGATAGTGGGTTCGATTCCTGGGACCAGCTGTATGTAAAAATGTATGCACACGTGACTGTGAGTCGCTTCGGATAAAAGTGTCTGCTAAACGGTGTGTATTCTATTATTATATCATATAATAAGAGGGGCTAGTGTGATATAATCCAGATGTCTCAAGTTGGCTGGATGTCCTTTGGCTGGTGGACCATTCTTGACACACACAGAAAACTGTTGAGCGTGGAAAAACCAGGCAGCGTTGACACGAACCGGTGCGCCTGGCACCTGCTACCATAACCCGTTCAAAGGCACTTCAATCTTTTGCCTTGCCCATTCCCACTCTGAACGGTACACATACAGTACACAATCCATGTCTCAATTGTCTAGAGGCTTCATCTACACGGATTGAAGTGGATTTAATAAGTGACATCGATAAGGGATCTGAGCTTCCAGCTGGATTCCCCGGGCTAGTCTATGTCATGAAAAGAGCAGGCAGGTGTCCATAGTGTTTTGTACACGACCACTCAAATGTGATGTGATTTGATTTAGGCACAGTAATAAAGTATGCAGCAGGCCTGCTATGGTTTATTGTATTGAACTGTACGGTATCAGAAAAGGTTAACCTATCTTCTGTTGGCCAGGTTGAGGGGATAGTTTGACTATGAAGTACTATAGTGTACTATGTAATGATATCCGTTTACTATCTAATGACATAGTAACACTGTGTGTGGGATGAGGTGAGCCTACTTTCCGTCGGCTAGGTTGTGTCCTATGAAGGGGGGGCGGGGGGGGGGGGGTAACTTTCATATACAGTGCTAAACAGTACAGTAGAACTTTAGAGTATTATATGTCATAATATTAGACAGGTGAACATACTAATACTGATGTAATACGTACTTTCCATCAGCCAGGTTGAGTCCTCTGAAGAGGGGGTAGTCCTCTGGGCTGGGTTTGCCTGTGTGGTCCTCATACAGGAAGACAGGGGAGCGTCCCACCTCTACCCCCAGCTGCTGGATGCCCTGCTCGTTATACACAGACAAGAGGAAGGACTGGGAGCCCTTCTTAGGCTTCACCGTAGCCAGGATGGAGAAGTCCTCAGGGAACACATCAGCTGGGGAGGGGGGGGGGAGAGAGAGAGAGAGAGAGAGAGAGAGAGAGAGAGAGAGAGAGAGAGAGAGAGAGAGAGAGAGAGAGAGAGAGAGAGAGAGAGAGAGAGAGAGAGAGAGAGAGAGAGAGAGAGAGAGAGAGAGTGGTTATGATACACCAGTTCATGTAACATGCTGAAAATGGAGAGACATGGAGAGACAGAGGACCACACACCTGCCTGGGTTTTATGAAAAGCATTGTTTTCAAGAGAGCAAATCTAAGTTAAATCCAAATGTACAGTCCATCAATAAAATGGTGTACTGCACTGAAACTGTACTATCATAACCTTCAAAGGCACACAGTTAAGACATTTTTATGTACTGAACCAGACAGAGGAAACAGGGGAGGATGATGAACATGGGACAGAGGAGACGACAAAGTCTTGGACAGAGGAGACAGAGGAGACATCGTAACAACGTCTTGGAGCATCTAAAGCAAACAAAGAGCTCTCTCCAACCCTCCACCACTGGCCAGAATACTGATCAGAACACCACAGAGATGGGAGGGATGGAGAGAAAAGTCTGGAAGAGAGAGAGAGAGAGTAGGACAGGAAGGAGTACACGGTAATGAGAATAGCATGTGGTCCCTTGGGTGGCTGTCGAAAACACTTTCCTCCTCTCCAAGACCTGATCCATACACCAGACATAGAGACTGAGACGGGACGCAAGAGGGACTAAAGGAGTACTTACAGTACAAAAAAACACATGGGATAAACAAAAGTGAAAAAAAGGGTGAGGGGGGAAAAAAGAGTAGTGAAATGGAAGTTTCAACCCCCTCTCACCCTCTTGAGTAGCGCCCGCCTCCCACTTACCTTCATCCCTCCCTCCATCCCTTCATCTGCACGCCTAGTTTAAACCTCTCCCTCCATTTTGTGAACGCCAGCCACATCTGTGAGACATATGCCCCGAGAGCAAGGCCTTGTGGGACATTCTCGGCCCACCAACCAGGGGGAGGGCCTTGCTTGCTTGCTTGCTATGGGGCCCGCACATACACACTCATGTTTAGTTCAGTCACCGCTCATCGCTCCCACGACTAGAGAGCGGCGTTTGTTTGAAGGGGAAATGAGAGAAGCCGCCTGCATGATCAACCATCACGACTGAATGAAGTCTTAGCATGTCGGTTGTTTTAGCAGAGTGGGTTTCTAACTACAAACGCAGGATCTGAGAGTGGAGCTACATTTACGGAGTACTACTAAACTAGCATATTTTGGGGGGGATATATTTGCTCATTTAGACTGAGGCTGAGGTTAGTAAATTCTGCAGCTGAGAAGTAAAATAGTCCTATAGCTTTGGACACGTCTCTCCCATTATTTTCTAAGCTGACACTTTAAGGAACTCCAGACTAATAACTCCTAGTCTGGGAAGGGAAGATCTTTCCAGAACATTTGGATCAGACAGTAAAAGAGAAGCTAGAACCGGGGCTGTGGTTGCTGTGGTTTTGTAGCACCTCACAGGCCCTAACCCCCTCCCCTAGTAATGGAACCCAGGTTGTGGTCACCGTGGAAACTCAGCATTAAAGCGTCTCTGAGACAGACAGCCAATCAGAGGGCTCGGAGGCTAAGGCGCCGTGACTTCGGAGCAGTGGGTAGGTTCTGGAGCCTGAGGTTAGGAAGGAGCAGAAAGTCACTGGAGAGAGAGAGAGGGTGGTGGGGGGGGGGGCGAGGAAAGAGAGGAGTGGAAGGAGCTCTAGTCACTGATGGAAAAGTCTGTTTCTCATCAATTTCTCTTTTCTCCACTTTCTCTCTCTCTCCTTGTTGTCTGTCAATCTCTCTCGTTCGATCTCTGTCTGTTCCTCTTTCTCCCTCAGTAAAGACAGAAAGACAGGCGTATGATATCTTCATGCGGTGGCCACACGTCTTGGCGGTGCATTCCAGAGGAATTCTCTTTGGCTCAGAGGGAGAGTTCGCAGCAGCCGCTTGAGTTTGAGTGGCAGACACGTTGAGAGCCAAGCAGAGCAGAGCACGATACGAAGAAGAAGAGAGATAGGCAGGTGAGAGCAGGCTACAGTAGAGAGTTGCCACTGGTGCATTCCTGTACCACTTAGCTCAGCTGCAGAGAACTGGAAGAGAGGGGAGGAGGATGAGAGCCATCAGACAACCCGTTGGAGCAGTCTCGCTAAACGCGTCTCATCTCAGCAGCGCAGGGTACGGCAACGTCGTAGCGCTCGCTCATGAGCAGAACGATGAGACGTCCATTGACATCATTCTGCAGACGCGACTTACAGGAGCAATCGGGTTAAGTGCCTTGCTCAACGGCACACAAACAGATGTTTTAACCGGTAGGCTAGATGCCGCGCAGAGTGACAGAATAGTTTTAGAGTGACAATAGGATGAGAAAGAGAGAGGGGGAGACCGAGAGAATGTAGAAGGCCGGGTTGACTCATTCCTTATTAACACAAAAACACAGAATTCTTTCTTTGCTAAACTTGAAACACCCCTGAAAGGGCACTGTTACACGATGGGGGCTGCAGTCACAGTGCTGAAAGTCGTTCCCATTCGCTGGGCATGGAGTTGGCTCTCAGCTCTGCTGTGTTGATGAACCGTCTCCTCCCCTCCTGAACTCTAGGGACCTTTCACCTGGCTGTTACCGTGGGGACAGAAATGGCTTCAGAGAACTTTCACCACGAGAGGGATCCAACTAGTGGCAGGAGAAGGAGAGGAAAAGGAGGAAGGAAAGTGGAGGAGAGAGAGAGAGAGAAAAGGACAACATGTTCGTATGTCCGAACCAATTCTCCTGTCTCTCTTTGGCTGTTAATAGCCATGGTTACTACATGCTCCTGTGTCCAGGAGGAATATCCTCCTTCCTGACCCCCTGACGCCCACACTGGGCCACCATGGGACTGGATGCTGTACGCATAGGTGTGTGTGTGTGTTTAACTGTCCTTCTGGGTACCAGACATTTTGCAGATCACCACAAGGAAAAACGATATTTTAGGGTTAGGGGTTAGAGTTAGGTTTAGGAGTTAGGGGTTAGAGTTAGGTTTAGGAGTTAGGGTTAGGGGTTAGAGTTAGGTTTAGGAGTTAGGGGTCACAGTTAGGTTTAGGAGTTAGGGTTAGGGGTTAGAGTTAGGTTTAGGAGTTAGGGGTCACAGTTAGGTTTAGGAGTTAGGGTTAGGTATAGACTTAGGGTTAGGGGTTTGGGGTTAAGGTTAAGGTTAGGCTTAGGCTTAGGGTTAAAGTTAGGGTTAATGGTTAGGTTAAGGTTAGGGTTAGAATTAGGGTTAGGAAAAATTGGATTTTGGATGGGAATCAATTCTTTGGTCCCCGCTTGGATAGCAATACAAAACTGTGTGTGTGCGCGTGTGTGTGAGAAAGAGAAAAAGAGGGAGAGACTAGAACTACTGGCAATGATCTACTATAAAGCAAATGATTGGTTCCCAAACGCTGTCTAAAATTGGGTATTTTTCCACACCATGAGGATAACTGGTGCCAGGCCTGTCAGTAAGTGTGTGTGTGTGACAGAATGTGTGTGTGAACGTGTCTGAGAGAGAGGAGGGTGGTGGTGGGAATGGTAAAAGTAGCAGAAGCAGCAGTACTGGAGCCGGTGGCAAACAGGCTGGTTTACCCTGGCACCGCCACCTGCCTACAGCGTCAGACAGGAAAAATCTGGAAAAGTCTGGAAACGCCAGACCTCAAAGACAGAGGCTCTCTGAGATTTCCTCCCTAACCCCCCCCCCCCCAAACAGCAAATCAGATGACTCCCAGACACCCCTATCAGCCAATCAGGCGCTGTGGATGACTTACATCCTGTTTCAGCATACAATCAGTGTGATGGGTAATTAGTAAAGTAAATGTCTAAGTAACAGTAAAATGTCAGTAAAATAACATTACATTTGAGCAATTCCTCCACTTAGGACAATTTAATTGGTGCATAGCCTGATTATAATTAGGCCATACTGGCACAGATCAGCTGGATAAGTGCTGTAGCTAATAGCTGTGTTCAGTAGTCACTGGTCAAAGAGGGGAGATCAGTATGGTTTGCCACTGTGTCTCCGGTTTCGCTGTGCTGGCATACCTCTGCGTTTAATTCCACACATCTGCTCTGCACTCATTCCCCTTTCCATCTCAGTTTTTTTCACCCTTCCCCCAAACCGTACAGCACTTCTAAAAAAACACTCAAAGCTCAGACCCAGGGGGCGGAATGAGGGAGCCTGGGCAGTGATTAGCTCTGCCAGCTGTCAGTTAGTGTGCTCTGCGTCCGGGTAGGTCAGCTTGTAAAAGTGAGATAATGAGTCTACCTGTCAGCACTGGCTTTAAGACCCCTCTTCAACATGAAACAAGCAACATTACACATGGATTGACTCAGGGAATGTACATAATAGAAGTGGATGGATGTGTGTGTGTGTGTGTGTGTGTGTGTGTGTGTGTGTGTGTGTGTGTGTGTGTGTGTGTGTGTGTGTGTGTGTGTGTGTGTGTGTGTGTGTGTGAGTGAGTGAGTGAGTGAGTGAGTGAGTGAGTGAGTGAGTGAGTGAGTGAGTGAGTGAGTGAGTGAGTGAGTGAGTGAGTGAGTGAGTGAGTGAGTGAGAGAGGAGAAGGAGGTAGGTAGGTAGGTGGGTCCAGTTGAAAGATTAGACGGTAATAAGCAGCAAGTCACCTCTAAAAAGAAAAGGGAAAGGTAGAACATTTGTCTTGGTAGAACATTAATCAATCGGACTCTCGTCAGATAGACAGGAAGACTGACATCAGTGGCGCGGAATGATGACGTGCCTTTCCTCAGCTTGTCAATGAGCCACCGCATCTTCTAGTTGAGCTGAACGGCTATCACTGCTTTCTCTTTGTGTGTGGTCGCCACTCGTTTTTTTCCCTCCTCCAAACTGGGGAGTGTAAAGTAGTGAAGGAGGTAGGAAGAAGACGCGAAAGAGGAGAGGGAAGAATTGAGAGGAGACCACCCAGCTATTACAGCCCTGACCATGTGCAGGGATCCCAAGACATAGCCAGCCACTGTGCGATAAATGTCACTGTGTGGGAGTGGTGGTTAGATGTGATGTGATCACTCTTTCCTTACAGTTTGTAGCCCACTGGTGTTCCAATTGCTCACCCTGGCTAACCCTGCTGAGTGTGAAAGAGAGACACCTACAGTTAGGGTTGCAAAGGGAGGGTATATTAGGGGAGAGTGGGGTAAGTTGAGCCACCCTTGTTTCTAGGAAACCATACGCAAAATGTATCATTTGACCAAATATTTACGTAGAGGTCATCATTTCATGGAGTCTGTGAAGGAAGAAACCACATGGAAAAAGTGGTAAGCAACTTAGGTCCAAAAAACGGATTTTCACCAAGTCAAATTGATGTATTGTGTTAAGAGGTTTCATGATGTTTGTATCTAAACTAAAGGAGATCATTTAAAGATTGTTCTATACATCAGTTGGGGACTATACGCTTCAATAAGAGGGCATAAAACTAGCATGAAAGTGCATCCTTGTAGCTGTGTGGGCTAATATAGTCAAAATGTTTGCCTGGGGTAAGTTTAACCAATGTCCATGGGGTAATGTGAGACAATGGTTGGAACAATGGCAAGTTCAAGTTACGCAAATTGAAGTGTTTCGCTGGGATCAATAACTTATCGCTGGGATATGAGGATGACAACAGGGCCCTGCCAATGTTTCGCTGGGATCAATAACTTATCGCTGGGATATGAGGATGACAACAGGGCCCTGCCAATGTTTCGCTGGGATCAATAACTTATCGCTGGGATATGAGGATGACAACAGGGCCCTGCCAATGTTCAAAGTGTTTTAAAAAGTACAAAGTGTTTGTTAGGTATTAAGCCTGTGTTTACACGATGCTTAAATGATTAAAACACAGAAAATCAATTGTGATTGTGTTGAATTGTGTTTGGGAAATAAAGATAAACGTGGTATTAAAAACGTAGTGGTAATATTTCATTCGGTACAGAAATGTGTAGGCGGCTTAACTTACCCTGTCCAGCTGCTCAACTTACCACATACCACGTAAGATGTGCCAAGAGACCACTTTTTTGGGACAAACTATGTTTTCAAAACTGTAATGTTAACATGAATTAAAAATTGCCATAGATAACCTTGTAATTACCAAAATTGCTGAAGATTCCAGTAACTTTCGGGGAAATTACTGGTAGTCTGACCAGTAGAGGTACAGTATGTACATGTTGAGAAAGCCAACTGTCCTGTTGGTCTGTTCTTTCAGACTATTTATAATCCCCCGATGAGAAGATGGGAAATCACCACAGTACAGAAGCTCTCTGTTTCAGCCTCTCCATCTTCTAATAGTGAATCACTTCTTCCACATGTTTACTTAATTATAGCATCTCTACACTCGCTATTTTCCAGCTCATAGCTCACCCTCGTAAAATGTGGGTATGAGACAACATGTTCCCTAATCAAAAGGTGTTGTTGATTACATGATTTGGATGATCTGTAATGATCAGAAAGCATGTGCACGTGTGTGTGTGTGTGTGTGTGCACGTGTGTGTGTGTGCACGTGTGTGTGTGCACGGGTGTTTGGGGATGTAGGAGGATGATGTCACAGTCACAATAAATCAGGCTTAGAGCCAAAGCCAAAGCTTAGTAGTATGAAGAGAAGGTACTGGACCAAATGATCTCACTCCTGCCTTCTGGAAGATATTAGCTCTCTCTCTCTCTCTCTGTATATACAGTATATACACAGTTGAAGTCAGAAGTTTACATACACCTGAGCCAAATACATTTAAACTCAGTTTTTCACAATTCCTGACTAGTAAAAATTCCGTTTTAGGTCAGTTAGGATCACCACTTTATTTTAAGAATGTGAAATATCAGAATAATAGTAGAGATAATTAATTATTTCAGCTTTTATGTCTTTCATTACATTCCCAGTGGGTCAGAAGTTTACATACACTCAATTAGTATTTTGTAGCAGTTCCTTTAAATTGTTTAACTTGGATCAAACATTTCACATAGCCTTCCACAAGCTTCCCACAATAAGTTGGGTGAATTTTGGCCCATTCCTCCTAACAGAGCCAGGTTTGTTGGCCTCCTACTCACACACGCCTTTTCAGTTCTGCCCACAAGTTTTCTATGGGATTGAGGTTAGGGCTTTGTGATGGCCACTCCAATACCATGACTTTGTTGTCCTTAAGCCATTTTGCCACCACTTTGGCAGTATGCTTGATGTCATTGTCCATTTGGAAGACACAATTGCAACCAAGCTTTAACTTCCTGACTGATGTCTTGAGATGTTGCTTCAATATATCCATATAATTTTCCTACCTCATGATGCCATCTATTTTGTGAAGTGCACCAGTCCCTCCTGCAACAAAGCACCCCCACAACATGATGCTGCCACCCCCGTGCTTCACGGTTGGGATGGAGTTCTTTGGCTTGCAAGCCTCCCCCTTTTTCCTCCAAACATAACGATGGTCATTATGGCCAAAAAGTTTTATTTTTGTTTCATCAGACCAGAGGACATTTCTCCAAAAAGTACAATCTTTGTCCCCCTGTGTAGTTGCAAACTATCGTCTGGTTTTTTATGGCGGTTTTGGAGCAGTGTCTTCTTCCTTGCTGAGCGGCCTTTCAGGTTATGTCAAAATAGGACTTGTTTTACTGTGGATAAAGATGCTTTTGTACCGGTTTCCTCCAGCATCTTCACAAGGTCTTTTGCTCTGGTTCTGGGATTGATTTGCACTTTTCGCACCAAAGTACGTTCATCTCTAGGAGACAGAACGAGTTTTCTTCCTTTGCGGTATGACGGCTGCTTGGTCTCATGGTGTTTATACTTGCGTACTATTGTTTGTACAGATGAACGTGGTACCTTCAGGCGTTTGGAAATTGCCCCCAAGGATGAACCAGACTACAGGTCTACAATTCTTTTCTGAGGTCTTGGCTGGTTTCTTTTGATTTTCCCATGGTGTCAAGCAAAGAGTTTGAAGGTAGGCCTTGAAATACATCCACAGGTACACCTCCAATTGACTCAAATGATGTCAAATAGCCTATCAGAAGCTTCTAAAGCCATGGCATCATTTTCTGGAATTTCCCAAGCTGTTTAAAGGCACAGTCAACTTAGTGTATGTAACCTTCTGACCCACTGGAATTGTGATACAGTGAATTATAAGTGAAATAATCTGTCTGTAAACAATTGTTGGAAAAATGACTTGTGTCATGCACAAAGTAGATGTCCTAACCGACTTGCCAAAACTATAGTTTGTTAACAAGAAATTTGTGGAGTGGTTGAAAAACTAGTTTTAATGACTCCAACCTAAGTGTATGTAAACTTCCAACTTCAACTGTATATATATAAATCAAATCAAATTTTATTGGTCACATACACATTGTTAGCAGATGTTAATGTGAGTGTAGCGAAATGCTTGTGCTTCTAGTTCCGACAATGCAGTAATATCTAACACGTAATCTAACAAATTCACAACAACTACCTTATACACACAAATGTAAAGGATCAATAAGAATATGTACATATAAATAGGCAAGATGCAGTAGATGGTATAGAGCAGTATATACATATGAGATGAGTGATGTAGGATATGTAAACATTATTAAAGTATGTAAACATTATTAAAGTGCCGTTATTTAGGGTGACTAGTGATACCTTTATTAAGTCAATTTATTAAAGTGGCCAGAGATTATTTGAGTCTGTATGTTGACAGCAGCCTCTCTATGTTAGTGATGGCTGTTTAACAGTCTGATGGCCTTGAGATAGAAGCTGTTTTTCAGTCTCTCGGTCCCAGCTTTGATGCACCTGTACTGACCTCGCCTTCTGGATGATAGCGGGGTGAACAGGCAGTGGCTCGGGTGGTTGTTGTCCTTGATGATCTTTTTGGCCTTCCTGTGACATCGGGTGGTGTAGGTGTCCTGGAGGGCAGGTAGTTTGCCGCCGGTGATGCGTTGTGCAGACCGCGCTACCCTTTGGAGAGCCTTGCGGTTGAGGGCGGTGCAGTTGCCGCACCAGGTGGTGATACAGCCCGACAAGCCAAATTTCTTCAGCCTGCTGAGGTTGAAGAGGTGCTGTTGCGCCTTCTTCACCACGCTGTCTGTGTGGGTGAACCATTTCAGTTTGTCTGTGATGTGTACGCTGAAGAACTTAAACTTTCCACCTTCTCCACTAACTGTCCCGTCGATGTGGAGAAGGTGGGGTGCTCCCTCTGCTTTTTCCTGAAGTTCACGAACATCTCCTTTGCTTTGTTGATGTTGAATGAGAGGTTATTTTCCTGACACCACACTCCGAGGGCCCTCACCTCCTCCTTGTAGGCCGTCTCGTCGTTGTTGGTAATCAAGCCTACCACTGTAGTGTCGTCTGCAAACTTGATCATTGAGTTGGAAGCGTGCATGGCCACGCAGTCATGGGTGAACAGGGAGTACAGGAGAAGGCTGAGAATGCACCCTTGTGGGGCCCCAGTGTTGAGGATCAGCGGGGCGGAGATGTTGCTTCCTACCTTCACCACCTGGGGGCGGCCCATCAGAAGGGTGCATTCTCCCATCATCACCCAGGGCCTGAGCTTAATGACGAGTTTGAAGGGTACTATGGTATTAAATGCTGAGCTGTTGTCAATGAACTGTATTCTTAGATAGGTATTCCTCTTGTCCAGACGGGATAGGGCAGTGTGCAGTGTGATGGCGATTGCATCGTCAGTGGACCTATTGGGGCGGTAAGCAAATTGGAGTGGGTCTAGGGCATCAGGTAGGGTGGAGGTGAAATGCTACTTGACTAGTCTCTCAAAGCACTTCATGATGACAGAAGTCAGTGCAATGGGGCGATAGTCATTTAGTTCAGTTACCTTAGCTTTCTTAGGAACAGGAACAATGGTGGCCATCTTGAAGCATGTGGGGACAACAGACTGGGAACGGGATTGAGTGAATATGTCCGTAAACACACCAGCCAGCTGGTCTGCGCATGCTCTGAGGACGCGGCTAGAAATGCCGTCTGGGCCGGCAGCCTTGCGAGGGTTAACACGTTTAAATGTTTTACTCACATTGGCCACGGAGAAGGAGAGTCCACAGCCTTTGGTAGCGGGCCGTGTCAGTGGCACTGTATTGTTCTATATATATATATATATATATATATATATATATATATAGAGTGCAGGTGTTCATCAAGGATCTCTCTGCACTTTGCTCTGTTCATCTTTCCCTCGATCCTGACTTGTCTCACAGTCCCTGCTGCTGAAAGACATCCCCTCATCAGGCCAGAGAATCTTGTTTCTCATGGTCAGAGAGTCTTTAGGTTCATTTTGGCTCCAAGTGGGCTGTCATGTGCCTTTTACTGAGGAGTGGCTTCCGTCTGGCCACTCTACCATAAAGGCCTGATTGGTGGAGTGCTGCCTTCTGGTTCTCCCATCTCCACAGAGGAACTCAGGAGCTCTATCAGAGTGACCATCGGGTTCTTGGTCACCTCCCTGACCAAGGCCCTTCTCCCCCTGATTCCTCAGTTTCACCAGGAGGCCAGCTTTAGGAAGAGTCTTGGTGATTCCATGCTTCTTCCTTTTAAGATTGATGGAGGCCACTGTGTTCTTGGGGACCTTCAATGCTGCAGATATTTTTTATTACCCTTCCCCAGATCTGTGCCTCGACACAATCCTGTCTCGGAGCTCTACACATAATTCCTTTGACCTCATGACTTGGTTTTTGCTCTGACATGCACTGTCAACTGTGGAACTTTATATAGACAGGTGTGTGCCTTTCCAAATCATGTCCAATCAATTTAATTTACCACAGGTGGACTCCAATGAAGTTGTAGAAACATTTCAAGGATGATGAATGGAAACAGGATGCACCTGAGCTCAATTTTGAGTCTCATAGCAAAGGGTCTGAATACTTATGTAAATAAGGTTAAAAAAATTCTAAAAAACAGTTTTTGTTCTGTCATTATGGGGTATTGTGTGTAGATTGATGAGGTAAGAATGTATTTAATCCATTTTAGAATCAGCTGTAACGTAACGAAATGTGGCAAAAAGTCAAGGGGTCTGAATACTTTCCAAAGGCACTGCACTTTCCAAAGGCACTGTGTATCCAAAGTGAATGACTGGAGCCAAATATGGACAACATCATAGACCTCCACTAGTTATTAAACCACTCTAAACCGCAGGGCTTGAGAACTTACATTTCTTAAAATTCTGGAATCTTAAAAGCCTGGAATGTATTTTTCAAAGGTTCTACTATGCTTCCGATGTTGTTTCGTAAACGCAACACGCAACAATTTTACTAAGTTACAGTTCATATAACGGTTAGAGTTGAGGTTGGTCCTTCCTAGAGTGTTTGCTTGAGACTATTTCATTAGGCTGTAAGTAAACAGAACAGAAGCCCCAAGTTTAAAGCTTTTAGCCTCTATATTGATGTCAAGGTAAACAGGACTTGTTTGGAGAGCATTGTGTCTGAACTCAGCTCTGAATTTAAGCCTTTAAGAAAACCCTTGATGTGGATCAAACATCCGCTTGGCCAAGCCTCCTCAAGGCCTCTTCTAGGCCGCTCAAAGAAATGCTGTGATCAGGGAGACATTCTTCACACACTTGGCTGTCAACCAACTGGATTTTCAGTCAATTTAGGATTTTCTCTATCTCGCCGCCTACTGCCGAATCCGATCCCCCTCTCACACACACGTGTTTAGAGCTTGCAAGAAACGCTTTTCACTGTACGTGTGCACTTGACAGTAAAAACTTTTTCCAACTCTTTCTCTACCTCGACCACTTGAAATTCTTGGGAATTTTCGATAACACATCCCAGAGAAACTGGGCTTCTGTCTGGGTGACACAGTTTGACGGTTCTGCACTGTTTGACAACCTTCGTAAATAAATAACCCAGAATGCAATAGAAAGAGATGTTGGCTAGCTAGCACACCTCTCTGAGCGACAGTAACCAGGATGCACCAGAGTGAGAGAAAGAAAATATAAAACAGACTAAAAGAAAATACAAAGTAATGAAAAAGCAGCCGTGAAAGAGAGAGAGAGGGTAAAAGACAAAGAGAAAAAAAGAGGAGAGGGGAGAAAGAGAGGGAGAAAGCAAGGATAGAGAACGAGAGTGCTGCTGTGGACCACAGAACAGTAAGCCAGAGCCACGTCAGCACCCGCTCTTCCCTCCCCTCTGTCCGTCCCCCTCTGCCTCTCCCTCCATCCTGCCACCCCTTCCAGACCTATCAATTTTACTGGAGTAGGATTCCTGCTGAATGTGAGCTTGAGGTTTCCAAAATGGAAGAATTAGTATGCCTCTATGACTGTCTGCCCCTCTCTTCTTCTTTTTTTCCCATTTTCTTCTTCTCTTTTTTAGTGTGTCTGAATTAGAAACAGAACGAGCTCCATCTTTATTCAATGCAGATGTGCACAGACGCGAGGAAGATTGTAAAGGGAGAGAGAGAGAGAGAGAGAGAGAGAGAGAGAGAGAGAGAGAGAGAGAGAGAGAGAGAGAGAGACAGAGAGAGACAGAGAGAGAGAGAGAGAGAGAGAGAGAGAGAGAGAGAGAGAGAGAGAGAGACAGAGAGACAGAGACAGAGACAGAGAGAGAGAGAGAGAGAGAGAGAGAGAGAGAGAGAGAGAGAGAGAGAGAGAGAGAGAGAGAGAGAGAGAGAGAGAGAGAGAGAGAGAGAGAGAGACAGAGACAGAGACAGAGACAGAGACAGAGACAGAGACAGAGAGACAGAGAGAGAGAGAGAGAGAGAGAGAGAGAGAGAGAGAGAGAGAGAGAGAGAGAGAGAGAGAGAGAGACAGCGTGTGTTATGAGCTGAGGAGGCTGGTGGGAGGAGCTGTAGGAGGTCGGGTTCATTGTAACGGCTGGAATGGCATAAATGGAATGAAGTTAAACATGTGGTTTCCAGACGTTTGATGTCTTTGATACCGTTCCATTTATTCAATTGCAGCCATTACAATAAGCCCGTCCTCCTATTGCTCCTCCCACCAGCCTCCTCTGGTTCTGAGGTATGGTGTTATACAGAGCTGATCTTGGACATTGGAGTAGAAATATCAGCCACTCAACAATGATCGGAAGGCACTTCACTGTACTTGCGCACGTGACATTAAAACTTGTAAGGCCAACAGGCTTGAAAAAACCACAACCTTATAAGTCTATAGAGTTTGGCTAAAGTTCAATCCAAACACCCCACCAGAGCTGGGGCTTACTGAAGTGAATTATGGCGCATGAAGCACTGGGAGATCGTGGGAGAGGTGGCGGTGGGAGACTGTTTGAGAGCACGGCGTGCGTGTTTCAAGTTTCACAAGAGGAGTAGAAAGGAGGGAAGAGGTGGCCAGTTTTCCCTTCGCCTTAATCTCAACAGGATCCCTCCTCTCTTGCCTCTTGTAACGCCAGCGTTTCCTCTTGGGAAGCCCGAAAATTGGGTTGGAATTACAGAGAGACCCGGGCAGATGAGTCGAAGTAGAAGCCCGAATTGGGGTAATAAACTGCCGATCTGATCTCCAAGAGTTCTTGTCGGTTGTAAGAAATAACAGCTGATACGTTACATGAAAATAGACTAAAAATAAACGGCAAAATAATCACAAAATAGCAAAGTTGGGTCGGAGCTTGCATAACAGTGGCCATCTAGTACGGTCCCGTCTTTGATATCTATGAGTGTGTCGGGGCCTATAGTGGTAGGTGAGTCTTCACATTTGGCCCACCCAATCTGCAGTGCTGTAAACTATCATGTCATCACGACGCAATGGCCAATAAAACAGATAGCTAGTTGGAAGGGGAACAGAGGCGCGTGAGGGGATGAGAGGAATGGCACAGGTGGGAGGAAAAGAGACAGGTCTTTTGGGAGTCTTACTGCAGTCAGGGACTTCCCAGCCAGGTTAGGACATTACACCAGTGTTTTACAGTCGTTTTATTTATTGACTAGGGGTCAACGAGTTCATCTGAGTCAACGCCCAAAGGTAGGGAAGAGGCCATGAGCAGCCAATAGGAACAGACTTGGTAGAGGAGAGGCCACGAGCAGCCAATAGGAACAAACTTAGCTAGGTGGTATCTTTAGCATCCCACTGACAAGCATTGGATGATATTTCAGTAAACAAGGTCATCTGTACATCGGAGTAGTAGAGGACGGGACGATCGGAGGAGATAGTGAGGAAGACATGAAAGAGAGGAACAGGTATCATTTCAGTTCAAAGGTCAAAGGAGATCAACCAATTAGTGAACGGTCGTGGTCAGGTACTTACCAGGGTACAGTTGTTTGGTGGGGGCGCTGAGCTGGGCTTCTTTGGATACTCTGTAGGCCACATCGGCTCCTTTTGTTGACTTCCTGTGCGCGCAGAAACCTGTCGTTTTCGTAACGCCGTCAGGTAAACTGGGGAAATCTAAAATCTTCAAGAGGTCCGCTGGCTCCACTACAGAGGGAAAGAGGGAGAGACAGATTGTAGGTTGGACTCATATAAAGACACTCATTTCAAATTCAAGACTCACATCTCTCAATAATCACAATAAAGTATACCACAGCACAAAGCCATGCCACCCACAGCGGTAAAAGCCCCCCACAACAGGAGAGACTGTCAGTATCCATTCCAAGTAAACCAATTATTCAGGCTGTAGACAGATAAACAGATCCTCCTTTCACTAGCCATTAGCTGGGACCTGCTTAAAGTAGAGTAGGTGCACTCCAGGCACCTTCTTTCTGTTCACTCTCTTCTTTCTATCCAGTCCCCTCTGACCCCTATTCTCTCACTGACGAGACAGGGGGACAGGTATATGAACACCCTAAACTGTGAGAGTGTGTCTTACACTCTAACCACAGATCTAGGATCAGATTAATGTGCCCAATTTCCAAATCTTAACCATTAGGGGGTTTAAAAAAATATCCGTACTTGAATAAGGGATAAAGGCAACTTCTATGCCAAGTGTGTGGATGCTATGACGGACTAGAGCCATGACAGAGTCCATCCCTTCATCCACCATTCAATAAAGCTCCAGCTGCCTCCCGCTTCCTTCCCACAAACATGCGATTAGCACACTCTCAGGCCGGGCCGTGGGGTTTCCTCCGGAGCACTGCAGGGGCAGGAAAGGTGCAGGAGCAGCACAGTTGTGTCAGGACCGGGTGTGACATTTTGGTTGAACCCGTGACCCTACGCATGCTTGCCAACATGACCCCGACAAGCCAAGAACAAAGAGCTGTGTCTGCAGACAGATGCTACACTGTAAGAAAGGAAGTCTTTCATCGACTTCATAAAATGAAGGCAACACATTTACACAACGCCATTGAGTAAATGTGATGTCCTATTGAGTAAAAAAAAACTTTAATAAGTCGTTTGAATTTACACAAATAAAGTCCAGGGAGTTAACACTGGCCATCAAAATGCGTCGGATTTTCGAGATAATATGATTAAATATGAGTTGAAGTAACACAATTATTTAGTAAAGCCAAAATATAAGCGTTTCGCAAACATTTCATGTTAAACATTGTGCAACGTATTTGTTCATTCACAATTTGAACCCACTTTGTTGAGCACAGTGCCCAGTCCACCAGCAGTAACGGGGTCAAACTGCAAGCGTTACAGGGTGCTGCATTTGCCTCTTGTCATTAAGAATAGCGACGGTGGGAATGGGTCGTCTCGTCATTGAACATCCGTGTGTTTGACGTGTTCGATTGCCTTTCATCATTAGCTATCACACCGCTTGGTTACAGCAAGCTGCTTATTAATACGAATATAGAAATCGACTTTTCTTTCTTCAGACATGCATACAACATTATGTCAAAGAATCACAAAGTAAGAAATGGTTGAATTACCCACAATCATCTGAAAATGAAGCCACGTGGCAAGTTGTTGCAAGAACTTCAAATGATTAAGTATAGAGAAATCGGATCAAATGTTTAGTAAATGAAATCACTTAAAAGAATTACTTAAATATTTTGGTAAAATGAAATGAACAAATCATTTGTTTACAGCGTACTGATGCTGCAATGTTCTCTGCCTCAAGGCTGCTGCCCAGAGCATAGAGCATAGGCCCAGTACTACTCAGAGCAGAGTCACACTGAAGGGATGGAGACAGGAGAAGGTATGGACCCATGTAGGGACTACATAGGGTCTAAGTGAGGGGTACAGGGTGGTCAATACAAAATGGAGGTGATTTGAAGGTAGTAAGACAATAGAAGGGACCGTTTATCGCAAGGTTTTAAGAACCAAAACCAAGGCAAAAGCACGTATTCTCTGGCGCTGCGTTTTCATTCTTGTGTTCGGATGAACCCACTCCAGCAAGGCTGCGAAAGGCTCTCTTAAATATGCACACACACACACACACACACACACACACACACACACACACACACACACACACACACACACACACACACACACACACACACACACACACACACACACACACACACACACACACACACACACAGGTAAAAACAGGGAGGATCGGGTGTCCGGTCAGCCAGGACCACAGACACTTAATCAGTCTGTTCAGAGCGGAGCTATCAATAGCCCCAACCATCTGAGAGAGAAAGGATGGAGGGAGGGAGCCCCACACCAGACTCTAGCTGGAGGTCATTACACAGGGCTCTCACGTGCAGTACAGATCAATCAAAATAAACTATTCCAGCTCTTAACAAAATTCCAGATTCAAACAGACCACGGACACACACGACCATCGATCACCGTCGCCCTCCACAGCTGTAGGGGGAATCGTTTCCTTCGTAACTTCCACATCGTCTACCGCCGACGATATCACTGCTTCACTGTCAGCTAGCTACAGAAAGTGTTGAAAATGTGAGCTCTGATCTGAATCTGGACAGGCATCTGACCCATATCACATGCAGCACGAACAATTACCCCACACATATGTAAACACACCTAACGACACTCACGGTAGGTCAAAACGCAGAGTGATACATACGGTATAAACACAGACAGAGAGAGAGAGAGAGAGAGCTCTTCCATATGGGTGTGCTGATCACGAAGAGGAAAATAAGTGGGAATGGAGTCAGATGAAAGAATGTGAACTATGTGATGATTCCCTATCCAACTCTCTCTCGCTCTCTCTCTCTCGCTATCTCTCAATTAAATTTCAATTTAAGGGGCTTTATTGGCATGGGAAACATATGTTTACATTGCCAAAGGAAGTGAAATAGATAATAAACAAAAGTGAAATAAACAATACAAAATGTATAGTAAACAAAAGTTCCAAAAGAAAAAATACATTTCAAATGTCGAATTATGTCTATATACAGTGTTGTAATGATGTGCAAATAGTTCAAATACAAAAGGGAAAATAAATAAACATAAATAATGGTGTTTGTTCTTCACTGGTTGCCCTTTCTTGCGGCAAAAGGTCAAAATTATTGCTGCTGTGATTGCACACTGTGGTATTTCACCCAATACATATGGGAGTTTATCAGAATTGGATTTGTTTTCGAATTCTTTGTGGGCCTGTGTAATCTGAGGGAAATATGTGTCTCTAATATGGTCATACATTTGGCAGGAGGTTAGGAAGGGTAGCTCAGTTTCCACCTCATTTTGTGGGCAGTGTGCACATAGTCTGTCTTCTCTTGAGAGTCAGGTCTGACTTCGGCGGCCTTTCTCAATAGCAAGGCTATGCTCACTGAGTCTGTACATAGTCAAAGATTTCCTTAATTTTGGGTCAGTCGCAGTGGTTAGGTATTCTGACACTGTGTACTCTCTGTTTAGGGCCAAATAGCAATCTAGTTTGCTCAGTTTTCTTTGTAAATATTTTTGTAGAATTCTGCATGCAGAGTCTCAATTTGGTGTTTGTCACATTTTGTGAATTCTTGGTTGGTGAGCGGACCCCAGACCTCACAACCATAAATGCAACGGTTCTATAACTGATTCAATACTTTTTTGCCAGATCCTAATTCGTATGTTGAATTTTATGTTCCTTTTGATGGCATAGAAGGCCCTTCTTGCCTTGTCTCTCAGATCGTTCATAGCTTTGTGGAAGTTACCTGTGGCGCTGATGTTTAGGCTGAGATATGTATAGTTTCGTGTGCTCTAGGCAACAGTGTCTAGATGGAATTTATATTTGTGGTCCTGGCAACTGGACCTTTTTTGGAACACCATTATTTTTGTCTTACTGACATTTACTGTCAGGGCCCAGGTCTGACAGAATCTGTGCAGAAGATCTAGGTGCTGCTGTAGGCCCTCCTTGTTTGGGGACAGAAGCACCAGATCATCAGCAAACAGTAGACATTTGGCTTCAAATTCTATCAGGGTGAGGCTGGGTGCCGCAGACTGTTCTAGTGCCCTCGCCAATTCTTTGAAATATATATTGAAGAGGGTAGGGCTTAAGCTGCATCCCTGTCTCACACCCCGGCCCTGTGGAAAGAAATGTGTGTGTTTATGTCTGCTGTTAATGATAATGCAGAGGATTTTCCCAAGGTTGCTGTTGACGCATATCCCACGGTAGTTAGTGGAGTCAAATTTGTCTTCACTTTTGTGGATTGGGGTGATCAGTCCTTGGCTCCAAATATTAGGGAAGAGGCCAGAGCTGAGGATGATGTTAAAGAGTTTAAGTATATACAATTGGAATTTGTGGTCTGTATATTTCATTTAGGATACCATCAACCCTACAGACCTTTTTGGGTTGGAGGGTTTGTATTTTGTCCTGTAGTTCATTCAATGTAATTGGAAAATCCAGTGGATTCTGGTAGTCTTTAATAGTTGATTCAAATATTTGTATTTCATCATGTATATGTTTTTTTCTGTTTGTTCTTTGTTATAGAGCCAAAAAGATTGGAGAAGTGGTTTATCCATACATCTCCATTTTGGATAGATAAACTCTTTGTGTTGTTATTTGTTTAGAGTTTTCCAATTTTCCCAGAAGTGGTTATATTCTATGGATTCTTCAATTATATTGAGCTGATTTCTTATGTGCTGTTACTTCTTTTTCTGTAGTGTATTTCTGTAATGTTTTAGTGATTCACCACAGTGAAGGCATAGGCTCAGGTTTTCTGGGTCTCTATGTTTTGGGTTGGATATGTTTCTCAATTTCTTTCTTAAGTTTTTTTCATTATTCATCAAACCATTTGTCATTGTTGTTAATTTTCTTAAGTTCTCTCTCTCTCTCTCTCTCTCTCTCTCTCTCTCTCTCTCTCTCTCTCTCTCTCTCTCTCTCTCTCTCTCTCTCTCTCTCTCTCTCTCTCTCTCTCTCTCTCTCTCTCTCTCATTATCCAAGCCCTTCCCTTGCTTCCTCTATCAGCTGGTCCTCTACTCTCTTCCTGTCTTCAATCAGAAGACTCTTATTATCCAACCTCTAACAGAATTGTCTTTCCATCCAAACATGAGCATCAGCAAAACCCAGCACAAGATCCCATTGCTAGGTGGGACATATTTGACTATCGCACCAGATGATTTTTACATATCTGGGAGAAGGTGCAGTAACTTCCACCAACATCCACCCATCACCTACCCCCTACCGCTCCTTGCCCACCCTCTCTCTAAGCCTGACAGCATGATACCTACGCACCCCTGCAAAAACAACCTACCACATAATAACAGAGCCTCTTGAAGCAGTTGAAGGGCATAAACAAAGACACTGCCTTGTCTCTCATCATCTGCTCATAATGGAATACAGTGGGGAGAACAAGTATTTGATACACTGCCGATTTTGCAGGTTTTCCTACTTACAAAGCATGTAGAGGTCTGTAATTTTTATCATAGGTACACTTCAACTTTGAGAAACGGAATCTAAAACAAAAATCCAGAAAATCACATTGTATGATTTTTAAGTAAATAATTTGCATTTTATTGCATGACATAAGTATTTGATCACCTACCAACCAGTAAGAATTCCGGCTCTCACAGACCTGTTAGTTTTTCTTTAAGAAGCCCTCCTGTTCTCCACTCATTACCTGTATTAACTGCACCTGGTTGAACTCGTTACCTGTATAAAAGACACCTGTCCACACACTCAATCAAACAGACTCCAACCTCTCCACAATGGCCAAGACCAGAGAGCTGTGTAAGGACATCAGGGATAAATTGTAGACCTGCACAAGGCTGGGATGGGCTACAAGACAATAGGCAAGCAGCTTGGTGAGAAGGCAACAACTGTTGGCGCAATTATTAGAAAATGGAAGAAGTTCAAGATGACGGTCAATCACCCTCGGTCTGGGGCTCCATGCAAGATCTCACCTCATGGGGCATCAATGATCATGAGGAAGGTGAGGGATCAGTCCAGAACTACACGGCAGGACCTGGTCAATGACCTGAAGAGAGCTGGGACCACAGTCTCAAAGAAAACCATTAGTAACACACTACGCCGTCATGGATTAAAATCCCGCAGCGCACGCAAGGTCCCCCTGCTCAAGCCAGCGCATGTCCAGGCCCGTCTGAAGTTTGCCAATGACCATCTGGATGATCCAGAGGAGGAATGGGAGAAGGTCATGTGGTCTGATGAGACAAAAATAGAGCTTTTTGGTCTAAACTCCACTCGCCGTGTTTGGAGGAAGAAGAAGGGTGAGTACAACCCCAAGAACACCATCCCAACCGTGAAGCATGGAGGTGGAAACATCATTCTTTGGGGATGCTTTTCTGCAAAGGGGACAGGACGACTGCACCGTATTGAGGGGAGGATGGATGGGGCCATATATCGCGAGATCTTGGCCAACAACCTCCTTCCCTCAGTAAGAGCATTGAAGATGGGTCGTGGCTGGGTCTTCCAGCATGACAACGACCCGAAACACACAGCCAGGGCAACTAAGGAGTTGCTCCGTAAGAAGCATCTCAAGGTCCTGGTGTGGCCTAGCCAGTCTCCAGACCTGAACCCAATAGAAAATCTTTGGAGGGAGCTGAAAGTCCGTATTGCCCAGCGACAGCCCCGAAACCTGAAGGATCTGGAGAAGGTCTGTATGGAGGAGTGAGCCAAAATCCTTGCTGCTGTGTGTGCAAACCTGGTCAAGAACTACAGGAAACGTATGATCTCTGTAATTGCAAACAAAGGTTTCTGTACCAAAAATTAAGTTCTGCTTTTCTGATGTATCAAATACTTATGTCATGCAATAAAATGCAAATTATTTACTTAAAAATCATACAATGTGATTTTTTGGATTTTTGTTTTAGATTCCGTCTCTCACAGTTGAAATGTACCTATGATAAAAATGACAGACCTCTACATGCTTTGTAGGTAGGAAAACCTGCAAAATCGGCAGTGTATCAAATACTTGTTCTCCCCACTGTAAGTGACACAATGCACCCA
The DNA here is from genome assembly GCF_045679555.1 of Salvelinus alpinus. Taxonomy (NCBI): domain Eukaryota; kingdom Metazoa; phylum Chordata; class Actinopteri; order Salmoniformes; family Salmonidae; genus Salvelinus; species Salvelinus alpinus. The sequence goes on from NC_092109.1 coordinate 7,548,885, forward strand.
CCAGCTGCAGGCCTGGGCAACTTCGGTCCTCGGGGGCCTGATTAGTGTCACACTTTTGCCTCAGCCCCAGCTAACACACCTGACTCCAATAATCAACTAATCATGATCTTCAGTTAAAAATGCAATTAGTTTAAATCAGATGTGTTTGCTAGGGATGGGGGAAAAGTGTGACACCAATCAGGCCCCCGAGGACTGGAATTACCCAGGCCCGATAGAGAATGACTATCACTGGCATTGCTGACTGACTGAAATGTGATAGCTCGTCTAAAATACCTCTACTACAGTCAGATAGTTCCCCCCTGTCAAAATGAAGTGAAACATAAACTTACATCAACAATAGTCAACTCCTTACAATTGAAAAAAAATTGTAAAACAAAACTATTTTGAGAGACAATACCTCTGAAATCCTATCCACATGAGTCTCCAGAGGACATTCTGTATCTACAAGAATAGAATACTCTGTGAATGCATGGACCTGCCGACTCAACCTTTTCTCTAGGGCCATTTGGGAATGCCGACCTGCCATTCCCATCCTGCTCCCTGTCAATCCCATACCACCACACTGTTTATCTTCGACCTGCCAACAGCCCACAGCCCGTCGGTCTCCCGGGGAACCCACAGCCACAAGGCCCATGGGAGGAGGCCTATATGGGCGGAGGTGGAGAGGGATGAAACCTCACGACAGCCACCACAGAAGAACACTGACAGATTGCTAGGGCCACTGGGCATCACATCAAGACAGGACTGTCACACACATAGACACACATGCACTCGCTCACGTAGTTTACACATGTGCGGGCACACGCCAATGCAAAGTCTCTTTCTATAAGTGAAAAAAAATCATGAAACATAGAGTAGAAAGTTGTCTGAAACACAGCAAAATATGTCAATCTGACCACTCACACACTCCTAGGCGTTCCTCCTTTCGTCATCATGAAACCCCACCTAACTCAATATCTTCAGGGCATCCCTCTCTCTCCTGATTACACAGTGGCTGAACACAGTGGCGTCAGTCTATAACCCTCAAGTCTAACTGATGTGAACAAAAATGACCGTCTGAAAACACCCAAACCCACTGAGCTCTCATAGTAACAACAGGCTTAGTTAAACACCCCAAATCACTTAGGACCTTGAGGTAGGAACTTCTGTATAGGCTAGCTACATCAAATTACTTAGGACCTTGTAGTAGGAGGTAGGTAGCAGACTACATTCAAATCCACTGAGTCACACTATGATGGCTCTACGTTCTTCTAGCCAGCGTTATGCCGGCGTGGTTTACAGTAATTAGTGTCTGGTGAATGTCGTGTGTCTTAGTCTGCCGTGTGTCTTCTAGCCATATCCTCCGTTCCTCTCTCCTCCCTGTCTCTGTTAAGTCCTCAGACAGTCACCATTCATCCAGACTGACCCCACTGCCGAACCAGGGCTCCCCACATCCATATAAGGACATAATCCAACACACTTCCTGCTGCTGGGCGTCATGCGAATATGGTAGTCAAGAGTTCAACTTTAGTTGACTTGCTGACGCTCAAAACCACTCCCCCACTGTTACCACAACTGAGCTAGGATAGCTATAGGTTCATCTAGCCCAGCGTCAGCACTACAATTTCATAGGGTTGTCTATAGTCTCCAATTACAAGATACTAGCTGGGGCGATACAGAGAAAACGAATCAGACCAAACTCTTTGGTCCTTTAAAAACCTGCTGTTTGTAAAATACGATGTTCTATAGCTTGAAAAATAAATAAATGTTACTCTGGATGACAACATAATGATGTTAGTTTCCAACATTAGGGCTGTTTCCCTAAAGGAGGTAAATTTGCTTTGTGTTTTGTTTACTTGCCACGTAACTAACGAGTATCGCGATACTGGTATCGTCCCAGCCCTACAAGATACCAAATCAAAAAATAACCGGTATACGCATTAAAGGTCCCGTCCAACTCCACTCTGCAGTTCAAGAAGCCATAGCCATTTAACATGGTTATATCTGACCCCCTGAACTTAGAAGCGCGTGTCTGTCTGTTAGGCTTGGCTAGGCAGGGTCGGGTTGAGAAGATTGTGGGGGGTTGGCTTTCCTTTCACTCAATTTTAAAGGCAGGAGTTTGTCTACTCTACACTGAGTCAATAACTACAATGAGCAAACAGCTAGTACGAGCCTACATTAGCAATTGGGAAATTAGCTACAATTAGCTAACAGCTACAGTGCTACAGTTAGCTAACAGCTCTGTACTTAGCAAACAGCCACAACATTTCACACTGACAGCAGCAATTAGCTGATGACTGCAATTACTTTTGAAAAAATGTGTGACCGGCTCCATTGGAGAGACAACTAGCCATGGGACTACCTCAGAAGTAGTACTATGGTACTGTAGCATATAAGTCTAAGTCATTAAATAATGTCTGGAATGACACCCTGTTCCCTACAGTATAGTGATCAAAAGTAATGTAGGCTATATAGAAAATGTGGCGGGGATGATGCCATTGTCCCGATACTTGTTGGTATAGACTGGTTGGTTGTTTAGCGACAACACCGACGTGTGAGCAACTATGGGGCAAAACTGACTGGGTTGGCTTAGATTGTTGACAACGTGTAAAATATATTTAGTCTCCAGTGTTTATTCAAATTATAAATACACTTGCAGAATGAGCACTTGTTCCTCAAATACATTGCTACAGTTGTTGGTTAGCTAGCTAGTGATTTGTAGCCATATTACCATAGACGTGACATCGGTTACAACAACTCAAAACAAGACGTGGTATCAAGAACAAGATAAAATGAGCTGAAACGGGCCACCCACGATTCCCCACATGACAGCTTATTGTCATAGTTGCTAGCTATCTGGCCTTCCAGAGACTTCCGCCGCACTGAAACACGCGCGTCGTTGTCGTGAGGTTGTCAGCTAACCGCTGTATCACGGCAAGGAAAGAAAACGCGAGACTTGTTCAGGAAAACAGCCCTTATGTTGGAAACAAACATCAATGTAGTGTCACCCAGAGTCACATTCATTTATTTCCTCAAGCTGTAGCACACAATGTTTTACTTACAGCAGATTTTTAAAGCACCAAAGAGTTGTCTGCTTCGTGTTCAAATGTTTGCCATGGAAAAAATATTGCGATACTGGTATGGTCGCAGCCCTAATTGAAGATAGGGTATCGTTTCAGATTTAGGCTACCCAACATAGTTGTGGCATATCATGTGAACTACCGTCAGGACGTAAACGAAGACATTGTTGTGTAAGTCATCGAGCAGTGCTTGGAGATGAAAACGAGGAGGAAGGGGAGGAGGAAGTTTGCTAATCCTCTCTGGCACAAACTAATCCGATAAAAATCAGCAGCTTTTGGGGAGGAAGCCACGGTTATCAGGATACCCTCTCTCTTTCCCCTCCGCCGTAATCTCCCTTTTCCTCTCCCTCTATCCAGCCGTCTACTCCTTTCACAAATCTCTCCTCGTCTTTTCGTAATTTCCTCTCCTTCTTGATGGTTATTTTCTGCCTTGCTCTGATGCCCCGATGAGTCCTTGTGATAGAGGTATTCTCATCATTACATTGTGGTAAGCAGGATGGGGTGTCCTACCCTCCTACCACTACTGGGAGGGGGAGAGGGGCAATTAGCTGCTTACTGGACAGGAGGGAGAGGGAAGGTTGGTGACTTATCATCTCCTTCTGTCCAGAGAGTAAAAACCCTACATACAGAAAGATGTTTTATTTCAGTAGGCAGAAATGTTAGGTCCGCTGACACAAGCACTGTCTGCTAAAACAGTTGGTATGGTGAAACATCTAATGTGCCCTGCTGTTGCCTGGGTCTGATCAGTCAAACCTGTGTCTTGTACACAGGATGTGAATGAGACAACGTGTCATATCTGGAATGGGGTGCACATTGAGAGATCGGTTCTCGTTGATCTAATTGATGACAAGCAATGGCTAAAACAGCTTAGCCTCTATGACTCGAAACAAAATGAATAGAAGTTGTTCCACACATCTGTCCCATACGTGTGTGCACATGTTTTCTGCGTGCAGATGTGTGTTTAGCCCAATTCAACAGCGGTGGAAAAAAACTCAAGTTCGGCAAACACACACACACCCAAACTCCGGTCACGCTTGCCTCACCTTCCTCTGACCTTCCTGAGGTAGCAGTAAACTACACCTAACTCACAGGTATGGCTGTCAATCACACCTTATTAAGCTGAAGTGTTTGTCTACTTAGCGTGACGGCTCCCTCCAGGGAGCAACATGACGGACCCCCAACTGAAGCCAGGGCCAGAGCGTTTCCCTTGGTAAACACGGGCTGACCGCAGCCCACACCTCCCAGAGAGGCGAGAGAGAGAGGTGCTGTTTGTGTGTGAAATTGACTGGGGCCGGGGCAGGGTCCAGGGATGTCTTACTCTGCGACCCAAAGAACTCGATAGATCTGTCATTATTCAATATGCTCTTAAACAAATGAGATGAATTGAGACTGTAATGATGCTCTGTCACCACCATCACCACCACAGGAAGTTGGATGCAGAATGGCTTTGCAACCATCAAACCGACCACTGGGTCATAGCTACAGTTACCACAAAGAAACACCACAGAGTAGGGCAGTCTGGAACACAGCGGGGAAAAGAGCTAGCTGACACACTATGACTGTAAGGGTCCAGGTGACACACACCTGTACCCTTACAGTCATAGTCCAATTCAACTGCCCTTCCCCCACAGTCTTCATCACAGATCAAATCAAGAGCCTGACTGTTTCACATAGTAGCGCTGAGCGATTAGCGCTTTTGGAGGTTGGTTTGAATCCGATTTCAATTGGTTGATTTTTTTACATTAAATGCGCTATGCATTATGTGGGTTGAATGCTGTAACAACACAGAATAAAACAATGAATGAAAGTCCCACGATGGTAGCGACTGCCCATTACTGCTTATCACTTATTAACCATCCTTTATTCACATTACTTTACTTTAATAAACTAATGTCAGTTGTTGTGTACCGGTATATTACATTTGTTTAATTTGATGACTTTATTATTTAATTTCAAGTCATCTCATCTCTATAGAGCTGCTGCCTACGCTGTCTGACTAAATCACTATTTTAGTAGTTCTTCAAAGCGAATAAGGCATACTTTTATGACTGCTAAATAACAAACTATCAATCACTTCAGAGGTGTCGAACTCATTCCACGGAGAGCTCAGTGTCTGCAGGTTTTTTGTTTTTTTTCCTTTGAATTAAGACCTAGACAACTAGGTGATGGGAGTTCCTTACTAATTAGTGACCTTAATTCATCAGTCGAGTACGAGGGCGGAGCGGAAACCCACAGACACGCGCCCTCCGTAGAATGAGTTTGACACGTGACTTAGATCATGTATTTTCTGGTAGAGATACCTACGAAGCAACTGCTCTCTGTAGCGCTCAAATATACGCATTCCTCTGTCTCCTCTCTCCGTGTCTGCCCCACACTAACCTAACATAGCAGGTGTAAAAGAAACACACAGACCGGACGGTCAAAAGTTGTAGTTAATTAACACGTTTTTCTGCGCTAAACTATGTAGAATATTGGCGTGTTGGAAACTATAACTCCCTACGACATCACACAGTTCAGGCTTCAGCTGTTTTATCTCTACAGAAACTGTGCAATGTGCGCATTGAGCTTACAGAAGAAGAAAAAAACGACTTCAATGGAATTCAAATAATTGAACCTAAGTTGGCCGATTAGTTGTTTAAAAAACGAAAAATAACCGACATCTCAGTGAATTGCTCAGCACTACTACATAGCTTCAGTAAGTTAAGTCAGAAAACCTCTGAGACTCCTGATCAGACCCTTATGGTACATCACCATCTGCTGAAGAGGCAGTATGAGATCAGAGGGATGTGACTGAGGCAACAACCCTCTCTCCATTTCTCCTCTCTTCCCCTATCTCCCACTTTCTTCCCTCTCCTCCTCTCCTTTTACTGTGCCTGCAGTTCCCAAAGGCTGATATTGAACTCGTTGGATGCTGTCTGTCCATCTACTCACACTCTCTTATTAGTCACTTCAAAGAAGCCCTTCATGGTACTGTTTAAGTAGCGTGTGTGTGAAGAGACCTTTTTTGTTGGACATTTTTATAGATCTGTTTTGTCAGACATGGGTTGGTTTAGGGAGGTACTCTAGCATCACTGTAAGGGATAATTTACTCATCAAGTAACTGCAAGTGAAAATGAATTAACATGAGAGAAATAAACATCACATTTCTTCCCCCTGTTCACTGAGAAGAGGGCTTGATGTGGTTGACAACCCTTCTCGGCTCCCTCGCTCTCTCCCTCCTTCTCCTGGCCTCCCTTCCTTGTTCTCTTTATTTCTCTGTTTCTTTCTTTCTCTGATTTCTGCCGGGTGCCCCTCGTTTAACCACATCTCCACACACACACACGCGCGCAACGACCCCCCCCCACCACACACACACCAAAGTCCATTCAGAGTGACTCTAGTTCATTCAATGTGGACCGTCTCGTCCCCTGCTGGGGGAGCAGGCCAGGCAGCAGGCAACAGGTCCAGTAAATCAGGGTGAGTTCTCTACAGAGCGGGAATCAGGATTAACATTCTTCTTTCTTGCACTGGTAGCGTCCCAAACGGCACCCTATTCCCTAAATAGTGCACTACTTTTCATCAGATAGCCCTATGAGCCCTGCTCAAAAGTAGTGCACTAAATAGGGAATAGGGTACCACATAGGACGAAGCCTAGTTTCTCCCCTCCCTTCTCCTGCAGGCTGGTTGAACCAGGCTGCAGGCAGTGAGGCACATGCTTGACCTCGCACTGAGGACAAAGAGCAATTAGCAGCAGCGTGGAGTCTGTCTCTGTATCTGACCCTCCATCCACCCGCCTGTCTGTCCGTCTGTCTGCCCGTCGCCTAGAAACCAGGGCAGCGAAAACAACCAGGGCAGAGTGGGAAACTGAACTTCCCCCTCCTACAGCGCAGCTTCCTAGATGGGGAGTGACGGCGGGTGGGTGGGGGGGGGCTATTTGGAAATCAACTCCTATCCAACTCTTATCAAACTGTTACCCAACTTGGACGGATGCCAGTAGTGGCACGTAGATCTAGACACTGAGCCTTATAAGGGGAAAGGACTGATGTGACACATAGTACATCAGGATATTTTGGCTCGTGTTTAATGAACCCTCAAAACACAGACACACACGCACAACCATGCAAAAACACACACGTGCGCAAACACACACACCCGCATTAAAAAAACACTCAGCTGCCCTCCCGACTGACAGGTAGTGATCAGCTGTGACCTGAGGGTGTTGGCTTGGTAACCATATGACTCGCCCCTAAGATTAGCCTGCAGTCATTACATCCACTACATCCATTACAGCCGTCTACATAAACACACTGACAGGACACACACGCATGCACATACGCCCGCATACACTCAAGCTCACACACACACACGCATGTGCACACACACACACTAATCTCAGCTACATTACACCCATTACGGCCCACTACATAGACACAATGACAGGCTCACACTCTCTCACTCCTGCTGACACACACACACTAACGTCAGCTCCATTGAACCCATTGTGCATTACAGCAGCCTGCCTGATTTTACTGACCATTTGCGTACCTCTGAACCGATCCCTGTTGTGTTAGCTACCCCATCTCCCTCGCTTTCTGTCTCTGTTTCTTTGTTTCAACTCAATGTTTCTGTCTCTCTCTCTCTCGCTCACACACACACCCATCACACACGCACGCTCACCGAAACAATACTAACAGGAAACAGACACATGCATAACATAAACAAGGCAACGGTAAACATGTCATCCCCCACGAATGATGGAGCTTCCCACCCCCCTTGGGCCAATTGAGATATCGTGTGTGACTGACACATTTCAGGTATCGTGTGTGACTGACACATTTCAGTCATCGTGTGTGACTGACACATTTCAGCTATCATGTGACTGACACATTTCAGTTATCGCGTGTGACTGACACATTTCAGGTATCGCGTGTGACTGACACATTTCAGTTATCGCGTGTGACTGACACATTTCAGTTATCGCGTGTGACTGACACGTTTCAGTTATCGCGTGTGACTGACACGTTTCAGTTATCGTGTGTGACTGACACATTTCAGTTATCGCGTGTGACTGACACATTTCAGTTATCGTGTGTGACTGACACATTTCAGTTATCGTGTGTGACCACAGACTATTCATTACATTGACCAGAAAGAGGCCGCGCTAACAAAGAAAATAAATGTCTTAAAATGTTCAGGAGTTAGCCTGGGTACCAGTCTCTTTAGTTCATCTACTTCCTTTACTCCATGTCATGTGCCAAAGAGACTGGCCTTCAGGCTCGGGTGGTATAACGTATAAACCGTGTAGTGGGGTATTTGGAAATGGCCACGGGATGGTTTTTCAATACCGTCATATTGAAAACATAAGTAAATGAGTTTACAACGAAAAAGCAAGTTATTTTTTTTGGCAAAAAAACATTGCATTTGTAATATTTGTCATAGAAAGGATGTAACCGGCTACATTCCCTAATGTTTTGCTGAGAAAAGTTGTCTGGCTACACCGAGAAAAGTACCTGAGAAAAGTAGCTACACATCCATCAGAACGCCCGTTCTTGAATTCGCGTCCGAGTGGAGAAGTGCAAATGAAGCAGAAAATTGTTTCATGCTGAGCAACAAGATATTTCCTAAGCATTTTAAAAATGAAGAATTCTGCATTTAGGGCGACCCCCTAAATTGAACTTGCTAGTTGTCTCAGTAAGTGGCTGAATTAATAAGGTCACGGGGCAACTTATTCCTATAGGGAATAACTCCAGCTAGCTCCCAATCACACTCTGAATAACAGGAAACATCAGACAAGATAAAGAACACAGGGAATGCAGACAAAGATTCTCCAGTCACACACACACACACACACACACACACACACACACACACACACACACACACACACACACACACACACACACACACACACACACACAAAAACTCTTGTTCACACTCTTCACACACGACATGAACTGAGTGGAGTGTACTTTTAGAATGACCAACCAAGCAGAACAGTTCGTTTACAACAGTAGACAGCAACAATCGGTATAAACACAGCCTTGCTTAAATGCAAACCAATCTAAATATTCCTGTAGCACCCATACTTACAACACAAACGTATAAACACAAATATCAGGACACCACAATGATAAATATGTGTGTCTATAGCTACAGTGCACAAAACAGCTGTTTGTTCACTTCAAAATGCACACAGGTAGACACAATGACACGAAGCCAGGAGTAGCTCCAGCTAGAGGAGTGTGTGTGAGCGTGTGTGTGCGTGTGTGTCTCGTTCACCACGTGCGTGCGTGCGTGCGTGTGTGTGTGTGTGTGTGTGTGTGTGTGTGCGTGTGTGTGTGTGTGTGTGTGTGTGTGTGTGTGCGTGTGCGTGTGCGCGTGTGTGCGTGTGCATGCGTGTGAGCAAGCGAACGCTTGTCTGTGCTTCTCGGTCTACTCCGCTGGGGCTTTAGCCTTGACCTTATTGCTTTAGCAGAGGGAATACCAGATGGTTTACTTCATCGTCTCCACAGCAAGCGCTGAGCGGCTCAGAGTCTCAGACCAGAGAGAGATAAATCAGTGTCTGCCGGGCCCCCCCCCCCTCCCCTCCTTCCCGCCCTCAGTAGCAGACTAAGATGGAAAAACTGACTCAGCCTCGCTGCTTAGTCTTTAACTCTCAGTTTACAGTGAGACTGGCTGCAAAGAAATGGCACTCTTGAGAGGCACAGGCATTCTCTATTTCTCTCTCGCTCTCTCCGTCACCTTCTGTAGCTATTCTGTAGCTCCCTCTTAGGACGTCTGGCCTTACTCGTCATACACTTGTCTTTTCTTTTCTTTCTCTCCTCACTATTATTCCTCCATGCTCTCTCCCTCTTCCCTCTACCTCTCGGATCTCGCTCTGCCTTTTCTCTCAGTGTTTCTCTCGTTGTCTACCACTCTCGCAGTCTCTCTCAGTGCCTCTTATCTCTCCCTCTCTTTCTGTCTCTCTTTCACTTACTCTGTCTCTCTCTCTCTTTCCATCTCTCACCGCCCCTTGGGCCCCCGTGCCTCCTCTGTCTCTCTCGCTGCTGATCTCCTTCTGAGGGCTGAGGGCTGACTGCTGGGTGACTAACAACAAAATAAGACAGCGCTCGAATTCCAGAACAAACCTTCTCTCCCACCATCAATTTGGACAGACATGAACAAGACGAACATCCAGCAGAAAAAAAAGCTAAAGTGCAATAATCCTAACAGGGTAAAACTAACAAAAGACATAACATATACACACATAAACTCACACAGCAGAACAGACAGTACTTTCCAATGGCTATCGGACTTCTAGATCTCAACAGTCTGGCTGTTGCTATAGTGACCCACTTTGAAACAATTATGTGAATTGCTTTGACTTTTCTTGAGGAAATGATGAATCGAACCTGAGCTGTTTCCTTTCAAATGCAGGAACGAGTAGAAAGTAGAATGCCTCCCTTTATTCACAGACACAAACTACAATTCCATGTCATCATCAGGGAACTCAAGGACCCAGAAAGTTTTGACAGAAAACACTGTCACTGAGCCAATGATACATACTTTCTAACAGGCTTTGTGGCCTACTTATCCAAAGTCATGAATCAATATTCAACATGACACACAAAATGATAACAAAACTACTCATGAAATTACATTTCAAGCCAGTGCCTTAGAAATGTGGAAAACTATATCTAAAGATTACAAAATGTATTGAAAAAATACATTTCACAGGAAAAGATACACAGACCAAAGAATAAGTAAAAAATATTATCTTGGCAGCGGAGAGGACATTTGCTATTTGCCAGAGTTGTAGACGTTTGGGAGGGGGGGCTTAGGATTATACTATGGATCATTTAGGCATTATTTTATAAACTTTTGATTTTGGCCTTTACTACCAAAGCCCATGGAAATGCATTGAATAACACATTCATAAGTGGCAAATAAATCATAAGAAACAAGGTTTTGAAGTGTCTGTGCTAAATCTAGGAGATTAGGAAAAACTAGGAAAAATTTGGAAAAACTCAGGAAATACAGGAGGGGACTGAGCACACACCCCTGAGGGGCCCTCGTGTCGAGGTGCAGTGTGGTGGATGTGTTGCCTACACTCACTACCTGAGGGCGGCCCATCAGAAAGTCCAGGATCCAGTTGCAGTGGGAGGTGTTCAGTCCTAGGGTTCGTAGCTTAGAGGGCACTGTGGTGTTGAATGCTGAGCTGTAGTCAATGAAAAGCATTCTTACGTAGGTCTTCCTTTTGTCCAGGTGGGAAAGGGCAGTGTGGAGTGCAATAGAAATTGTGTCATCTGTGGATCAGTTGGGGCGGTATGCAAATTGGAGTGGCTCCGGGGTTTTTGGGATGATGGTGTTGATGTGAGCAAAGACCAGCCTTTCAAAGCATTACATGGCTACAGAAGTGAGTGCTATGAGGCAGTAGTCATTTAGACAGGTTACCTTTGCATTCTTAGGCACAGATACTATGGTGGTTTGCTTGAAACATGTACAGTTGAAGTCGGAAGTTTACATACATTTAGGTTGGAGTCATTAAATCTCGTTTTTCAACCAATCCACAAATTTCTTGTTAACAAACTGTAGTTTTGGCAAGTCGGTTAGGACATCTACTTTGTGCATGACACAAGTAATTTTTCCAACAATTGTTTACAGACAGATTATTTCACTTATAAGTCACTGTATCACAATTAAAGTGGGTCAGAGGTTTACATACACTAAGTTGACTGTGCCTTTAAACAGCTTGGAAAATTCCAGAAAATTATGTCATGGCTTTAGAAGCTTCTGATAGGCTAATTGACATCATTTGAGTCAATTGGAGGTGTACCTGTGGATGTATTTCAAGGCCTACCTTCAAATTCAGTGCCTCTTTGCTTGACATTATGAGAAAATGAAAAGAAATCAGAAAAGACCTCAGAAATTGTAGACCTCCACAAGTCTGGTTCATCCTTGGGAGCATTTTCCAAACGCCTGAAGGTACCACGTTCATCTGTACAAACAATAGTACGCAAGTATAAACACCATGGGACCCCGCAGCCGTCATACCGCACAGGAAGGAGACATGTTCTGTCTCCTAGAGATGAACGTACTTTGGTGCAAAATGTGAAAATCAATCCCAGAACAACAGCAAAGGCCCTTGTGAAGATGCTGGAGGAAACATGCACAAAAGTATCTATATCCACAGTAAAACGGGACAGGTGCACTTCACAAAATAGATGGCATCATGAGGTAGGAAAATTATGTGGATATATTGAAGCAACATCTCAAGACATCAGTCAGGAAGTTAAAACTTGGTCGCAAATGGGTCTTCCAAATGGACAATGACCCAAAGCATACTTCAAAAGTTGTGGCAAAATGACTTAAGGACAACAAAGTCAAGGTATTGGAGTGGCCATCACAAAGCCCTGACCTCAATCCCATAGAAAATGTGTGGGCAGAACTGAAAAAGCGTGTGCGAACAAGAAGGCCTACAAACCTGACTCAGTTACACCAGCTCTGTCAGGAGGACCCACTGGGAATGTGATGAAAGAAATAAAATCTGAAATTAATCATTTTCTGTACTATTATTCTGACATTTCACATTCTTAAAATAAAGTGCTGATCCAAACTGACCTAAGACAGGAAATGTTTACTATGATTAAATGTCAGTAATTGTAAAAACAAAAATAATAATTAAATGAGTTTAATTGTATTTGTATGTAAACTTCCGACTTCAACTGTAGGTATTACAGACTGAGACAGAGAGAAGTTGAAAATGTCAGTGAAGACTCTTGCCAGCTGGTCAGCGCATGCTCTGAGTACAGGTCCTGCTATTCCACCTGGCCCCACGGCCTTATGAATGTTAACCTCTTTAAAGTTCTTACTCACATCAGATACGGAGAGCGTGATCATACAGTTGTCCGGGAACAGCTGGTGCTCTCACGCATGCTTCAGTGTTGCTTGCCTCGAAGCGAGCATAGAAGACATTTAGATCGTCTGGTAGGCTCGAGTCACTGGGCAGCTCTTGGCTGGGTGCCCTTTGTAATCTGTGGTAGTTTGCAAACCCTGCCACATCCGACGAGCATCTATCTTAGTCCTGTATTGAAACTTTGCCTGTTTGATGGTTCATCGGAGGGCGTCTTATAAGCGTCCAGTTTAGTGTCGTGCTCCTTGAAAGCGGCAGCTCTAGTCTTTAGCTCAGTGCGGATGTTACCTGTAATCCATGGCTTTTGGTTGGGATATGTACGTATGATCACTGTGGGGACAACGTCATCGATGCACTTATTATTGAAGTCAGTCACTGATGTGGTAAACTCCTCAATGCCATTGGATGAATCCAGGAACATATTCCAGTCTGTGTTAGCGAAACAGTCCCGTAGTTTAGCATCCACTTCATTGGATCACTTCCGTATTGAGCGCGTCACTGGTACTTCCTGTTTGAGTTTTTGCTTGTAAGCTGGAATCAGGAGGATAGAGTTTTGGTCCTCTGTATGAGTCTCTGTGTGTGGAGTAGAGGTGATATAGAGTTTTATCCTCTAGTTGCACAGGTGACATGCTGGTAGAAATGAGGTAAAACAGATTTCAGTTTTCCTTCATTAAAATCACCGGCCGCTAGGAGCGCCGCCTCTGGATGAGCATTTTCTTGTTTGCTTATGGCCCTATACAGCTCATTGAGTGTGGTCTTAGTGTCAGCATCAGTTTGTGGTGGTAAATATACAGCTATGAAAAATACAGATGAAAACTCTCTTGGTAAATAGTATGGTCTACAGCAGGCGTACTCAACTCAGGGAGCAGGAGTACTCAACCCTACGACAGGGGTACCCTGGTCCTGGAGCTCCGCAGGTGCTTCGTGTTTTTCATTTAACCGACCTGGAAGACCAGGTGTTTTGAAGTTAGGCAATCACCGAAATGATCAATTAACCACGTTTCTCGGTGTGCCTGCGGCACTCCAGGAACAGGGTTGCCTATTATATTACAGTTGTTAATGTCCAGTTGATAGGATAGTCTCGAACAGAGCTTGTCCAGTTTATTCTCTAGCGACTGCACACTAGCCAATAGAACAGAGGGAAGAGGCAATGTATTCCTTCACCGCCTTAGTCTCATCAGGGTGCCCGCGCGGCAGCCTCTATTAGCGCCGTCATCTTCTTCTTTGAGTGTCGGGGATTAGGGCCAAAATCAATATGTCACCGAAAGTGTGTTCTGTAAACGATGGTTGATTCCATCCCAGTTGCTGTAAAAAGTCTTTCGCCTCCGACTCATTGAAGTAGAAGTCCTCGTCCAAATTGGGGTTAGTGATAGCTGTTCTGATAGGAAATGATGGCGGGAAAATGATGTACAAAAAAAGTGAAAATCAGGGCAAAAAAAATACACAAAACAGCTCAATTGGTCAGGAGCCCGTAAAACGTCCGCCATTCCCTTTGGCGCCATTTTATTCATACTGTGGGCTCCAATGACCAGTCAACCACCCATCAGACTTGTACACAGACCGAACTTGCCAGGAGATCTACTCAAAACCACCTGTGAAAAATCTTTGGAACTCGCTTCCAATGTCTCCATGGCAGCCATTTCCTGTCCCAGTTTTGAGCGGGTGGGGGGATTGGTTGTCCTGCCCTGGCCTGACACTAGCGGCTGACATTAAGGGAGGAGACATAGAGCCCACCTGCCAGGTGAAGAAGGAACACACTAACTCCTCTTTCACCTCACTTTCTCTTAAAGAGAGAGAGAAAGAGAGAGCGAGAGTGAGATAGAGAGAATTACTGATAGAACTAGAGAACGTTTATGTGAAAGACAAACGAGAGTGGGATAGAGAGAGGTAACAAGAGCGAGAGCAGAGAAGGTAAAAGGAAATGAGTGTCATTCTAACTCTGTCAAGCAACACAAACATGGGCACCGACACATGCATACAAACACACGATAACATACCCACTATACACACACGTACACATGGATTTTGTGTTGTAGATATGTGGTAGTAGAGTAGGGGCCTGAGGTCACACACTTAATATGTTGTGAAATCTGTTGTAAAAATCTATTGTGTTTTTATGTATAACTGCCTTCATTTTGCTGGACCCCAGGAAGGAGTAGCTGCTGCCTTGGCTAACGGGGATGCATAATAAATACAAGTCCTTTTATTTCACTTTCAGAGGGGATGAGAGAAAGAGAGAATAAAAGCAAAGAGAATGTCTTCCATCCACCAACCACAACTCTATGCGATAGTAATTACTGAAGTGAGTGTGGCCGTGGCCTGTAGCTCTGGAGCAGAGCCGAGGACAAGGAGAGGAGGACAAGGAGAGGAGGAGGGCCCGCCATAATAACACAGCAGCACAGCCTTCTCATAGCTCAGCACAACTGACGTCCGTGTTAACTGGGGTCACTCTATGTCCGCCGTAATTCATCTGTGCTCTGTGCTCTGTGCCTGAGAACTACCTCCACCGACATATCAGTCATTCCTCGCTAGCAGGACTTTTTACAGCAACTCGGATGGAATCAACCATCGTTTACAGAACACACTTTCTTCTAAAACGAGTTCAGTTTTACAGGCACTAATCGACTGACTTCTCCAGTGATGTGAGATTCACACGTTCTGTATTGTTCAACCTCATTTTGTTCCATCTATAAAGGCTCTGTTAGCAAGGATAATGTGTAGTCGATGCCCTGCCCTGGGTCTAAGCGATGCAAAGTGAGCAGAGGCTGTTTCTTTATGTCTGTCTCTCTGTCTCTCTTTCATATAGTCTTTCCAAACACCATCACCCAACCCCCCAGCACATTTGATGACCTAATAAAGCAAAAATAGAATTGCTCCAGAGCAGTGGAGGCTCCTCAGAGGAGGAATGAGAGGACCATCCTACCTCAGTGAATTTAAAATAATTTTAAATGTTTAGATAAAACTATACTAAATATATTAACGTCACCAAATAACTGTTTTAAACACTGTTTTGCAATAAAGGTCTACAGTGGCCTCAACAGCACCTTCTAGGGTAGCACAATGGTGTAGCCAGAGGACAGCTATTTTCCATCTTCCTCTGGGCTGGATACATTGATTTCAATACAAAACCTAGGAGGGTAATGGTTCTTACCCCCTTCCATATACTTAGACAGTAATTATGATGACTTCCGGAGGACGTCCTCCAACCTATCAGAGGTCTTGCTGCATGAATTGACATGTTGTAGATCCAATCAAAGGATCAGAGAAGGAATCTAGTACTCAAAGCATAAGCTACAGCTACACACTAAAAACATGTTTTCTAAATAGTACCAGATAGGGGTTCTTTGGCTTGTAGACATAGTGGAATGCTTTTTGGTGCTATAAAGAATCTTTTTTTAAGGTTCTATAAAGCACCATTAAATAAGGTTCTGAATAGCACCAAAAAATGGTTCCGCTATGGTTACAACCCTTTTTGGGGCTATATAGACCCATTTTCTATGGTTCTTTAAAGAACATTCATGGAGAACGGTTCTATGAAGAACCTTCCTCAATTTCAAATGGTTCTATGTGGATCCTTTTGAAGAACCATACAGGGCTTATTATTCTGGTCAGACATTATATTGTCAAAATACAATAGTTATTATTATGTTAACTGACGAGTTGAATAATCTGAGCTGGTTCTGGAACAGCTAGGAGTCCCAGAGGAGAGAATTGAGAACCACTGGCTGACTTAATCAACCATTGTCAAGTAACACAAGGCCATACAGGAGTCTTTCACAAGACACTGTCACTGGCCATAATCATATGCAATAAGCCATTGGATAACACAACATATTAGATAAACTGGAATGACACTCTCACTCACGGTTGCACACATAGAGCTGTGCGCAAACTATGCCCAAAATATTCGAATGAGCCGCCTCCCCTACATTTGAATTATTACTAAAAGAGCAAAGAACACTTTTGTGAACTCTAAATAACCATTGAAGATCTCAAAGGGTTCTTTGAGTAATTATGGTTCCACATAGAACAATCCCCGTTCCCAAAGAATCCTTGAGAAACCCAATTTTTTTTGTGTGTAGTGTATTGCCACCAGAGCCCACCTGTCTAACTGCTAAACTGCTTGCTGCACACTGCACTGTGTGATTGTAAACATGGATTAGATTGTGGGTTTACTAATGCGTTAGTTTTAGTAGCTAATATGGTGACAACATGTAGGCTGTGTAGCAGTTAGCGGTTATGGTATGAAGATTTGGCTTGGATACGTTTTTTCGCGTGGTCACAGACGGCTGTTGTGTTCTGCACTGAAGTCAACAAGAGAAGGGAAAACGTGAGAGGAGGAGAGCGCGTAGATGCGAGAAGGAATTATATAAGCAAAGTGATGTCGCTGTTGGCCTCTGTGACTGCTATGAATGTGAAATGTGTATGCGGCTGATCAGGGGTGTATTCATTCAGCTGATTCTGTTGCAAAAATATATATAATTACGGAAAACAAACGGAACAAAATGGGGATGGACCTACCTGAATTTGTCCAATAGAAATTGTCGTTTTGCAACTGTTTGGACTAATGATTACACCCCAGATCAACTAAATGAGGGCAAGAGTGCAAGATGGTATTGAACGTTTCACTGTCTGTCACCTTGATTCCTCCAATTTGTCTCTCGACCTATGCACCTAAGTTAATAAAACGTTCATTTGTAGGCTAGGTTGTAGGGCATAGAGCACATTTGAGTATCACGTAGTAGCCTAAACCTATCGTTGTTACATTGAGCTGGGTGAATGGAATATGAATGACAGTCATCCAATATGCTGTAGTAGAAATAACCAAGTGGTCAATTTCAACTGAAAGAAATGTATGTGATGACGGTGAATCAACGTGGAAAACGTTTAACCAAAACCAATGACATGGTGACGTTTTCCGTCGACTTCACGTTGAATTCACGTTATTTGAGAACTCAACCAAACGTAAATAAAACTAGACGTTGAACTGATGTCTGTGCCCAGTTGGAAGGCAGTGCTTCTAAAATAAAACGGGCCTCCCTAATCTTAAACGGCACAGAACCCCACTGCTCCAGAGGTTCCTGGAGTGGAGCTAGCTACCAGTGAAGGGAATCATGCTATTACCCCCTAAAACACTTCAGTCAGTAGTTCTGATGCCCAGACTGTGGCTAGGACTGAGGCTAGGGCTGACTGGGCATGGGGGACTAGGGCTGGAAAGGATGACTCATTGCATTGCTTTCCATGCTCAATCATTATAATAACCCCTAATGGAGAACAGTGTTGCTATCCTGGAGAGCTGAGCTTAATACCCAATTATTTGGGCTGGACAATAGCTAAATGGTATAACACTTCTGTTCTTACAGTGTATGAAGGTGGCGTTGAGTGAAAACTGGCATAGTCCATGACACTACTCTACCAACTGCAGGAACATACTGTCATGACATTGTAAGCCCTACACTGGCAAGGTAGAACGTCTTTAGAAAACCCATTATTGGGGCTTTGGGTTGTCAACTTAAACCAACAGCGTCTTGACTTAATTATCCGAGACAAAATATATATGAAAGCAACTCTACTTTTCTCTATGAAATCAAAATAATAGCCTATTTTTGAGCTTTTTCAATAGAGGATCATGACCAAGCCCAACCATAGTCTCCTGTCCAGTCCCTGTCCTGGCTCAACAACTCTGGCCCATCCGGATGCATCGTGGGAAGAGGGCCAATAAGATGTCCCATAGTCTTTTTGGGGCAGTCTATGTACTCTTGAGAGAACAGTGTTTCACTGTCCCCAACAGTCACTAACACGGCACTGAAATCTTCACGACATGAGTGTCATACAAAGGATATCCTTCAATCTGACAGACAGAGGGTCAAACTTCTGACCAGGAATAGTATTTTATCACCCATCTCATTCCATCATCTTCACACATATAAAAAGCCAAGTGGCGTGTGAGTGAGGAGAAAGAAGAATGTGTCAGTCTTTGCTGTTGATCAGGTGTTGGATGGAGCTGGTTGGTGTCACGACTCCTACCGAAGGTGGCTCCCCTTCCTGTTCGGGTGGCGCTCGGCGGTCGTCGTCACCGGCCTACTAGCTGCCACCGATCCCTTTTTCCCTTGTCTGTTGGTTTGGTCTGATTTGTTTCACCTGTTTCTCGTTTAGACTTTTAGTTTGGCTATTTAAGTCGGAAGGCCCGCCTACTCTTCGTGCGGGCTTGTTTATTCCCACTTTGTATGTGTGGTAGTGCAATCTTGGTTTGTTTCCTGTTTTGGGCATTTGTTTTATGACGCTCAGTTTCGTTGTATATACTTTTTTGCCCGGTGCTGTTTTAAGCACTATTCAGAACTTTCTGCCTCTTGCACCCACTACGCCTAAGATTGTTACACTAGGGGTCGTAAACTAAAACATGAACCGCTCAACCAGCCGGTCGGTTCAGTTCCACACCCTAATGGCTGCACTCACAGTCTGAAGTGGCTCATGAGATTGCAGGGTCACTGCGTACAGTCCAGCTAACTCACATTCTTTCCCCTGCACCGCGGCGATAGACACACACACACACACAGGCCTTTCACTCCACACAACCACTACTTATCTGATTCAGTAGAACTACAGGCCCCAAACGATTTCCCATATCAGGGGACAAGAATATAGTCATTGAAAAGCTTGGGCAGACGTGTGTCTGCGTTTGCTCAGAAGGGACAAACAGTGGCTAATAATGATGGGGGTTGGATTTGGGGATTGAAAGGAATTTCCTCCATTTTGGGTTTCATGGCTGTGTTTTTATTACTTGATTGCAATGCTCAAATGCCATCAGTCTGGAGTCTGTGTCTGTGTCTCAAAATATTGCAGTCAAAACAGAACAGTCCCGGATTTTCCCGTTGCAACACCAGGTTGGGAGGCCATGGCCATTAGAAAGGCTTGCTCGTGAACATACTGCATCAATTAGTAACAGCCTTGACCTCTCCTTTCATATAACACACACGCATGGCATCAGGGGGAATGCGATAGAAATCTATCATGGAAACTTCCTTTTGTAGAGGAACCGTTCCAACTGAAGGTCGAGAGGAACCGAGTGGAACCCGAGAGGATGGAGGGCGGGAGGACAGAAAACAGATGCAGCCCAGCTGTATCTGACCTTTGAACCCCATAGTAAAGTCAACCTTTACATTAAAAAAAAATCACCTTTTAATGACCCAGGCTGCTTTGCTTTGCTCCGAACCTCGCTGCTATGAAATTCACACCGTTTCCAAAGCCTCTCACCTAATGTGATGCAGGTATATTTCCAGCGAAATGCTTAAAACCAGTGAGGTACAAATGGTGTGCGTTTCTTGAGAAAAATTCAACAGTATTTTATTGCATAGTGCCTTGTTCCACCAGCAGTGGGATAAAAACTTCTGGAACGTATTTGTCCCCCTTTTCTTTAGGTTCAGCAGACGGCAAAATGGAGCTTATCAGATCCAGATGCTGAACGAGCACACAGTGAAACAACAAGTATTCTCCCTTTACTTTTTAATGAAGAACAAATGGATAAAAACGTTAAATATTGGAGAAACTCCATGAATCATAAGATAACAAAGACTCCATTACCCATAGTCCCTTTCAGACCGAAAACAACAAGCAGTATAGTCAACATTTACATATCGAGTAGTGTGTGGCTTTGGCCCCAATCCACCCACGTTTTCATTTTTGCCCAGGTATTCAAGGAATGTTATTGCAGTATTTTTTATGAATAAAGCAGTTTGACAGTTCCAGACTTATGGGAATGATTCCTATTGACGCAGACAACAACCTTTACATAATTAATTATAACAAACCATTAGAAAAAGAGACCAAAACACTGAAATGTGTGTGAAGCTTTGTGAAAAGGTTCCATTGATTCTGCTGGGTGACTTTAGCATCCACATAAACTGACCATTTGGAAGCAAAGACATGGCCTCAAAGGCAGCCAGATGGCTAATACAGCTAATACAATTTCCCCAAGAGAGCCAAATAAAAATGACCTCATAGAGCTCAAGGAATGAAAGTTCTATTAGGTTAGGTTAAATCAAGATCTAGATACAGACAGAGTCAGCTAGATAGAGTCAGTAAGTCAGCTATTTATCACCCGTGTTTCAACCACTAAATGCCCAATGCAGCCGTTTTTATCTCAAAATCAAATTATTTCTGTGTAGCAAGCAATTAAGTACCTTACTGGTCAAAAATATACAAAAAAAGCTTCTTAGCAAAGAGCCATTTCTCAAGCAAGAATTTTCCTAGGACTGTCTGGGAGTGGTCTGAGTGGGAAGGGGGAAACTGAAAACTAGCTGTTATTGGTAGAGAGGTTTGAGCTCTCTTTCTTATTGGCCAATTAACTAATTAACAAAAACTCCATCCCACCAAAACAGGCTGAAATTTCAGGCAGTCGTTTCAAACAGCTCTTACACTAAAAGGGCATGATCATTATTTTCACAATTTCACAGTATTATTCCAACCACATAGTGTGGAAATATTGTATATATCAAACACATGAAAATCAAAAACTGGGCCTTTAAATCACATTCTACCATCTTTGTTTTTAGTTCTTGAAAATGTCATCAAAGCCAGAATGGAGAATGGGCATGGTGTTCCAAAGCAAAACATTCCAGACTTTTTTGTGCCTGTTAATCATGTCATGCAAGTTCGAACAAAGTACCCAAAATGCACCTCTTTCTCTTTATTTACAGTATGTGTCCCTCATGTCCTAAGCAGCCAGTGCACAAAAGCACAAAAATCCTATTTAGCACTAGGCAGGCAATGGTTGAACGATGATCTTACGGCTAAAGATGATTTCTGTGTTTTTCTAAAACTCACCCCAGTTAAGTAAAACTAGGAATAGTAGTAGAAGTTCAACGACTGGTCGATCCTAAAGCAGACATTCCTTTCCTCAGGCTCTGAAACTGTAAATCTGGCAGCGCTGGTCACCTGAAGGTCATGATCCTCAAACTTTAACTGACCCCACCCACCACACTCAGGGCTAGAACTGGGATGATAAAACAGAACATTATCGACACCGACCATGCCAATCACTTAACGCAGGCATTCTGCAGTTATTGTTTATTACGATAAGTAGCCTGTACTAGAGAAAGGTACAGTTTGAAATTAAATAGCTTTGCTAATATGGGTAATTGTTAATTGGACAATTGATGGCTAAAACCATCAACCTAGTAACAGTAGTTTAAAAGATCATTTTAAAATATGGTGCACATTAATGTTATAAAATGTACTGTTCTATTTATCCTTATCGCATCAATTGAGGCAAATCATCGCAATATGGATTTTGTCCATATTACCCAGCTCTACCCAGGACACCCGTGTCCTATTGGTCTCAAGTTGTTACCAGACTTTCTCTCTGTACTCTCATTTATGCCAAGAGAAGATAACCGGGTCATAAATCAACTCTATAAACACTGAACTGAGGTCAATCTCTACCTCTGATGACACGTGGGATTAACGTTAGTAGAAATACATGTGTGTCATTATATATCTGATCCTTGTGCAGATCAAATGACTACCATTATAGAAAACGTAGGTCTTGATAGTGTGAGAACGGTTCTGTTTTGTTCTCTCCTTGTCATTGTCAGCATCTTTGATGAGGTTTGGGCCTGGGACTTTCTGTTTGCTAAGTGTTCTAGGACAATTAAATGGTGTATTAAACCACCACACAATTAAAACTGGATTGTATTGACCTGAGGCTTGTGTAAAAAAAATATACAGGATCCAATTTGGAAAGGGAAAAGGAAAACAAGACATATGGGTATATACTGCAAATATTTCTCAACAAAAGGAAGGCCAAAACCAGTAAATGGTACAAACCAATAGCCACAAGAAACAACACACCCCTTATTAATTATATGTCAATTATTTCCAGATAAAATCTTTACATTATTATCAGTAAAGAGTATTATCATGTGTGAGCGTTAACGTGTTAATTTGTACAGTATGCCTAATCATAAAAAGTGTTTCATATCACAACTGAAATAAAAAAAGGTTTCATTGATATAATTTCAGTGGAGAATGGTGCCTTCTTGGGTCTACTCCAAAGCTGTGTTGATTATTGGAATGATATTACTCAACACATTGCTTCAAATTTGTTACACTGTGTTGAAAACATAAAAATCAACCACGTGGTAAACCGATAGGCCTAGACTCTGCCATGTAGACGATGTTGCATGTGTAGTGAGCAATCACAGATAGACATCTAGAATCCTCTGGTCTAGAGATAGACGATGATGCAGTAGTTCCACTGTGTAGGTGAAGTCAAGCTTGATCCCAGATCTGTTTGTGCGGTCTTACCAACTCAGGTGCTCATGAGTTGGCAAGACAGTGCAAACAGATCTGGGACCGGTCTACAGTAGGTGATGACTAGTAAGCCTGATCAGAACCAAAGGTTGTCTGGATGGATGTGTCTGAAAGAGATGGGTGTGCTCCCAGGTCAGCAGTCAGCCCTTCCCTGGGAATATAGAGGCGTTATCTGGTTAAGGTCATGATTATGTGTTCTTTACTGCTGAACCCCCTGGAGAACCTGGACTCATTAGTTTGAGTTACCAGCTAACTATAATGTGTGTCTGCTCTGATACGACACAGCTCTCACAAGTTGTAAATCAAAGCTGACCATTTTCTCATGTACCCTAACACCGCCTAAAATGATCTATATCAAAGTGTGTCTTACAGTGTCATTTCATCTTGACATCAAACGTTCCGGACCTGAATAGTGGGGTTTCGAAAGTATCCGCTAGAAATGTGTCCGACTTTATGTCAGATTCTGATACACTGTTTAACGCAATGAATCCAGGTCCTTGGATACATCCTGACACACTACATCTGACAGTTTACAGTAATCACTCCAAGTAATCCAGACAGAGTTAGGCTTATCCAACAAGCGGAATTGTTGATCACCCGCAACCTGCATTCAGAATGACAGCCAAAGTAGGAAATACTGAGACTACCTCGATCATCTAAACTGGAACAATCACGTCAGTAACGGGTGCAATGAATCCAACAGATTGGATTCGTTTAGAAAACGGTATGTTATTTATCTTTCTGTGGCATAAAACGAATCGACCAATCAATGTACATGCCAAAACACAGATACCACAGTAAAACAAACAATTCTGAAAATCGCCCTGTGAATACAGCAGGCTGGGAAATATTATATATGGTTCAATGTAGAACTCTTCTTACCATCCAAAGAATACTACTTGCCATCTAAAAATTGTTATTAGGGTGTTAAAGGTTCTAGGTTGAACCCTTTGCCTTACAAAGAACCCTTGTCTTCTAAAAAGGGTTCTTCAGATCAAAACGTTTATTTTTAGAAGCCTATCCCTCCGCAAATAAAACCCTTTTGGAACCCTTTTTTCTAAGAGTGTACAGTAGGTCTAATGTCTGAACATCTAATGTTTGCTGTACATTTCAATTATTTGCTATCGAGCTGAATGAAGAGAGCTAGCTAACTCGCCAGCTAACTTTTGGCTAGCTCCAGATGTAGCTAACGTTAGCTAACATCAACTTACTAGCAGGGATGAATAAAAATATTTTAAAGGTAGCTAGCTAGTTTGTGTGTAGCAGGAATTTAGGGTTGTTGCTAGCTAGTTAACTGCTATTAGTCACTGCTTTTAGCTTCATTACATACATACTATGGAACGCCTTTTGGGTCTTTTCGTGTCAAAAAAGATACTGTAGCACTGTCAAAGCTGTACAAAAAAAGTCTGTAAACAAGCAAACACGGGCCACAAACGATGTGTTTACAATGCCGTGTTGGTAATAAAGCATAATTTGTTCGACCGTAACTTCTGGGGTAGTTAGTTTAGCTTGGTACCAAGCTAGCACCAATACAACATGCCTGAAAAAAATGACCAGTACAAACTGCAGTCATTTTCATTATTCTTAGCAATGATTTATGAATCCTTGTAAGTATTAGCTAGGTTGCCACTTGTTGTTCGCCTATTGAAATTGAACTTCAGCTCATGAAAAGAAATAGCTAGCCAGCTACTTAACCCTGTTGCCCAAAGCTAACGTTATAAGCAGCCACAATAAGGATTAGGCACAATAGTGGAATTTGGAGTTTGCCTTCAAAATAAAAGTATGTAATTGACAGTGATGCAAATGAATACAAATAGTAGAATTATGCCACACTTTTGTTTTGAAAGCTAAACGCAAAGTCCACTATTGTGGCTAATCCTTATTGTGTCTAGCTTCACATAGATGGGTTCGACCACCATTAATCAAATAAGAACTGTCTTATAAATTAGGGTTATTGTAGATGATGACACATAGATTTCGTCGTTTTGCTATGTTTTTGGGGAAGAACATTGTTTGCATCCATGAGCTAGCTAGATTTTTTTGGCATGTTTTACTTTACCAGTATCATAGCATACGTACCGATGAATTATTGTGACATATGAAATTCGAGTGATAGTTTAATCAATGTCTAATAACTACGTTAAATTATGAACGCGTTAAATTATTATGTGACGCGCAGTCATATTCAGGTCCTGATTGAGAATGAAACAACTGAACAACGAAACAGCACAGCAAGTAAGTGAAAGAAATGGGGTTTGATTATGTTTTACTGGTAATGGGGACATAAGTAAATGCCAACAAAATAACTTTTTGGTCAGTGTGGTGTGTGTGTGTGTGTAACCTTTATTTAGGCTAGGCAACTAGGCAAGTCAGTTAAGAACAAATGTACAACATTATAATTTAAATACTATAAAGCGGTAACTATCTTAATTTTGGGAACTCAAACTCTTGCTTAAGACTTATTGAAGCTACAAAAGTATCAGTGGTCAACCATAACATGGTTGACAATACAACAGAACAGATTAACCAGAATGACATTTACCCTCACCAGTGGCCAAAAATAACTATTTGAACACCACACCCTACTAAACCACACCTCCAGTCTTCTGATCTGATGCAGTGGATCTATTCATTTTTTAGAGTGCATGGAGATGTGTTGGAATGTCTGTCAAGTCTAGGGTTGCAAAGGGTCGGAAACTTTCCAGTAAATTACTATCCCCAATTCAATGGAATTGCAACCCTCTGCATGCACAGTGCATTCTTCCATCGCATGTGCAATGCACTCTTCCATCACATGTACAGCTGATTCTCAAGATCTTGCACACTAATGAGATGCTATTGAGCCCACACTACTACACTGTCTGAGCTAAGGACTACATGCTTTCTGGTAAGTTTTGATTTGATACTGGGTGGGCTGAATATATTTTACTTGACATACATGATTTTTTGTTTACTAGTAAATAGTAGTCTACAGCAAAGTGTGTTTAAATCATTTCTAACTTGTTAACAATTTCTGCTAGTTAGTTTTTGCTACCATGTGGGTTTTCACTTGCTTGAGCCTGCTAACTGAGGAGTGTTAATTCACCTGTTTCCATACATGTTTCATTTTAAAACATTTATCTTACAAAGGAGTTGTTTAATCTAACTGCTTAACTATTTATCTGTAGATGGAATTGTGTGTCGTTTTTTTACACATTTTTTACAAATCTTTACAGGGAAACGCCACGGGCACTATCTGATGTGTGGAGACATTTCACTGCAGCCAATGTAGAAGGAAAAGCTGTGTACATTTGCAAATACCGTGCCAAATCAGATGTGAAGAATGCAACAAAGATGCAGAATCATCTGGCCAAGTGCATAAAGTTCCCTCAGTGCTCACAACAAGCAACCTCTGACAAAAGTCCCTCTACTTCTATTCGAGGTGAAAATTATGAATCAGACACCTTATCGATAGCAACAGCTCATGGTCTTCCTGGAATCAGACGTTTTTTGACTCAGTGGAGGAACGTAGTCAGAGAAATGCTGATGAAGGTCTTGCTCGAGCTGTGTATGCAACTGGTTCACCTCTGATGCTCACAGGCAGCGTGTATTAGAAGAGATTTCTGAATGTTCTTCGCCCAGCATACACCCCTCCAACCAGACATGTTTTATCTACTCATTTGCTGGATGCAAAGTTCAACAGAGTTCAAGTGACGGTCAAAGCAAATCATCGAGAAAGCAGACTGTATTGCAATCATCTCTGATGGGTAGTCAAATGTTTGTGGGCAAGGAATAGTTAACTACATCATCTCCACCCCTCAACCAGTATTCTAAAAGAGCACAGACACATGGGACAACAGACACACCGGTCTCTACATTGCAGATGAGCTGAAGGCAGTCATCAATGACCTTGGATCACAGAAGGTATTTGCACTGGTGATAGACAATAGGGTGAAAATGAAGGCTGCTTGGTCCTACCCTCACATCACAACCATTGGGTGTGCTGCTCATGCATTGAATCTGCTTCTCAAGGACATCATGGCACTGAAAACAATGGATACACTCTACAAGAGAGCCAAGGAAATGGTTAGGTATGTGAAGGGTCATCAAGTTATATTAGCAATCTACCTCACCAAACAAAGTGAGAAGAATAAGAGCACCACATTGAAGATGCCCAGCAACACCCGTTAGGGTGGTGTTGTCAACATGTTTGACAGTCTCCTGGAGGGGATGGAGTCTCTCCAAGAAATGGCCATATCACAATCTGCCGATATGGACAACCTCATCAAGAGGATCCTCCTGGATTATGTATTTTGGGAGAGAGTGGTAAGCAGCCTAAAACTCCTGAAACCAACAGCAGTAGCCATTGCACAGATTGAGGGAGACAATGCCATCCTGTCTGATGTTCAGACTCTGCTTGCAGATGTAAGAGAAGAAATCCGTACTGCCCTGCCCACTTCACTGTTGCTTCAAGCAGAGAAAACTGCAGTTCTGAAATACATCAAAAAGCGTGAAGACTTCTGCCTGAAGCCCATACATGCCGCAGCGGACCCCAAGTATGCTGGCAAGAGCATCCTGTCTGGTGCAGAGATCAACAAGGCCTATGGTGTCATCACTACCGTGTCTCGCCAACTTGGCCTGGATGAGGGCAAGGTTCTTGGCAGTCTGGCGAAGTACACTTCCAAGCCATGGCTTTGGGATGGAAAGGCAATATGGCAGTTGTGCCAACATATCTCATCAGCCACCTGGTGGATTTTGTTGTCTTACAACCTGGAATAAAAATAGATTTTGGGGGGGGTTGTATCATTTGATTTACACAACATGCCTACCACTTTGAAGACGCAAAATATTTTTTATTGTGAAACAAACAAGAAATAAGACAAAAGAATTGAAAAATTAAGTGTGCATAACTATTCACCCCCCAAAGTCAATACTTTGTTCAGCCACCTTTTGCAGCAATTACAGCTGCAAGTCTCTTGGGGTATGTCTCTTTAGGCACATCTAGCCACTGGGACTTTTGCCCATCTTCAAGGCAAAACTGCTACAGCTCCTTCAAGTTGGATGGGTTCTGCTGGTGTACAGCAATATTTAAGTCATACCACAGATTATCAATTGGATTGAGGTCTGGGCTTTGACTAGGCCATTCCATTTAAATGTTTCCTCTTAAACCACTCAAGTGTTGCTTTAGCAGTATACTTAGGGTCATTGTCCTGCTGGAAGGTGAATCTCCGTCCCAGTATAAAATCCCTGGAAGACTGAAACAGGTTTCTCTCAAGAATTTCCCTGTATTTAGCACCATCCATCATTCCTTCAATTCTGACTAGTTTCCTAGTCCCTGCCAATGAAAAATATCCCCACAGCATGGTGGTGGCAGCATCAGGATGGTGCTCTCGGGGTGATGAGAGGTGTTGGGTTTGCGCCAGACACAGTGTTTTCCTTGGTGGTCAAAAAGCTCAATTTTAGTCTCATCTGACCAGAGTACTTTCTTCCATATGTTTGTGGAGTCTCCCACATGCCTTTTGGCGAACACCAAACATGTTTACTTATTTTTTTTAGGCAACTCTTAAGTAAAGCCCAGCTCTGTGGAGTGTATGGCTTAAAGTGGTCCTATGGACATATACTCCAATCTCCGCTGTGGAGCTTTGCAGCTCCTTCAGGTTATATTTGGTCTCTTTGTTGCTTCTTTGATTAATGCCCTCCTTGCCTGGTCCATGAGTTTTGGTGGGCGGCCCTCTCTTGGCAGGTTTGTTGTGGTGCCATATTCTTTCCATTTTTTTTATAATGGATTTAATGGTGCTCTGTGGGATGTTCAAAGTTTTGGGTATATTTTTTTATAAGCCAACCCTGATCTGTACTTCTCCACAACTTTGTCCCTGGCCTGTATGGAGAGCTCCTTGGTCTTCATGGTGCCGATTGCTTGGTGGTGACCCTTGCTTAGTGGTGTTGCAGACTCTGGGGCCTTTCAGAATAGGTGCATATATACTGAGATCATGTGACAGATCATGTGACACTTAGATTGCACACAGGTGGACTATATTTAACTAACTATGTGACTTCTGAAGGTAATTGGTTGCACCAGATCTAATTTAGGGGCTTCATAGCAAATGGGGTGAATACATATGTAAGCACCACTTTTCAGTTTTTGATTTTTTTGATTTTTTTTCATTTCACTTCACCAATTTGAACTATTTTGTGTATGTCCATTACATGAAATCCAAATAAAAATCGATTTAAATTACAGGTTGTAATGCAACAAAATAGGAAAAACACCAAGGGGGTGAATACTTTTGCCAGGCACTGTATGTTTCTGTGTCTTTATGATATGGCAAATATATCCAATGCAAAAAACATCTACATTTAAATTGTATTCATTTTCATATATTTCCATTAATTCCTATTTATTCCCGTTAATTCCCATATATTCTGGTTTATTCCCACGGAAAGTTTCCACCTCTGAATATTCCCCAAAATGTGCAACCCTAATCAAGACCTGTCTGATCTTGATACAGGGGTATTTTTTTTGCAATGTAACCTGTTAATCAGGTAACCTGCTGGAATTCAACAGCTGTTGTATGTTTCAGTTTAAATGTTATTCTTGATAATCTAGCTAGAATATGTATTCTGCTTATTCCCTGTAAAATATATATTTTCATGATTGATGGTTACATTTTTGTATAAAAAAAATGCTTAGGTTGACATTGGCAACAATAGCAATGAAATAAGGCTCTTGCTAGCCAATACCGAGTTATAAAAACTTCACTCATACTTGCACTCATACTTTTACTCATACTTGCACTCATACTTGCATGTGTACTGGTTTCAGGAAGTGT
The DNA here is from genome assembly GCF_045679555.1 of Salvelinus alpinus. Taxonomy (NCBI): domain Eukaryota; kingdom Metazoa; phylum Chordata; class Actinopteri; order Salmoniformes; family Salmonidae; genus Salvelinus; species Salvelinus alpinus. The sequence continues at coordinate 7,578,935 of NC_092109.1, forward strand.
TGCAGCATCACAGGCAATCTTTTAACTCTGGTTGTTTTCTTCTGTTGATCTTTAAGAGTTGATTAAAGCCAGCAGCCAGCAGCTTCATAGTGAGTTCTGTCCAACGCCCTATAATCCTAGTAAAACTCCAGTCCAACTCTCCATGTCATCTGGAGCTATTCTGACATGACTCGGAACTAATGATGTATATGAACCCTGTAATGTTGATGCTATGTTTTGGCCATTGAGAGGCCATATTGGCACTCCTCAGAAAAGCAGTACTCCATTGGAATGAATGGAATTCTAAAGTATTTCATTTAAATGTTTCAAGGACAAAATTACATGTATTTAAGTATTTATTGTTGAAGTGGGGACAGTAAAATTTGTACTTTCTAAAAACTATACTTTAAGGGAAAAAATTTATATATTTTTATTTATTTGTATGTTTAGCTTACATAATATAATTTAAAGGTATGCATTAAGGTGTCTGGAATAGAATAAACTTGGCAAAAACAAATGTAGACATTAGTAAATGCATGTATAGAGTTTCCTAAATGGTTTCTAGAATGATGGAGGTGTGGTAGCTTCAGAACAGCGCCTCCTGTCAGTCATTTAGTGTATACATAAATAATTGCTAGGAACTGGGTATGGTTCGGCGAATCACATATAACCAATGACAAGACCACAGCCCTTGGATTTTTTTTTACCATTCATTTACCAGGTTGATTTGGAAACAGAAGACCTCTTTTTCGAGAGATTGACCTGGCCATTTCTTTTACAGGGAAAAAGTTCATGGCCAACCCCTTGTGTAACCCAAAAGGGAATAATCAACAATCAGTCTGCATTCATATGAATATGAATTTGTTTCCATCATTAGCACACCACTCTGACATGTCTGTGCACGTCCATGCAACTTAGGTTGACTGGAAATCAAATTAGGTTATCCAATTCCAGTCAAATAGGGAATTTAATATAATCCACTCCAGCTCTCCACATCTTCAGCTCAGATGTGTGTTTTTTCTGCCTTGTCCTTTGAGGTATGTAGAGAGATCAGACCAGGCTATTTGTTTATCTAACAACCTTTTGGCTGGCTGACTGACTGGCTGGCTGGCTGGTTGACCCAGCTGGTTGACTGACTGAGAGCTCCACTGTAGCACCATTCAGGCTGAGGCCACCTACCATGCCAGGCAGTCCAGTGAGCTAAGAATATATGTAGGCCAGGCCACTGGGCCTTGGCCTGACTCATACCCCCGCCCCATTTCTCCTGTCCATGGCTCGAACCCCCCTCCTTCACCTAGCTACATGTAATCTCTGTTAGCCCAGAAGTAAAATCTTGCGTAATTTGGTCAGCTGCGTGATTAACTTCTGTATTCGTCCCTGTTAGAAATTGAGAGGTCCGGCAAAAAAAGAAGTCTCCACCCTCGCATAACGAAAACTCTCAGCCAGAGCTCCCCCCCTACAAATCACTCAAGGTGAAGTGGTTTAAGTACCGCCTTTGCCTAATCCTGATAAGCAAATGTCCAAATAACCATTGACGAACCCAAAAACCGAAACCAATGAGGCTGTCATGCAACCCATTCAGTCCTAACTCATTCAACTCATTTCCAAAAGGGATTTGACATTCTAATAAGGGTGTTGAAAAGTAGGGTAAAACAGCATGATTGCATAACAATATAGGTCCACGGGCACACAATTTTTTATAAAGTTTAGGTTACAGGTGATCATAAATAACCTTGTTTTGTCATCACAGGGCACATAAAACAGACAGCTGGAATGCTGGAGGATTGCCAGACAAATATTTATGGGATATTCTTCTTTTTTTTAATAACCTTGAAGATTTCACAGAGACATTGCACTGTTTATAGAGGTTATGAGGTGCGTCAGAAAAAGTCCACGCGCATCCATGCCCCAAATGTGATGCCAAGTGTAGGCTCCGCCCTGCTACTTCAGACGATGGACGGGCACGCCCTCTCGTGAGAGCTGAGCTCCATTCTGTTTCTCATTAAAGAAATACCCCTTTGACTTACTGTTTCATGTGGGAATCTGGAGGACAGTGTTGGATGTGCTTGTCATCAAGTTTAAAACACCAACTTAAGCCAAAACGTTGCCATATATGAAAACGAAGGCAATTGCTATCTTTCTGATATCATATCCACAAAAGCTGCATAATGTTTTTTTGCAGTTATGCTACATAAAATGCAATTAAGTAGGCCTAAAAAAGAAAGATGATATCATGCCATACAAAGTAATACAGAGCATTGTTTCCCAGGTTGATCAACTCAACACTAGGCAGGGAATAAAATGTATACTCTATATATCTATAAAGTAGGCCTACAATCCCCATGGCAACGTGTAGCCTATGGGCGCCCAACACAATAAAGTTTTAAAGACACGAATAATGTATGCAAAAAACTATGTGCCTCAGAAGTAGCGCTATAGATGTCGCAGGGGGACCCCATCTTTCAGAGTGAACAAATCCATCGCTGGAGGCAGCGAAATTCATCTGAATGGATGAGAGAGAAAACTTTTGGCACAAGTTCATGGAAAATAAGTTCTCGTTGGCGCTGCAAGTCCTCTATGCATCGGGTCTTAACAAATCGATCAACTTTGACAACAAACTGGAGAGAACTATGCAGGACAAAGTATGCGAACAAGCACCAGTGCCATTTCAAATCCTTCACCGGGCCCCCGGTCATTTCAGTTTATGACACCAATAATGTGGACCACATTCCAGAAACCAGACAACTAAAGCACGTTTTTTTTTTAGAGAGGCGTACAACCGGGACACACGGGTATGATAGGCACTTGTTGCACATGAGAACATTTCACTGTCTAAAACAGACGACGGGACAAAAAGTGCTAAGAAGCAATACCCTGCAAAAATTCAGGCTGCGGTGTTCGAAAGTGATCTTACCTGAACTGGCTTGCGATGTGACAAAAAGTAGAATTATTGCTAAAGTGATTTGCGCGTCCTTTATCCTCGGTTTTACTTTCCATCTTATATGGGTATCCATGGTCGCCAGTGACGTCCACGGCAAAGGCGGATTAATTTTTCAAGAGCAACTGAAAAGAATACTTGTGACAATTTCTGATTAGGAGAGAACTAGTAGCCAAAGGTCCCAGAGAAAGAGAGAGGGGGGAAATTATTATTTTCTCAAGCAGCCATTAGTGTTAGAGTGTGGATTCCTCCAGTTTCTGTGAAGGATGGGGAACCCTCTCTCGCGCACTCTTCCTCTCCACTCCTCTTCGCTCCTCTGAAGAAACTACCCTGCGCTGTTGAGCCTCTGATCAGAAGTGTTGCCCCCTCTCAATCTCACTGGAGCCCTTGGAACTAAAGACGGAGGGAAAAAATATTTCCTGCAGGCTGTCAGTCAGGCTAGGAACAGGACAGGAAAGCAAATCAGAAGGCTATATTTATAGATCGGGCCTTGCCATTGGCTGTGGAATTAGAGGAACGTTTTGTGAAGGTTTTACGCCCTCTCTCCGTGCGCTGAACTTTCTGCTTCAAACCGTGGCTACAATCTGGACTCAGGGATAGACCTAACATTGTAATCATAGATTCCCTTCCCAAAAAAATCTGCCAATTTTAAGAAGGGGCGTTAAAGCGGGAGATACAAAAACGTTTTGGACAAGAACAGATCAATGTTGTTTTCATATTCAATAGGATACATAATTTTTTTCCCCGTTACAGCTAATGTGAAGCAATTCTAATAATTTGAATTATAACAAAGAGAATTAGGCTTTTGGACACACTGTGAAGTTATAAACTGTATCGAACAGCAGACCTAGGCTACTGCAAATACATACGGGTTGCAGGTATCCTCCAAAATGAGCTGTAAATTATAAGACTGATATGCACCTGCCTCAGCTGTCCCTCTGACACGCATGACAACTGGAGCGCGCAGGGTCGGTGAGGTGCTGATCCATTGACACTGGCATAGATCTTCAGCTCGTGGAATGGGACTCATATATTTAGAACACAATAACATCTAAATTCGGTAACACGTTTTACAATAACACTACTCTCTTACTATTACTGTACACTCATCTACAAAATATAGTTAACATGTAATAATGTGACGTAGCATTCATTGACGTAGTTGTAGCTTGAGTGTTGACTGATTTCCCCCCAAAAAGTTTGTCCTGATAATAATTTAGGAAGAAGAGAAGGTATAATTTTTCATTGTTACTTGTATGAATTTCATTGGCTTTCATTTTGGCAAATCACACTACTTGAATTCGAACAAATGTGGAAAAATCTCTCAACAACCAAAGTGTCATTTTCACATTTGCATCATATCTTCCAAATCAGTGTACATCCAGGTGACAACTCTTCAAGTGAGATGTGTTGTGTGTGTACACTTTCAGAGAATGCCTGGAATGTGTTGGCCTTTTGCACAAGGTGTCATATGGCTGGTCCAGTAGGGGGGCGGTCTCCCATGAAACGGCCTCTAAAAGATGCTCACAGATGTATTTTTTTTAGATTAAACACACAACATGGAGGATAAGCATTGCAATCTCATTGTAATCCATGTGGGGAATGGGGTGGTGAAAATGGCTGAGAGGATCCAGGCGGTCTGGACTGAGGCCGGAGTGCTACTGTGCGGGACCAGGAGTAGGGAGGGCTAAGGGGTGTGGATCTGGGTCGCTAAGGGGCAGGGGGAGTAGTCAGAAAAGATATGAACATCCTTTAGGATTCCAAATAGGATTCCCTCCAGATTATTCTGGTGTCCAAAAGATTACAAATGGACCTTTTGTGAAATGAAGCTTTTAAGTTGCATATATTTGAACATATCTACTGTACATTGGCCAAAAAAAACAAAAAAAATCAAAAATTTCTTTTTAATTCTGTCATGGAAGTAAATGTATTACTTTTAGTTTACTTTAAATGACCAAGTCATTAACGTTTCTATGCCTTTAGTTTTCCATGTGAACCAATTTTGTGAATTCTGAAGAGCTATACAAGGATTGTTCCATAGGGTGTTTTTCGGGAATGATATTAGTTCTTGTAGAATTAGTTTATTTTTCTTCCACATTGGTATAGTGTTCTTAACTATGAAGCAGGTACTGTTCTTAGATTTATCCTTTGAAAATAGACACGTGAAAAGATTCTGCGATGAGCATGCGTATCTTAAATATGTACACATTGTTCCTCTTTAGTGCATTTAACTATTATGTCGCAAGTAAAAGCCCCGGGTGGCGAGTTGATACAATTCCAAGCCTGGAAGGTTGAAACCCCCCTCAGATTTTGGAAGATGTAAAACTTCCAAAACTTTTATTTGCCCATATAAAGACTGTTATGGCCGAGTATACTTTTTTAAAGAATGTCTTCAGTGGGGTGATTGGTATTACCGAGAATAAAAAATAAAAAATTGTGAGCCATGCCATTCTGAAGAGGTTTATTCTACTTGTTAGATTCTTTATCTCATTATCTCTCTCTGTGTCTCTCTCTCTGTGTCTCTCTGTGTCTCTCTCTCTCTATTCCCCCTCCCCCCCTGTCTCCCACTCTCTCCCCCACACTCAAAAAAGTATAGGGAATTTCCCCTTGCTTTGAAGCTTTGATTGAGGTGCAGATCTCTGGCTGGTCCCAGATGACTCCTCCTAACACTATCTGGTTCCCATCCCATCCCTCCTGTTTGGCTGTTGCCTACCAACCCAGTCACATCTCCCTGGCTACTTGGCTGTTCCCAGGCTGGATGTGAGAGCCAGAGTACTCTGGTCCGTCCATCATTCTTATGGTCAGCTGACTGCCAATCAGACATTTAGTACAGTATGGGTAAGTTGTAGCCGGGCCCGGTGGATCAGCTAACTGACTGCTGACTGTTTATATTACAGATAGGGTAATACTTTATCTCGACTGATTCAGTGGATGATGGGAATCTCACATTTGAGCGTGACAATATAATGCTACAATATGCACTGCTTCATGATCTCTAAAGAGAGGTGGGAAACAGGTTGCATTTTCAAGCTTCTAATTCCCAACTTCAAGACACCAAATGGCCTCATACAAACACAGTTGGGTTGTCTTCTACTGTACCGATGTTTAATCATCTTCTGTCACCCTATAATTGTCCCATCATACGAGTCAAAACATTCCTAAACAGTGGTGTGATGGGGGCTGACTCACAGAACTCAACTGATGCTGTGGCTCCTCAAAAGGCCAGAACGGGGGAATTCAAACACAGCAGCAAAAGCACACGCGCACACACACACACACACACACACACACACACACACACACACACACACACACACACACACACACACACACACACACACACACACACACACACACACACACACACACACACACACACAGGATCCTACACTCTTCGAAAAAAGGGTTCCAAAAGGTTTCTTTGCGGAGGGATAGGGTTCTACCAAGAACCGTTTTGATCAGAAGAACCCTTTTTGGAAGAAAGGGTTCTTTGATGATTCTTTGGAAGGCAAGAAAGATTTTTTGGAAGGCAAGAAGGGTTCTACATAGAACCATATACAATATTTCCCATCATGCTCTATTGCAGGGAGATTTACAGAATTGTTTTTTACTTTAATATCTCTGTTTTTGCCTTTACATTGATTGGTTGATACATTTTATGCTACACAAAGATAAATAACATACCGTTTTCTAAATTAATCCAGTCTGTTGGATTTATTGCGTCAGTTACTGAGATGGTTGTTCCAGTTTAGATGATTCAGGTAGTCTCAGAAGAAGTGTAAAGTACTTAAGTAAAAATACTTTAAAGTAATACTTCAGTAAATGTTTTGTGAATCTTTACTTTACTATTTATATTGTTAGCAACTTTTACTTTTACTTCACTACATTCCTAAAGAAAATTATGTACTTTTACTCCATACATTTTCCCTGACACCCAAAATTACTCGTTACATTTTGACAGGAAAATATTCCAATTCACACACTTATCATGAGAACATCCCTGGTCATCCCTACTGCCTCTGATCTGGCAGACTCACTAAACACAAATGCTTAGTTTGTAAATTATGTTTGAGTGTTGGAGCGTGCTCTGGGTATCTGTCAATTTAAATAAAATAAAAAATAATGTGCAGTCTGATTTGCTTAATGTAAGGAAGTTGAAATGATTTGTACTTTTACTTTTACTTTTGATACTTAAGTATATTTTATCAATTATATTTACTTTTGATACTTAAGTATATTTAAAACAATACGTTTTAGACTTTTACTCAAGTAGTATTTTACTGGGTGACTTTCACTTTTACTTGAGTCATTTTCTATTAAGATATCTTTACTTTTACTCAAGTATGAAAATTAAGTACTTTTTCCACTGCTGAGTCTCAGTACTAAATCTTCCATACTCTGGCAGTCATTCTGGATACAGGTTACGGGTGACTAACAATTCCACTTGTTGGATATTCCAACTTTGTCTGGATTCCAATAGGATTTACAAATCACTTTGCAAGCCAGCATAATGTGACTTGCAGGCCAGATGTGGTCTGTAAACCATGAGATTCCTAACACCAAAGAAAGGCCCTCAAAGAAAGGCCTCATGATATATGTAATGTATTGGCATATATCATATAATTTTTAAGGCTAATAAGGCCGGTGGAACCCTTCATAGAGGGTTCTAGGAAGAACCATCCAAAGATAAAAGGGTTCTCCATAGAACCCTTAGATGGTTCTAGTAAGAACCTTTAGATTATAAAATGGTTATTTGTAGAACCCTTCATAGAGGGTTCTAGGTAGAACCATATACAGGGGTTTCTTTAAAGAACCCTACATAGAATGTTCTAGATAAAACCCTCTGCAAAGGGTATACCCAGAACCAAAAAGAAATCAGTCAATTGAGATAAATTACTTAGACCCTAACCCATGACTCGGCAATGGTGTAGCCATGGGTGGGCCTGGGAGGGCATAGGCCCACCCACTTGGGATGCAGAGTTTATCCCCACACAATGGCTTTATTATAGACAGAAATCCTCCTCAGTTGCATCAGTGGTTTTGGGGGCTGGTCTCAGACAATCCTGCAGGTGAAGAAGCCGGATGTGGAGGTTCTGTGTTGGCATGGTTACACATGGTCTGCGGTTATGAAGCCGGTTGGATGTACTGCCAAATTCTCTAAAACGTTGTTGGCGGTGACTTATGGTAGAAAAATGAACATTCCATTTTCTGGCAGCAGCTCTGGTGGACATTCCTGCTGTCAGCATGCCAATTGCATGCTCCCTCAAAACTTGAGACATCTGTGGAATTGTCTTGTGTGACAAAACTGCACATTTTAGAGTGGCCATTTATTGTCCCCAGCACAAGGTTCACCTGCGTAATGATCATGATGTTTAATCAGCTTCTTGATATGCCACACCTGTCAGGTGAATGGATTATCTTGGCAACGGAGAAATGATCACTAACAGGGATATAAACAAATTTGTGCACAAAATTTGAGAGAAATAAGCTTTTTGTGTTTATGGAAAAATTCTGGGATCATTTATTTCAGCTCATGGGTTTATATTTTTGTTCAGTATAGATATGTATAGTGTAATTGGTGTTTATTGATGTATTCATGCAGGACTCATCTGCAAAAGAGAACGTAGTCTCAGCATGACTGCTAAATAAAGGTTAAATAAAAATTCCATTATTTTGGAAAATAAGCAAGCAAGGCAGCCATTGCTTTTATAGACAGAACGTATCTGCAGACACATGTTGGTTGGTGTTAATGGGACATTGTTAAAGCTTGTTTGGCACGTGACGCCATGGCATTACACCATATTTTCCACCGTTGTGTGCGCCTCCATTTCCTTGTGTCTCAACACATACGCTTTCTGTTAGGGAAATTGGAGAGAACAAAAAGAACCTGCTAAAATGTTAAGACTGAAAATCATGGAAAGTATACACACTTCAGAGGAAGACAAAACACTGTGTACGTCTCAAATGGCACCCTATTCTCTATGTAGTGTACTACTTTTGATCAGGGCCCATGGGAATAGGGTGGCATTTGGGATGCACACACTGTCTGTCATTAGGGAAGGAACTCCATAGTCTCTGATGACTCAGCCTGCCCACCTGTCTCCTCACGTTCTCCCCACGGCTGCAGGTTACTGTCTTAGACTTCGAGTACTAAAAGCTGTGTCGGAAAGAAAGGTCGGCAAACAGAGGCTTGTCCTCCAGGTACGATCAATCAGAGAGTATTAGCTAAATGGAAAGTGGAAAGACAAATATGCATGTTAGACACATTTCATGAGAACGTTGCAAGAGCATTCCTGTGTCCGGTTTTTCGGGGGGTTAGGAGAATGTTCCATCAACGTCCCACGAAACATACACAGAACATGGTTGCCATGTTCTCAGAACGTAAGATATTAATGTTCTAGACAGATTTTATGGGAACGTTGCAAGAATATTTCTGTGTATCAGTTGTCAGGACGTCGCCTGATTGTACCAAAGAAACATTCTCCCCCATAAGGTAAACCAATCACTCTTTTTGTCTGTTGGTAAGGGATACTTACACACAGAGCTTTTAACATACAGTAGGGTTTCCCAAACTCAGCCCTGACACAGTGCTTGATTACATTGTTAATTTATACAACAATTGTTATTTAAGATGCCCTCACATGTGATTTGAACTACTCAACCTATTGGTTCATAGCATTCAGACATTCCTGCAACGCCACCATGTCTGTGTCCGTTGGCAGTTCATTTGATTATTTTCTCAGCATTGATTTGATTTACTTGTATCAAAAATGTAAGGTATTTCTGTATAGTTGTATAATGTTGGTGGGACACAATAACCTGTTTTAATGACACTCCTGAATCACTATGATCAACAAACAAAAAAATCAGCTTTTAACAGAGCTGAGATTTACTAAGAATGTGAGAGTAGGGTGACTCCCCTAGAGAGTCTCAAAACTAGGCCACCAACACCAATTACTAACACCCTAACCACTGTCCCAAGATGTCTCTAGGGCATCTGCTTATTGGGCCAGACACTTGTGTAGATCTGAAACAACTTGATTGGTGTAAGCAACAGGGTGAAGGCACATTAGTAGTCAGATTAACTGATACCTGACACGGACAAGGTGACGTACTGTAGCAGGAAGATTGGAGTACCGCGAACCAAGCGGTTGTGAGATCAAATCCCGGGTGAAGACATGTTGAATAATTTCTGTATAAGCAAATTTGTCAAATATATAGAGGTTGAACAAGTCAAGTTAAAAATATATATCTTTACATGGAACTACTTGTTCGACTACAAATCTTTGTCTATTTTTTTTAGGCTACCAGACAGCCCTTTTCATTATTTTGGCTTCAACACACTGGCCTATGTAATGTCTCGGCGTCTCCCGAGTGGTGCAGCGGTCTAAGGCACTGCATCTTCGTGCTAGAGGCGTCCCTACAGATCTTGGTTTGATCCCAGGCTGTATGGGATCAAACCAACTGGCCATGATCAGGACTCCCAGGGCAGTGCACAATTGGCCCAGCGTTGTCCGGGTTAGTGGAGGGTTTGGCTGGGGAAGGCTGTCATTGTCAAATAAGAATTTGTTCTTAACTGACTTGCCTATTAAATAAATGTGTTGGCATAGGCTAATCAAAAATGTGTTGAAGACAAAATAATGAAAAGGGCTGTCTGGTAGCCTCAAATAAATGGATAAAGATAAATGATTGTTCTATGAATGCATGGTGTTAAAATATCATTAATAATCATTAAGTCTGTTTAGCTAGGCAACTACGGCTAACTTATAGTCATGTCAAAAAGCCAGAATAACAGCAAAGTATCTGCATTTGTTTAAGCTGTTTTCTAGTGACATTTATTTGGATACATCCATAACAACGAGCTAATGAGGCGCGATTTCGCCTGGGATAGAAAAAGGGCTCTCTGACACTGTTGTTCAGAGGAGCTAGCCAACAACACAGCAACACAATCACTTCAAACTGAAGCTGGAAAGACTGCAAACTAACTGCACATCGTTTCATTTGACCTTTTTTCAATTGACATTTCCTTGTATATATCCATTAAAATGATGCCAGCTGATTCATGATTTGGACTGGAGGAGAAAATCTGCCTGTTTTTCTGGTGACATAACCCTGGAAATATGACCAACAGAAACCATACATTGAATAAATAGAACTTCTACCTCTACGAGTCTTGCCAACGTTCATTTGCACAATAAACATCGCGCCCACTCAGAACAGGGTGAGAAATGGTTGACTAAATGAAAAAATGACAATGTATCGCAGGCCTATCAAACATGACACAGAAACATCTAAGTGTGCAATAAATGGTACAGGGATGGAATGATGAAACGCTAGTTATTATTGTAGTATTATATGGAATATAGATTTACCACATATGCATTTCATTGTGTGAAAGCAACAGCAAACATTTCAACTAGAGAAAAAAGTAAACAAAGTAAATCTTCATTTTAATCAAATCCAAATGCAAGCTTCATAAGTTAATTTTACCTTTATTTAACTAGGCAAGTCAGTTAAGAACAAATTCTTATTTTCAATGATGGCCTAGGAACAGTGGGTTAACTTCCTGTTCAGGGGCAGAACAACAGATTTTTACCTTGTCAGCTCGGGGATTTGAACTTGCAACCTTTCGGTGACTAGTCCAACGCTCTAACCACTATGCTACCCTGCCGCCCCAATTCAAGCAATTGTTACATACAAAAACAGCAGTAGGCTACTAATTGTTGCCCCATTGCTGGTGAGCTTGCAAAGTAAGCAATTAATCATATTCTTGATCACCATAATTTTTTTAACTTCTTGTGGCTGCAGGGGCAGTATTGAGTAGCTTGGATGAAAGGTGCACAGAGGTGCCCAGAGTAAACAGCCTGCTCCTCAGTCATAGTTGCTAATATATGCATAGTATTAATAGAATTGGATAGAAAACACTCTGAAGTTTCTAAAACTGTTTGAATTATGTCTGTGAGTATAACAGAACTCATATGGCAGGCAAAAACCTGAGAAAGAATCCAAACAGGAAGTGGAAATTCTGAGGCTGGTCGATTTTCAACCAAGATCCCATTGAAATCACAGCGAGATATGAATGAGTTTGCACTTCCTATGGCTTCCACTAGATGCCATCAGTCTGTAGAACTTTGTCTGATGCCTCTACTGTAAAGGGGGGGGCGAATGAGAGGGGAATTAGTCAGGTCTGCCATGACCTGACCATTCTTTGACCATGCGCGTTCACATAACAGGGAGCTCTGTTCCATCGCTCATCTGAAGTCAATGTAATTCTCCGGTTGAGACGTTATTCAAGATTTATGTTAACAACATTCTAAAGATTGATTCAATACATCGTTTGACATGTTTCTACTGACTGTTACTGAACTTTTGGACATTTCGTCAGCTTTTAGGGAACGCGCTTTGGAATTGTTTACCAAACGCGCTAACAAAAGTAGCTAATTGGACATAAATAACGGACATTATCGAACAAATCAAGCATTTATTGTGGACCTGGGATTCCTGGGAGTGCATTCTGATGAAGATCATCAAAGGTAAGGGAATATTTATGATGTAATTTCGTATTTCTGTTGACTCCAACATGGCGGAGAAATTTTGTTATTTTTGAGCGCCGTCTCAGATTATTCCATGGTGTGCTTTTTACGTGCTTTTAAACACACCTCCAACCTGCTTTTAAACACACCTCCAAGACGACCACTGCCTTGCTAAAGAAGCTGAGGGTAAAGGTGATGGACTGGCCAAGCATGTCTCCAGACCTAAACCCTATTGAGCATCTGTGGGGCATCCTCAAACGGAAGGTGGAGGAGTGCAAGGTCTCTAACATCCACCAGCTCCGTGATGTCGTCATGGAGGAGTGGAAGAGGACTCCAGTGGCAACCTGGGAAGCTCTGGTGAACTCCATGCCCAAGAGGGTTAAGGCAGTGCTGGGAAATGATGGTGGCCACACAAAATATTTACACTTTGGGCCCAATTTGGACATTTTCACTTAGGGGTGTACTCACTTTTGTTGCCAGCGGTTTAGACATTAATGGCTGTGTGTTGAGTTATTTTGAGGGGACAGCAAATGTACACTGTTATACAAGCTGTACACTCACTACTTGACATTGTAGCAAAGTGTCATTTCTTCAGTGTTGTCACATGAAAAGATATACTCAAATATTTACAAAAATGTGAGGGGTGTACTCACTTTTGTGATATACTGTATGTTTGAGGAATTTTAATTATGAGATTTCTGTTGTTTAATTTGGCGCCCTGCACTTTCACTGGCTGTTGTCATATCGATCCCGTTACCGGGATTGCAGCCATAAGAAGTTTTAAGCGGCATATTTATTTATTATGGCAATCCACTCTCCCTTCAATTTTACGTTTGTGCTGCACCCGATCCTATAGCTGTACTGCAAATCAGCAATCTGTTCACTAGCTCACCCAGCTTGTGTTGATTGATAGTTTGCTGGTCCAATCAGAGGACCGATGGTGCGTTTCACTAGCCAATCTGTTTCAGTTTTTTTTGCAAGGGCGAAGCTGCGGCTACTGTCTCTGGCTGGGTGTAGAGTAATCCATATAGACTCTGTGCCACAAAAATATTTAGAGAACATGACAACCATGTTCTGTGTATGTTTGGTGGGACGTTGATGGAATATTCTCCTAACCCACAGAAAACTGGACACATGAATGTTCTTGCAATGTTCCCATGAATTGTGTTTAGAACCACATGGTAACCACGTTCTGGGTATGTTCTATTTGACATGAACCTTTTGCTGCAAAATTAGGGTCACATAGAGGGATTCTTGGTAGCTTTAAACAAAGCTACTTTGAAACAAAAGTATAAACCTCACACACATGGTTGTGGGCTTAAAAAAAAGAAGACACCTGTACCATGTCAGAAATAGAGTTGACATTTATTCAATTTGGAGGTTGCATCCCAATATTACACTTTATATACATCACAGAAGATTGAAATACAACAAAACTATTTGACCTGAAACAGTAAGTAATCTCTACTAATTATGAAATTATGAAAAATTGTCACGGCCGTGAAAAGAAGAGGACCAAGGTGCAGCGTGGTGAGCATACATTTTATTTTATTCATCAAAATGACGCCGAACAAAACAGTAAACACTACAAAAACAAACCGTGAAGCTAAAGGCTATGTGCCCTAAACAAAGTCAACTTCCCACAAAGACAGGTGGAAAAAAAGACTACCTAAGTATGGTTCTCAATCAGAGACAACAATAGACAGCTGCCTCTGATTGAGAACCACACCCGGCCAAACAAAAAGAAATAGAAATAAAGAAACTAGAATGGCCACCCTAGTCACATGCAAGGATTGTTTCGAAGAGACCATTCTCGTAGTGCTTTCCTGCAGTTAATGACCAAAAGCAGCCTCTTTGGCCTCATGGGTGCAATGTTTTTAACATTTTTGTCACCGCCTGGCCATAGAGAGGCTTTAATTCTCTATTTTGGTTAGGCCAGGGCGTGACAAAAATGTTAAAAACATTGCACCCATGAGGCCAAAGATATATTTTAAGATGGTTATAACATAGATCATTCAGCTATTTGATTTTGAAGATACCCCTTTAGGTATCCCCAAAAAATATAATATTGAATTTGACCTTTACTACCATAGCCCATAGAAATGCATTGAATAACACGTTCATAAATGGCAAAAAAGACAGCCCAAAAAATACATCATAAGGAATAAGGTTTTGAAGTGTCTGTCCTATATCTAGGAGATATACTATACAGTATATACAAAAGTATGTGAACACACCTTCAAAATAGTGTATTTGGCAATTTCAGCCACACCTGATGCTGACAGGTGTATAAAATCGAACACACGGCCATGCAATCTCCATAGACAAACATTGGCAGTAGAATGGCTTTACTGAAGAGCTCAGTGACATTCAACGTGGCACCGCCATAGGATGCCACCTTTCCAACAAGTCAGGTTGTCAAATTTCTGCCTTGCTAGAACTGCCCCGGTCAACTGTAAGTGCTGTTATTGTGAAGTGGAAACGTCTAGGAGCAACAACGGCTCAGCCGTAAAGTGGTAGGCCACACAAGCTCACAGAACGGGACCGCAGAGTGCTGAAGCAAAAATTGCCTGTCATTGTTTGCAACGCTCACTACCGAGTTCCAAACTGCCTCTGGAAGCAACGTCAGCACAAGAACTGTTTGTCGGGAGCTTCACTAAATGGGTTTCGATGGCCGAGCAACACAAGGATAAGATTACCATGCGCAATGTCAAGTGCCGGCTGGAGTGGTGTAAAGCTCGCCGCTATTGGACTCTGGAGCAGTGGAAAGGAATTCTCTGGAGTGATGAATCGCGCTTCACCATCTGGCAGTCTAATGGATGAATCTGGGTTTGGCGGATGCTAGCAGAACGCTACCTGCCAGAATGCTTAGTGCCAACTGTAACGTTTGGTGGAGGAGGAATAATGGTCTGGGGCAGTTTTTAATGGTTTGGGCTAGGCCTCATAGTTCCAGTGAAGGGAAATCTTAACGCTACAGCGTATAATAATGTTCTGGACGATTCTGTGCTTCCAACTTTCCTGTTTCAGCATGACAACGCCCCTGTGCACAAAGTGAGATCCATACAGAAATGGTTTGTCGAGATCGGAAATCCTTCCCAGAAGAGTGGAGTCTGTTATGGCAGCAAAGGGATCAACTCCATATGAATGCCCATCATTTTGGAATGAGATGTTCGACGAGCAGATGTCCATATACGTCATGTAGTGTATGTCTGTTCAATCCAATAGCCCAGAGGGATGGTTTTCCTACGACTTGTTGTCCAACCATTAACATAATG
Organism: Salvelinus alpinus; assembly: GCF_045679555.1. NCBI lineage: Eukaryota > Metazoa > Chordata > Actinopteri > Salmoniformes > Salmonidae > Salvelinus > Salvelinus alpinus. The sequence continues at coordinate 7,594,660 of NC_092109.1, forward strand.
ATCTCATTAATTATCAATGCTTCTCCACAAGCTGTTTGTCACTGTGATGGTGAGGAGTAGGACTTAATTTGATGCCTTACTGGCATTTCATCGTTCACAGAGAATTAATCCTGTCACCAGCCAGCTCTTGGTCCTGAAGACAAGGTTAGTGGAGAATGAACAATAAGCAGTGGGAAAGTGTACTGATGAGTCGTGCTGTATTGGTCTGTATTTCTCTGACTGTCGATCTGAGCTTGATTGTAGGGACCTAATGGAAAGACGAATCTCTGTAGTTGCCCATGAGGGACACTGATGCGTCAGCTTAGCTCTTCAGGCAGACCTCATCTCTTTAGAGTTGAGTGGGGATGCTAGCCAGCTCTGTGTCTTTTATTGTGTAAGGAATTTGTTTTTAACAGATGCCATGCATTAGCAATTTGCATTGTTTAGCTGGTGTTAGGTAGATCTTCATTATGGGCTTTGTTTGGACCAACCGACTGTTTGTTGAAGTTATCTTCAGATTTTTTTCAGACACAGACATTTCTTCTGTCTCACTCTGAAAGACATTCAGCTCTCATGAAGGAACGTCACCCGAAAGCTCGTCGCCTGTCGTCTAGCTCCGGCTTTAACGAACCAGGCCTACATCTCCCCAGCTCTAGCTCCAGCTCCACCCTGCCGGGATGTCTGTGCTCTGTAGTGTTTGGGGTAATTATCCCATGGCTTCTCATAGCCATAGAATTTAACAAGACCGATCTGTCATGCTCTCTACTTACAGCTGAAGATGGAGGCAGGTCTTATAATTGCAGTACTTTGAACAGGCAGCTACCAACACATAAACAACATGTCCCTTTGAGAAGAGCGTGTGTAATGAGATGTTGTAGACCTTTTTTTTAAGTCCATTGCTACAGTGGCTTGCAAAAGTATTCCACCCCCTTGGCATTTTTCCTATTTTGTTGCCTTACAACCTGGAATTAAAATGTATTTTGGGGGGGTTTGTATCATTTGATTTACACAACATGCCTACCACTTTGAAGATTTTTTATTGTGAAACAAACAAGAAATAAGACAAAAAATCTGAAAACTTGAGAGTGTGCATAACTATTCACCCCCCCAAAGTCAATACTTTGTAGAGACACCTTTTGCAGAAATTACAGCTGCAAGTCTCTTGGGGTATGTCTCTATAAGCTTGGCACATCTAGCCACTGGGATTTTTGCCCATTCTTCAAGGCAAAAGTGCTCCAGCTCCTTCAAGTTGAATGGGTTCCGCTGGTGTACAGCAATCTTTAAGTCATACCACAGATTCTCAATTGGATTGTGAGGTCTGGGCTTTGACTAGGCCATTCCAAGATATCTAAATGTTTCCCCTAAAACCATTAGAGTGTTGCTTTAGCAGCATGCTTAGGGTCATTGTCCTGCTGGAAGGTGAACCTCCATCCCAGTCTCAAATCTCTGGAAGACAAACAGGTTTCCCTCAGGAATTTCCCTGTATTTAGTGCCATCCATCATTCCTTCAATTCTGACCAGTTTCCCAGTCCCTGCCGATGAAAAACATCCCCAAAACATGAAGCTGCCACCACCATACTTCACTGTGGGGATGGTGTTCTCAGGTGATGAGAGGTGTTGGGTTTACGCCAGACATTGCATTTTCCTTGATGGTCAAAAAGCTACATTTGAGTCTCATCTGACCAGAGTACCTTCTTCCATATGTTTGGGGAGTCACCCACATAACTTTTGACGAACACCAGACGTGTTTGCTTATTTTTTTCTTTAAGCAATGGCTTTTTTCTGGCCACTCTTCTGTAAAACTCAGCTCTGTGGAGTGTACTTCGTAAAGTGGTCCAATGGACAGATGCTCCAATCTCTGCTGTGCAGCTTAACCTTCAGGGTTATCTTTGGTCTCTTTGTTGCCTCTCTGATTAATGCCCTCCTTGCCTAGTCCATGAGTTTTGGTGGGCGGCCCTCTCTTGGCAGGTTAGCTGTGGTGCCATATTCTTCCCTTTTTTTTTTATAATGGATGTAATGGTGAGATGTTGGGATGTTTTTTTATAACCCAACCCTGATCTGTACTTCTCCACAACTTTGTCCCTGACCTGTTTGGAGAGCTCCTTGGTCTTCATAGTGCTGATTGCTTAGTGGTGACCCTTGCTTAGTGGTGTTGCAGACTCTGGGGCCTTTCAGAACAGGTGTATATATGCTGAGACCATGTGACAGATCATGTGACTCTTATATTGCACACAGGTGGATTTTATTTAACAAATTATGTGACTTCTGAAGGTAATTGGTTGCACCAGATCTTATTTAGGGGCTTCATAGCAAAGTGGGTGAATATACACTGCTCAAAAAAATAAAGGGAACACTTAAACAACACAATGTAACTCCAAGTCAATCACACTTCTGTGAAATCAAACTGTCCACTTAGGAAGCAACACTGATTGACAATAAATTTCACATGCTGTTGTGCAAATGGAATAGACAAAAGGTTGAAATTATAGGCAATTAGCAAGACACCCCCAATAAAGGAGTGGTTCTGCAGGTGGTGACCACAGACCACTTCTCAGTTCCTATGCTTCCTGGCTGATGTTTTGGTCACTTTTGAATGCTGGCGGTGCTTTCACTCTAGTGGTAGCATGAGACGGAGTCTACAACCCACACAAGTGGCTCAGGTAGTGCAGCTCATCCAGGATGGCACATCAATGCGAGCTGTGGCAAGAAGGTTTGCTGTGTCTGTCAGGGTAGTGTCCAGAGCATGGAGGCGCTACCAGGAGACAGGCCAGTACATCAGGAGACGTGGAGGAGGCCGTAGGAGGGCAACAACCCAGCAGCAGGACCGCTACCTCCGCCTTTGTGCAAGGAGGAGCACTGCCAGAGCCCTGCAAAATGACCTCCAGCAGGCCACAAATGTGCATGTGTCTACTCAAACGGTCAGAAACAGGTTGTAATGCGACAAAATTGGAAAAACGCCAAGAGGGATGAGTACTTTTGTAAGGCAAAAGGCAAATGCATGGGAATTAAGAAGACTTGCAGCTTATTCCAAGTTTAATTATCAAAACGTAGGGTTTTGTATGTTCCAAGTGTGTTACTTAATATTGGGTGAAGGCTTTCCTCAATGTAATGTATGACTCTAACAGTCAACATTTGGTAAATTGAGAGCATCTTGACTGACTGCATCACTGCTTGGTATGGCAACAACTCTGTCATCGATCGCACGGCTCTACAGAGAGTGGTGCAGACAGCCCAGTACATCACTGGGCCAGAGCTCCCTGCCATATCAGGAGGTGTGAAAGGATACTCCAGCCACCCAAGCCATAGACTGTTCTCTCTGCTTCCGCATGGCAAGCGGTGCCAGTGCATTAAGTCTGACACCAACAAGCTCCTGAACAGCCTCTATCCCCAAGCCATAAGATTACTAAACAGCTAAAAGAATGGCTACACAGACTATCTGAGTTGACCATTGTATTTAATTTTTATTTTTGAACTGTCTCTATATAAACTCACGGGCCTCTATACACTCACACACACTGACACTTCAACACACACATAACATGCACACACATCTATACTGACTACACACACACACACTCACATACAATCATAATTTATGCTGCCGCTACTCTGTTTATCATATATTACTTACTTACTTTCTCATGTTCTTCTTATTTCTTATTTTTATTCATCGTGTGTTTTTGTTCTACCATGTTATTTTTAGTGCTACATAGATATTGATTACTGCATCGTTGGGTTTGGAGCTTCCAAGAAAGGCATTTCACTGTAATTGTGCACGTTATATTGAAACTTGAAACATAGCCACTTGCTCAAAACAGTAACTTCCTTAAAATAGTCCGAATTAATCTACGATAAATCAAGAACTCGATCATTAATTTAGAAGTTCTTGCCGAGGAGGTCTTAGTCGCACAATTTCACACCTATCTAAAATGTTTGGGGCAGTATTTCTCAAGTTTAAAAAAATGTGCAGGAAAAACTAGTCAGTGCACTGCATACAATCTATCGAGTCGGGAAAGTCTGGCTGCCCGCTTCAATAACATCTATACAGCTTCATCATCTGAAAGCTGTCAAACTATCATAAATAAATAAAGCACAAACTACACACTCTTTAGCAGTGCCCAAAATAACTTGTTGTGTAGAATAAAAGGTATCAACCAATCAATGTACATGCAAAAACACAGATATTAGGCCTCCCGGGTGCATCGCAGTGCTAGTTGTGCCACCAGAGACTCTAGGTTCGAGCACAGGCTCTGTCGCAGCCGGCCGTGACCGGGAGGCCCATGGGGTGGCGCACAATTGGCGTAGTGTCGTCCGGGTTAGGGAGGGTTTGGCCGGCAGGGATATCATTGTCTCATCGTGCACTAGCGACTCCTGTGGCGGGCCGGGTGCAGTGCACGCTGACCAGGTCACTAGGTGTACGGTGTTTCCTCTGACACATTGGTGCGGCTGGCTTCTGGGTTGGATGCGCGCTGTGTTAAGAAGCAGTGCGGCTTGGTTGGGTTGTGTTTCGGAGGACGCATGTCTCTCGACATTCGCCTCTCCCGAGTCCATGCGGGAGTTGTAGCAATGAGACGAAACAGTAACGACTAACAATTGGATAACATTGGCGATGCACTGTCTTATGTAAACAAGTCTGAGGCACTGCGTAATGAGCAGGTCTCGCTCACTGTCTGGAGGTTCTGGCTGCTATGATTGGATAGAGTGTGTGAAGCTGATAGAGCGCAATCAGCCCAGCTGCTTCTCTCGTGTTAATGGGCATGATTGTAATCCATACCCAACCCTCCAGTAAGTTGTGATGAACTCACTTACAAAACTGACTTTATGACCAAAATAATCCTAATTACACTTTGTAGTCAATTTTGTCACTAGAATGAATGTTTCGGTTGCACATCGTTTAATAAAACCAGAGAAGTTGGTTCTAAGTGGCAGTTGACCTTGAAGTACATTCCACTTTCAGTGTAGATTCTCCATGAATCATACAGTGTACTCCTCATACTGTATTCAAACTAATTCATAGCCAGCTGGACTATGTCATTGTCAAAATAAGTATTTGCCTAATGTAGAAACTTACTGGCATCCAGGCTATGTATTTCAACAGCTTCCGAGCAAGTACTTGGGGAACCATTTTCCCGGAAAGAAAAAACATACTGTAGTACTTCCAATAAATGCAAAACCTCTCATGATAGGATATCCATAGGAAATATTCAATCATTTATGCTCCCTAATAGAACAAATATGGTCTATCTGCAGTGTTCTGAACTCATTCTGTGAGAGTTCTGTTCAGAATTGATATGTTCTGCGTTGATGACAGGAGCAATTTTTTTCACGCTGTCCAAATTCTGAACACTTGGAAGATGGAAGAACCCAGGAGTCTGTTCCAAAAGGATATTTCAACCTTTCAAAGTAGGTTTCAAATATGTCTTCAGCACTTTGACACACTCCTGATTGTCGGCCAGAGAGAAGGTTGTGTTGAGACTGAGTTATCAAGGCTCAGCTGGTCTGTGACAAGTTTGGTTCCTAGTCCTGTACTAAAAAGCTATTTTAATAGAGGATATTGGCCCTAAGTGCTATATCTTTGCGAGCAGATTGTTTCGTAGAAACTACAGGACCTGGACACGTTTTCCATAGTCTAGAGTTCCTACAAGACTTTAACTAAGTTGTGTGAGAGAATTTAAGTTGAAGTCGGAAGTTTACATACACCTTAGCCAAATACATTTAAACTCAGTTTTTTTTCACATCTATCTAAAATGTTTGGGGCAGTATTTCTCAAGTTTAAAAAAATGTGCAGGAAAAACCTAGTCAGTGCACTGCATACAATCTATCGAGTCGGGAAAGTCTGGCTGCCCGCTTTAATCTTTCATTTTAAACGCCTGCGTTTAAGATGAGAACACTTATTGGCTAATCTAAATGCCTAATGTTTAAGTTTTAAACACCAACCTTTGGATATAAATGTCACGTTCCATGGTTTTACAGTGTAGATCACTGTTAACCTTAACCATGAGAGCTCTACAGAACCAAATGGGAATGTTCAATGCAATAAATTGTGAAGCATCTATGAAGGCCTTATACGTGTCTACGAAGGTTTCATGAAGTCGTTAAAGTCGTTGTTCATTTAAAGTTGGTCCCCTACATTGTTATTTCATTCATTCGTACACACGCACGCACACACACACACACACGCGCTTTTCAGAGTAATCTTCTCGTTTATCCCAGTTATACTCTTTCCATCTAATGTGATGCATCACAAACACCTTATTAATGTTTGGCAGCAGCCTTATGAAAACTCTTAACATGACAGCATACTGCCAAGACACAGTTTAGTCTCGATAAACAGTCTAGAACACACGATGCAGCGTCGCTACTTGCAGCCCTGTGTTAGATTCAATCTGAAGAGTACAAAAACACACACACACAGGCTCACATTAACTGGCATACCGCAGACACAGGTAGATTCAAAGTAAACACACGTACTGTACACACATACAACTTGGGTTTCTACAATTATTTGGTTGTCATGTCTCTTCATAGCTCTGTAAAAAAAGAGGAGAGACATTTATGAATGGCATAGTCGGAGAAAGGAAGGGGGGGGAGGTCTTATTCTATGGGTCTCTCTCTCTGTGGTGTGTGTGTGTGTGTGTGTGTGTGTGTGTGTGTGTGTGTGTGTGTGTGTGTGTGTGTGTGTGTGTGTGTGTGTGTGTGTGTGTGTGTGTGTGTGTGTGTGTGTGTGTGTGTGTGTGTGTGTGTGTGTGTGTGCGCGCGCACCCGTGCGTGCGTGTGTGTAGGGCAAGGGGTTTTGGGAAGATGGAAGAGGTAGATTTGGATAAACCATATGGCATAAAACTGCCATGGAATCTATAGTATATTAAAACACAAATGGGGACAGCCAACATCGTAAAGGTCCTGAACAGTCAAAATCATGTTTTTCATGAAATTGGATGATACTTGGATGAAAGTATGAAAATGACTTGCTTCTACATTGATCAAGTTTGATCATAAAGTAACTGGTCGCCTCCCCCATGTCAAACACTTGGATTCAAGAGGATGGAATTATTAAGGGTGACGTCACCCTTAAGCTCTCATTTTAATACACCAATGGGGACCTAATTTAAATAAGTACCACCTTGTAACTAACATTGGAGAAGGCGTGTTTGCAGAGGGGCGTGGTTTATATAGCTAGATAGCTACTCTACTGGTGCCAAAATTTGACTGTAGGAGGTCAGAAAATATAATTAAAAGTTTACCCTATTCATCTATGGCAAAGACACTTATATGTTCCCCTTTCATCTGTATCTGGTGTTTGCTAGTTACTGGCTTGCTAGGTCTTCAGCCAGCATTGAAAAAAAGAGGGGGAAAGATCGTTCTAAATTCAGACGCAATTGTCAAGTCATCCCATTCGTCAGTGCTGATGTGAAATGCATCTCAAGAGACATGCCAAACAGGAAATGTATTAAAAAAAATGTACATCATGGATGCAACTTCAATGTTGTTTGAGTTGTTTTGTGTATCACCAAATTTGCTTGAGATTATTTTACTGCAAAGCTGCTCACTGCAGCCAAGTTGCTTGACATGGGTGTTTCAAAGAGCTGTCAGTCAAGGTGAGCTCATGAATAAGCTCCCCGCCCACTCAGTCATTTCAACATTTCTGGTAATTAAGCATTTCAAATACGTTGAGCATTTGATTTAGTCAGCCTGGTGTGCCAGATGTGCGGGGTTAGCACTTTCCAGACTATTCCATTTGTCATGTTGCACCAGCCAAACTCAATCAAGCACAGTTACGTTAATTGAAAGTTAACAAATACTATTTAAACAAATGAAGTGACTCCTGACACCATCCACCATGAACTGTGGTTTTCAGTTATAGAGGGCTGTTTTCAGTCAAATTGATGGCTAACACCTTGACATAGATAAGCTAATGAAGTAATATTTGGGAATAGACTTGCTGATCAGTGGAAGGGCCTGCGTACGATCTGTCCACAGTGTCTAGCGTGGATTCACTCCACTGCTTCCATTCAAGCCTGAGGACTAGGGAGGGGACTTCGCCACCTCAGACAGAGAGTGTGAGAAAGAGAGAGCGACAGTAAGGGAATGACAGCGTAAGGGAAAGAGAGAGGGAGAAGGAAAAATAGTGTAAAGGGAGGAGATTTGGGCCAGAAATAGCAACAAAAAAAAGATGATAGAGTCAGGAAGAATGAAATGATACAAGGTTATAGTAAGGTTGAAGATTGGTTAGAGGTTTAAAGCTGGAATCCAGAGAGAGAGAGAGAGAGAGAGAGAGAGAGAGAGAGAGAGAGAGAGAGAGAGAGAGAGAGAGAGAGAGAGAGAGAGAGAGAGAGAGAGAGAGAGAGAGAGAGAGAGAGAGAGAGAGAGAGAGAGAGAGAGAGAGAGAGAGAGAGAGAGAGACTGAAAGAGAGAGAGAGAGAGAGAGAGAGAGAGAGAGAGAGAGAGAGAGAGAGAGAGAGACTGAAAGAGAGAGACTGAAAGAGAGAGACTGAAAGAGAGAGACTGAAAGAGAGAGACTGAAAGAGAGAGACTGAGAGACTGTTCTTGGCTTGCCTGAAGTGTGTGTCAGCGATGCGTGCTGTCCTCTCGGGGCATGTGCTCTGAGTTCTGATGAGTTTCACTCTAAATCTCTAGACCTGAATTTGACAGCGAGACTTCAAGCCAGGAAGCCATGTCCATTCATCATTTCTTTCTATTTCTCCCTACAGTATATCTTCGCTTTCTTAATCTTCTGCCTTTCCTGTTGCTCTGCATCTCTCAACCCTTGATTTCTTATTTTCTTTTTCTGTCTTGTCCATCCCTCTCTCTTTGTGCTGGCCCCCCATGTCCCCAGCAGATGTGTGTGATTCTAATCCTTTGTCCTGAATTGAGAGAAAAACAAAGAGAGAAAGGGGGATTTTAAACCGCGACTTCACACGGTCTATTTTTTTATCTGATTCTTCTTGAGTCTTCTATATACATGACTTACAGTATGGCAAAATACTGTATGTTTGAACACTATTCAACTCTAGCAAAAGCCAAAAGCAACAAAAATAACATTTACATTATACCATAACTGCAGTGCACCAGGACTAAAATGCATAGAAAGTTCCTGTAAACATGCACGTTGGTTGGTGGAAACATTTGGAGAGACTGACCCTTTTAAATGAGGGATTTATAGAAATGGCGAGGTGGCACTTTCCAGAATCTCCATAAAATGACAAGGAGGTTGGCAGTGAGAGAAAGGTATACAGAGGGGGAGGAAGGAGGGAGCAAGGGAAGAGGACAAGAAGGACCAAGAGAGACATGGATGGGAAAAAATACAACTACATAATAACACAAAGATCAATTTATCAATATAAACTATTGATAAACTACATGCATTTTGTATATTATTTCCAAGTACCCGACCCGAACAGCAACAATGGTTAAGGGTTGCAAAAACGTTTTCTTTGCTCTGACTGTGATACAGTATGTTCTTGTTTATTTACCTAAGTTGAAGAAGTCACTCTGGATAAGAGTGTCTGCTAAATGACCAAAATGGAAACGTATATGTGAAAATGAACATACCAAAATGAACTGCAAAGCACACTGGGTATTATTATTGGCCTTGTTTCAGGGTGGAGCTCATAAGAAAAAAAAACTCAGCATGCTTTGCAATTGTTAATATTTACATTTACATTTGAGTCATTTAACAGACACTCTTATCCAGAAAGACTAACAGTGCATTAATCTTAAGATAGCTAGGTGAGACAACAACATATCACAATTGTATCAAGTAGATTTTCCCTCAAAGTATTTATCAACATGTTCACATTATACAGTACTAGTCAAAAGTTTGGACACACCTACTCATTCAAGGGGTTTTCTTTATTTTTACTATTTTCTACATTGTATAATATTAGTGAAGACATCAACACTATGAAATAACACATATGGAATCATGTAATAACCAAAAAAGTGTTAAACATATCAAAATATATTTGAGATTTGAGATTCTTCAAAGTAGCCACCCTTTGCCTTGATGACAGCTTTGCACACTCTTGGCATTCTCTCAACCAGCTTCATAAGGAATGCTTTTCTAAACAGTCTTGAAGGAGTTCCCACAAAATCTGAGAACTTGTTGGCTGCTTTTCCTTCACTCTGCGGTCCAACTCATCCCAAACCTTCTCAATTGGGCTGATGTCGGGTGATTGTGGAGGCCAGGTCATCTGATACAGCACTCCACCACTCTCCTTAGTCAAATAGCCCTTACACAGCCTGTAGGTGTTTTTTGGGTCATTGTTCTGTTGAAGAACAAATGATAGTCCCAATAAGTGCAAACCAGATGGGATAGCATATCGCTGCAGAATGCTGTGGTAGCCATGCTGGTTAAGTGTGCCTTGAATTCTAAATAAATCACAGACAGTGTCACCAGCAAAGCACCCCTATACAATCACACCTCCTCTTCCATGCTTCACGGTGGGAACCACACATGCGGAGATACTCCGTTTACCTACTCTGCGTCTCACAAAGACACGGCAGTTGGAAGCAAACATCTCAAATCTGGACTCATCAGACCATAGGACAGATGTCTAATGTCCATTGCTCGTGCTTCTTAGCCAAAGCAAGTCTCTTCTTCTTATTGGTGTCCTTTAGTAGTGGTTTCGTTGCACCAATTCGACCATGAAGGCCTGATTCATTCAGTCTCTTCTGAACAGTTGCTGTTGAGATGTGTCTGTTACTTGAACTCTGTGAAGCATTTCTTTGGGCTGCAATCTGAGTAGTATTTAACTTATCCTTTGCAGCAGAGGTAACTCTGGGTCTTCCTTTCCTGTGGCGGTCCTCATGAGAGCCAGTTTCATCATAGCCGTTGATGGTTTTTGCGACTGCACTTGAAGAAACTTTTAACGTTCTGGATTGACTGACCTTCGTGTCTTAAAGTAATGATGGACTGTCGTTTCTCTTTTCTTATTTGAGCTATTTTTGCCATAATGTGGACTTGGTCTTTTACTAAATAGGGCAATCTTCTTGTCTACCACCCCTACCTTGTCACAACACAACTGATTGGCTCAAACACATTAAGAAGGAAAGAAATTCTACAAATTAACAAGGTACACCTTTATTTGACTAGGCAGGTCAGTTCAGAACAAATTCTTATTTAAAATGATGACCTACCCCGGACGACGCTGGGAGAATTGTGTGGCCGGATGAGAAGCAGCCTAGATTTGAATCAGGGACTGCAGTGAAGCTTCTTGAACTGAGATGCAGCCACTCAGGAGACCTCATGAAGCTGGTTGAGAGAATGCCAAGAGTGTGCAAAGTCATCTAGGCAAAGGGTATCTACTTTGACAAATCTCAAATGTAAAATATATTTTGATTTGTTTAACACTTTTTTGGTTATTACTTGATTCCATATGTGTTATTTCTATGTTTTGATGTCTTCACTAATATTCTACATTGTAGAACATAGTAAAAAATAAAGAAAAACCCTTGAATGAGTAGGTGTGTCCAAACTTTTGACTGATACTGTGCATTTATATTTAGTTTATTTATCAGACGCTCTTATCACAGCATAGTGCTATCAGATTTCTAATACCAATGCAGGGAGAAATGGGGGCCACAAAATGGGAACTGCTCTAAAAAAAATGATAGAAAACTATTTTGTATTTTGAAAATACAAAATACAGTGTAATTCAAATGACAAAATACTCAGAAGTAATACAAATACTGCCCATCTCTGGGGAGAGAGATATAGAGTGTGAGAGAGCGAGACTGAGGGTCTGAGAGGGAGATTGAGAGAGGGATAAAGGGGAAAGGCAGAGAGGGAGGGATGGAGGAGACGGGGGTCCTCATCTCGACAGGGAGCTGCTGCTACTACTACATTTTTTACTGATTGCTTTGGCACTATCTTTGAAACTATACGCTATTTTTGCAAAACTCTACACACCAACCACAAAACCTTACGCCAAACCAGAAAAACATTATACATCTCTTGCAAAGTAAACAATTCTTGCAAAACTCTTCAAACTCTTTTAAGAAATTGTGTTTTTGAGTCAATACAGTACACACAAACCATCATTTGAAGAAGCACACGAAGCACCAGCTACTCACTCACTTTTGCTTTTTCTGTGTGCAGGGCATAGCAATTTGCAATAAAGTTTTGTCATACATGTAGTAAACACACATGTATCCAAATGTGTAAAGTATGGATGTGTATTGCGAACATAACACACTATCAATACAAACATTTTTCTAACACTCCTCAAACAACAAAAGTGCTGTAGAAGAAAACAAAAACATTTGTGCTAGAAAAAAATCACAGAAAAAATGTGCCTCCTTTATGGGTCTGGCCAGAAGACTTCATCCACATCACATGCGATTTTGTCTTGAGCTAGGCAGCGTGGAAAGTATGGCCTGGAGTGCCGTATCCAGGACTGGCATGACCCCTGATCCATGTCTCCACAAGCCTCCTTCATTGCCTGTAGAAGGGGTATGTGTTGGTGGGGCTGGCGATCATACACCTTCCAACGCCATGCAGAGAATAATTCTTTAATAGGATTCAAGAACGGAGAGTATGGGGGGGAGATTGAGTGAGATGAAAAGTGGGTGACCTGTGAACCAATTGCAGACCACAGCAGTCCGGTGGAAACTAACATTGTCCCAGATGATAACGTACCTGGGCTGCTCTGGGCCCCTGGTCATTAGGGATTAGTCTGTTGTGAAGGGTGTCCAGAAATGTGATAACGTGTGCAGTGTTGTATGGACCTAGGATTGCATGATGGTGAAGGATGCCGTTTTGACTAATAGCCACACACATTGTTATGTTGCCACCACGTTGTCCTGGGACGTTGATGATGGAACGGTGTCCGATGATATTTCTGCCGCGGCCCCTTGTTTTTGCAAGGTTGAAACCTGCCTCGTCCACATATATTAGCTCATGATGCACTGCATCTGCTTCTAGCTCCATGACTCTCTGAAAGAGACAAGACAAAACAATGTAGCACAGTAGGAAAAGACAGGGACCAGTCAATATGATGTAGCACCATACACTTCCAGATCCAGTACCAATGATAGGATAGTATAGCTTACCTGCACATATTCATATCTCAGTTTTACACGGTCTGAGTTTCTTTCGAAAGGGACTCTGTACAGCTGCTTCATCCTAATTCTATTGCGTTTCAGTGGACGAGACAGTGCAGTGTTGATGTTTTAGAATTTGGTGTCATCTGCCATTATGTGGTCCTGCAGTTCTCTGAGTCTGATCAATCAATCAAATGTATTTATAAAGCCCTTCTTACATCAGCTGATGTCACAAAGTGCTGTACAGAAACCCAGCCTAAACCCCAAACAGCAAGCAATGCAGGTGTAGAAGCACAGTGGCTAGGAAAAACTCCCTAGAAAGGCCAGAACCTAGGAAGAAACCTAGAGAGGAACCAGGCTATGAGGGGTGGCCAGTCCTCTTCTGGCTGTGCCGAGTGGAGATTATAACAGAACATGGCCAAGATGTTCAAATGTTCATAGATGACCAGCAGGGTCAAATAATAATAATCACAGTGGTTGTCGAAGGTGCAACAGGTCAGCACCTCAGGAGTAAATGTCAGTTGGCTTTTCATAGCCGATCATTCAGAATATCTCTACCGCTCCTGCTGTCTCTAGAGAGTTGAAAACAGCAGGTCTGGGACAGGCAGCACGTCCGGTGAACAGGTCAGGGTTCCATAGCCGCAGGCAGAACAGTTGAAACTGGAGCAGCAGCACGGCCAGGTGGACTGGGGACACCAAGGAGTCATCAGACCAGGTAGTCCTGAGGCATGGTCCTTGGGCTCAGGTCCCCCGAGAGAGAGAAAGAGAGAAAGAGAGAATTAGAGAGAGCATACTTAAATTCACACAGGACACTGGGAGAAATACTCCAGATATAACAGACTGACCCTAGCCCCCGGACACATAAACTACTGCAGCATAAATACTGGAGGCTGAGACAGGAGGGGTCGGGAGACACTGTGCCCCATTCGACGATACCCTCGGACAGGGCCAAACAGGCAGGATATAAGCCCACTCACTTTGCCAAAGCACAGCCCCCACACCACTAGAGGGATATCTTTAACCACCAACTTACCATCCTGAGGCCGGGTATAGCCCACGAAGATCTCCACCACGGCACAACCCAAGGTGGGGGTGCCAACCCGGACAGGAAGATCACGTCAGTGATGCAGTTATTTGCAATGAGCGTATTTACAATGTGTGTCTCCTGCTCTGGAGGGGAACAGTCAACATCTTCCACCAGATACTGTTTTTCTTGCATTTTTGTAAAAACATTTGAATGGTTTTAGTGATAGATCCTTCTCATTGTGAAAGTACAGTACATATTACCGTACCAGTAAGACTACAGCACTTAGTTACTTACCGGTTCTCATTTTGAAATATCCGGATGATACCTGCAACAGTGTAGCGGCTCAGATTTGGTTGAACCCGTTGCCCAGCCTCCCTCATGCTCATCCCGTGGTTGACAACATAGTCAACCACAGTCACTCTGATTTAATCAGTTATTGTGTTCCTGACTCCCCTTCCTCTTCCCCTTCCCCATCCTCTCCTTTACCCCCGTCCTACTTCACCTCTTAATTCTCCTCCTCCTCCTTCTTCATCTCCTCATCCTTGTCCTCCACCTCTAGTTATCACCCCTCTTACTCTCTGTCCAATATTGGCCTCCATTGTTGTCCAAAATGTTTACCTGTGGCCTATTTATAGTGCTCAAGCTCTGATTTGTAAGTGAACTCCTTATCTAAAGGTGTTTTCACATTTATTTAACTAGGCAAGTCAGTTAAGAACAAATTCTTATTTACAATGACGGCCTAGGAAGAGTGGGTTACCTGCCTTGTTCAGGGGCAGAACGACAGATTTTTACCGCATCAGCTCTGGGATTCGATCGAACAACCTTTCAGTTACTGGCCCAACGCTCTAACCACTAGGCTACCTGGCACCCCAAATGTGTCAATGTGGAAAGACAATCGGTGATATAGCGTACCAATGTAGAGACCAATGTTTACCATTTTGCTGGAAGTGTATTATAAAATACAAACTGAGTGTAAAGCAGAGAACGTGCATTCAGTTTGGCACACTTGGTAAATGCATTGGCTACAAGTGTTAATGGTTTCAGACATGGTGCTTCAGGAATCACTGTTAGTGTTTAAGCGTTCAGAAAAAAACTGTAATCCGGGGAATTGTTTGAAGATGGTCATTCCAAGGATCATTCAGCTACTTGATTTTGAATTTCAGGATCCCTTTTGGTATCCCCCAAAAATATTACAGGTCATGAACAGTCAAAATCATGTCTTTCATGAAATTGTATAATATTTGGATAAAACTGGATCAAAGTACAGTATGATGACCAAAGTCTGAAAAACGACTGCTGCTTCTAAATTTAACAAGTTTGATCGTAACGTTAATGGTCCCCTCACCCGTGTTAAGCACTTGTACTCAGGAGACAGGATTATTAAGGGGCTAGGGTGACATCCCTCTAAATCTCTCATTTCAATACACTAATGATAACATGATATTTGAGTAAAATGTAAAAATGAACAAATGCAAAGCATGCTGAGTATTATGCTAATGAGCTCTGCCACATTACAAACCAATAATATCCGGTCTGCTATGCAGTTCCTTTTGGTATGTTAATTTCCCCATCAACATTTACATTTTGATCCTTTAGCAGACACTGTTATCCAGAGTGACTTGATCAACTAAGGTGGATAAGCAACAACATATCACAGTCATAGCAAGAAAATGTTTTTGTAAACGTTATTGAGAATGTTGTTGCTGTTTGAGCCGTGTAGTTGCAAATGCATATTTGTTTTGTAAAATACTAAAATACAAGTATTTTCATTAAATGTATTAACAAAATACAAGTAGTTTACAGTTTATTTTGATACATTGATCTTTATGTTATGTTGTATTTGTGCCCATCTCTGTTAATGACAAAGGTATAATTTACGTTGCTGATTAGGAGAACTGACGACAAAGGTTAGGAGAATTAAGTTAAGGTTAGGAAAAGGGTTAACTAAAATGGTACAGTTGTCCCCGATGCATCTCGAACAAGCAATCACAATCAATGGTGCCTTAGACTCAGAGGTCAATGGTGGTACTTCCCTGTGGCCTGCTTGCTCTAGGTGAAGGTGTGATCTTTGGTCCCTCCTCCACGCCTCGTCTGGTGCTGGGCCTGGCCAATAGGATCTGGATTGGTGCTTGGGCTGGATCTGCAGGGGAGAGGAAGGACAACCTGAGGAGCCATCAGACACACGAGGGAGCACTGCAATCCCCTGTGGTCCACTCGCTCAGGGTGAAGGTCTGGTGATTGGTCCCTCCTCTGCACCTCTTCCAGTGTTCTGGTCCGGTGACTGGGTTTGGTGCTGGAACCAGGACTGGTGTTGGATCTGCAGAGGGGAGGAAGGACAACCTGAGGAGCGAGCAGACATACCTTGAATCACAAGATCCGCAGGTCAGTGATGGTATTCCCCTGTGGCCTGCTCGCCCCAGGTGTAGGTCTGGAACTTTAGTCCTCACACCGCCCCTCTTCTGGTGTGGTGATGAGTGGTTCCTGGTTCTGTGAGAGGAATAAGTGTAGAGGGAGGAAGGGGGACAGGGATGGAGAGGGAGCAGGGGGTGGTGGAGGGTATGTCCATTGGCCTGGGCTGGTGTTGGAGAAGGAGCGATGCTGCGGCAAGGGTGGACGCTGGAAGACAGAGGGAGCAAGCAGGGCTAAGACCCACCTGGCCACAGAGCACTCACAAGCAGTTGGTAGGTGTGTTCAGTGCGAGTGCCTCCGTGGGGGCAGGTCTCTCTATGTACCTTGTGCCATCTATAGACGGATTCCCTAGTGGGGAGGCAACCATGAACAGTCATCTGGGGAAAGTCCTTCTGTTCGGTGTGTTGCCAGTCTCATGATGATGGGTTATTTGGGGTGGGGGGTCCAGGTCTGGTGTTGGCCATGTCTTTGCAGATTTGGATGAGGGCCTTTAGCGGGTTGTTTGTGTTGGATGGTTCTTGGCTGTTCACTGTTCAACCCCCCCAGCTGACTGCCTGGTGAAACCCTGTACTGTCTTGGTGATGGAAAGGGGGATGACGGGATGTGTGAGACTGGCTGGTTTGCTGCTGTGCGGGATCAGGGGCAGGGAGGGCTAACATGTGTGGATCTGGGTTGCTAAGGAGCCGGGGGAAGGAGTCAGGGGCAGTAGGCGGTATCATAGGAGGCTTCAGAGGCCATTGGTGGTGGGAGTGGGGAATCAGGGACAGTAAGGGGTAGGAAGGAGCGATCAGAGGAAGTAATGGACTGGGAGTGGGAGACGGTTTCTTGGAGGGTTTGGCGGCTCGTGTTTGCTGGCATCTAAGTTTTGGTTCTGGGGAAGTCTCTGGTCTGGTTTCTTGTTGGTCCATTGTTTATCTGGTCTTTTCCGTTTGGTAATTTTCGTCCAGTTTGGGCCATCATTGTCATCTAAGAATTGGATTTGTGTGGTGAGGGGCAACTACCTTATACACACAAGTGTAAGGAATGAATAAGAATATGTACATAAAAATCTATGGCTGAGCGATGGCCGAACGGCATAGGCAAGATGCAGTAGATGCTATAGAGTACAGTATATACAGTGGGGAGAACAAGTATTTGATACACTGCCGATTTTGCAGGTTTTCCTACTTACAAAGCATGTAGAGGTCTGTAATTTTTTATCATAGGTACACTTCAACTATGAGAGACGGAATCTAAAACAAAAATCCAGAAAATCACATTGTATGATTTTTAAGTAATTAATTTGCATTTTATTGCATGACATAAGTATTTGATACATCAGAAAAGCAGAACTTAATATTTGGTACAGAAACCTTTGTTTGCAATTACAGAGATCATATGTTTCCTGTAGTTCTTGACTAGGTTTGCACACACTGCAGCAGGGATTTTGGCCCACTCCTCCCTACAGATCTTCTCCAGATCCTTCAGGTTTCGGGGCTGTCGCTGGGCAATACGGAGTTTCAGCTCCCTCCAAAGATTTTCTATTGGGTTCAGGTCTGGAGACTGGCTAGGCCACTCCAGGACCTTGAGATGCTTCTTACGGAGCCACTCCTTAGTTGCCATGGCTGTGTGCTTTGTGTCGTTGTCATGCTGGAAGACCCAGCCACGACCCATCTTCAATGCTCTTACTGAGGGAAGGAGGTTGTTGGCCAAGATCTCGCGATACATGGCCCCATCCATCCTTCCCTCAATACGGTGCAGTCGTCATGTCCCCTTTGCAGAAAAGCATCCCCAAAGAATGATGTTTCCACCTCCATGCTTCACGGTTGGGATGGTGTTCTTGGGGTTGTACTCATACTTCTTCTTCCTCCAAACACGGCGAGTGGAGTTAGACCAAAAAGCTCTATTTTTGTCTCATCAGACCACATGACCTTCTCCCATTCCTCCTCTGGATCATCCAGATGGTCATTGGCAAACTTCAGACAGGCCTGGACATGCACTGGCTTAAGCAGGGGGACCTTGCGTGCGCTGCAGGATTTTAATCCATGACGGCGTAGTGTGTTACTAATGGTTTTCTTTGAGACTGTGGTCCCAGCTCTCTTCAGGTCATTGACCAGGTCCTGCCGTGTAGTTCTGGGCTGATCCCTCACCTTCCTCATGATCATTGATGCCCCACGAGGTGAAATCTTGCATGGAGCCCCAGACCGAGGGTGATTGACCGTCATCTTGAACTTCTTCCATTTTCTAATAATTGCGCCAACAGTTGTTTCCTTCTCACCAAGCTGCTTGCCTATTGTCCTGTAGCCCATCCCAGCCTTGTGCAGGTCTACAATTTTATCCCTGATGTCCTTACACAGCTCTCTGGTCTTGGCCATTGTGGAGAGGTTGGAATCTGTTTGATTGAGTGTGTGGACAGGTGTCTTTTATACAGGTAACGAGTTCAAACAGGTGCAGTTAATACAGGTAATGAGTGGAGAACAGGAGGGCTTCTTAAAGAAAAACTAACAGGTCTGTGAGAGCCGGAATTCTTACTGGTTGGTAGGTGATCAAATACTTATGTCATGCAATAAAATGCAAATTAATTATTTAAAAATCATACAATGTGATTTTCTGGATTTTTGTTTTAGATTCCGTCTCTCACAGTTGAAGTGTACCTATGATAAAAATTACAGACCTCTACATGCTTTGTAAGTAGGAAAACCTGCAAAATCGGCAGTGTATCAAATACTTGTTCTCCCCACTGTACATATGAGATGAGTAATGAAAGGTATGTGCACATTATATAAAGTGCCATTGTTTAAAGTGGCTAGTGATACATTTATTTGAGTCTGTATGTTGGCAGCAGCCACTCAATGTTAGTGATGCCAAGGAGCATTGACCCTATTAAGATGCTTTATATTGGTGTTTCCTTTATGTTGGCAGTTACCTGTAGCAGCAGGTTACATGGAAAACTAAGAAAAGAGGATTCCTCAAGGGTTCTTTGGGAAGGGTGATGGTTCTATGTGGTACCATAATGACTCAAAGAACCCTTTGAGCACTTCAATGGTTACTTGCAGTTCAGAAGAAAAACAATTTTCCTTCTTTTTGTGATAATTAAAACGTAGAGGTGGCGGCTCGCTAGAATATTTTTGGGGTGTGGCTTGCTTACAGCTATTATTTTGCAACCGTGAGTAAGTATGTCATTCCAGTTTGATCTAATGTGTTATGTCATGCCATTCATTTTATACGTGCTAGATATGGAAGTTGGTTGCATGAAGTAGAAATCTGGGACACAGTGGATGTGGTTGGAAGCGTGTGCACGTTTGAAATGGGAAAGTGTCACGGTAGCTATTGATAAAGAAGAAGCAGTTGCTCTACAAGTGGAAGGCACTATTGAGTGCTGTGGAGATTGTGACAGCCGGTTAATTGGTGTCCCTTAAGAAGGCAAGAGCAAGATGTATGTCAGGAGAAGTGCAGACGTATACTTGGAATACGGAGGAGGAATGGAGGGGAAAAGAGAGGCAGAGGAGGTCTAAGAGAGAGAGGGAGGAAGAGGGTGAGCTTGAGTCGGTTAAAAATGGCGGGGAAAAAGGGAGATGGTTTGTTAAAGAAGAATGGTAGAAAGTGTAAGCAGAGTGAACTGAGGACAGGAGAACTAGAAGGGAATGAGGTATTGGAGGTGGTAAGGTGTGGTGAAGTTCTCAGAGCCCGAGGCTTGCACAGAGGGTCAGGATAAAGATTAGTCTGTGACAGTAGGTTTGAAGTTTTGGGAAAAAGTGGAGCCTTGCCTTTTGGCTGATCAATTTGTGGTTTCAGCGTGGGTGAAAACAGAGACGGGTGCTGTGGAATCAGTGAGGGTAACCAGAAGTGGTCCTGTGATAATTGCTTGTGTTTCTGCTGGTCAGAGAGAGCAGGTGCTCTGCGTTAAAGAAATGGGGGCAAGAAATTTGAATTGTTTTGCTCCCAAGAAAAGGGTGCCATTGAAAGGTCTGATTACTGGAGTAATGTGCAAGCTGACCAACTGAAAGGGACAGTGTGGCGTGAGTGGTGAAACAGAGGAGTCGTTGTCTGTTCCTTTGAGTTTTGATGTTCACTTTGTCCGACAAAGTGATTTTAGGATATATAAGTTATCTTGTACAAGCTTTTGTGCCAAATAAATTACGTTGTTACAGGTGTCAAGCTTTTGGGCATGTGGCAGCAGTGTCTAGGAGGGAAGTTCCTAGGTGTGAGAAGTGTGCTGAAGGACATGAGACAAAGGAATGTGTAGCATTGGGGAAAGTATGTGTTAATTGTAGGGGTGCCCATGGGGCTGGGGATCAGAAATGTCAGGTGTGAGAGAGGCAGGGTTGAGTTCTCCAGGGTTAGAGTAGTGCAGAAGTTGTCATATGCTGAGGCAGTGTAGAAAGTAGAGGAAGATGGGTCAAGGGGGAGGGATCCTGAGAGGAGTGGTGTGACTAGTAGAATTGTACCAGTACAGAGGGATAAACCAACAAGTAATATATGTTGCAGTAAGATTGGATTTGTAGCATTTATAACAATGGTTATCAATTGTACTGCAGGGATGTCGCAGAAAATTGTGGTTGTGGTTGCAGCTGCAGAGAGGTATTTGGGTGTGCGAGACTTGACGTCAGAAGAGTTACAGGGTGTGTTAGGTGGTGGTGTCCCATCTGTTCAAGCTGTTGGCCTGATGTAAGACTAAATCGTGTTTATTTATGTATTTTTTTAATTTAGCGAGTGTAGTGTTAGATCGTAATTAATTTGTTCATTTAAAAAAAAAAAAATCAAGCAAAGTATAAGGGAGTTATACTCCCGTCTAGTAGGTGGCGGTAATGCAACATTTATTGGATGCCAACCGCTGTTAAACCTCATCGAAGACGAAGAAGAAGATGAATAATAAGTTATATGGCCAGTGATGGTGTTTTGTGAATGATTCATATGCTGCCTTGTGTCACTTGAGAAGAGTTGCCTAACTCAGTAGTTTCCAATTCTCTCCTCAGGGACCCCAACTGTACCGTAGCTAATTCAACTTGTCAATTAAAACAACAATGACTCCTAAGAGTTTGTACTAAAATAATATAGCTGACCAGAATTAAAAACCATGTATGGTTCTTCAAACGGATCTAGAAAATAACCTTTGAGTTGACAGAAATGTTACAAAAAAATCGACTTCGTAATTCATCTTCTCCAGCACCACCCCAACATCAACATATGTGAAATTGGTGAATTTCTATGTTTTGTAGTAAAAAAGACAGAGGAAGATAAGTGTTTATAATGACGTCATCGGTATGCATCGGTATGCATGATTTTAACCAATTATGAGTAGGCATTGCCTACTAATTTCCTACTAATTGTCTACTAATTGGTTGATGATGTCATTGGAAACGCTTATCTTTTTTACTATAAAACAGAAAAGCGCCATTTTCACATACTGTATGTTGATGTTGGGTTGGTGCTGGAGAGGATGAATAT